>NW_026622763.1:5531298-6156298 GCF_023065955.2 Ursus arctos | reverse complement strand
TGCATCATTTGGCAGTCCCACAAGCAGTGCCTCAGAGCTCCATTTTTCCACATCTTTGTCAACATTCACTATTATCTATTTAATTATAACCAACTTACTGTTATATATTTTTGTTTTTAATTGTAAGTATCCTAGTGAGTGTAAAGTGGTATCTCATTTTGGTTTTAATTTGTACTTCCATGATGACAAATGATGTTGCATATCTTTTTTTGCTTATTGGCCATTTCTATAAGTTGTATGGAGAAGTATATATTCAGATCATGTACTAATTTTTAAGGTGCTGTACTTATCTCTTCATTACTGAGTTATGGGAGTTATTCCTATATTATGTATGAGATATAAGTCTGATATCAGATATATGGTTTCCCAATATGTCTGTAGTTCAGAAGATGGTCCTCTCAACTTTCCTAATGGTATCTTTTAAAGAACAAAACTTTATTTATTTATTTATTTATTTATTTATTTATTTATTTATTATTTATTAACATTTTATTTATTTATTTGACACAGAGAGAGGCAGCGAGAGGGAACACAAGCAGGGGGAGTGGGAGAGGGAGAAGCAGGCTTCCAGCTGAGCAGGAAGCCTGATGCAGGGCTCCATCCCAAAACGCTGGGATCATGACCTGAGCCAAAGGCCGACACTTAATGACTGAGCCACCCAGGTGCCCCCAAAACTTTTTTTTAAAACACAAAAGGTTTTAAGTCCAATTTATCTATTTATTGTTTGGTTGCCATAAATTTCTGTTGTCATATTTAAGAAACCATTGCGAAATCGAAGGTACTGGAAATTTATCCCTAGTATTTAATGTTCTTTTTGTCTTTTACTTCCTTATCTTCTAACTAGTTGGATTATCCATTACTGAAAGGGGAATATTTAAGTCTCCCATTGCTGTTAAATTGTCTATCCTTCTTACAATCTGTCACAGGCATCTTGATAATTGTTGTATCTTCTGGAATGACTGGCTCTTTTATCATTTAAATGTCTCTCGTTAAGTCTAGTAACATTTTTGTTTTAAAATCTATTATAGTTGATTAGCGTAATTACTCTACCCTTCTTATGGTTGGTATTTTCATGATATCTCTCTTTCCATCCTTTTACTTTCAACCTATTTGTATATCTTAGTGTAAGATATCTCCTTTAGACAGTATATAGTTGGGTTGAGTGGCGTTTTTTATCTGAATCTGACAACCTCTGCCTTTTAATTGGATTGTTTTATCCACTTATAATTTGATGTGATTATTGATATACTTGGATTTATATCTGACATTATATTTTTTTGTTTGTTTACCAAATTTCTTTTGGTTCCCCTATTTCTCTGTTACTCCTTTCTTGTAACTCAAGTGAGTACTTTTATGTTAATATTTTAATCCTTTTAACTTCTTTCTCTTTGTTGAATTATTTCTTAGTAATTAATCTAGGACTTTCAAAATGCATCTCATCACAATCTACTCTATCTCTATATTAATTTAATTCAAGTGAAGTAAGTAAACATTAGTTCTATAGAACTTTCCCCCTTTATGTGCTATAATTGATATGCATGTTTATATCTACATATGTTACAAGCCCCAAAATAGATTATTTTAATTATCACCTTATATAATTTTACATCTTTTAAAGAAGTGGAGGGAAGGAAGGAGAGCAAGTGAAGATGCAGAATATTTGTTACATTAATTTTATTATTTATCATTTCTACTTGTCTTTTTTTGTTGCTATAAATTTGAGTTACCATCTGGTGTCATTTCCTTACTTTAATACAATTTTGCTCCCAGTCGTCTTCTTTGTAATGTCATTCACAAATATAATCTATTTCTATATGTTATAGTTTCAACAATACCAAAGGAAGGATAGATGATAGATAGATAGATAGATGATAGATAGATAGATAGATAGATAGATAGATAGATAGATTTTATACAATTACTTTTTAAATTAAGAGAAGAAAACAGAAGAAAGATGGATTTATATTATCTTTTATAATGATATAATTCTCCTTACTGTTGCCCCTTTTATTAATGTGACTGTATTTGAATTGTTGTTTGGGATTATTTGCCTTCATTTGAAGAACTTCCTTTGTATTTCTTACAAGGTGGATCTGCTTTCAATGAATTCTTTTGTTTTTGTTTTGAATGTCTTCATTTCACCTTCATTTTTGAAAACCAGTTTTGTGAGATATAGGGATTTGGGTTGATAGATTTCTTTTATATATTAGCTGTTGTTATTTTTTTTCCAGCATGTTAAATATCATCCCAGTAATTTATGGACTCGGTTGTTTCTGATGAAAAGTCGCCTGTTAATATTTTTATTTTTCTTGCATGTGGCAAGGTGATTTCTCTCGATGCTCTCAATATTTTCTCTTTGTCTTTGTCTTTCAACATTTTCACTCTGATGTGTCTTTGTGTTAATCTCTGCAATTATTCTACCTGGAGTTTGTTGAGCTACTTGAATGTGTTGACGAATGTTTTCCATCACATTTGGGAAGACTTTAACCATGATTTCTTTGAATATATATACATTATATACTATATGATATATATGTGTATATATTATGTATATGTATATTATACATATGTATACATATTATACATATGTGTATGTATACATATATTATATATGTATTCTTTTCTTTTCTTTTTTTTCTGCCCCCTCCTTCTGGTACTCCCATTATGCATATGTTGATGCACTTAATGGTATCCCATATTTCTCTGAGTCTGCATTTTTCTTCATTCTTTTTTTTCTCTTTGTTCTTTGAATTGCATAATCTCTATTGATCTATCTTTAAGTTTGCAAATTCCTTCTCCTGCCGGCTCCCATCTCCTCTTGAGCACCTCTAGTAACTTTTTTCATTTTTCTTGTACTATTCAAATCCAGAATTTCATTTTTTAAATAAATTTTATCTCTACTGATACTATTTATGAATCAGTGTAAAGGATTTTTTTTTTTTGCAAGATTTTA
The DNA here is from genome assembly GCF_023065955.2 of Ursus arctos. Taxonomy (NCBI): domain Eukaryota; kingdom Metazoa; phylum Chordata; class Mammalia; order Carnivora; family Ursidae; genus Ursus; species Ursus arctos. Next base: position 6,153,345 of record NW_026622763.1, on the reverse strand, counting down.
TTTATTTATTTGACAGAGAGAGAGAGACAGCCAGCGAGAGAGGGAACACAAGCAGGGAAGTGGGAGAGGAAGAAGCAGGCTCCCGGCAGAGGGGCGCAATGTGGAGCTCAATCCCAGGGTTCTGGGATCACACCCTGACCTGAAGGCAGACACTTAACAACTGAGCCACCCAGGCGCCCTGGATTTTTTTTTTAAGCATGGTTTCCATTAGTTATTGAATATATGTAAAATGGCTACTACGAAGTCTTCATTACTTCTATATCTGGACCCTCTCACATTTTCTGTTTCTTCCTTTTTTCCTGTATATGGGTCAGACTTTCCTATTTCTTTGCATACTTTCTGTTTGCTTAAACCTGGACTTCATAGATAATATATTGTATAAATTCTAATTTCTCATCTGCCTATTTCTGCCTTCTTATTTCTGTTCACCTTTTTTGTTTTTGTTTTTGTTTTTGTTTAGGGACTGGCTGAACTGTTTTAATGATATCTATTTCTCTTGCAGGTGAATCCTCTAATGTTGTTCCTCAAAGTATGCCAACTGGAATATCTGCAAATTCACTCTGGGATGACAGTGGTTTTAATAAGGCTCTTCTCTCTGTTTTCTGGCCACATCCAGCTATTAAATTCTGCTAATTGCCAGCTGATTGCTCAATTGTTTTCAACAATACCCTGGGGTCTAACTTGTTCCACAGGCTGTCTGGCATCCTTTGCAGTGCTGGTTTTTGGGAATCAGTCTTTGTACTTTGTTCATGCTCCTGGCGGACTCTTCTTAGATCTCTTTCCCTGGCTCTCTCTGGTAAACTAGCTAGCTTATCATTTAGTTTGCTTACTATCAAAGCCTCCATTGTTTGTTTGTTTGTTTGTTTGTTTGTTTGTTTATGGTTCCCATAGGCTTGATATTCCCCTAACGCTTTTTAAATAAGTTCAGCTTTTTAAGTGAGAACTTCAAAGCTCTGTTTTATCAGCTGCTTCTAATTTTGATGAAGATATCTGAGCCACAGCTCTGGAGCTTACGTCAGAGACAATGCCACACTTCCTTCTGATTGACACCCTTGCTTTAGGGTCAGGTTAGTGCAAAGGCGGTAACCTGTCTCCCTGCATAGAAAAGTGTACTACAAATGCACTAAGTGCCCCATGAATACACTAAGGTGAAGATGATTAGGATTCCAGTGTTCTCGCCCTGCCACACTGTAGATGGAACTCTGACCTGTCAATAGAAGATACATGGAAAAAGAGAATCCCCAGAGTCTCAGCCATACTAACCTTGAATTAAGCCTCAGCAACTCAAAGTTAGAGGAAAGAAGGATTTGGGGAGGTGCCCCCCAGGGGAGGATAGGATAGCTTTTTACTAGGAGCTGGGGATAGAGGGAGTGCTGTGTTCTGTACCCACCTGATTTGGAGTTTCTGTCATGTTGACCTAGAAGGATGAAAAGGAGGGAGTGGGTCATGGCCTGAATACCACAGACTTTTGCTTTTTTATTAAGCTTTAGTAGATTTTATTAACAAATGTTTCTTCATTTTCAGTATGCTATTAGGACACTTTCCATTTTCTGTATGCTGTTAGGACAATTTCCAGAGACTTAAAGTGGTTGATTTTTAAATAGTTTTTTCCATCGGTTTTACTTATTTCACTGGAGAGTGTATCTGTAGATCTTTGGAACTCTGGAAATTTCCAAAGTGAAGAAAATGTTCTATATCTGAATTGAGATAGTAATAGTCAAGTTGTATAATTTTATCAAATGAATAAATTGTAAATAAAATTTCTGCATTTCTTTACATGTCATTTTTATCTCAATTACAAATATGCAGCGTCGATATGAAGATTAACAAAATTCTAATGTAAAACATAAAAAAAAATGCCATGAATATAGAGAAAAACCCACTGTGATCATGGTTGGTTTACCAGGCTCCAAACAAGAAAAGTGACAGCACACATAAACATAAAAAACAAAGGGACTTAACATAGGGTGTTTTGCTGCTGTTATTGTTGTTTGGTCCAAAAGTCACAAATGCAGAAAAATTAAACAGGAAACAACAAAACAAACATTACCAAAAGCCCCTTTTATCTCTAGATTGGAGAGAGATAAGCCCTAAATAGAAGGTAAAACACAATGGGCTTTTGACACTGGAATTCAAGCCAAAGAGGAGATACAATCTGAAGCAGAAAGAAGTAAAGGAAATACCCTGACTCCTCTCTTCCTCTCACTGCCCAGTCTTACAGTGGTGGGTTCCAGAAAGAAACCAGTTGAGTTTTTAAAAAGATTCTATTTTTTTATCTGAGAGAGAGAGAGCATGAACAGGGGAGGGGCAGAGGGAGAGGGAGAAGCAGACTCCCCCACTTATCAGGGAGCCCGATGCAGGGCTTTGATCCCAGGACCCTGGGATCATGACCTGAGCAGAAGGGAGATGCTTAACTGTCTGATCCACCCAGGCACCGAAAGAAATCAGTTGAAATGGAGGCTTAAGACACACAACCTGTCAGGAGTAGATCAGAAAACAGCAGAAAAAGGGGTCAATAACCCAAATATATAAAGTCCTACAACTTAACAACAAAAAAAGGAAAAAGCCCTGTTAAGAAATGTGCAGAAGTCTTGAATAGACATTTCTTCAAGATGACATACAAATGACCAATGTATGAAATGACACTCAGCATCACTAATCACCAGAGAAATGTAAATCAAAACTACAATGAGATCTCACCTCACAGTGACTATGGCGATTACTCTAAAAAGAAAAAAGAAAGAAAAAAGATAAAAATAATAAATGTTAGTGAGCACGTGGAGAAATTATAGCCCTGTGCACTGTTTGTAGAATTGTAAAATGGTTCAACTGCTATAGAAAACAGTATGGAGTTTCCTGAAAAAGAAATTAAAAATAAAACCACTGTATGATTCAATTTCTTAAGTCAACTCCAGAGTTCTACTGGGGCTGTTTTTGTTCATGGATAGCCGTTTAATGTTAATCTGTGCAGGAAGATGGAAATTGGGGTCTGTCAGGCCACCATCTCCATGATGTCATCTCTGTTGGGCAGACTAAATGAGACTATTTTGTTTATATTTAATAAAATGTCTGCCAAATGGAAAGTTCTCAGAAAGGTTAGCTACTATCAGCATTCCTATTACTAATGCTTTATCTCTTAATTTTGCAAAACATCCATGAACTATCTTAAGGACTGTTCTCCCCAGCTCCCATCAGAACCTAAGCTATTTTTACCTCTATACTGTCTGTACAGGTAAACTGCAACCTTCCCTCCATCAAACCTGTGCAGTCTGACCCTGATTGTTTGAGTCTGTATATATGTTTATATATGTTTATGGAAAGACAAGATAAAGTATTCTAATATTTTGACCTAAGAAAATTAAAAACTAAAGTATTCTTCTGTATGTATTATTTCCAAAGCACTAGCAAACTGAATTGCAAACATGAGCTAATATACACAGCATTTAGGTTATGAGAGTGAAAACTATGGCAATAGCTAAATTAACATACAGTATGTGTAATATAATACTGCATACAAGAACGCTATCACATTTGTTCCCACTATAATAATGAAGGTAAATTGTGGTAAAACTTATTTATGAAGGAAAAAAAAATTGATTATATTCCCCAAAGGTGGAGAAGCATGAGATACGTACAAAAGTTTTTCATTTTCATAATCGAAACTTGTGATTTTTTTAAAGTGGAATGGAAAATATTGAACAGAAAACATTGTTCTGGATGGAAAACTTAGCCATAATCTGGAAAATTTATTTATGAGAAGGTTTATCTCTCCATAATGCAAAATAAAGAACGGTTAGTATATTAAGCATTTTTCTTCAAAAGGTGAATAGCAAAAGCTTTTTTAGAAAAGCATTTCTCTTACTTGAACAACAAATATCTCTGCTTTGCATGCTCTGAACAAGAATCTTTGGCTCTTTTCAGCATATCTTTTGCTGTTTTGAATTTACACATTATTGAAGAACCTAAATTCTCCAGTAACAAGCTCTTGGCCAGCTTCCCTCCTGCACATTTGTACCCTGTTCAAGGAAAGGGGATTGCTTTCATATCATCATGATGATGAGGTTGTGGAATATAGGTGAGGTTCAGTGGGATGGAGTCTGGAGCTGACAACCAAGAAAGAATTCTTGAGACATTTTTGGTGCAAAATGGTGGTTATTAAAGCACGGGGACAGGACCCGTGGGCTGAAAGAGCTGTGCTGCTGTTGTGAGGGGTGACTGATTATATACTATGGGGTTTGGGGGGGTGAAGGAAAAAGGAGGTTTCAAGAGGATTTTCATATGTTAAAGAAGACTCACAGGATACCAGAGGCCTTGCCATAGTCAAGTTGAGGTTGTTTACCCCTCTAGTAAGGCATTAACATGAAGATAGTTGGGAACTTCCTGGAGGCTGCAGATTGTATGGACATTTAATTCTATCTACATTTCCTTCTGGAAGCTAGGTTACTGATAGAAATGCTTTGTTCTTGTAGATTGCTAAGACATTTGTAAACTGAGGGAGATTCAAGTCTTGCAGGGTTGTGGTCTCTATAGGCTAACTATTTCTTTGTCCTTCAGGGCAGCCGGGAGTGCCTGAGGAATGTCACCTACATCCCATGGGGAGGGGTTTGCGGGGTGTCAGTTTCTGCTTTGTCCTCAGCTTGTCTTCTGTTCCCTCGTCAGTGATGTACATGGTTTTCATTTGCACTGTCTGCTCACTTAACTTTGCATTCCCTGACCTTCTACTTTTACTTTGTTTTCTCCTTTCTTTTCACCACCATCTACACATTTGCTTATAAGTGTCATATCTACTTTGCATACTCTTCAGCTGGTAAGCTTACTTAGATATATATAATTAAAAACTGCTCTCCAGAGCTCCCATTTTGGGAGCTTCTCTCCATATCACTTAATCAGCTTCCTTTGGTTGGCGTTATCTCTCACTTACCTGTCCTTTGGACCTGCTCCATCCAGAATCCATCAGCTACCCAGACTCTGCATATTTTAATAGTGTTCAATGAATCTCTCATCAATTATTCATGAGCTTCCCTTTCATCTGCATTTGTTTATCATGTTTATAGTGTGCTAACACTGCTTTGTAGAATTCATGTTTGATCTCCTTCCTCAGTACTTGAGGATCAAATGTGCTGTCTGTCGCTGCCCATTTAGGCCATTGTGTTTATGCTAAACAATTCTCATTTAGAACATAAAAGCCAGCAGGAAGTCTGCTCAGGACAAGTTTACTTTAAGTGAACTGAGGTCACTTTTATTAATAGTTACAGAGAAAGTTGATCATCCAGCAGACATTTTGTCACTCACAACAGAAGCTCTACAATTGCCTAATTTTTTTAATCCTCTTTGAAGAAAGGGCATAATATATACATAAAGCCTTGAATTCCAAACTAGAATATATATTATATTTCATCTGCTCTTGCTGTTCTACAAAGTCTTATGCCTTTCTCCAGTGCATGGGAATTTTACATCACTGAAATCAAATATAGGTACATTTTTCAAAACTTAATAGTAAGTATGCTGCTTATGAATACAAGAAACCCAGGACTTTTGGATGTAGAGGGGAAAAAAAAAACACTCTTGCTCTCCACTAATCACCTTTACTTTGTACTACTTGAGTCAGTTAAAGAGAAAAGGATATACCTAACCTTGAAAGAATTGCCCTGAGTGGGATCCTGAGGTATAAACTGGCTTAGGAGTCCTGCTGGAGAAATGGAATAAAAAAACAAATAACAACCACATTGATTTGTTTACTGCTCAACAAGCATCCAGTTCTCTCAGAAAGTATTTTACATTTTACAGTGTGCCTTGGACCAGGTCGCTGACTACAAAATAGAGAATACCAGGACTCATGGGCTGCATTTTGTGTGAAGGCAGTGTGCTTAGCATTTTACATAGATTGTCACCTCAGTAATTTATTTCCAAAATAATTAAAATTTCCATTTAGAATTTTGGACTTTTCTGACACATTATTTCAACCATCTAACTCCTAGCCCAATAGTACAGTTCCATTTTCCAACAATTTTTACTTCGTGCTTTGTAATTGGCAGTCTGTATACAGACCTATCATCTGACCCTCATAATAATCTTGTGAGTTAAGCAAGTCCACATTTAACAACAAAATAAACTGAGGCACAACTAGATAAGATGGCATGTCCAAGAGGGCATGGTGAGTCCAAAGCTGTGGCAAGAGCCCGACCTCTGGCTGTCCACCTTAACATCACCCACTATAACATCCATGCCCCATTCTTCCACGAAAATGGCTGCATTTCCTCTGCCATTCTGTTTATTCTGTGCATACAAATCATATCAGCTCATCTACACTTAAACTGGTATTTCTTTCCTTTCTGCCTGGCACAGACCAGAGAACAAAGTAGACAGATTTATACGTAGAATTTCTCAACCCTCTGAGTGAAATTAAATCTAACATCAAGCAGGTCTTCTGTTAGGTGGCTTCATTTTCCCATCTCTATTGCCTGCATTGGCTACATTTCCCCCTTTTCCCTCTGGTAAGTTAGAAGAGTGATGTTCCAAAGCAGAGACAGAAAAATCTATCAAAATATACAAAACTAGGGGTACCTGGGTGGCTCAGTCATTAAGCATCTGCCTTTGGCTCAGGGCGTGATCCCGGAGTTCTGGGATTGAGTCCCATGTCAGGCTCTTCCGCTGGGAGCCTGCTTCTTCCTCTCCCACTCCTCCTGCTTATGTTCCCTCTCTTGCTGGCAGTCTCTCTCTCTGTCAAATAAATAAATAAAATCATATATAGATATAGATATAGATACACACAAAACTATTTTCAGTGAAACCCCCAACATCAAATAAAACTTTAAACTTAAAAGTCTACCTTGAGTCTGTAGGGATTCCAAATATCATAACCCATTGAACCAGGTCAGATGAAATCATTCTTGTGTAAATACTGAAACTTGCCCATTTTTTCATCATGATTTTTAACACAAGGTATGCCTCTCATCAACCCAGTGGTGGGCAGACTGTGTAACTGGTCTTATCACCACATCCCAGATCCCCTCCTCAGGGCTGATGTACCCATCCCTTGGCTGCCAGAATATCCCACTACTGACAACTTACAGATGCACAATCCTGCCTCGCCCAGGGGGTAGCCCACAGCAGCTGACTGGCTGGTGCAGGAATGCAGTTCCTGGCCCATGATCCAGTTGAGAATGCCTCTATCAGACTGCCCAGCTCCAGAGCTTCCTGTAGAATGATGAGGCCTCATCACAGTTCACCTTCTCCCTGCCTCCCCCCTTTCCTTGAAGGTATATCTCCAAGAGTTTTCCCTAACAAACTCTCTGCAGACAGCATTTGGTTTCAGAGTCTGTTTCCAGGGAAACCAATCTAAGACACCATATAAAATAGTGTCAAACTAATAAAGCAGTATGGCTAAGATGAATTGAACAATAATCAAAACTTTTTTAAAACTTCATTAAAGCTGTTATTTTATTACTCAATGCCAATTTCTTATGAACACTGTGTGTGTCTGGAGGGTGGGGATGTACTACTATCATGCCCACAATCACTTTCTGGTCTAATTTAGTAATGATGAGCTCGGTTCCCAGGAGTTAATCTTATTATTTTTATTTCTTTCTGCTTAATATGTCAGTGGAACTCAAGTATATGTAACAATTTAGGTGAGCTATTAGCACTGGTAACACCTGAGACTTGTAGTCTTCCTCAGGAGGCTGCCTGTTTGATCATCTTGAGGAGGTGTCTTTGGATGTTCAACCATGAATCACTCAGGTGCCTGTCAGGGCTTTCTGTAGTCCTCTGATTGATTTCAGAGTGTAAACAAATGAATGCTTCTGATATTTGTAAGAATGGATGGATTAGTCTTAACTCTTAACTTTGCTCTAATTATTCCATCACAGGAGATTTTATTTTTCTGAGAAAACATGAATGTTCTTCCTTTGAGTTTTACTGTTTTGAGAGACCACTGTGTTCTGAGAAGACAAACAGAAGAAAAGTCTGAAAAAAATTGCCGGTGTTTATTAAGGCTGTACTACTCTCCAAGTAAAAGAAGGAGACAGGGAAATTAAACCATTTAATAATCATCCTAAAATATAGAGTGGGGAAGAGCAGTCACTGGACTGAAAGTTGTGCTCATTGGGCACCATGTCTACCACACATCTGGGTCCCTGCTCTGGTAATGCCTGGTACACCCCATGCTGCTCACTGCTTCTCGGCCACTGTTCTTGCTCTTCTGGATACTTGGAAAGCCCTTCCTCATATTTCTTTGTGGGATGACCGTTCACTCTCTTAGGATCTGAAACAGAAGTTAAAATTACTGCTATCATTGATTTTGTCATACAATAAATGTAGTGACTATTACAAAGGAACATAGGTTTCTTTCCTCTGTATGCCAACTTTTTATTTAAAAAATAAAATTTTAAAAAGAACACTTTAGTAAATACTAAATAGAAATAAACAGAAAAGAGAAAGATGCCTCATCACCCCTATATTCCACCTATCATAGCTAGCCATTACTACAGTTAGATATCAACCCACCTGCCTAGCCACCTTCAAAACAGAGTGAATGGGTATCACCTTCACCAGGAAGCCTTTCCCCAACCTAAATTTCATGTTCCTCTGGGTCCCTACTTTTAGCCATGCATATTTCTGTCTTTTCCTATACCATAATATATTGAGAGCATTAATTTCCAGAACATCTACAGTAAAAAATCAAGGCTGAGACCATGCATTATTCATTTTTCTGTCTCATGAATCCAGCAAAGCTCTAGGCTTATAGTAGATGCTTAATAAATGTCATTTGACCTGAACTGAGTTGTTGTGGAAAGTTTTATTCCATTTATACTTTGCAATTTAAGTTGAGGGGATTTGGGTTAAAAGCTCCTGGAAAATATTACCAAAGACTTTGTGAACTCACTTCCTCATAAGCCATATCAGATTCCTGCCCAGTACTGCTGGTCACTGTTGTTACCAAAGAAAAGGTGCAAGAGGAAGTGACATGAAAAAGCAGGGCAATAATTCGGGCGAGTCAAATCATTAAATTAAAAATAAAAAGGTAGAGTGGAAATGCAGAGGGACATTGAATACCTGAGGAACAATCAATTGTATCTTCCAACGTCTTGCTTTCATTAGTAACAAGCAAAGTCAAACAGTCTCCACATGTCCCCTTTACCTCCATGATAAGTCTTTAAACCTGTCTGTCTGTTCCAAGCTCTTACCTGTTTTTTCCAACCTACTGACCCCTCCTTTACAGCCCTCGACCTTCCATTGCCTTGCACACCCGCTTCTTCATTCATGTCCCCACCACCACCACCACCATTTGGTATGTCCACTCCATTGGAGGGTCAAACTCCTCTTTCAAGATGCATACCAAATTTTATTTCATTTGAGAGAGTGGATATTCTGACATTCTGTAAACATATTATACATTCTGCTAACAATGCATTCTGACTTTTGGCATTATTAATAATCTTTATGTGTGCCTACCTGTCTCTCCGTATGTCTGTCTGCCCTACTTTCCAACTTGACTGTAAATCTCTTAAGGGCAAGAGCAGTTCTAGTTATCATGCATCCCTAAAATCTCTCAATACAGTGCCAAGTACTAGTGTTATTCATCACACACTCCTTGCTTGGGTGACTGACTTCTCTGGAGGGCTCAATGCAAATTAGCTAATTTTCAAATTGGCTTATTTAGCTTATCTTTCCTTTCCCTCTCAACTTTGATGATCAAGTTCTCCAGGGCTCAGTCCTTTGTTCTTTTCCCTTCTCTCTTTATAGAAACCTTCCTTGTGTTCTCGTTGAATCTCATGGTTGAAATGCCATGAACATGCCAATTTCTATCAAATTTATATCTCTACCTCATACCTCTTGCCTGGCATTCAAACTCATATTGCCTATTGTTTTACTGGCACTCCACATAGACACCTGTTAGACATTTCAAAGTTGGTTCATCCACAACTGAATTTTGATCCTCTTCCTTCGTGGGTGGGAATGGGCTTCCCATTCCAGTAAATGGTGAATACATCCTTCCATTTGCTCAGGACAAAATCCTGAGAGTCATCCTTGGCTCTTCTCTATATCTCAATCACATTAATGTAACCTATTGACTCTCTCTTCAAATATCCAAACTATGAATCCTTCATGCCATCTTTATCTCTGTCTTCTGAATTTGAGCCTTTTACTTCTCTCATTTAGACTTACCTACAGTCTCTTATTAACCCTTCTGGCCTTGTTTTACAGTCTATTATCAACACAGCATTCCTTATAAGCACAAGATAAATCATGCTGTTTTTCTCTTTGAAATTCTACAATGGCTCTCTATTTTTTTAATTATCAAAGCCAAAACCCTTACAATGGCCTGCAAGTCTTTATGCAACCTACCCCCTTGATCTTCCTACACATACACACTCTCTCCCTCACACACACACACATGCACACACACACACACACACACTCACAGACACACGTATATTGCTTCTCCAACATCAATTTCCTTTCACTCTCAGTCTGCTCCCGCCATACAATCCTCCTTGCTATTCCCCAGAAATGCCTCCTACACCTTGTGTTGGCTGTTGTCTCCACTTGGAAAGACCAGCTCCCAAATATCATTGTCCCTAACTTTGTGTCTCTATAGTGTTTGCTCCAGGGCCACCAGCTCAATGAGGCAACTGTTCATCACTCTACTCAAAATTATAATCAATCCTCTCGAATTCTCAAACACCTTTATGTTGCCCTATGTTTTCTCTTTATAGCATGCATCACCCTCTAACATACTAACCAATCCCCAATGCATTCGTTCCATTCTTTATTGATCTCTTCTATTGCTAGACTGAAAATTTCACAGAGGACAGAGATCATTGATATTTTGTTCACTGATATATCCTGAGAACTTGGAGCCATACCTGACACATAGTATGTCCTTGGAAAATATTTTTGAATGAGTGGAGTCTTAAAATAAATTGTATGAGCTTTGTATCCCTTACCATTTCTGTTTAGTACGTTCTGTCTACTACTGAAATGGAAAATGATTCAATTTTATTCAGTTGACTTCCGTAAATTTCTTTGATGACTTACTATGTATAGTTACATTTGATCATGTTTTTAAGTTTTGCTGGAACTCTCCTAGAAATAAGAGAGACAAGCAAATAAGAAACTAAGGAAATATGGAGCATGCTAAAAAAAATAGATGTAAGCAAAGGCATAGAGAACATGGTGGTTAATCCAAGCGATGATTACTGACTGGAGAGCATGTCAAAGCGAAGACAGTATATCAGAGCAATCTACCTTTAATAGTGGAGAAGAGAGAGAGTGGATTCCCAGGGAAGAGGATGGCATGATTGCAGACGCCAGGTGGAGAGCACCTAGTGTGTGATAAGCACAGGGATTATTTGGAGGTTTTATGGAGATGAAACAGAATGGGGCTGATCTAAAAGGTCTCTCTTCTACCTGAGGCTTGTCCTGCAGGCAGTCAGGAAAAACTGGATGTTTTCAAAATTAGGGTGAAAACAGAAACCTTCTGTTCAAGGAAGTGTGGGATTTGAACTCACTAACCTAACCCAGGAGTAAATTCTACTCCTGGCAGCCCCACTGTACTAGCAAGTTTGCCCTGTTAAATTGGGTTTATGTCCCTTGACTTTATTTCCTTCATTTGGATCTGAGAATAGGCCATGGTTGTGTGATCTTAATATAAAGTGCAGTCTTAAGTTTGTTAATTAAATAAATGAATTTGTTATGAGAAGACATGAAGCCATGATCATATATAAACATTGTATCAAATGAGTCAGAGGTATTTTAGATTTTTTTCTCACCTTACAGTTGCTCACTAATTACTTTTTATCCTGATTAGAAACAATGATCCCTCAGGCTTCTAGAAATAATTCCAATTAAGCATCACATAATACCAATTTAAAAACTTGGAAACCGGTCTAGATATCCTTTGACTCATGCTGGTTTTCCCTCACTGCCTCAGGGGTATGCAGAGCTTGAGAGGTAACTTTGTGCCTGACTGTTCCTTGGTTTCAAGGTCCTTGAAGCCTCAGGAAGAAAGAAAGTTTGAGCTACCAGACACCAGTGAGAATAAACAGTATAAGAGTTGTGGGCTGTGGAAACTTAAACAGACAGGGTCAATTTGAGCTTATATATGTTTATTCCCATCAAAAAATATTGCACTTCTCAGACTGCAGTGTGGCATGCTAAGGGAAGCATATGTGGTAAATATACCAGGCCTATGTCATCAAAAAGACAAGAGGTAAAAAATGTTGGCAAGTATGTGGAGAAAAGGGAACTTCTGTGCAATTTTGGTGGCAATGTAACTGGGTACGACCACTATGGAAACAGTATGGATCCTCAAAATGTTAAAAATAGGACTGTCATATGATCTAGCAATTCTGCTTCCGGTACTATATCCAAAGGAAATGAAAATACTAACTCAAAAAAGATACATACATCCCCATATTCACTGCAGCATTATTTACAATAGCCAAGACATGGAAACAACTTAATCCATCAATGGATGAAGGGATAAAGAAGATGTGGTATTTATTTACAATGGAATATTATTTAGCTATAAAATTGAGGAAACCCTAGCATTTGCAACAAAATAGATCGACCTTTAAGGCATTATGCTAAGTGAAATAAATCAGACCAGCACAAAAAAACAAAAACACAAGAACTTACTGAAATCAGACTGTGGATACCAGAGGCAAAATATGGGAAGAAAGGGGCAAATGGAGGAAAGTGGTCAAAAAACACAGACTTCCAGTTGCAAAATAAATAAGAGCTAGGGGTGCAGTGCACAACATGCGGACTACAGCTAACACTGCTGTATGCTGTACAATATAGAGAAAAGTTAAGAGAGTAAATACTGAGAGTTCTCATCACAAGATTTCCCCCCCTTTTTATTGTATCTGTTTGAAAAGGTGGATTTTAGTTGAACCTATTGTGGTAATTATTTTACAATATGTGTAAATCAAACCATCATACTATATGCCTCAAACTTACACAGTGATATATGTCAATTATTTTTCAATAAAACTAGAAAAAAAAAAGAAGAAATATATATTACTTTCCTCCTTTGGAGGCTGAGCTTGTAGGGTGACAAGTAGTATGGTGATGTTCATAAAACAGACTTGAGTGTATAATATGCAGGTCGATTTTATATTTTTTGGCAGCATGCTTTATTGTGGTATCTTCACAATTGCCTTTGAAATCGTCCTAAAGCAAGTCATTCGCTGTCAAATCAGCTTTCTCGCCTCAGGACAGATCTTAATTTTCAATTCTCACAGAGAGAAAAAAAAAAAAAGGAAGGAAAGAAAGAAAGAAAGAAGAAAGAAAGAAAGAAGGAAAGAAAGAGAAAAAAGGATTTTAAAATCACTAGACAAGCAAACAAGGCCAAGTAAATCATACTCGGGGACCTTCTCTTGTATATTTTAACCACAGAAAAGGAAGTATTAGAGGCGTCTGAAAGGGATAAAGAGAGACAGAGAAGGGTACAAGGTGACAGAAGGCCTATTTGGAGTGAAAGCCAGTCTCATGGGGGTAACTAGTGAGCATTTGGCTGTGGGGGCAGAGTGGGTGACTTGTCAGTATATGACCTACACAGGTCAATCAAGCCTTCTTCTTACCTGGTGCCCTTGTGTCCCTTATGAGTTGTCACATTGGCGGTTACCTCTGCAAGGAATGCCTAAATGCTGATCTACCCATTTCAATGGTGCTGAAGCCCCTCCCCTAAGGCTTTTCTGTGAATACTTTTCCACATAGGCTGGCTATGATCTGTTTGTCATACAGTCTTTCCCACTGGACAGTGATCTGTGGGAGGACAGGGAGTTACCCAGGCTTCCACCTCCCCAGACTGCATCCCTAGCACCTCGCACATTACTTGGCATATTCCAGGAGATGTTTGCCATGTTTATTAAAGACATGCCAGGTAGCCTGGGTGGTGCAGTCGGTTGAGCATCCGACTCTTGGTTTTGGCTCAGGTCATGATCTCAGGGTCCTGGGATTGAGCCCCATGTCAGGCTCAGGCTCAGGGCAGAGTCTGCTTGGGACTCTTTCCCCTTCTCCTTTTGCACCCCCCCCCCAAATAAATCTTTAACAAACACATACATGTCTCACATGTCTCCATGAAGGCAAGCCCCCATCTTCTCTTTGCTGTGACATAAGCACAGGGCACATGTTGCAAACGTACTCAATTTTGGTTTTGCCTGTTTAAGTGCTTTTCAGCCTCAGCTTCTCTCTGGCCTTTGGGAAGGCAAACAGCCTGATGACAATATCAGCACCTTTTCTGGCTGGTATCCCTAAGATTCTATGTGATCAATGACTACGTGATCCTTCAAGCGACATCATGATTATCATGACAATGTCAGGATTACAAACAAGCATGAGATTCTGATTTATTGTTAATATCTCAATATTCAATTCGAAACAGAGGAAAGCACCAGAGATATAACTTTAAATGAAATCTTCTTATGTGATTTATATGGAAAAAAAGTATCAGTCAGATGAATTATTTATCATTGCAAAATAAAATAACTCAACCATTAATAATTATGGTAAGAGCTGTTAGATTTATGTACTAGAGTCATTATTAAGAACTTTGAAATCATTACAAATGGGGAGAAATATTGACAGTTAAATACATTACATCTATTAAAACTGCTGAGTTTATGCAAACCAGATAACTTTAGGAAGAACATTTTGTTCTTTTTGAACAAACAAATATTTTTGTAAAATTTTAAAATAACATGGGATAGAAAAATAAGAAATAAATAATCTTATAATTTAACGTGTGTAGAATTAAATAGTAAATTAGATTCATAACTTAGCCAAAACCACCATGAGGAACTATATTTCGATTATGATTGTTTGATTCTATGTAAACTAGGAATCAAACAATTAAAAGAAAACTGCTTGAGAATTTTTTTTTAAAGATTTTATTTATTTATTAGACAGAGATAGAGACAGCCAGCGAGAGAGGGAACACAAGCAGGGGGAGTGGGAGAGGAAGAAGCAGGCTCATAGCGGAGGAGCCTGATGTGGGGCTCGATCCCGTAACACCGGGATCACGCCCTGAGCCGAAGGCAGACGCTTAACTGCTATGCCACCCAGGCGCCCCTGCTTGAGAATTTTTATCACGAATAAAATATCTACTGTTTTACCTTAAAATTTCAGTACTTATAAAAGTTTCACACTCAATTATACCAATACTTATGGTAAATCATGCTTATAGGGTTGAGTCTAAATATTTAAATTAAAAGTTCAATGAAATAATTACCAAGAATTGTCAACCATTTTCAACAAACACAAGTACTTTTTGAGTTTTCCTCAAGTTATAAATCCCAGGTAACATATTCTTCCTAGAAAATATGCTAGTAAAACAATACCTTTGTCTAATGATAATATACTGTGCACAAAAATCAAGGGATTTATTCAATGTTCTACTTCTGTCTAATCAGATATTTGGGAGAAAAACAATGAAAAGCCTTTTTTCAAAAACCTCTGGAGCAAATTAATGATTATATTTTGTAATCTACTTCCTTGGCAAAAGGTTTCAGGATCTTAAGCAGCTAGCGACATAGTAACTATTTGAAGCAATATTTTAGAATTTCTTCTAAACAGACAGATAAATGTGCCATGCAATGATATTAACAAGGGGATGGGGTTCTGAGTAATTTAAGAATTCCAAAGGTACAGTGTCTTCATCACATTTTTCATTGTGTATTTAGCACTGCTAACATTAAAAAAATACTGATCATAAGTAAATATAAATATATATATACATATACACATACATAGTCATGTTTATTGTTCTTCTTTAGTCAAAGACAAACTACATGATTTTTGACCTTCCACAGCATATGCAAAATATTTAACCAATATGAAGGGAAGCTATCACATTTTAAAAAGTCTGTTTAAACAAAGGAATCTTAATATTGTACCGTGCAGCTAACAATAATGCAGGCTTGCAGGGAAAGAAGTTTATTTGCTGGAACCTGCTGAATAAGTAATCAAATTGCTGTGCTTCAAGAGTGCAAGTATTTCTTACACAAAATCTGCTGTAAAGATGTACAAATCATTCCACTCCAGGGAAGAGGCTGAAATTGGTGTCATGAAATGAAAGCTGGGATGCAGATGGAAATTCAGAAGCAGTATTTGTGTGCCAATTATATTGCTTCGGACTCACTTCTAGATATAAGAATTAAGGACAAATTTGTTTCAAGTTACTGTGAAACAGCAATTGCATACACAGATATCACAAATAAAAAAGATGGGAGGATAACAATCCTAACCCTGCTTCTGTAAATATGCACACACCATTTTTTTCAAACAGTGCACAAAACTTTTAGGTATGGAATGATTTCAGTGAAATCCCATGACTACCATTGGCCAAATCTCCATATCCAAGAGTTGAAAATAAATTTGTCTTCACATGATTCAGTTATAATTAGAAAAGAATAGTTTCATGACTTGATGGGCAACATCACCATCTCCAGTGTCCCACAGTAGCGGAGCTGAACCAAAGAGTCAGATGCCCCATTGACCTTAGTGGAAATGCTGTTTAGTTTTGCAAATGTGCCATGTAAACAGTGCAGAGCCATCTAGCCACTAACAGTGCTGAGAAGTGGTATCAAATTTTGGTCACATGACATTTGCAATTGTAACAATAATGGAGTAACAATAATTTTATTAGGTAAAATTTAGGATTTGCACTTGTATTCCAAAAGCTTACTATTGGATGGTGATATGCAACTTCAGTCTTGGTCTTGGATTTGGTTAAATATTGACTTTAACACTTATGCCTAATGTTTATTAGGCATTTGATCAAAATATATATTCTTGTTTTTTTCCTCTTTCTACTTCTCTCTTTCTGAAACATGCCTGATGTATGTGGAAATAGAAGAAGGTAAGTTATGCTCATTTCAGTTCAACTCAGCAGTACCATCTCTGACAATACTAGATTCTGTGATAGCAAATAAGGAACCTAGTTAATGAAGTTGAGGGTATTGTCTGCTCTCCCTCGCCTTCCATTCCATTCCATTTATATCTCTTGGCTTCTTTCTTTCCTGACTCTCATATCCTTCATAGTTTTCTTATTTTCAAATAAAATTATATTTGAAGACTTCTGAGCTATAAAAGGCAGCATGCTGATTAGAAAAAATTTGGAAAAGAAAAAATTAAAATTTTGAAAATGTTATTTTTCTATATAGGAATAACCATCTAATGACTTGAGTGATTAACTTCCCTATTACCAAATATGGAGGCCCATAGAGTAATACCCTGAGAGTTTGCACAGTTTTGTTTTTTATTTTCAGTTTGTATTAAAAAATCAATATTAATCTATGTCCTTAAGTATTTCTCAAACTGTTTTTTTAATGCCTGTAACCTATTCAAGTATCTACATATACCATAATTTAAAAATGATTATGTAGTTTTGGATATTTGGGTAATTTTTTTTTTTTACTTTTCTCAACTAGGTAATACAGTCAAGAAACTCTTTTTGCCGAAGACAAACAATTAAACTAGTTATAACTCATGTATGTATTTCTAAATTTTCCTTTAGATTTAAAGATGAAGTGGAATCAAAGGATAAGAACTTTTGAAATTATAATACTTATGGCTATTCTCATTTTATTTTCCATTTTGTGCACCACCAAAAGTTTATGAGAATGCTCAGCTCGTTACCTTCCAACATTAAAAAAAAAAATCAAATTTCCTATTACTAATCTTTCTTTTGTTTTTTTTCTGTGTTTGCCTTATAGAAATAATAGAAACTAATTTAGACCTTGTAAATTTCTCTCATTTTGTTCAGTTCTACAGCAGGCACTCGGACTTTTATTTAATGATGAAATGTTTATCACATTCTGCATTAGTCAGGGTTTAAGAGAGAGAAAATTAAGGAACTAGCCATGTTGTTGGGGTTAATGTAGAGCATGAAATCAGCCATAATACCTCGCTTGCTAAAATGTAACACAGAGGCTGCTGAGGCCAGGGAAGGTTTTGGAGAAGGGCGTAAGCCTTTGGAATACCTAGGCCTGCGTGACCACTCTGTTTTTGGAATGGCGTGGGAGAATTGCCTTCCTGAAACTTTCCAAGCCCAAGCAGCCACCCTGTGATCTAAGATATAGGCAATGTCCCTTAGGCTATGTTTAGCAGAACTCATAGAACATGCAAATTAGCATATAGTATCTTTCCTATAAAAAAACTGTATCCTCCCAGTTTCAGTAAGACCCCTTGTCACACATCATGTGCTTGAGAAACAGTGATAAGGATTTGTGATTATCCTGAAGGACCAATAAAAGCAGGAGAAAAGAAGAGCAAAGGGTCTTCGCCTCTGAGGGTTGACCCCCGTACCTTCTCCTCTCTTTCACAGCAAAGTTTGGAGTTATCTTTCATCCAGCAGGATTGCTGGCGATTCCCGGCACCATGTGATTGTGGACACTTGTAAATGTAAAATCTGCAAGGTAGGATGGCAAGCTGCAGACCCAGGGAAGAACTGATGTTCCAGTTCAAGTCTGAAAGCAGTCTGAAGGCAGAATTCCTATTCCTTAAGGGACCTCAGTCTTGTTCTCTTAATACGTTCAGCTGATTGAATGATGTCCACCCACATTATGGAAAGTAAGCTGCATTCATCAAAGGCTCAAAGATTTAACTGTTATTTCTACTAAAAAAAAAAATACAGCTTCATAGAAACATACAAACTGGGATTTGACCAAGTACCTGGGTACCACGACCCAGTCAAGTTGCCACATAAAATTAGGCATCATAAGTGTTCCAAAAAATCAAACTCAGCACAAACATTAAAAAAACAAAACACAATGCTATAATTAATTTAATCAAGCTACTAAGAAAACCATCTCTGTTATTTCTTTGAGTGAAGAATTTGCAAACTTAGCTATGGGGACATGACAAATACCAGTGGCCACCTAATGAAGGTGCTCTATCCAGTGTCCTTATGAACACACATCATCTTAAACGATAATGCAGCCAAGCTACATCCTAATGACAATGCCATAAAACATTTGACCTCTTCCTTCCGAAACACTTTGGGCCAGACATTTTAACTTACCAACTCCAGGATCCTTAGTATAATAGAGGATTCTCATATCTACCTCTCAGAATTCCTTTCACCATCATATCACAGAAGGCCTCTACCACAGTACCTGGCACAGAGTAGGCATTCAACAAGTTGCATGTCCCCCCCTCTCCATGTCACCGTTCTTAAAACATCTGTCCCTTAACATTGAGTCAGAAGCAAGCAATATGATTATTCATTAAAAATTGGCCCAGATAGGTGTCCTCCTGTCTCTTCACTTTTGTGTGGTTGAGTCAAATGATTGGAAGGGTATATTCCCAATAAATAGTAATAGTCAAAATGTTGGGTTGTCTTTCCTACCCTTTGCAACATGGAGCAGACAGGGACTAACTGGATATTTTAACTAGATATTTTCTATTATGATAAAACATTATTATTATTATTTTGGAACACAGCTAACACTTGGCTACTGCTTAAGCTGACTGTACATATTTATCCAATGATATGCGAATTATATGTATGTATATATATTATACACATGTAAAAGTTATAAATACACATAATACATATTTTTATTACCTCATAGCCAGGTGGAATCACATGGTGGTTCTTTTAAGTCTGTCTCCAAATCCAAACTTCATTCTAGATACACTCTTCTCATCCCCCATTACAGGTGGAAGTAATTCTGATAATTCAGAGGACCAACTCACAATTTAGTAAGTGCAGTGTGAGTGAGTAGATAGCAATTATTGACAGGGAAGACTTTTCATTGGAAAGAGAATTCAATATTTGACTTGACAAACCAAAGACATGCTTCATTTATATCTTCTAGATTCACCGAAACATTTCATTGTTTGTCTTACGAAGCAGCTTATATAAGCTGCTGATTAACAGAGAATATTGAGGCCATCCTGATATTGTCTGAATACACTTATTTTAAAATATGTATGATTTTTTTTAAATCACTTGCCTGTAGATTAGTGAGGGGTAAGCAAACCTCATATGTCCCTTATGTGCTTAGAGCTCAGATTGCTAATCTATCAAATGGGGATTCTAATATCATTTTCCAGAAGCTTAACCAAGAGAAGCAGTCATGGGGTTTGAGGTCTTCATGCTAATATATTACTCTAAAAAGGAAAAATCAAATTAGGTTTGACTCTGGCTATCAGAGGAAAGAAGGAAAAAAATAATTTTGTTTAGCTGTTGGTGGTACTGACTTTAAAAATAACTAGATATAGTTAGATAGATGATAGATGATAGGTAGTTAGAAGATAAATAGATGAAGATAGATAGATAGATGATAGATAGATAGATAGATAGATGATAATAGATAGATTGATAGATAGAGATAGGTAGATGGATAGTGGAATGCATGCTTTGCACGGAAAACAAGAAAATTTAAAAGTTATGGAAGTGGTATATATCAGAAATTTGTAACATGTAGCACAAGACATTTCAAGGAAAAGAAAAAGTAGCAGGCAAGCAATAGCAGTGTCAGGAGCTCAGCCAGGTTAGGAAGAAACACAGATGAGACCCCATAAAGAAAAGCTGGCTCGCTCGGTCCGGAACCAGGTGGCAAGGAAGCAGATAAGCAGATGGTGCTATTGGCCAGACAACAAATGAAGTGTGAAGTGATCTAAAGGTCTAGAAAATATGTGTGAATTACAAGAGGGTGTGTGCTCCATGCCTGGCCCTGTGACTTGTTTTGAGTGCTTGTTTTAGGTTGTAGGCATCTTGAGTGTCTCACATGCTTTCTTGATGGTCTGCCATTCTCTGCATAGTCATTGCTATGGTAAATGGCCTTGAGGCCTGTGAGTTTCTACCATCTGAAGGTGAATGCCCAGAGCTTCTTGCTTCTCCCATTACTTCTTCACACAGTGGCCCACAGTACAAAGGTAGAAATAGTTTCCTAGTTGCTGAGAAGCTATGTGACAACACCTGGAAATGTGGGTATGTGTGTGGGTAAGGAGTGTCATAGGAGACAAAAGGAAGTCAATGGATAAATTGCCTCTTCAATGTTCCCTCCACTGGGTGGGCCTTAAGCTTAGTTTTCCATGCACCTGTTAGAAGGCATGCTGTGTCTCTTGGTGAACTAATGACTAGCTTTAAAACACACCATCTGGTATTTGTTTTTCTGTCCTATTATGCTCACTTACATTTTGCTCATTCTTGCTGGTCTAGAGTTGCCCTTACAATAATGCTTTAGCACGTAGGTTGTGTTTTGAGCTGTGTTTTCTGGAGAACTTGAGCTAACACAATAGTTCTACAAATAGTATGAGAAAGCAGACACTGAGGATGAGGTTTTGTATTTGCATTGCCTACTCATCTGAGACCAATAAGATCCCATTCTTGGTGGGCACCAGAGTAATTATTATCCTAGCATGTAGTAGCCCCAAAATTACTAAAACTTTCACCTGTGCTTAATTGAAATGAGAGGCAAGTGAAGGGCAGGTCACTGGGAGAACAAGTAGCTGTGACGTTTAGTCAGCATGACATAAATGTATACTTAACAACCTCCTTTGATAGCATTGGAGCCCTGCAAAAGAAAATTGATGGGCTTAGGGGAATTACTTGCCAATTTAAGGCACACCCTGAGAGTCAGAGCTCCTTGATTGTAGTCTTAAAAGAGGACCTATCTTCAGCTTCAGGAAACGTTAAAGTTAAAAATCAAGCCCAGACTCTTATTTTGAGGATAGCAGGAATGTAAAGGAGACAAAAACATGCCTCCTCATCTCCTTTATCAAAGGCAGAGCCTGGGTAGAAAAGAGTGAGATCCTTAGACCAGGGATAGGGACATTTTAGTGGATGAGTCCAGCATTACTGGGGTATAATTTAAATATAAAGCACTACACATTTTACAGTGCACAATCTCATAAATGTTGGCATATGCATAGGCTTATGAAATCATCACTAAGATCAAGAAAATAAACAGATCACCCTCAAAATTCTCCTTTTGTTATTCCTCCCTCCAGCCCCTTTGCCATGTAATCACTGATTTGCTTTCTGTCACTAGAAAGAAGATCATATCTTCTAAAATTTTATAAAAGTTAAATGAAACATTATGGACTCTTTTTTTTTTTTTTTTTTGCATGCTTCTTTTACTAAGTGTAACTAGGTTGGGATTCATCCAAATTTCCATGTGTATCAATAATTCATTACATTTTATTTCTGAGTAGTATTCTATTGTACAGATATACCACAACTTGTTTATACATTTACCTCTTGATTGATGCTGGAGTTGTTCCAAATTTGGGGCTATTATAAAAAGTGTTATGAAAACTTATATACAAGGCATTGGATGGGCACATACATTTATTTTTTCAATAGATGCCAAGGAATAGAAAGACCAGGTCATATAGTAAGAATATGTTTAACTGGTTATCTAGTTTTGAAAGTAGTTGAATCAATCATTCTTTTTTTTTTTCTTAGCAGTGTAAGGGAATTCTAATTGCTTTACACTGTTGTTTAAGTTGGTATAATTAATATTTAATGTTAGATATTCTATTGGAGTGTAATGGAATATCGTTGTTATAATTTCCATTTCTTTAATGATAATGATGTTGAATATTTCTTATGGGGTTATTTGATATAAGCATATCTTTTTTGGTAAAAAATCTTTTCAAATCTTTTGTCCTTTTTTTTTGCTTGTTTTCTTACTACTGAGTTTTAAAATGTTTTCATATATTTTGGATACAAGTCATTTATTGGATATGTGATATGTAAATATTTTCACCTAGTCTGTTGCTTGTCTTTTCTTTCTCTTAACAGTGTATTTTTTTTTTAAGATTTTATTTATTCATTCGACAGAGATAGAGACAGCCAGCGAGAGAGGGAACACAAGCAGGGGGAGTGGGAGAGGAAGAAGCAGGCTCATAGAGGAAGAGCCTGATGTGGGGCTCGATCCCATAACGCCGGGATCATGCCCTGAGCTGAAGGCAGACGCCTAACCGCTGTGCCACCCAGGTGCCCCAAGAGTGTATTTTCAAGAGAAAAAATATTTATTTTGATAAAGCCAAATTTTTAATTATTTATTTATTTATTTATTTATTTATTTATTTATAGGCAATGATTTTGGTGTTGGCAACTAAAAAATTGTTGCCTACATCAAGATTACGTTTACTCATATATTTTCTTTTAGTATTATAGTTTTAGGTTTTTATTTAGGGCTGTGATCCATTTTGAGTTAACACTTTATATGGTCAAAATTAAGGATCAATTTTTTTTCCTGTTTTTTAAGGATCAATTTTTTTCTTTTTTTTTTTTAAGATCTTTTTTTTTTTTTCCTTTTTCATGGAGTAGTCAATTATTTCAATTCTGTGGAAAAGACTGGCTGTTAGGTAATGGAATGGGACTTCTCCTGTAACAAAAATAAATTGATTGTATAAATGTATTTCTGCACTTTCTGCCTATTCCAATGACCTATGCAAATAGCTTGATGCCAATATAACACTGTCTTGATTATTACAGCTTTATAATAAGTATTGAAGCTAATGTAATCCTTCCAGTTTTGTTCTTTTTTATTACAATATATATATTTTTGGCCCTTTACATTTCTGTAAGAATTTTGGGATCAACTTCTCAATTTTTATAACAAAATCCTGCCAGGACACTGATATCATGTTGAATCTAGAAATTCATTTGAGGAGGCTTGACTTCTTAAAAATATTCTTTCATCCATGAAAACAGTCTATTTCTCCATTTACTTATGTCTTTTTAAATTTATCTCAACATTGTGCTTAGTTTTCAGTGTACAGGTCTTAAACATCTTTTATCATATTTATCCTTATTATTTCATAGTTTTGATAGTGTTGTAAACAGTATGTTGTTGTTTTTTTTTACTTTAATTAAATTTCTGATTCATTGTTGTAATTGCAGTTGTTTTTGTTTGTTTAATGATCTAGGATCCGATACACAAACTAAAACTCAGTTACTTTTTCTAGTAGGACTTTTTTTTTTTTGGTAAATTCCATAGGATTTTCCTCATAAATGATCATGTTATTTATGAGCTAGGACAGTCATATGTTTTCAGTTTGAAACCTTTCACTTAGGGGTGCCTGGGTGGCACAGCGGTTAAGTGTCTGCCTTCAGCTCAGGGCGTGATTCCGGTGTTATGGGATCGAGACCCACATCAGGCTCCTCTGCTATGAGCCTGCTTCTTCCTCTCCCACTCCCCCTGCTTGTGTTCCCTCTCTTGCTGGCTGTGTCTCTCTCTGTCGAATAAATAAATAAAATCTTAAAGAAAAAAAAGAAAGCTTTTCACTTATTTTCTTTTGAATGGAAGCCAAAGGTAACTTTGTGGTTCCACTGGGAATCGAACCCACGATCTTCTGTGTGTAAGGCAGATGTGCTAACCACTACACCATAGAACCTGAAGATTCCATTTATTTTCTTTTTTATTTTATTTATTTATTTATTTATTTATTTTTGTCTTACTACAATGGCTAGAATGTTCAGCACTAGGTTAAGTTAAAGTAGTGAGAGGAAACATTTATGCCTCCATTATATAATGTTAGCTTACAGGTTTTTCATAAAAGCCCTTTATCTGGTTGAAGAAATTTTCTTCTTTTTTAGTTTGCTGAAATATTTTTATCAGGAATGGATGTCGAATTTTGACAAATGACATTCCTGCATATGTTGAGATAAGTTTTGTTAATATTTTGAAGTATAGTGGTAGATTTTTGAATGTTAAATCAGTCTTGCAGTTCCAATATAAGCCTTAGGTAATGATGGTGTATTATCTTTTTACAAATAGTTGTATTCAACTGGATGAATTTTGTTAAGAATTTTTGAATTTGTGCTCTTGAGTGCTTTGAATCTGATTTTGATAAGTAGTTTATTTGTTTTTGTATCAGAATTATGCTGACCTCATAGAAACAAGTCTTCGCTCCTTTTTTTTTTTTTTTTGAAAGATTTTTATTGATGAAGAATTATTTATGCCTTTAAGGCTTAGTAGATTTTGTAGTGAACCCATTTGGGCTTGGAGTTTACTTCGTTGAAAATTTCAACGTATAAATTTAGTTTCTTTAGCAGATTTGGGACAATTCAAGTTATCCCTTATTCCTCATGAGTTTTGCTAGTTAATATCTTTCAAAGAATTTGTTAATTTTATGTAAATTGTTGACTTTATTGACATTAAAACAATCAAAACTCTCAACTAAGCAGTTGTAGAAGAAATGTACCTCGACGTAATAAAAGCCATATATAACAAACCCACAGATGACATCATATTCTTTGGTGAAAAGCTGAAAGATTTTCCTCTAAGATCAGAAACAAGACAAGGATGGCCATTCCCATCAGTTTTATTCAACACAGTATTGGTAGTCCTGGCCAGAGCAATTAGGCAAGGGGAAAAAAAAGTAAAAGGCATCCAAATTGAAAAGGAAGAAATAAAATAAAATCATTATTTCCAGATGGCATGATATCATATATAGAAACCCTATATACTCCACTCAAATACTATTACAACTAATAAATGCACTCATTAAAGTTATAGGGTACAAAATCTTAATAGAAAGATTTGTTGCATTTCTATATGTTAGTAATGAATTATCAGAAAGAAAATTTAAGAAAATAATCTCACTTAGAATTGCATAAAAGAAATACCTAGAAATAAATTTGGACAAAGAAGTAAAGATCTGTACACTGAAAACTATGACATTGGTGACAGAAATTGAAGAAGACACAAATAAATGCAAAAATATTTAGTGCTCAAGGATTGGAAGAACTAATATTATTAAAATGTCCACACCACCAAAAGTAATCTACAGATTCAGTACAATCCCTATCAAAATTCCTATGGCATTTTTCCACAGAAACAGAAAAAAACAATTCTAAAATTTCTATAAAAACAAAAAGACCCCTAAATAAAGCAACCTTGAGAAAGAACAAAGCTGGAGGTTTCACAATTCCTGGCTTCAAACTATAGTATAAATCTATATTAATCAAAACAGTATGGTATGGGCATAAAAGGAAAATGGTATGGGGATTTCTCAAGAAATTAAAAATAGGATTACCTGGGTTGCTCAGTTGGTTAAGCGCCCAACTCTTGATTTTGGCTCAGGTCATGATCTTAGGGTCGAGATTTAGCTCTTGTTGGACTCCACTCTGGGCATGGAGCCTGCTTAAGATTCTCTCTCCCTCCTCCTCCTCCCCTCTCTCTTTCTCTCACTCTCTCAAAATAAAGTAAAATAATAAAATAAAATATAAACCAAAGAAATTAAAAATAGAATTATCATATGATCCAGCAATTCCTCTTCTGTATATTTATCCAAAGGAAATGAAAGCACTCACTCAAAAAGATCTATGCAACCCCCAATTATGACTGCAGTATTATTCACAACAAGGAAAACATGGAAAGAACCTAAGCATCCGTCAATGGCTGAATGGATAAATATGTAAGATCACACACACACACACACACACACACACACACACACACATACACACACACGGCAGAATATTATTCATCCAGAAAAAAGAAGAAAATTTTGCTATTTGTGGCAACATGGAAAACCTTGAGGGCATCATGCTAAGTGAAATAAGTTGGACAGAAAGAGACTAGAGCCACATGATCTCATTTATACGTGGAATCTTTCAAAAAAATAAAAGGTGGGGGCACGTGGGTGGCTAAGTCAGTTAAACATCCAAATCTTGATCTCAGCTTAGGTCTTGATCTCAGGGTTGCGAGTTTGAACCCCATGTTGGACTCCACACTGGACATGTAGCCTACTTAAAAAAAAAAAAAAAAAGACAAAAACTAAACTCATGTGCAGCATAGTGATTGTAGTTAACACTGTGTTGTAAATTTGGAAATTGATAAGAGAGTAGATCTTAAAAGTACTCATCGCAAGAAAAAAAATTTAACTACATGTGGTGATGGATGTTAACTAGGATTATTGTGGAGATCATTTTGCAAAATATTGAATCATTATGTTATATACCTGAAACTATCATAGTATTATATGTCATTATATCTCAATTAAAAAATATTTATTGAGGATCTAATTTATACCAGCTTCTTCTCTCAGTGTTGTGGATGTAAATAATATCTTCTTTCCCTATATCTGTGAGGAATGACTTCATCTTTAAACATTTTTTTCTTCAAAATGTTAATTATTAAACTGGTTGTGGGGTATATGGAGAATCTCTGTAATATTCTTACAACTTTTTTATAAATATAAAACTATTCTAAATTATTATTTATTAAATGTTTAAAAATTCAAAATAGTCCCTTATTATCATTTTAATACCTTTAGAATTTATCATGATGTCAACTCTCTCACTCTTGATGTTAAAAATCTTTGTCTTCTTTTTCCTGATCAGTCTGAATAGGGTTATCAATTTTATTAACATTACCAAAGAACCAGCTTTTGGCTTCAGTGATTTTTTTGACTATTTGTCTGTCTTCTATTTCATTTGTTTCTACTCTTATCTGTATACATTTCCTTCTCCTTTATTGAGGTTTTATTTATTCTTCTTTTTGTGGTTTCCTAAAGTAGAAGTGAGGGCCACTGTTTGGAGACCATTCTTTTTGAATATTGTGTTTAATTAAGTGCAATAAACTTTGCACTTGACTGGGTAAGTTTTCCTTTACCCGAATCCCATAAATTTTGACATGATTTGTTTTTTATTATAATTTATTTCAAATACATTCTGATTTCTATTTTTTTTAAAGATTTATTTATTTATTTGAGAGAGAGAGCACACAAGAGAACATGAGCTGGAGAAGGAGAGAGAATCTCAAGCAGTGTCTGCACTGAGCACAGAGCCCAATGCAGGGCTTTATCCCAGGACAAGATCATGACTCCAGCTGAAACCAAGAGTCAATGCTCAACTGACTGCCACCCAGGCAGCCCTCTAATTTCTATTTTGAATGTAACTTTGCACCATAGGTTTTTTAGAAGTGTTTTTTATTTGGGAACGTTCCAGATATCTTTCTATTATTGATTTTTAATTTAATTCCATACTGGTCAGAAAACAAAGCTTTAGTTGCTTGACTCAATTTAAATTTATTATAACTTATTTTATGTTTCAACATATGATCAATAGGTCACATTTATATGATATAATATGATGTTATATGATAGAATAAGATATGATAGATCATATCATTGGTAAATTATTTATTTGTGTGAATATGAAAAGAATGTGTACTCTACTGTTATTGGATGAAGTGTTCTATAAATGTCAATTTGATTAAGTTGGACAATAATGTTTTCAAGTTTTCTGAATCTAACACTTGTTTAATAAATTATTGAAACTATATGTTGAATCTTCGCTATAATTGTGGATTTATTTATTTCTCCTTACAGTTTTATTAGTTTTTGTTTTATATATTTCAGAATTCTATCATCATATGCATAAACATTTAATATTGTATGTGCTCTTCAAAAATTGAACTTTTATCATTATGAAGTTACCCTGTTTATCCCTACTAATGTATTTTCCTTTATTATGTCTGATAGCAATATAGCTATATAAGCTTTTTCTTTATATTAGGGTTACCATGACATATCTTTCTCCAGCCTTTTACATTTTTTTATTTGTGTCTTTATATTTAAGGTGGATTTCATATAGACAGTACATAGATTTTATCTAATCTGACAGTCTTTGCCTTTGTAGTTTTGATTTGCATTTTCCTGATGATCAGTGATATTGAGCATCTTTTCATTACCTGTTGGCCATCTGGATGTCTTCTGTGGAAAAATGTCTATTCATGTCTTCTGCCTATTTTTAACTGGCTTATTTGTTTTTCTATTCTGTTCTATTGATCTATGTGTCTATTTTTGTGCCAGTTCCATAATGTTTTGATCACTACAGCTTTGTAATAGAACTTGAAGTTGGAATTGTGATGCCTCCAGATAGCATATCACTTTTAATAGATATGTTACATTAGAAGAAATATTTAAATTCACAATTTAAATTTCATTTGCAAAAATCTAGAAAAAGAGCAGCATATTAAACCTCAAGAAAATAGAAAGAAATTATAAAAATAAAAGCTGAAGTTATTGAAATGGAAAATTACTTATAATATGGAAAATCAGAACCAAGAGGTGGTTTTTGACAAAATTAATAAAAGTGAACAGCTCCAATAAAACTGAGCAATAAAAGTGAAGTACAACTATTATGATCAATAATAGTTCAAAAAAGTGTACATCATTAAAATCTTGTGAAAAAATATTTGAAAAATATTACATTATAGCAAATTAAATAGGCACAGTTTTTGATATAACTTACCAAAAACTGCAATGAGATGAATATATGACTGATCCTGTATATTTAAGAAATGAAAAATATTATTAAAAATATTCTTACAATAAAATTATAGGTCCAGGTACCTTACCTGAGGAATTCTTCCAAACATATAAGAAAGATACATATTTACATATAAATAAACTTACAATAAAAAATGTCATAACCAGGAAGCTGAGAGGAGATAGGTAAAATTATTTAACAAAACTGATTAATTAAAATAAAGACAGAAAATGAGCATCAAAGAAGGAAAAGCAAAAGGGGCAAATGGAAGAGAAATGGAAGAGTGTAGCCTCCAACCCAAATATATACATAGTCATATTGAATGTAAATAGATTAAGCAATTAAATGTAGAGATTGTTCCATTAGTGAGGGAAAGATTTAGTAATACATATTTATTTAAAATGCACCTGAAATTTAAAAACAGAAATAGGTAAGAGTAAGCATATTGAAAAATTATACCATAAAAAGAGTAAGCATCAAAAAAGTCATGCATATTAATTAGATGTGAAATCAAAGAGTACTATGATAGTTAAAAGAATAATTTCATAATGATAAGTTAGAAAATCTAATTAGCATCATTGAACTCCACTATCCACAACTACAAACTATGTATTATTCCCAAGTTAATATGGAATAGACATATGTTTGGCATAGGATAAATCTCACTAAAATTAAAAAATTTGCAAAGTTCAGAGAGTTCTCTATAGTAGCGTTAAGTTACAAATGAATAACACTAAGTTATCTAGAAAATTCTGAAAAATTTAGAAATTACATATCACACTTCTAACCAACTCATGAGTCAAAAAGAAATCATAGGGAAAATTAGTAAATATATCAAACAAAAAGATTGGTGTGATATTGTTAAAGCAATGTTTAGAGGAAAATTTAGTTTAAATGCTTATATAAGAAAAGAAAAAATGTTTAAAACTAATTACCTATTACAAAACTATAAGGAAGCTGACAGAATAGGAGAAGACATTTGCAAATGACATATCAGATAAAAGGTCAGTATCCAAAATCTACAAAGAACTTACCAAACTCAATACCCAAAAAGCAAATAATCCAGTTAAGAAATGGGCAGAAGACAAGAATAGACACTTTTCCAAAGACAACATCCAGATGGCTAACAGATATGAAAAGATGCTCACCATCCCTCATCATCAGGGAAATACAAATCAAAACCACAATGAGATACTACCTCACACCTATCAGAATGGTTAAAATTAACAACTCAGGAACAACAGATGCTGGTGAGGATGTGGAGAAACAGGAACCCTTTTTGCACTGTTGGTGGGAATGCAAACTGGTGCAGCCACTCTGGAAAACAGTGTGGAGGTTCCTCAAAAAGTTAAAAATAGAACTACCCTAAGACCCAGCAATTATACTACTAGATATTTACTCAAAGGATATAAAAATGCCAACTTGAAGGAATATATTCACCTCACTACTTATAGTAGCACTACCAATAATAGCCAAATAATGGAAAAAGCCCAAATCTCTATCAGCTGATGACTGGATAAAGAATATGTATGTGTGTATATATATATATATATATATATATATTAGAATATTGGAATATATATATTAGAATATTACTCAGCAATCAAAAAGAATGAAATCTCGCCATTTGTAACAACATGGATGGAACTAGAGTGTATTATGTTAAGTGAAATAAATAAGTCAGAGAAGGACACATATCAAATGATTTCACTCATATGTGGAATATAAGAAACAAAACATATGAACATAGGGGAAATGAAGGAAAAGTAAAATAAGATAAAAACAGAGAGGTAGCCAAACCATAATAGACTCTTAAATGTAGAGAACAAACAGGGCTGCTGGAGGGGAAGTGGGTGATGGGCATTTAGGGGGGCACTTATTGGGATTGAGCACTGGATGTTGTATGTAAGTGATGCATCACTAAATTCTACTCCAGAAACCAATACTACACTATATGTTAACTAACTTGAATTTAAATTAAAAGAAAAAGTAATTACCTTTTTCTTTTTTTACCAGAAGAGGTAGAAAATGAAAGCAAACTGAACATGAAGTAAGCAGAAGGCAGAGAGTAGTAATTAAACACACACACACACACACACACACACACACACACACAGAAATGGAAAACAAACAGCAGACAAAATTTGTGAAACCAACAGTTTTTTGGATTTTTTTTAAGATTAAAAATTGCTGAGCTCCTAACATGATTGCTCTGAGAAAAAAAGAGAGTAAACACAAATTTTCAATATCAGGATTATGTCAGTATAGATGCCATAAATATTAGTAAATGATGAGGCTATATTACAAAGAAATATTCTAGAAATTTGATAAATGAAGAGGACATATTCTTTGAAAAACATGACTCATCAAAACTGACTCTAGAAAAAGTAAAATATCTGAATAGCCTGTATCTAGAAAAAAAAATTGAACGCATACAAAAGACTCCAGGCCCAGTGGTTTCCTTTTTGACTTCTATTAGGCATTTATAGCAGATATGATACAAGTCTTAATGAAGTAGACATCCTGCCTTTGACCATGTCTCCAAAGAGCTTATTGCATATGATTGGTGAAAGGATGTGGGTTTCTCACTTCTTTTTCTTTGGATTTCAGCTCTCCTGTTTTCATCACCCATGCTCACCCTTGCTTTGGTAATCATTAACCACTGAAATTCTGGTGCTTTTAGAGGGCTTGTTTGTGTGGCCTTCCCCCTCACCCAAATGGGCACTTCAGTTTCTGTGTTGTACCCTTTACTAGTACATGTAACAATTTAGTTAAATACAGTAGTCTAACTTGTCAATGCTTTATCTGAGAAAATTATCCATCTCCCTTTCTTTCCATACTAGTGTCAATCATAATATCCTCAGCTCAATTTTAACTTTCCTGTGTTAAATGTCATGTTTTTCTTCTTCATGGAATTTATTTTGGTGACAATTTTTCTTTTTTTTCAATTCTATTAGTTCTATTTAGTCTGTTACTTTTTCTACAGTTTTAGATTTCTTTAATATCTTTATATATTTTTGATATCCATTCACTGCACATTGCAGATTGTTCTAATATTGGGTCCTGAAATAATTAATCTCTTATGTTAGAGGACCTCTAGCATATAAATATATGCTTCCCGATGCATTTTTGTATTTGAATTTGTCATTACTGGAGGTCTTCCTATAGGAATCCATAGAGCATGGGTTGTACGTGTTTCTGTACAAAAAGTTCCCCTTTCACATCTACCAGGTATTACAGGCCTGTTATAGTGCTGAACTTCTTTGTAATATCAATAATTTGTGTGAGTGTTTCCCAGACTTCTGTGTACTGAATATCACAGGCTGTTGACTAAGAAAAAGGACAAAGCTGAAATAAAATAAAAGCATTTATTTGGTGTCTCAGAATGGCAATTCCGGGAGCACAGATTCAGGTAACAATGCAAACTGTGCCCCCCCTCCCCCGCCCCGGCAGAATAAAAGCCAAGGGTTTTTAAAAACAGAAGGGAATGCTTGAATGTGCTGTTTATAAAGAATTTTGATTGCTGTTGACAGCAGAAAAGTAGTCTTGGCTGAATGTAATTGGTTGCTAAGGCTATTACTAAGCAAAGTCTCTTGTGGCAAGTTGCTGGTGTTCAGGCTGAATTCTTGGAATATGTACAGTTTGTCTCAGTTCAACATTCTTGGTTGCACCTGATAAGGATGTGCATAAGGTCTTCTTCCTTAATGGCCTCTCAACTATTTTAAAATCCCTGAATGGCAGGAAGTCCATTTCATTTTACCTTTTGTAAGGCTAAGAACTTGAAACTTTTTATTTCTTTAGCTTTTGAAAATTTAGTAGTATACAATTTTTTATTGTATCAATTTATTAATTGGTTGGACCAATTTATTATTTGAAGTAAATATATGATATTATAATTATTATTGACCTAATAATTCCTTATTCAGATACTGGTAAATTTTCATACTCTATTAAGTAGAATTATGAATATTTAGATGAAGACATGGTCGCTGTCCCAAATATAGCACATGTATACCTAGCTATATTCACCCAAATTCATAAGTGCATATACACACACACACACACACCAATATTGTAAGGCAATGTTGGTGACTAAATAATTGATGATGAAAATGTGTGTTATAGATAATAGGGACCATAATTTATTGCTCTTTATGGAATTTTCCAAATGGGGAAAATACTTGGATTACTAAAACATCAATAAGGTTTAGATTGTAGTAATTTCCCTTTTAAAAAGCCACTCTTAAAGATTAAATGAAGCTTAGCTATAAAAGGAAATGCATAGACTCTGAGATTAAAGAGTAAACTATCCTTAGAATGTATTTTCTTTTTTTTTATATGTTGGGTTTTTTTTTTATGTTTTTTTATTATATTATGTTAGTCACCATACATTACATACCTGGTTTCCAATGTAAAGTTCGATGATTCATTAGTTGCATAAAACACCCAGTGCACCATGCAATATGTGCCCTCCTTACTACCCATAACCAGTCTATCCCATTCCCCCACCCCCTCCCCTCTGAGGCCCTCAGTTTGTTTCTCAGAGTCCATAGTCTCTCATGCTTCATTCCCTCTTCTGATTACCCCCCTTTCTTTATCCCTTTCTTCCCCTACCAATCTTCCTAGTTCTTATGTTCCATAGATGACAGAAATCATATAATTGTCTTTCTCTGCTTGACTTATTTCACTCAGCATTATCTCCTCCAGTGCCGTCCATGTTGTAGCAAATGTTGAGAACTCGTTCTTTCTGATAGCTGAGTAATTATACATGGACCACAACTTCTTAATCCAGTCATCTGTTGAAGGGCATCTTGGTTCCTTCCACGATTAGGTATTGTGGACAATGCTGCTATGAACATTGGGTTGCATATGGCCCTTCTCTTCACTACATCTGTATCTTTGGGTTAAATACCTAGTAGAGCAATGGCTGGTTCATAGGGTAGCTCAATTTTTAACTTGTTAAGGGACCTCCACACTGTTTTCCAAAGTGGCTGTACCAACTTGCATTCCCACCAACAATGTAGGAGGGATCACCTTTCTCCACATCCTCTCCAGCAATTGTTTCTTGCCTTGTCAATTTTTACCATTCTAACTGGCATAAGGTGGTATCTTAGTGTGGTTTTGATTTGAATTTCCCTGATGGCTAATGATTTTGAACATTTTTTCATGTGTCTGTTAGCCATTTGTATGTCATCATTGGAAAAGCGTCTGTTCATATCTTCTGCCTATTTTATGATTTGTTTATTTGTTTCTCACGTATTGAGTTTGAGAAGTTGTTTGTAGATCTTGGATACCAGTCTTTTATCTGTAGCATCATTTGCAAATATATTCTACCATTCCGTGGGCTGCCTCTTAGTTTTTTTTGACTGTTTCCTTGGCTGTGCAGAAGCTTTTTATCTTGATGAAGTCCCACAAGTTCATTTTTTCTTTTGTTTCTCTTGCCTTTGGAGATGTGTCATGAAAAAAGTTGCTTTGGCCGATGTCATAGAGGTTGCTGCCTATGTTCTCCTCTAGAATATTGATGGATTCCTGTCTTACATCGAGGACTTTCAACCATATGAAGTTTATCTTTGTGTATGGTGTGAGAGAGTGGTCAAGTTTCATTCTTTTGCATGTAGCTGTCCAATGTTCCCAGCACCATTTATCGGAGAGACTGTCTTTTTTTCCACCGGATGTTTTTTCCTGCTTTATCAAAGATTAGTTGCCCAAAGAGCCGAGGGTCCATTTCTGGGTTCTCTATTCTGTTCCATTGGTCTATGTGTCTGTTTTTGTGCCAGTACCATGCTGTCTTTGTGATCATAGCTTTGTAGTACAGCTCGAAATCCGGCATTGTGATGCCCCCAGCTTTGTATTTCCTTTTCAGCAGTTCCTTGGCAATTCGGGGCCTTTTCTGGTTCCATACAAATTTAAGGACTATTTGTTCCAGTTCATTGAAAAATGTCATCAGTATTTTGATCGGGATAGCATTGAAAGTGTAGATTGCTCTGGGTAGCATGGACATTTTAACTATGTTAATTCTTCTGATCCATGAGCATGGAATATTTTTCCATCTTTTGTGTCTTCCTCAATGTCTTTCAAGAGTGATTTATATTTCTAGAATATAGATCCTTACGTCTCTGGTTAAGTTAATTCCAAGGTAACATATGATTTTTGGTGGTATTATAAATGGAATGGATTCCCTAATTTCTCTTTCTTCAGTCTCATTATTTGTGTAGAGAAATTCAACTGATTTCTGAGCATTGATTTTGTATCCTGCCACATTACTGAATTGCTCTATAACTTCTAATAGTTTGGGAGTGGATTCTTTTGGGTTTTTCATATAGAGTATCATGTCATCTGCGAAGAGAGACATTTTGACTTCTTCTTTGCCGATTTGGATACCTTTTATCCCTTTTTGTTGTCTGATTGCTGTTGCAAGTACTTCTAGTACTATGTTGAATAATAGTGGCGAGAGTGGGCATCCTTGTCGTGTTCCTGATCTTAAGGGAAAGGCTTCCAGCTTTTCCCCATTGAGAATGATATTTGCTGTAGGCTTTTCATAGATGGTTTTTATGAGATTGAGGAATGTACCCTCTATCCCTACACTCTGAAGGGTTTTAATCAGGAAAGGATGCTGTATTTTGTCAAATGCTTTTTCTGCATCTATTGAGAGAATCATATGATTTTTGAATTTTTCTTTTTGGATAAAATCTAAGACACTGATAGATTTGCGAATGTTGGACCACCGTTGCATCCCAGGGATGAATCCCACGTGGTCATGATGGATAATCCTTTTAATGTACTGTTGGATTCTATTAGCCAGGATCTTGTTGAGGATTTTGGCATCCATATTCATTAGGGAAATCGGTCTGTAATTCTCCTTTTTGATGGGGTCTTTGCCTGGTTTGGGGATCAAGGTAATATTGGCCTCATAGAATGATTTTGATAGCTTTCCCTCTGTTTCTATTTTTTGAAATAGCTTTAGGAAAATAGGTATTTTTTCTTCTTTGAATGTTTGGTAGAATTCCCCAGGACAACCGTCCAGGCATGGAGTTTTGTTTTTTGGAAGGTTGTTTATCACTGACTCAATCTCTTCATGATTAATTGGCCTGTTTAAAAAATCAATTTCTTCCTGTTTCAGTCTTGGTAGTTCATAGGTTTCCAGGAAGGCCTCCAACACTTCCATATTGCTTATATTATTGGCATAAAGCTGTTGATAAAAGTTTCTAATAATCCTTCAAATTTCATTGGTGTTGGTTGTGACCTCTCCTTTTTCATTCATAATTTTATTAATGTGGGTCCTTTCTCTATACTTTTGGATAAGTCTTTCCAGTGGTCTGTCAATTTTATTAATTCTCTCAAAGAACCAGCTTCTAGTTCTGTAGATCTGCTCTACTGTACTCTTGGTTTCTAATTCATTGATTTCTGCTCTAATCTTGGTCAACTGCCTCCTCATGCATGATTAGGCCTGTTGCTGTTCCAGCTTCTTGAGGTGAGAATATAAAAACTGCATTTTAGATTTTTCTATTCTTTTGAGTGAGGCTTGGATGGCTATGTATTTCCCCCTTAGGACTTCCTTTGCAATATCCCATAGGTTTTGGACCGTTGTGTTTTCTTTCTCGTTGGTCTCCATAAATTGCTTAAATTGATTTTTGATTTCCTGGTTTATCAAATCATTCCTGAGCAGGATGGTTCTTAGTCTCCAAGTGTTTGAGTTTCTTCCAAATTTTTCCTTGTGGTTGAGTTCCAATTTCAGAGTGTTGTCATCTGAGAATATGCAGGGAATAATTTCAGTCTTTTGGTATCAGTTGAGACCTGTTTCGTGACCCAGAACATGGTCTATTCTTGAGACTGTTCCATGGGCATTAGAATAGAATGAGTATTCTTTGGTTCTGCGATGTAGTGTTCTATATATATCTATGAGGTCCAGTTCATCAAGTATGGCATTCAAAGCTCTTGTTTCTTTGCTGATTTCTTGCTTAGGTTATCTGTCTATTGCTGATAGTGGAGTGTTGAGGTCTCCTACTATTAGTGTATTTTTATCTATATGTCTCTTTATTGTGGTTAAAAGTTGGCTTGTGTATCTTGCTGCTCCCCTGTTGGGGGCATATATATTTATAATTGTCATATCCACTTGTTGTAGACATCCTTTAAGAATAATATAGTGCCCTTCTGTATCTCTAACTATAGTCTTTAGTTTAAAATCCAATCTGTCTGATATGAGAATTGCTACCCCAGCT
Source organism: Ursus arctos (assembly GCF_023065955.2). Lineage (NCBI taxonomy): Eukaryota > Metazoa > Chordata > Mammalia > Carnivora > Ursidae > Ursus > Ursus arctos. The sequence goes on along the minus strand of NW_026622763.1, from coordinate 6,115,875 downwards.
TTCTTTTGAGGTCCATTGGCATGAAAGATGGTATTCCATCCCTTTACTTTCAGTCTGAATGTATCTTTAGGTTCAAAATGAGCCTCTTGTAGACAGCAAATGATGGGTCATGTCTTTTTATCCAATCTGCAACCCTGTGTCATTTATGGGAGCACTTAGGCTATTTACATTGAGACTGATTATTGAGAGATATTATTTTAATGATGCCATGTTGCCAGTAAAGTCTTCATTTCTATAGATCGTGACTTTCTGTTCTGTATCACTCTTGAGGTCTTTTTACTTTTATAGAACCCCCCTTAATATCTCCTGTAGGGCTGGTTTCATGGTTACAAAATTGGTCAATGACTGGCGATTCTGGAAGGTCTTTATTTCTCCATCAATTCTGAATGACAGCCTTGCTGGATAAAGGATCCTTGGCTGCATGTTTTTCTCTGAAAGATCTTTAAAAATGTCCCCCCAACCCTTTCTCTCATTCCAGGTCTGTGTAGACAGGTCTGACGTAATTCTGTTACCTTTGCCTTGGTACATGAGAAATTTCTTTGCCCTGGCAGCTTTCAATGCTTTATCTTTGGATCTAATATTTGCGAATTGCGCTATGACTTGATGTGGCATAGGTTTCTCGTGGTTGAGCTTGGGAGGGGTCCTCTCTGCCTCTTGGACACAAATGTTTGTTTCCCTTGCTAGATTAGGGAAGTTTTCAGCTACAATTTGTTCAAATATCTCTTCTAGACCTCCTTTTTTCTCCACCCCCTCAGGGATGCCAATGATTCTGACATTGGAATGTTTCATTGAGTCAGTAATCTCCCGTAACCTACATTCCTGAGCGTGGATTTTTTTGAGTCCAGATTCTAATCTAGCTTTCTCTTCTACTAACGTATCCTCCAATTTGCTGATACGTTCTTCTGCCTCAGTGACCCTCGCTGTCAGAGCCTCTAGTTTTGACTGCATTTGGCTCATAGAATTTTTAATTTCTGCCAGATTTGCTCTCATTTCTGCCCTTAGAGATTCTATATTCTCATTAACATTTTCATTAATACTTTTTTCAAGTCTACACATCATCTTGACCATTGTTACTCTGAACTCCATTTCTGATAATTTGGTTATATCCATATCCATTAATTCTGTGGCAGAGGCCACAGACTCATTGTCTTTTCTTTGCTGGGGGGGATTTCTCCTTCTCGTCATTCTGATGAGGAGAGGTTGCGGGGTTGTCCAGAGCCCAAATTAATGACTGGGACCCAGGCCATGCGCCCTTGTTTTATAGGGATCTTAGGGATATGGGCTTCTTGATTTTTCAGCCTACCTTCTGGGGGAGGGGCCTGCTGCACCGATACTCAGGCAACCCTGTTTGGGTAGAGTCTCCGTGTCCCCTGCGAGTGGGGATGGGGATGGGAACACTGTGAGCCGGTATTTCCAGGCTTTTGTTCTCTGGTGGCTTTCCCTGGCAGTTTGCTGTGCCTCTTCTGAGAGTCAGAGCAGCAGTGGCCGAAGCTCAGCCTCTGTCTCAGAACAGAGGGATCGTGGACCATTCTCCACTGATGTTCTGGCCACTTTAACTCTGTTTCTGTTGGTGCTGCTCAACCCTGCTGCATCCTGGGATGTGCGCCCCACACCCGGCGTCCCAGCCCTCCCTTCCAGGGCCGGCGCATCTCTGTCCTTTGTATGTCTAACACTGCCAGCCGCCAGCCTCCCCCTCACGCTCCTGGAGCTCCCAGTCTCAGTCTGGTTCCAGTGAGTGCACGGGAGCTCCGGTTTTCAGTCTGGTCTCGGGCGTTCTTTGGCTCCCGGTCTCAGTCTGCTCTCTCACAGGTGCCAGTCCGCAAGTCCGCCTGCTCCCCCATGCAGGTGGCTACCACTTCCCAGCGCCCGAACGCAGCAGCTCCCTCCCCCTTCCGTTTATCTTCCGATATCTGTGCATGGTTTCACGGCTCCCCACTTGGTACCTCAATACTCAGCGCTGGAGATGTTCATTTGTAGAGATCCAGATGTATCTTCCTGCATCTCAGGCTGATTCCGTGGATGTTCAGGATGGTCTGGTACCTATCCAACTTGACTCAGGGGACCGGCTGAAAAAGGGGTCCCCTACTCCTCCACCATCCTTGAGTGTACTTTCAATTCATTTTTGAATGATGACAGATTTATTTTTAATTCATTTTTCTTGAGATACTATTGAAGTATAACATTATTTAAGTTTAAGGTGCACAACATGCTGCTTTGACATATTTATATATTGCAATATGATCACCACCATAGTGCTAACACCTCTAGCACATCACAGAATTATCTGTGTGTGTGTGTGTGTGTGTGTGTGTGTGTGTTGGAAATAATTAAGATTCAGTCTCTAAGCACAGGACTTATCTACTTAGTAGTTGCAAGTTTGTACCCTTTAACCTCCCCCAAAGTCCCCACCCTGAGGCCCTTGTTAGCCACAATTCTACTCTCCTTTTACAAGTTTAGCTTTTTTAGAGTCCACATATAAATAATATCATGCAATATTTGTCTTTCTCTGACTTATCTCACGTAGCATAATGCCCTCAAGATCCATCAAAAAATGATTGGATTTCCTTTTTCCTCATGGCTGAATAATATCCCATTTTATGTATATGCCACGAGTTCCTTATCTATTCATCCACTGATAGACACTTACGTTGTTTTCATATCTTTGCTATTGTAAATATGCTGAAATAAACATAATGCATAGATCTCTTTGATATCCTGTTTATATTTTCTTTGGATTTATATTCATATGTACAGTTGCTGGATCACATGATAGTTGTATTTTTAACTCTCAGAAGAAACTCCATACTGTTTCCATAATGGCTGAACCAGTTTACACTCCCATCAACAGTGTGCCAGGGTTCCATGATCTCCTCATTCAGGTTTAACACTTGTTATAGCTTGTTTTCTTGATAATGGTCATTCTGACAGGTGTGAGGTGATATCTCATTGTGGTTTTGATTTTCATTACCCTACTAATTAGTGATGTGGAGCATCTTCCTCAGGTACTTGTTGACCATTTGGATGTCTTTTCTGGCAAAATGTCTGTTTAGGTCCTCTGCCCATTTTTTATGCAGGTTGTTTTTTGTTATTGAATTGTGAGTTCCTTACATATTTTGGATATTAGCCACTTATCTGATATATGATTTATAATTATTTTCCTCCTATTTTGTAGGTTACCTTTTCATTTTGTTTATTGTTTTGTTTTGTTTTTTTATTCCTTGTGATTTTGGTGTCATATCTAAAGCATTATTGCTTACGCCAATATTAAAGAGCTTCCTTGACAACTACATTTTTTTTCTAGGAGTTTTATGGTATTAGTCTTATGTTTTAGTCTTTAATCCATTTTGAGTTATGTAAAATAAGGGTCCAACCTCATTTTTCTGCATGTATTTATCCACTTTACCAACATCATTTGTAGAAGAGACTATTCTTATCCTATTGTATGTTCTTTGCTCCCTTGTCATATATTAGTTGGGCATATATGCAAGGGTTTATTTCTGGGTTCCTGATGTGGTCTGTGTGTCTTTTTTTTTTTTTTTTTCCTAGCACCACACTACTTTAATTACTATACCTTTGTAATGCAGTTTGAAATCAGGGAGCATGATCCCTCCAGCTTTGCTGTTCTTTCTCAGATCACTTTGGCTATTTGGAGTCTTCTGTTGTTCCATACAAATTTTATGATTTTCTTTTCTATTTCTGTAGGGGGAAAAAGCCATTGGAAATTTGATAGGGATTGCATTGAATCTATAAATGGTTTGGGTATTATGAACATTTTAATAATATTAATTCTTCTGATCCATGAACATAGAATACCCCTCCATTTGTTTGTGTCCTCTTCAGTTTCTTTCATCAAGATCTTGAAAGTTCATTGAATAGATCTTTCACTTCCTTAGTTAAATTATTTCTAGGTTTTTTGTTTGTTTGCTTGTTTTTTATGCTATTGTGAATGAGATTTTCATTTCTTTTTCAGATGTTTCATTGTTAGTTTACAGAAACATAACTGATGTTGATTTTATATACTGCAACTTTACTGAATTCCTTGATTTGTTCCAACAGTTTTTTGATTGTGTCTTTAGGATTTTCTATATATATGGTCATGTCTGTAAATAATGACAATTTTACTTATTCCTTTCTGGTTTGATGCCTCTTGTTTCTTTGTCTTACCAAATTGCTTTAGCTAGGACTTGCAGTATTTTATTGTATAAAAATGGCAAGTGTGGGTATCTTTGTCTTATTTCTGAAGTTAGAGAAAAATTTTCACTGTAAAGTGTAATATTAACTGTGAATTTGTTATATATGGCTTTTATTATGATGAAGTATGTTCCTTCTATACCCAATTTGTTGAATATACAAATGAAATACATGAATATGCCCATGAATATACCCATAAAAGGGTCTTATATTTTGTCAAATGCTTCTTTTGCATCTATCATAATGATTATATGATTTTTATCTTTCATTCTATTAATGTGGTGTACCTCATTTATTGATTTGTGTATGATGAACTATCCTTCATCCCAAAGATAAATAACACTTGGTCATGGTGTATAATTCTTTTAATGTGTTGTTGAATTCAGGTTGCTAGTATTTTTTTTTTTTTTTTTTTGAGAATTTTTGCATGTATATTTATCAACGACATTGTCCTGGAGTTTTCTTTTCTTGTAATGTCCTTCTATAACTTTGGTATTAGTGTCATGCTGCTAATCTCATAAAATGAGTTTGAAAGTGTTCTCTCCTCTTTAATTTTTGGAAGAATTTGAGAAGGATTGACATGAATTATTCTTTAAATGTTTGATCGAATTTGCCAGTGAAGCCATTTGATCCTGGGATTTTCTATGCTGGGAGGTTTTTGATTACTGAGTCAATCCCCTTGCTTGTTATTGGTATATTCAGATTTTCTATTTCTTCCTGACTCAGTCTTGATAGGTTGAATGTTTATAGGACTGTATCAAATTTTTCTAGCTAATCCAAATTGTTCATGTATTATTCATAGCAGACTTTTATGATCCTATGTATCTATGTTGTATCATTGGTAATGTCTCCTGCTTCATTTATGGTTTTATTAGAGTCTTCTCTTTTTATTCATTAAATTTAAAGATTTGTTAATCTTGTTTACCTTAAAAAATAGGTCTTAATTTTGTTGATTTTTTTCTATTGTTTTTCTGGTCTCTCTTCCACTTTTTTGCATGCTGATTTTCATTATTTCCTTTCTTCTGCTAAATCTGGGCCTGGTTTATCATCTGTTTCTAGTTCCTTATACTATAAGGTGAGATTTTTTTTTTAATTGAGATCTTTCCATTTTCTTAATATATGCATCTTTAATGGATTTAGATTTAAGCTGGGCCTCTTATTCTATTCATGCATTGTTACATATTGGATGTGGAGGTGGAAGTAAGCAATGACTGCATTTCTGGTGCATGGACAAATAGGAACTGACTTTATCCTCAAAAAAGCTATTTGTTTAGGTTTAAAAAAATGAGTTAAATAGTACACAGGTGATATATTTCATTCACAATTAAATACATTTTAAAAGTTAGCAATTGCCAAGATTTTTCAAAGTAAAACTTATGCAGATTAAAAAACATATATTTTACAATCTGAAGATTCTTCTTAATCCCTAAAATTACCAAATTTACCTCTTTTCACAGGACAGCCTCTGAGCTCTTCAGTACAAATCCAAAATAATAATTGAAAACCTCATCAGTTCTAGAATATGCTGGTACAAGAGCCAGGTGTGTATTGCTCTTCACTCTTCTATGACCACTTTATATCCTTTTTTTTTTTTTTTTAATGATTTTTTATTATATTATGTTAGTCACCATACAGTACATCCCCGGTTTCCGATGTAAGGCTCGATGATTCATTAGTTGAATATAACACCCAGTGCACCATGCAATACGTGCCCTCCTTACTACCCATCACCGGTCTATCCCATTCCCCCACCCCCCTCCCCTCTGAAGTCCTCAGTTTGTTTCTCATAGTCCATAGTCTCTCATGTTTCATTCCCCCTTCTGATTACCCCCCCTTTCTTTATCCCTTTCTTCCCCTACCGATCATCCTAGTTCTTATGTTCCATAGATGAGAGAAATCATATGATAGTTGTCTTTCTCTGCTTGACTTATTTCACTTAGCATTATCTCCTCCAGTGCTGTCCATGTTGTAGCAAATGTTGAGAACTCGTTCTTTCTGATAGCTGAGTAATATTCCATTGTATATATGGACCACAACTTCTTAATCCAGTCATCTGTTGAAGGGCATCTCGGCTCCTTCCACGATTTAGCTATTGTGGACATTGCTGCTATGAACATTGGGGTGCATATGGCCCTTCTCTTCACTACGTATGTATCTTTGGGGTAAATACCCAGTAGTGCAATGGCTGGATCATAGGGTAGCTCAATTTTTAACTTTTTAAGGGACCTCCACACTGTTTTCCAGAGTGGCTGTACCAACTTGCATTCCCACCAACAATGTAGGAGGGATCCCCTTTCTCCACATCCTCTCCAACAATTGTTGTTTCTTGCCTTGTCTATTTTTGCCATTCTAACTGGCGTAAGGTGGTATCTCAGTGTGGTTTTGATTTGAATTTCCTTGATGGCTAATGATTTTGAACATTTTTTCATGTGTCTGTTAGCCATTTGTATGTCTTCATTGGAAAAGTGTCTGTTCATATCTTCTGCCCATTTTTTGATTTGTTTATTTGTTTCTCGTGTATTGAGTTTGAGAAGTTCTTTGTAGATCTTGGATACCAGTCCTTTATCTGTAGTGTCATTTGCAAATATCTTCTCCCATTCCGTGTGCTGCCTCTTAGTTTTTCTGACTGTTTCCTTGGCTGTGCAGAAACTTTTAATCTTGATGAAGTCCCACAAGTTCATTTTATCTTTTGTTTCTCTTGCCTTTGGGGATGTGTCATGAAAAAGGTTGCTTTGGCCGATGTCGTAGAGGTTGTTGCCTATGTTCTCCTCTAGAATTTTGATGGATTCCTGTCTCACATCGAGGTCTTTCATCCATTTGGAGTTTATTTTTGTGTATGGTGTGAGATAGTTGACCACTTTATATCCTTGATTAATAAACAAGGATGTGTGAGGCCAGTGTGTGTATACACACACACACACTTATATACATATATCCATACATAATACATGCATATAATTGTGAAAAAAATAATTACATTTTTTTATGAATTCAGAAAATACTGTTAGGTGTCAGTGGAGAATGATTTGAACAGAAAAAATAATTAAGACTGTTCATGAATCAGAAATAACAAGAAGTAAAACAGGAGAATAGTAAGTGAAAAAGTGATTTGGTGATAAATGATGGTGAAGCTTGAGAATTCTGAACTTAATTGTTGGAAGAAAAGAAAAAACAACAAAGCAGACTCTTCAAGCTATCAGGATTCCTAATGGAAACAGCTTATTTGAGGTGTCACAGAATTGGAAACCATAAAATTAGTTCTGTCCATCAAAATTAATCAGTTTTATGGAGAAATGTACTGATGATTCAATGCTTTTACTCACTGGACTAGAGACTGGCAAGAATCTGAAATAATGCTCTAAATTCCCCAACTGCTGAATTATTTTTCTAATAAGTTCAGTAATTATTGCACATACTTCATACTTTTACCTTCACTTAAATCAGTTCTGCTCCAAATATGACATGAGGGAAGATATTGCTGAACATTAGTCATTAATGTGCTTTGATTTATAGCAAATGGTGTTTAATATCCCTATAATTACTAATAAAACTCTTTTATTTCATTTTTATATTCCTATGGAAGAGAGCTAAAAAAGTCCTAATGGAATTGATTGTTAGAGTTATTTCCAAATTCAAAAATGTAATTTCTCTAATATTAAAACTCTCTTTAGTTCTCTATATTTTACAACTTCAGTGTAAAAAATAAAGAACTGAAAGAAAATATTACATTTTATAAAATTGACTTTAATGTAATATTTATGAAATAAACTCCATTGTATGAATATCATATTCCCAACATTGACCAACATTGTGCATCCATATATTAATTTCCTTATGGGTAAATATTTCTAGAATTGTACCATGTTTAAGATGAAATAAAGATTTCTGGATTGTATTTTGTTATCAGAAAACATCAACTATTTGAGAAACTTGGTTCTAAGATAGCTTTATACCTTCACACTAATCAATTCAATTCACTGCCATAATAAACACACACTTAAATTATGAGTAATACAAAACTCGGTTTAACAGATAAAAATCCCAGTTGACAACTCAAAGAAAAGTAACTTTCTTTGTCTAAACTTTAATTTCTACTTGGACCATCTCTATCCCAGCCTCCCTCTGTGGGTTTACCCAAAGTACATAAAGGATTTTCTTTTACTCTCTCAAACCTTATGATGTGGGGTGGCTTCTTGCAGAGGGCTGGGGCTTGAGCAGTGCAGGAGGTGTGTGGACCTTGTTCATCATCTATCCTCTGTGGTGTCTCCCAAGATGCACAGTGCTCCTATCAAGCTTTAACTGTTAATTCACAGATACCACTCCTGAATTCTTCCTCATTCCAGCGTCAAGCCTCCTGAGGTCCTGGGCCACATGGGATTATTCTGGTGCCCTCATGCCACTTCGGAGCCACAGAAAATGCTTCGTGGCTCCATTTACCTAGACTAGCCTTTCTTAATCAGGATTTCTCATCTGAACTGCATACCAATAAATTACCTGAGTGACTATTTTCTCAACTTTCCTGGCCTGCTACACAATCGCACCATTCTAGAAGCATAAGATATTAAGTCAATTCTCTAGAAGAACCAACAATTTCCAGACTATCAAGGGATGTAGTAATGTTTTCAGACCTGTCTGGAAGTAGTATGGGAGTCTGACTAGGGTTAAGGGGAGTGTATAGTACCCCTTCTCAGCAGCCCTTTAATATATAAACCCTGCTGACTTTCCCTCTGATTTGCTCACTACCCCAACCAGGATATCATATATAGTAGGAAAGATTGCTTTGGTTTGTTATTTATACATCTGAATTTTTTCTGTAATGTTTAAGCCTAAGCTCTTGAACTTGACAATCCAACAATTTGACACAGAATGCTGTGTAATGAATGAATACAGAATACCAAATAAATTGAGTAAGGTTAAGGATAATCACTGGAGGGTGTCTGGGTGGCTCAGTTGGTTAAGCTCTGTTTCCTGCTCAGGTCATGATCCTGGAGTCCTGGGATGGAGTCCCACATTGGGCTCCCTACTCAGTGGGGAGTCTGCTTCTCCCTCTGCCCCTTACCCCACTCTCGTGCTCTCTCTCTCTTAAATAAATAAATAAATGCAATCATTTTAAAAAAAGAATAATCACTGGAGGAAAAAAAGGGGATGGTGTTGGAGTGAGGACTATAGCTCAATATTTCAAAACTATTTCTATGTCACACAAACAATACAAAGGTGAATATATAAAGTCCTCATGGAATTAACAATCTGGAATAAAACATTAAATAAGTGGCTCACGTAGACTTTTTTTTTTTTTTAAGATTTTATTTATTTATTTGACAGAGATAGAGACAGCCAGCGAGAGAGGGAACACAAGCAGGGGGAGTGGGAGAGGAAGAAGCAGGCTCATAGCGGAGGAGCCTGATGTGGGGGTCGATCCCATAACGCTGGGATCATGCCCTGAGCTGAAGGCAGACGCTTAACCTCTGTGTCACCCAGGCGCCCCTCACGTAGACTTGTTTTTAATTGAAAAATGCAAGATATGAAAATAACTAATACCTATTGAACCCAGATTATGAAAAAGACTCTTACATTTGGTATGGTGTCTCTGTTAGATATTATCACCAGCATTTTACAGATATGGAGGATAATGCTCAGAGAGGTTGACTAAGATAATAAAGGTAATTAGTGATGGAGGCTAGAGTTTAACTCATGTTGTTAGTCTCCCATTATTTTACATGTAAGATATTTAGGTAATGCTAATGAAATCAAGATTTTAAAAACATGTGTAATTAACATTACTATTAGATTCAAAGATCATCAAGTGGGACAGAAACTTGGCTTCCCTCCAGAACATCTACATATTTGTCCTAAGAATGTCAGTGATTGATACAAGGACACCAAATTTTCTGTGTAAAACAATTTTTAAAACAGTTCCTATAATATAATTAAAGATACAAAATGCACACATCAGCTACAGGGAGCAGAGCACATAGCAGCATATCCTCATGGACATTCACCTCCTAAAGGTACCCCTGGTGAAAATGAGGATGCTGTTAATGGAGAATGATATTGTCTGTATGTCTCTTTACCCCTGCCCTCACCTGCTTTTTGGGGGGACTCAGGCTTTCTCACCAGGTATGGACAACTAATGCTTGTTTGTGAAAGGGTACTGGCAGGTCGGACATACAGACCAGTTTCCAGGGAAAGTAGGGCTAGTACTTATGCCTGTTTGAAGCGTGTTTCTCCAGTGCCCCTGCCAACGGGTCACTAAAATTGTCCTTAATTACTACCGAAAGAACTCTTTTTGTCTCTGGACCATTCTCAATTTTAATATGCTTCCGATATTCAACTGAAACCTATTTTTGTACAACTTTACTACATAAAGCCTAGAAGTGGGGCTGCTGGCCATCTACAATTTTATAACACTCTGCAACACTACAGACAATTCCCATATGTACACAGGTTTAAGAACCATTGATCTAAAACAGTAGTTCTTAACCTTGGCTGCACATTCTAATTACCTGAGGATTTTAAATAAAAATGATTATGTCTGGTCCCACTCCAAGAAATTCTGATTTAATTGAAGTATGATATGATTAGGACATCTGATTTTTTAAAACTCCCCAGGCAATTTTAATGTGCAGCCCATATGGTAAACACTGATCTAGAAGAATAGATGAACAGTTTGTCCTTCAGTCCAATCCTCCAAAATACTTTTCTTTTTTTTCCCCAAGATTGATATTTTATTCACTCTTTTCCACAACCACCTTTAATCCAGTCTACCAGATCAAGTGGAATGAAATTCAAGATTCAGTATCTTGATTGGATACTAATAAAAATAATTTTGAAAACCCTACAATAACCATTTACCTCAATGAATAATACTGAAATGTAGACATGATCTATTAATATAAAAAGTTCTTATATTTCAATGCATCTTGTTTTAAGCTTAGAATGTTTTCCTTCAATCCTTTAATGTTAAGCATGACCATAGTAGTTGCCTTATCCAATGGGATGAAGGTCAAATGTCATAAATTTTTGCTGGCCCGTGCCATTATATATATATATAATGTCACCATATATATGTATATGTATGTATGTATATGTATATATATATATACACACATATATATAGTATCTGTACAATTTTATCTGTACTCTATCTATCTAGAGATATGGTACCATATTGTATCTATACTGATATGGTACCATATTGTATCTATATCATATATATATAGTTCTATATGTATATCTATATCTATCTACCTCTATCTATCTATCTATCTATCTATCTACCTATGACCCCAGTTTCTGGGACCCAGCTTCTAAAATCCTTGTAACTTCTTGAGTGGTAGAGGTGATAGGAACATCTTTTGTTTTTTGTAATGAGTCCCTTTCAACCATACTTGAATTTATGTTAATGAGGGGACTCTTGGTGGGCCCCTCCATAGTTTCAGAAGAGGAGCAGATTGTCAGAAGTATCAACCATGTGATTAGAGAATTGGACCTTGGGTTAGGGAAGACAGGATAGAGACTGAGTTAATCACTAACTGCCTATGATTTAATCAATCCTGCCTATGTTTTTAATGATAAGATTCAGAGTTCTGAGAGTTTGTGGGTTGGTGAACACATCCACATGCTCCAAAGTCTTGAGGACAGAAAGTTTTTGCACTCTGGATCCTTCCAGAAATTGCCAGTGAAACTCTTCATCTGGTGTTCATTTGTATCCCTTTTACTATTCCTTATAATTAACTGGTGGTAATAAGTAAATTATTTCCTTGAGTTCTGTGAGCCATGCTAGCAAATCATCAAATCCAAGGAGGGGGTTGTGGGAACCCCTTATCTATAGCCTGTTAGTCAGAATACAAATGTCCTGAATTCACAATTGAATTGGAAGAGGAAGGCAGTCTTGTGGGACTGAACCCCTAACCAGTGGTGTGCAATAACACCAGCTAATTACTGTCAGAATTGTTTAGTGTGAGAAAAATAAAATTTTGTACATTTGGTAGCAGAAGTATTGAGAGTAGGAAAACAATTATCCTTTAGGACAGTATAAAACTTTCAATATCTATTATCCATGCAATCTCAAAGAAGTTTCCCAGATTGTGGGCATTCTTTCAGCCTAGAGCCCTAGTGAAAATGTGAACCAGAGTCCCAATCAAACTAACAATGGACATGTAGCAGGAGAAACATTAAAAACTGTTGATACTGGAATACAATTTAAACTATATTGACCATTTCACAGAAGAAACTTCTTTGTTAGAAGGATATTACTCCATTGATTAGTATCTTTTAGGATAGACATTGCACCAATGAATAAATCACCCAACTGATTTTTGCATTCAATTTGACTTAGCCACCTTCTTCACAAAGATATCATGAGACATTTCATGTGATATTTTCCTGAAGTGCAGGTCTAGAATTTGCACAACTTTCCCTTACTTGAGTAATCTATTGATACTTTCAGAAAAAGAATAAAGTTGTTTTAATGAATTTACATTAGGCCCTACTGATAAATTATTTATTTTCTATGTCAGTGGCTTTTAAACAATGGGTCTTGGAAAAGTCCCCACCTGACAATATTATAGTCACCTGAAGAATTTAATAAATATACAGATTCCTAGTCTGCACCTGAGGGGAATCTGTTTTAGTAGATCAGGGATATACCTGAGACTCTGTTTCATAAGCTCAGTTTCTGATGAGAGTCTAATGTGAGTCATATTTGGATGACTGATCTAGGTCAGTGTTTCTTAATTATAATGGCATATTGGAATCAATGGTTTACCCTTTTTAATCTAGGTAGGACTGTCACATCAGTATACCAGATGGTATAATAAAATGCTAAAATATAATTTGGTAAAAGAATGAAGAATGGACATTCAAAAAAGCTTCTCAGCTAACTCTGAAATCATTTCTTCTTGTTCATTAAAAACAAATGTTCTAAGCACTCACAAACTATACATTTAATAGGGCAATTATATTGATAAAAGTTAGCTGTAAATGAAAAAAAAACATTTGGATTGTTTAAAAGAAACATATTTATTTTAGGGTATTTTGTAGCTTATAGAATTTCTGAAGACTCATAGAACCAAGATTGTATACTACCTAGCCAAGAACAGTGTGGTTGGCAGAAATACGCGAGATGTTAGGGGACCATCGGTAGAAACTTTATCATAGCTGATCCAGAAAGGGAAAAATCTCTGCTCTAGATCTAGTCACCCCATTTTCTGGTAAAAGGTCAAGTGCTCACTTTAGAGGTGCAATCTGAAACTGGCCCCCATACATTGAAGACAGGGAGAGACCCAAGAAAGAGGCAGACCACTTTAGCTTAGTAGGTGGCAGGTTTAATAAGTAAAGGGAATCTGCATACAAGGCTTGTCTTGAGCGGCCACAGAACTGTTGGATCTTTGCACCAGCCTGCCATATTGTAGAAGTTTACAAAGATGCCTTACCTAGGTTCAGTTATGTATACTATGCAGTGTATTTCAGCAGCTTCAGGCACAAGAAAGACAAGCAAAGTGCACATTCCAAGACAGGAAAGGGGTGTGAGGAGCCTCTGAGAGCCCAGGTCTAGCTCACAGGTCGACCAATATTCGTATCATCTGGATGACTACCAACAATCTAGGTCATAGAACATTTACCCTTGACTGATATAAAAAACAGCACCTTTAGTATGTATCTACTTGCAAGGGCTCATTATTTGCCCAAATCCAGGCTTCCACTGTAGTTTCACAGTCTTCAAGATGCCTTAATAGCTCTGTCTTCTAATTTCTTAGATCTCATATTCCTTGGATTATTCAATAATCTTTGCAATTAAGGTACGTAGTCGTCATGTTGAAGAGCTAAATAAAAAGAAAATCATGGTGTTTATTTATCCATGTTAGGGAAATTGGCACATGATCATTTAAAAAATATATATTTACTTATATATGTCTAATTACATGTGTACACACATTGCTTATGATTTACAACAGCAACCAGAGAGCTAGAGATTTTACAGAGTTGTCTTGGTTATTATTACCTCCAGAACTTCAATTTATTTTTTTCTGATTTGCATGGTAGATATCTTACAATAGAAGGGCTCTGTTGCCTAATAAACTCATTAAACTTATAGAATTAAGCTTTTATTTGGGTCAAAACATAACCTACCACTGAGTGATTCAATTCTCTAATCATCTCAAAGACCACGGAAATAAAATCTTTGATAAACACATAGGAAAGAAAAAATAGCCATTCTGTACAAAATGAAATAAATGAATAGCTACACTAGTGCAAGTAGAGCCACTGCTCTTTGGTCCTGGCCTACTGCAAGTGGTAACAGGATGTTACAAATGAGGTGTTGGGTTTCCATGACGATCCACCTTCCTTGAAACTGTAGAAATCCTGGCTGCTTCTGGGTGTTTCTTTGGTCAATTTATAGTAACTAATAGCAGAGTCATATTCTTGGAATTAATGTATAACTCACTGCCTATTTATGAAGGAGAATAATTTGGTTCTGATGTTGAGCTTGGGGTCATATAGAAGTTGTTGCTGGTTTACATTTCAGAAAACCTACTTGTGAAGAACAATTCACTCTACTTCTCTCTCTCTTTTTTTTTTATTATCCATTTTAGTGACTGATCTCTTACCTAGAAATTTATACAAATGCCACTTAGAGGAATAAATTATTTAATGTGTCCATGGCAGCCACTTCCTATACCAAGCAGTCATTTAGCATAAGAATTTACAAATAAGGAAAAGGATAAAAAAGTTAAGGTGATTCCCTTGGCTGGTGATGCAAAGCTGGAAGTTACTGTAAAACCACCAGCTCTTTTGATTAAAACTTAATTGTTTGAGAAAGCAAGATTGAACAGCTCAAATCTGGAGGTCTAAATTTAGGAGGCTGATTGGAAGGGCTGCTTTCCCCTCCTAATGCTTTCTTTTGGATTCAAATGAATCTAAGGAATTTAACATCCTCAGAAAGGAGAGAGAATTACAGGGCATTAACTCTGCCTTCCTTTTCAAAGACATCATGTTATTCTTACTTGAATGGCACACTAAGCTGGTTTGCAATTATAGGAAGTCTTCACCAGCTAAGCCCTTTTGCAATGCATGCAACTGCATGCACTTCCTGGCAGCCCCATTCTGGTGCCTCCTGAATGCAATTTGATATTTAAAACATCAGCAGAATGACAAGTGTGGGCAGTACTCACGCAGCACAACCTTCTAAGTGATAGAAAATTACAAAAGATTGCACTTAGGGCAATTTGTGACATTGAAAAGGGTCTTATGGCATGATACAAGAGAGAGAGAGAGGGGACAGGCTGAAACTGATGGACAGAGATAGACAGACATTTATAGCAAACAGAGACAGAAGGAGTGGTGAGAGGCAGCTGGTACAGCCTGTGAATGGAGGGGAATAAAAAGGGGTGATTGGCCGATGCCAATTGTGTGCATGATTTTTAGACACTCTTTTGAATTACTCAACTATTGATCATACACAAAGTCCTTGATACTTAATGAGCCATTCTTTTGCTTTCTTCATCTTATTGTCAGTGTTTAATAACATATGGATGATAACCTGACATGCTGTAGAAAGATGAGGTGATGTTATAATTGCCTTAGCAATTATAATAGCTGACAAAATGAAACAAACAGCAAAAGTGGGATTTTAAAAGCTGAGCTTTTATTCCTCCCTTATTTAACTTTTAATTGGAAACACTTAGCTTTTATTTACTCTAAAAAGTAATGATTTTTGCCAGAGGAAGATCTATCTCTTTAATGTCAAGAATGATTCTCTTCTTACAAAAAAAGAAAGTGGGAAATAATGGATCTTGGAGCATTCATTTATTTATGAGATTCAATTTGCCCAGTTCTTTAAAGTGTGCTACATTCCTGCTCTGCTTCTGGACATTTACATAAAATTCAAATGTCCATGCTAATTACATTTGCTAAATCTTCCTTAAGGAGAGAGTCTGAGACTATTTTCAAGGTTTCAAGTTCCTGACTTGAGATGACCAAAAATTTCTTTTGAAAATTGAGTTATTCCTATCATTAATATGGTTGAACTGGAAGGGAAGATGACAAGATTCTGTTTCTTCTCTATAAATAATTTCTAATAAATCAAGCCCTACTTTGCATCACAAATAATGTTATCATTTGCTTTTCCTTTGTGGAAGGATAGTTTCTAAGCTTTAGATGATAAATTGGAGATTTCCGTATAAAGTGCCTTGCTTGAAAACACGTAGTTAGACTATGAGTCAGGATTTCTGACCCAGTGTATCCTTCACTGATGTAGGGAAGATGTTGGGGTTCAAAGCTGATGATCAAGAAAGAATTCTTGAGACATCTTCGGTGCAAGAAGGTGGTTTTGTTAAAGCACCAGGACAGGACTCAGGCAGAAAGAACTTCACCAGGGTCATGAGGAGTGGCCCATTATATACTTTCAAGTTGGAGGGGGTTACAGGTAGCTTAAGGCTCTGAGGAATTTTGGAAGCAAGGTTTCCAGGACCTTGAGGGGGCTAGCAGCTGTTGGGAAAAGGTCATTAATTACAGTTTAATAAAACCTTAGTCATTAGACCCTTCAGATGTATATCAGAGATCCACATGCCTGGGGGGTGATTACCAACACATATCTTGGGGGGTTTAGAGATAAAGGAAGTTTCCCAAGGAATTTTTATATGTTAAAGTAGACTCACGGGAGCCTGGGGGTCAGGCTAAGATTGCCTTTTGCCCTTAGCAAAGTATTAACATAGAGGTAGCTGAGTTTCTAGAGAAATGTCACTCTGCCTGTTTCAAGGACTTGTCAGTGGGCTGTAGGCAGTAAGGAAATTTAATTCTTCTTTTGCCTTTGCCTCCCACATCATTCACTACTGCTCCCAGGGCAGGATCTGACTAACCGAAATGGCAACCCTGCTTCAGAACTTCATTGATGGTGGGTACTGATAAACCTCCTCATGTGGATTCTGAGCATCGTTGGTCTCCTGATCTCAGGAGCGGCTCATCCTTACCTTTAAGTGTTTATACCTAGAATTCTAACCTTCCGTCTGGTACTAGGACAATGATAGCATTTAGGGTTGGAAATGTCACTGGAAGTCAGCAAGTCGCTCTGAGATGAGAGAACTAAGTTCAGAATGATTAACCAAGTCACACCTCCCTAGAGGTAAGGACAAGCCTCTAACTGTGGTTCTGTCCTTAATACAATTCTTCCTTCAAAAATCACCCACTACTTAGCACTTATTTGTGTTGCATAAGATGGGGGGTTGGGTTTTGAAAATGTTTACTTTTTATGGAGAAAACATTCATTTGGGAAAAAAGTATAACCTTCTCATTTAGGTATCTTTTACATATATGACTATTTTGTGAAATAAAAACTGTTTGTTTCAGGGAGTTAAATTTGAAAAGATTTTATTTTGGAAAAACTTTAAGAGGTGCTAATTCAAATTATTTATGAATGTGCTCATTTGAATTCCCGCAGAACTTTAAAGGAATCCAACCTTCTTTATTTCTGCTAGTTTTGTGAGAAGCAGGCAAAAGCTTAAACATAAGAGTAAACATAAGAGTCCATCAGTACTTTAGCACAACAGAGAACTGCGTTGTTGTCTGAGGAAGGGACTTCTACAGTATAAAACACACACAGAAGCGATTCATTACACAAGGAGAAAAATGAAAAGGAAAAAGACTCTTGAACTTACTAAAAACAGGACTTCCCTTTGTGCCTTTTGATCTGTCAGTATGAGTAAGCCCATAAGCAAAGCAGACAGGATAGTCTCCCTTGCTTTTCCTCCCCTCTTGTGTTGTGTGTTGCTTTCAGTCACTGGAAGGGGCCTGAGTGACAGTGCAGAGGAGCCATTAGAACTTTACTTTAGGGCAGCAGAGCGAGGACTGGACTCTCACAACAGCTGACCCACCACAAAAGCTACATAAAAGAGCTTCTATTGTTGCTATTCTTGGTGTTCCCAATTAAGAATTTAGAAATTGATTTGGATGACAAAAGATTGATTGAAATAGGCAAACATTATTAAACATTTAATTCATAATTGTTTAAAGCAATAGTGACAATAAGAAATACATATTGAATTTTGTGCCTGGTTCCTGGCAGGTCCCTGAATTTCCTGGATGATGAGAGTGATAACATCTTCCTTACTCATAATAAGCCCCTTTAAACCATACCTGAGTTTATGCAAATAAGGTGACCTTGGGGGTCCTTAGATACCATCAGAATGGGGACTGTTTGTGATTAGATGGTTTGAATTTAGAGCTCTACTCCCAAATTCTGGGCAGGGAGGAGGGTTAGGAAACTGAGTCAATCGCCAATGACCAATGCTCTAATCAATTATGCCTATGTAATGGAACTGCCATAAAAATCCCTGAACAACAGCGTTTGGAGAGCTTCCAGACTGGTGAACAGCTTCCAAGTTGGTGAACACAGCAAAGTGCTGGGAGGATGAAAAGGACACAGAAGCTCTGCTCCTCGCACCCCCACAACTGCCCTATGCATCTCTTCCATCTGTTCCTGAGCTATATCCTTTACTATAAACTGGTAAATGTTAGTAAAGTATTTCTCTGAGTTCTGTGAGCTATTCTAATAAAGTATTGAGGGGGTTATGAGAACTTCCTGAGGTGCAGGTGTCTGGGACTTGTGTTAGCAGTCTGGAGTGGGGACAATCTTGTGGGCCTGAGCCCTTACACCGTGGGGTCTGTGGTAAACCAAGACAGCAAATGTCATAATTGAAATGAGCTATATAACACTCATAGGTGTCTGGAGACTTGGAGAATTGGTTGTGTGATGAAAAACACCCACACATTGGGGTGTCAGAAATCTTCAGGGGAAATGCAGTTCAGAAACATACTTTAAGTAAAAAAGTTCTCAGAAAAAAGGGATATTTTGAAACATTTTGTAGTCCTTACAGCTTGATTTTATATGAAGAAGACACCAGAATTGTAAAATCTGAATTAAATAAGTCTATGAAAGTATTTTTCTAAAATAATAAAATTCAATAATTTTGGCCTATGAAGATTCCTGGAGACATTTGTTATTTCATTTTTATAGTCTTTACTTCTCTGTCCCTCCATCTTTCTCTCTCTCTCTCTCTCTCTCTCTCTCTCTCTCTGTATCTCCTACATTTAATGAAGAGTGACTATGTATTAGTCACTTTCCCAGAAATAGAGCACAGTAATCAGTCCAGATCCTTCATAAGTAGAAAGACTGATATGCAAACAAATATCTATAATAGAATGTAATTTTTTAAAGGAAATTATCTCTACTTCTCTGAGGGATCATAGAAGACTTGCCATTTTGGGAAGCAGGTGACATTTAAGATGCAACTTGAAGAATGAACAACATTTTAACAATGCTACAATTTTAACATGAAGCAATGATAGAGATTAAAAAAAGCATTCAAGAAAACTATGAGTAGTCTGGGCTTCTTTGGATTTGAATTCATGGAGGGATATTTATTTTGGTGGCATAGGAATACAAAAACTGAGAATGGCAAGGCAGTTTGAAATTATATTATGGAAGTTTTGGTTGGATTGCCAAGAACTTTGGACTAAGCTCTTTAAGTAATGGCAGTCTAGTTTATACTTTTCAAAGAGAGAGTAGATTAATCTGTTTGGATTAAGAAATCATTCTTTGAAGGATGGAAAGGCGAGAGTTTGGGGAAAGGAAAAGAGGTGGCAAGGTACTAAATCATGAAATTTATGAAGCGTGTCCACAGCAAAGGTGGAACAGTGGAGAAAGGACAGAGTCAAAGAATGTGAGGATGGTTTAGAAAAACAATTTATTATTCATTCATTCATTCATTCATTCATTCATTCACTTAAAAATATTTTAGTTAACTATTGGAGAAAAGACTTAGCTTCACTTCATTGTAAAAGAAGCTTAAAATGTGCAGACCAGAAGGTGTAGAAATGCAAAGGATATTTCTGAGCCATAAAACACTTGCCATTTCAGGAGTTGGGAGTGGAAAGGTATTGACAATCAAAGATTAGGTTTGAAGGACTTAGTAAGACATACTGAATTTGAATTTATTCTGAGGCTTATGTGGGATATAAATAGATTCTTCATCACATTTGTATTTTAGCATAATTTTTCTGGTAACAATATGGTATTAAATTTGAAGAAGTAATGGCACGTTTCTTAAGTTTATCCCTGTGATTATTTTACCTTGGAGGATGAAGAAAGGATAGAATACATGAGCCTGTGTATCACAATTTTGTACAAAATATATTATCATAATTATATCCATTGTAAAATGGTGAACCTCATCCTTCATAACTATTTTGAACTTGGTCAATAAAATCTGGCTATGAAAATATTTTTATAAATATTATAAAACATTGTTCTCTAAATAAGACCAAAAAGTTGTACCACCACTATGCAAACTGCCAACTCAGCAGAAGTAAAACATCAATGAAAACTAAGTCCCACTTATGGCACTCTGATGGGCACTTCTGTCTTTGTTTACTATATTAAACAGTATCCAATTTTTTAAAAAATTCCTTTAGCATGCCTTTAAAAATGTGTTCAATATTCAATTGTATAGAATTATAGAGGTTAATTTGTTATTTAAGAGTTAACTAACAGAATTTGATAATCTGTCTGTTTCTCTGTGCTAAATCACCAAAATAATTCAGAGAACTTTTTGGAAAAAGACAAACCTGACATAAGAAAGTGTGGCTAAAAATCTATGCTAATAATGTTGGTGAGGTATACTGTGTGTCTGAAAACCTGGGTATATGAGTATTTAAGGGACAAAGGAAGATGTTGAATGAGGGAAGGAGTCAGGGTTGAATAGATGTATAGATTAAGTTTGTAGTGGTGTGGTCCCAAGATTGAGTAGCTTCTGCCTGAAGATTCTAGTGTCTCAAGAACAGAAGTCAAGAGTCATCTATTGAGAATAAGAGGAATCAAAGAAGTTGAGCTTCATGGTAAAGTCTGAAAAATCGGAAATGTGAGAACACTCTGCTTGATTGATAGAATTTCCAGGCAACCCAAGGTGTAGAGGCTTCAGTTCACACATTTATCATCTCTATAGCCATACAAAGAAGCTTAGGTTTAGAAACAACTGATTAAAGATCAAGCAAAAGGATCAAATCAGGGATGGTTCTTAAAGGAATAAAAGGGGAAGAAACTGAACACAATAGCAAGAGAGTGCAGAATAGTGAGCCTATTGAATATACATACATGAGTAGAGCGTCATTATCTACAGATCGGAAAAGAACAGGGTTTTTAAAAAATGATTGTCTGAGACAGAGAGAGAAGTCAAAGATGTCTCCATCTTTTCTCACATAAGTTATTGAAATGCTACCTAGAACATTAATCAAAATGGAGTGCTTGAGAGAAGCATGATATGGATACAATTATTAGCAGGATATTTTGAGTTACTGTCAAGAAATCCATGGGCAGAAGATAAGTAAGCATGGAAATGAGTGATGAAGACAAATATACATTTTGAAATCATAAGCACATGGGATATCTATGAAGTAATAAAAATATTTAAAATCACCAAAAAATGGGGAGTAAAAGAAAAAAAAACTTTCCAAGGAGAGTATTATAGGAAAATACTTATTGAAGGCAGGCAAAGCAGAGAAGTGACAAGGAAGACAGAAAAGGAGAAGCTGGGAAATATGGAAATACCCAAGATATATAGTATGAAGAAAAAAAAACATACAACAATATTGAATATGAGGATAACATCAATACTTTAGAGTTCAAATAGGTGGCAAGAAAAATAATAGAATATTTTGTTTCTTTGCAAAACCAGGTTCTAAGAACCTAAGATCTTTTCTAAAACTCAATTAAATGTAACCAAATGTAAGAAGTAATGAAACAAAACTCTTTTTTAAAGAAATATTACTTGGATTCTGTATTTGACAACAGGCAAAAGGTAAAATCACACACACACACACACACACACACACCCACCCCAAAGAAAAACAAAGCAAAACAAAAACCCAAACAAGCAAAAAAATCACACACAAATACACACAATGCTTTAGTCATTCTATGTTTAAATATCCACATTACATTTAATTAACAATGATTTTAATTACATGAAATCATGCGGTTAGGAACTTTGAGTTTGAGTTGTTCACACTAAAAAGTTGTGTGACCTTGGATAGATTGCAGAATCTTCCTGACTGGCATTTCTTCTAGTGTGAAATAATGAAGTCATTCATTCTGAATATTACTCAGTTAATTGTCACAATTGTCATAATTAATTAAGAAGTTGAGACCAGAAGGGTAATAGAATGGATATGCTAATTCTCTTAACTTCTCTTAAGAATTTCTCTTGGATATAACCCCCGTTCTGATGCTAATTCACACTACAGAGCTAATAATTTTCACATGGATCTTGATAAGTCAGTCACACAGTCAAAACCCAAACTATGAGAATACTCTATATGAAATATATTACTCTTCACAAAGCAGCACCCTTAATAAAATATATTAATTTTACACCGTAATAAATAAACATTTTTGTCATTATATTGAAATAGATTGGAAGATGCAAGCATACCAATGTATGGTCTGATCATTTCTAGCATTGATTATACTTATTATGAACATAATTAGACTATAAAGATAGGGAATATTATTTCTAAGCAAGTCTTTTTTTTTCCCTCAAAGGTGTAGACACTACATATAACATTACAGAATTAGATTGAAGGCTGAATTTTAGTTTTATAAAGTAAATACCAGCCTTCATTCACCTGTGTCTACTAAACCAGTTGCTAAGGAAATCAGCAACTTGAAGAATAAGTTAGCAGGGAAATGAAATAAAATTGCCCTGGTTAATGGTTTGTGAAGGAAGCAAATGTAGGGGCTCATCTGAACCTTACCTGTGTCAATTACTTAGATGAACAGCTAACAGGCTACCTTTCAAAACACTACAAATGGTATTAGTGCGCTAAGCAGAGGAAATTGGACTCCAGATGCTGCATAAGTCAGTGACTTTGCCAAGATTTTGGTCAGAAGTATACACTTGGCAGTTGGAATTTAGCATGGGTAAGTGAAGTTTGCATAATAAAATTTAAATATTAATTGTATCTTTGAAGTAAAAAGCAAATAATGCAAACAAAATACATTAGCATAATTAAATGGATTTTAATACATTTTTCTTTCAAATTTATATTTTCAAAGACAGCAAATGGATTGGGAAAAAGATCCAAAAAATACAAATCCTAACAAATTGTGTCCTGCATGTATCACATTTTTACCAAGACTGTTAACTTCTATTTGGATTAATTTTGTATGAGCTAAATATTTCAACTCTATTAATAGATACTGTTGCTCCTGATATTTTGAAAAGCAACAAAACACAGAGTCTAAAAATTTTGCATCATCTCGGCCATGTGTTAGGTGCTTGATTTGGGCAATCTGTTTAACCACTTTTGGTCATATTTTTCTCATCTGCATAATGAGAAGTCTGTAAAATATGTATGATAAAATATCTTAAAAATAAATATCTCTTAATTAAGGCAAATTTATTTATGTAGATATGGTGATTTATTTGTATTTTATGACAAAAAGTCATTAAAGGATCACTAGTTTAAGATCAAGAACCAAGAGTTCAAATTGGTTATGCTGATGCATTATGTGACCCTGGGCAAACCACTAAATCTACTTATAAGCTCAGACCACTTCTAATGCTCCATGTTTCTCAGCCCAAGGACAAGGAGAGTAAAAGTTTTCTCTTTCTTTGGCATACAAAGAGGCCTACTTAAAAAAGGAAATTCTATTCCCAAAGAGAGCATTCAGTGAGAAGTTTTATGATTTTGATTTCTCTATATCCAACCACCATAATAGATTTCAAAAGCAACATTTATTGCAGTTATAAAAGTTCCTTAAAAACATAATTACACTTCCCAACAGAACACTATTATATAGGAAAGTCACCATTTTGCAGCCTTTTGAAACTCCAAGCTTCAAAATGTTTCAAGAAGTTATGCTCAGTTTTCAAAGGTGTTTTCAAACATTGTAATGGCTTACTTCTTGTTTGTCCATGAGGGAAATTCTCTCTAACAGAGCTGGAGAAGTAAGACATAGGTATGAAATATTGCTATTACTCTCTCATGGGGTTGGAGTTTACTGCTCCTTTACCTAATGGCGGATACCCTGTTAAGCCACCTTTCACGAACTACTGCTCTTGGTGACAAAAAAGCAGTTTACAAAATGTTGCAGGAAATGTGCAATTTTGATTCCCAGCAGGAGGTTCAGTAATGGACCCTTATCTCTTCTGCTGTCAAGCAACGCATGTCCCTGATTCCTCTCTAGTTAAAGGAAAGAGAAATAAAGGGAGAAGGAAGAAAAGGTTTTCTTTCTTTCTTCCTTACCTATGAAAAGACAATGCCCATTCATCTTGGTGTCATCTCTTATCTTTACTCTATAGAAATTATGCAAGGGAAGACTGGGGGCCTTCTCTCTCCACCAGAAGAGTTAGATTGTGTGTCCAACAGCATCCAGAGGTCATGCTGAAGCAGTGCTCTAATGAACACTCAGTTGTGAGATACAGATGGATGCAATTAAATGTTACCCAGGAAAAGAGAGATGTTAAATTTATCAAAATATGAAAAATGATATCTAAACAGTTATAGGCATGACCTTACTATTATTTGTTTATAAATAACTCAAACTTAAGTTAGAACTGTAAGGAAATGTAAATCTGAGGCCCTTATCCCCTGAGAGTGATGGCCTTTTGCTTCTCAATCCAGAACCCTTGTAGAGTGATTAATCCCTTGTCAAGTTCTCAACACTTCAAGGGGGATCATGTCTTATCCATTATTATCTCCCCAACAACAAGGAAAGAGCTAGGATAGACTAGGACAGCGTTTGCAAATTGTGGATAATGCACTGGTCTCTAAAATCCTTTTGGTAGGTCCTGACTAGCAGAGAGCGTTAGGGTAAAGAAACAGAAGAAAGTGATAGATAAATGAAGAGTTAAGTAATAGATGATAGAAAGGTAGATAGATGGTAGGTAGATGATAGATAGATAGATAGATAGATAGATAGATAGATAGATAGATGATAGGTAGATAGACAGATGATAGATAGATGATAGATGATGATGATAGATGATAGATAGATAGATAGATAGATAGATGATAGATAGATAGATAGATAGATAAATAGATAGATAGATAGATGATAGATGGATAGATAGTAGATGATAGATGATAGGTAGATAGATGATAGATTAGATAGATAGATAGATAGATAGATAGATAGATAGATGATAGATAGATAGATAGATAATAGATAGAGATAGAAAGAAGATAGATGAGGTAGGTAGATAGATGATAGATAAATAGATGATAGATGATAGAATGAAAATGATAGATGATAGATAGATGATAGGTAGATAGTAGACGATAGATAGATAGATAGATAGATAGATAGATAGATAGATAGATACGTACATACATACATATTATAGAGAATTGGCTCATAACATTATAGAGGCTGAGAAATCCCATGATCTGTATTTAGCAAGCTGGAGATCCAAAACTGATGGTGTAGTTCTAGTTCAAGCCCAAAGGCCTGACAACCAGTAGAGCTGTTGGTATAAGTTTCTTTGTGGGAGCTGGGAGGCTTGAGACACAGGAAAAGCCAATTTTTCATTTCAAGTCCAAAGACAGGAAAAGACCGATGTCTCAAACAGTCAGGTGGTTGTTCCCTCTTACTCAGCCTGTTTGCTCTATTCAGGTCTGCAACTGAATGAGGACTACCTACATTAGGGAAGTCCATCGTCTTTATCCATTCAAATGTTAATTTCATCTAAAAATACCTTCACCAAAATACCCAGAATAATGTTTGACCAAATATCTGGGCACCCCACAGCCCAGTCAAGTTGACATATACAATTAGCCTCTCTATATATGTTCAAACCCTCAGTTTATGACCACTTGGCTCTGAAAATCTAGCACTAATTGGTTTAATTTTCAAATACATATGTTCCCATTGGGCAGTGATGCTCAATGTGTATGCAGGTGCTGATTTACCAGCTGGTGAGAACCAATTACCAAGTTTTCAGGAATTTTGTTGGCTAGTTGTTAATGCATTAGTAGACTGAACTTGAGCACAAAGAATTGATATGACAGTATTTGACAAACATTATAAATCAGAGCCCTTTTTTTTTAAACCCAGAGGACTGATTATTAAACATTATAGTGCTGCTATGATGTCTAAGGAGCAGTGAGAGATGAAAATTTTTACGAGATATTTGAGATTTATTAAAGTTTTTAAATATCCCATTTTTGTTCGGTCTGTGATTTCATAATACATGACCTACTCATTTATACTTCTTATGAATGCATATATCATTATTATTGCTATTATTGGAAAAATTGCAAAAAAGATTCATTTTACTCTGGAGGCTTAAGTTAAATAAATATACTACCTCGATAGATATGGATCACAATCAGTGGATGTCACGATGTGGGTTCATCTTGATAAGATGATTTAGTTTCCCTGCTCACAACCACATTTATTCTTCCAAGAGTGATTTAAATTGGTTCCAAATTGAAGATATGACCATATTTCAGAATCATCAAAAAAAAAAAAAAAAAAAAAACAAATGGAGGGGAGGATAAATTCTAAAAACTAAGTCTCTCTTCTTTTTTTTATTATAATAGTATTTTTTATTATATTATGTTAGTCAATATACAGTACATCCCTGGTTTTTGAAGTAAAGTTCAATGATTCATTAGTTGCGTATAACACCCAGTGCACCATGCAATATGTGCCCTCCTTACTACCCATCACCAGCCTATCCCATTCCTCCACCCCCCTCCCTTCTGAAGCCCTCAGTTTGTTTCTCAGAGTCCATAGTCTCTCATGGTTCATTCCCCCTTCTGATTACCCCCCCTTTCTTTATCCCTTTTCTAAGTCTCTCTTCTACACGCTCCTTCACGAGACACTTTAGCCACCTCCAACAGTTTCTTATATATACTCCAAATATTGTCTGAAATTGCACACACATAAACACACATTCACTCACACCTACAATATACATATTTGGAAGAAAAAGAGAAAAAAAGAGGAAGAGAAAGAAGGAGAATAATTTAATAAACTTAATTCATCTTTTACTCAGTTCCAATATACCAAACCTATTGCATCTATATCCCTAAACACTTCCCTAGAATATTTTAAATTAATTCTTAATCACCACATCGTTTCTGCTATAACTATTTCAGTATATATGTACAAAAATTAAGATTCACATAGTTATAAGCATATGAGATCTACCACTATTATGACAGTGCTGGGGGCTCCGCTGATCTTCTCCCCCATTGAAACAAGTAAAAGCTATATTTAAAATTTTCCATTTAAAGCCTGTGGGAAAGTCTGAAGGATAAAGAGCCAATGGATAAATATCTACTTAAGAACATGAACAAAAATTTGGTAAGAAAGGTGAAAGTTTGTAGTATTTGAACTAAGACTGCTCTCTCTCTCTCTTCTTTCACATCTTAGTGAGGTAGAGACTATACACCGGGCTGTTTCAGCAAAGAACATTTAAATCTTCTCCCCCATCCTCAAGCAGAGGACTTCATTCCTGGATAGAACAGGGTAAGTCCTGCTGAGTGCAGTTAAGAGGTGGGGGTTCTCTTCTGGGGCTTTGTCCCCACTCATATAATGGAGGCTTACATTATAAGTCTCCTTGGGCACAGCATGTTGAGAAGACTGGGGGCCTCATCATCTTTTCCCTGGTACATGAGGCAGTGGTTTCATGGCAGGCCCTCTTGCCAACTCTCCTAGAGCAGGAGTGTCACTCAGAAAGAAGCTTGCTGTGGTCCCTACACTTAGTCTAGAGCTCTGGTTCAAAGATTTTGCCTAGAGAAGATCCAGACTATAAAATGGCTCCTAATCTCTTCCCAAAGGAACTGAATTTATTTACAACAGAGTGAAGAAATTCGGGCCTAAAGGCATTCTTAAGAACAGTGGAGGTTGTGGTGAAGGACAATTGGGAGGAGATTCAAGACAGAAGTTAAAGTTTTAGCCAGCTGGTGTGCTGTAGAAAACTAGGAAGTAAGCTGAAAGGAGTCTTCCTGGGGTCAGAACAGATATCAAGCACTGACATCAGAAACTACTGTTGTGAAGAAACTACAATTTGGTTTATTAATTTCTACAGCAATTTATGCCACAAAGCAGTGTTGAAACAATTAAATAATCAGCAGCAAATGGTGGAACCTGACACCTGGACATGATCAAGGAATGTAGTGGAAGAGAGCCCTACCAAAGCCTTGCCTTCCCATGGTCACTGTGGGCATACCCAAAGCCTTGCCTTCCCATGGTCACTGTGGGCATACCCAAAGCCTTGCCTTCCCATGGTCACTGTGGGCATACCCAAAGCCTTGCCCCCGTGAGGAGCAACAAGAAAGGCTTAACACAGTAGGAGGAGAAATAGATGTCACTGAAATAAGGCAACCAAAGACACAACAAAGACACAGAAAAATAACAATAATAGCCCCTCTCAGGGCTGGGAGGATGGACTCAGAGTTGCAGCAATATATTATCTAAAATGTTCAATTTTAAAAAAACATTATGAGGCATGCAAAAAAGCAGGATATTATGATCCACACACTGGAGGAAAAAACTGTAGGCAAGACTTTAAGAGTGACCAGACGTTGGATTTACCAGGAAACAACTTCAAAATAGCCATTATAAACACGTTCACAGAACTAAAATAAACCATTATTAAAGAAATAAAGGAAGTACAAGTTCACCAAATAGAAAATATTAATAAAGAGATAGAGATTACAGAAAGAACAAAATGGAAATTCTGGTGTTGAAAAGTATAATAACTGAAATTAAAAAAGAAAATAGTGGGACCTGTGGGTGGATCAGTCACTTAAACATCCAACTCTTGATTTTGGTTCAGGTCATGGTCTCAGATTCATGGGATAGAACCCCACATCAGGGTCCACACTCTGTAGAGTTGGCAGTGATTTGAGCTGGTGGAAGAAGGAATAAGCAAACTTGAAGATGGATTGATAGATTTTGCAAGCCAAAGAACACAGAGAAAAAAGAATGAAGAAAAATGAAGACAACTTCAGAGAAATGTGGGACACCATTAGGCACACCAACATATGCATAATACAAGCACCAGAAAGAGAAGAGAGAAAGGAGCAGAAATATATACAAAGAAATAACAGCAGAAAACTTCCCAAATTTATTGAAAAATAATAACCTACGTGTCCAAGAAGGTCAATAAATTCCAAGTACAATAAAATCTCAAAGTTATCCACAAACATAAGCATCATAATAAAAAGGCTGAATGTCAAAAACGAGATGAAAATCTTGAAAGCAACAAGGAAAAAACAACAATAACAACAACAACACAGCAATTTGTTAACTTACAAGGGAACCCCAATAAGATTTACAACTGAGTTCTCATCGGAAATGCTAGAGACCACAAAGCAGTGGGAAAATTTACTGAGTGCTCAAAACAAAACAAAACAAAACAAAACAAAACAAAACAAAAACAAACTATAAACCAAGAATCCTGGGTCCAGTAAAGCTTTCTTTCCAAAATAAAAGTAAAATGTTTTCCCGGATAAACAAAAAATGCAAGAATTTGTTGCTAGCCAACATGCCTTGGAAGCAATCATAAGAAAGTTTTTCAGGCTGGGAGCAAGTCACCCCAGCCAGCAATTCCCATCCACAATGAAAAGCAAAGACCATTGGTAAATGTATTTATAAGACAGTTTAAATGTTTACTTTCCTTCTTTCCTCTCTTATTTTAAAAGCACTTGAATAAAATAAGTATAATGTATTGTTAGGTCTATAACATAGAGAAATACAATATATATGTGTAAAATATTTGTAGATAACAGCATGGAGGAGGTGAGTAGAAGCAACACTGTATAGAACTAAGGAAGTGACTACAGATGATGATGTTATAATTATAGCAATGTATCCTTGAGGTGTGATATGTATAACAATAAAACGGGGGGGGAGAATAGAGTTATACAGAAGTAATGTTTATATCTCTGGAATTAAACCGGTATAAATCTAAAGTTGATTTTGATAAGTTAAGATGTATATGGTAAACTCCAGAGCAATCACCATAAAAAATTTAAGAGATAGAGTGAAAAAAAAATGAATAAAGAAATTTAAATGCTACGTTAGAAAACATTTACTAATGGGGAAGAATTTTGTGAAAGAGGAATAGAGAAACAAAAAAGATGTAAGAAACAGAGTAAAAGGGCAGATAACAACAATAGCAATGAATGAAATGTACCAAACATTTTAATCATAAGAGAGATTTGAAGGCTGAATTAAAAAAAAAAGATCTGAAAAAAAATTTAAAAAATGATCTGGTTATATGCTGTCTACAGGAGAAATGTTTTGATTCAAAGATATGATAGATTGATGGGGTGTCAGGTGGCACAATTAAGTTTCCGACTCAGTTTCAGCTCAGGTCATGATCTGGGTGTCATGAGATCGAGTCCCACATCAGATTCTAGGCTCAATGCAGAGTCTGCTTAAGATTCTCTCTCCCTCTGTCCCTCCCACCCCTGCTCTTTCTCTTTCTCTAAGATAAATAAATCTTAAAAAAAAGATACAATAGTTTAAAATCAATGCTTGGAAAAAGTAATATCATGCAAATAGCAACCATAAGTAAGTTGACATGACTACACTAATATAAGACAAAATAGATGTTAGAACAAAAAATGGCACTAGAAATAGAGAGGGACATTTTAAAATTTGTTTTTTTTTCTTTGTCCGAGAGAGAGAGAAAGAGAGAGAGTGTGCACAAGCAGGGGGAGGGACAGAGGCAGAGGAAGAAGCAGAGGAGCAAGGAGACAGATGTGGGACTCATTCCCAGGACCTTGGGATCATGACCTGAGTGGAAGGCAGACACTTAACCAACTGAGACACCCAGGCATCCCAAGAGGGACATTTTATAACAATAAAATAATCAATCTATCAGGAAGATACAACAATTATACAAATATATGCCTTAATAATAGAGCATCAAAGTATGTCAAACAAAAACTGATGAAGAAAAATATAGAAAATTAAATTATGAGTTATAGCCTATAATATCCCACTTTCAATAATAGATAGAACAACTAGACAGAAAATAACAAGAAAAAAGACTTGAACAGCACTATATACCAGCCAGTACTAGCAGATATCTATAGAGCACTCCACACAGAACATAATGATATACATTCTTTTCAGGTATGCATGAACATTTTCCAGGGTAAACCAGAAGCCAGATGTGGAGCAAACCTCAATAAATTTAAAAAGATAGAAAAAAATACAAAGTATATGTTCTGACTAAAATGGAATGAATTTAGAAGTCAAGAGCAGGAAAAATATGAGACACTGAAATGCGTAGAATTTAAACAACACACTACTGAATAGCCAAAAGGACAAAGAATGAATTTAAAGGAAAATCAGAAATTGCTATTAGATGAAAGAAAATGAAAGTTTATCAATATGTTTGTTATGAAACTAAAGCAGTTCAGTTCTTAAATGCAAATTTATCAATGTAAATGCTGATGGTAAGAAGAAAGAGCTCAAATCAATAACTTAACATTCTACCTTAAGGCACTAGAAAAACAAGAGCAAACTAAACATAAGGAGATCAAAGAAAAGAAATAGTAGATTAGAGTGAGAAATAGTGAAGTAGAGAACAGAAAAAGGATAGATAAAATCAATGAATCCAAAACTGGTTTGTTGAAAGATAACAATTTAACAAACCTTTAGCTGGAGTGACCAAGATAGACACAGCAAAACCGCAACTTACTAGATTCAGAAATAAATGTTATTACTTATAGAAATATAAATTATCTTATAGAAATATAAAAAAAGGTTATAAGACATTGCTATAAAAACATACACCAATTAGACAACTTAGATAAAGTAAACAAATTCCTAAAAAGACGTAAAGTAAAGAAACTGATCTCAGAAGAAATAGACATTTTGAATAGATCTGTGTAAAGAAAGAATCAATAATTTAAAAAACCACCCACCCAGAAAAGCCAAGTTCCAAAGGGTTTCACTGCTAAATTCTACCGCATTTCAAGAATTAATATAGAATTTTTATAACTTTTCCAGAAAGTAGAAGAGGAAGGAGCTCTTCTTAACTGATTTTATGGGGCCCATATTATTCTGACATGTAAACAAATCAAGTAAATCACAAGAAAAGTACAGACTAATATCTCTTATTAATATAGATACAAATTATTGGCAAAACAAATCCAGCAATATAAAAAATGCATATATAAACACGACCCATTTGGTCATAAAACATGACCAAATGGGATTTAGTACAAGAATGCAAGGTGACCTTCAAGTCAATTAATGTTATACATCATAGGAACAACAACAAAATCACATGATTATCTCAACAGATGCAGAGAAACCATTTGGCAAAATCAAGCATGCTTGTGAATAAAACACCCAACACACTAGGAATAAAAGGAAACTTCTTTAACCTTTTTCAAAACCATCTATGTAATCTCTACAACTAGTTTCAGACTTAATGGTGGAAGACTGAATGCTTTCTCCCTCAAGATCAGCAACAAAAAGAATTTCAATATTCACTAATTCTATTCATCATCTCACTGGAGCTATTAGCTTAGGCAATGAAGCAAGTCAATGAAACTTGGAAAAACCCAGATTGCAAAGAAAAAGTTAAACTATCTCTTTGCAGATGAAATGATTTTGAATATAGAAAATCATAAGAAATCCACCATAATACTATTTAAGCTAATGAATGAGTTCAGTAAGTTTGCAAGATACAATATCAATATACAAAAATCTATTGTATTTCTATACTCAAGCAATAAACAAGTCAAAATTAAAATTAAGAAAAATAATTATATTTACTATGGTATCAAAAATTTTTGAAAAGAATTTAACAGAAATATGAAACATACTTTGAAACTACAAGACATTGTTTAAAGATCTATATAACTAGAAAATATTCCATGATCATGGATCAGAAAACAATATTGACAGATGGCAATACTACCCAAACTAACCTACAGATTCAATGCAATCCCTGTCAGACTCTCAGATAACTTTTTTGTTGTTGTTGAAATTGAGCTGATTCCTTTTTTTTTTAAATTGAGCTGATTCTAAAAATCATACAGAATTGCATGTGAATTGGATATACGTATAGGGGATAGATAGATGATAGATGATAGATAGATGATAAATAGATGATAGATAGATAGATGATAGATAGATAGATAGATAGATAGATAGATAATATACATATTGTGTGAATATAGAGATTAGAAGACTATAAGGGAGAGAAATGAACAATATGGGAGAAATAAGAAATAATGTAAATAAGATACTGAAAGGAAGAAAAATTAGATATCCTTTCTTAGTCATATATAAAGAAATTCTCACATAGGTGAATAAGGGGATAAGTACAGGAGAGGTCAGCAATTGTAAAATATTTGAAGCAAACTGAATGTCCATCAGAAGGAGAATGGATAAATTATGGTATGTTTAGATTATGGAATACTACATAGCAGGTAAAGCAACAAAGTAATAAATGCTACAAACACCATTAGGGATAATTTAAGAATAGGCTAAATAAATAGAACTATAGAATAATATGATCAGTTTGATAGAAAATGACATGTTTAAATAATATAAAATATTATTTATAGATCCACAGATATGTAGAGATTATATTAGCATATAGATAGTAATCAAACACATTGAATTCCATTTTTTTGCTACATTTTGGGAATTAAACAATTCTTTTCTTCCGCACTTTAAATGTATGGTTCCAGTGTTTTCTTTTCTTTATGGTTTCTGATGAGAAATTCACAGTTATTCAAATTGTTGTTTTCCAATACTTAAGATAATGTGTCTGGTTTTTGTTTGCTTGGGTTTTTTGTTTGTTTGTTTGTTTTATTTGTGTCAAGCATTTTGTTTGGTTTGGTTTGGTTTTGGTTTGGTTTGGTTTGGTTTGGTTTGGTTTTGGTTTGGTTTGGTTTGGTTTGGCTTGGTTTGGTTTTGGTTTGGTTTGGTTTGGTTTGGTTTTGGTCTGGTTTGGTTTGGCTTGGCTTGGTTTGGTTTTGGTTTGGTTTGGTGATGTTGCACACAAGTCTCAGAAGCTCTGCTTATTTTTTTTTTCAATATGTTTTTGTGTATTCCTTGATTCTATAATTTCTACAGGCCATTTTCAAGTTCACATAGTCATTCCTCTGCCATCTCCATTTTACCTTGTAGAAAGATTGTATAGTAGTTTAGTTGCCAAAATTCTTGCTATTGTCTATTTGGGGTGTGTTCCACAAATGTGCAACTTAAGAGTGACCCCAGGATTTGTGTCATATCAAACACAGAGGTAGGGATCTGTTTTTCCATCTCTCTTTTCAAGAAGACACTGGAAGCTCTTTCCCAGTTTTTATGTCTTACAAAGGTGGCTTTCTCTAAAAATGCAGTCTCCCGTGCCATGACACAGTTCTGCAAGACTGAGCCTGCCCTGAGCAATGTGACAAGAAAAAGAATACCACTCATATTCTTTTCCTGGCCCCTCCATCCAGTGGGAGAAGTGTTCTCACGTGGTTTTGGTACTCCTGCTTCCATTGTCCTGCTGTAAGAGTGTGGTTCTTGGAGATCTTGCTGACTGTCCCCACTCTTTACTTCTCTGATTTGTCCTGCCCTTTGATCAGAACTGGGAGATAAAAAGAAAGGGAACAGGAAATTCACCAGTACCCTTTTAGTCATTCTTCAAGTTTTGACTTATTTTCCTAATGTGTTTGCTATTATTCACTTTAAGAGTCCTCAGATAGTTGTTTTTTTTTTAATTTATCCAGTTATTATTTTAATCAGAGCAATATAATACAATGGGCCTGGTCCATCTTGGTTGCAAACAAAGCTATAATTTATTTTTTATTTTTTTTATTTTTATTTTATTTTATTTTATTTTTTAAAGATTTTATTTATTTATTCGACAGAGATAGAGACAGCCAGCGAGAGAGGGAATACAAGCAGGGGGAGTGGGAGAGGAAGAAGCAGGCTCATAGCAGAAGAGCCTGACATGGGGCTCGATCCCAGAACTCCGGGATCACGCCCTGAGCCGAAGGCAGAGGCTTAACCGCTGTGCCACCCAGGCGCCCCAATATAATTTATTTTTTAAATTAACTTTGTATTTTAGAATAATTTTGGATGTATAGAAAAGTTGCAAAGGCAATACAAGGATTGCCGTATCCCTCTTACTCAGCTTCTTCTAATAATATTTTCTACTTCTATAATACATTTGTCTAGACTTAGAAACCAATATTAGTGTTGCTAGTACATTGATAACAGGTAAAACTTCACATGTTAAAGTTTGTAAAGTAGATTTTACTAGGATTTTACTCTGTGTTTATTAATCTCCTTTTCTGATCTGTGATTTAATCCAGGATATGCATTAGGATGATATGTTTTGAACACACAAATTCAAAAAGGAAACGTGGCTTAATATTCTAAGTAGTGCTGGAATATGAAAGCACTATTGGCAGAGGCTGGGACATGCACTGCTTCCTGTAGATCCAAGAAGGGCTCTGTACCCATGGAATTTTCTATTGTTTAAGCTACACTAAGACAGCTGTCAGTGATCCTGTGATAGTTAGAGAACCCTAAGTGTGCATCCCGATGTAAAAGTTCACATGGTCACTGTTGCCCCCATAGCCAATGCCTCCATGAGGTAAACTCAACCTGATATTTACTAGAGCACTGCCACCGTCTAGGTCAGGGACTTGGCTGAGAAAGATATTTACAATAACAGAGAGCACCGGTAGAAAGCCATTTCATATAAAAAGGTTCACACTGATTCCCATGAAGCCAAAGGGAAATATTAAGAAGCCAGGATCTATGGAGAAGTGGTCAAAGTGCGGAACTGGGCAAGCTGTCTGAGTTCAGAGGACCAAGCCATGAAATGCAAGGATGGCTGAACAGTTTATACAGGAAAGGATCAGTGTCCATTGGTCCAGGCCAGGTCAAAGGACACAGAGAAATAGCAAAATCTACCTATATAATAGTAAATACTGGTTTTCATTATTCAAAATAAGTAAAATAGTAGATAATAAATGAAATTGAAAAATAATATTAAAATTTAGATGAGCATGAAATGCTCCATGCAAAAGCACCCTAGGTTCTGACTCCTGTCGAAGAACAATAAGGACAGACTGTCTAGAACTCTAAATGCACACAGTGAACCATGGGGTCTAGCTCCCTCAGAGACACCTTCTAACTGATCTGAGGTGGACATTATATACCTATTTCACTATTCATTTTGTTCCTTTCATTTCCTTACCAGGCCCATGTTTTTTAACCCAGCTTCTTTTCTCCCTTTGACTTTATTTTTGAAACTTCACTTAGCTTTTTTTTTCTCTTCTGGTATTTTATATCTATGAACACATAAACTGATGACACAGCTTTTCAGGAAAACCTCCAAGCTCTCCTCCCAAATCCCCATCACTTTTGTTGGCATATCTGACCAGGTATTCCATCCTGAAATTATGTTCATTGACTCCTGACACGGACATGCTGCTAGCCATATTTTAGTTTATTAGTCTGACAGGACACAGTGAAGAAAAATTAGGGGTATGAGGTGGTTAAATATCTACTATTTACTGAAGGTTTACCATGCCCTGGATACTGTTCAGTTATCTCACTGATAGTTGAAGAACCCCAAAAGGTATCATTGTTCAACATTAGATGAGGAAGCTGATGCTTAAAGAAGTCAGGTGCCTTGCTCAGGTCAAAGCTATAAAGTGGAGTGATGCTGCTTCTGCCTTTTTCACTGCTTCCTACTGAACCTACCAAATCACTCAGAAGGCCTTTGTAATGACTCTGGTGTAGAAATGCCAACCATATCTGCTCTGAGCTTTTCTTTTTGAAAAAACTGAAGATGATATCATTCCCTGAATAGAAAATCCCTATAAATTAATTCATTATGATGTGATTATTTAAGAACTAACCATCAATTTCTCACACCCACATGCCATTTAGTAAACCTTCCTGGGATCCGGTAGAGCAGACATAACATGCTTCAGTGATAAGGTAGGCATAAGCACATTGGGGTGAGTATCACTTGCCTCAGGTGCTGCAAAAAGGCACAGTAGCTATAGACTCAGGAATTTTAACTACTTGAAATGTGTCATAATTTCTGCAAAGTGCTCTGCCTGTCATATTTTACTGAGACTTTGAAATAGAATTTATAAATTAAAAATAAGGCATACAACATTCGGTCCCACGTCCTGGATGCGGACATGACTTTAATGGCAGTCAATCAGAAACTTCCATTAGGCAACACTTGAGTTCCAAAGACAGTATCCCCAGGAGTTCTGAAAATTCTTTTGAAAAAAAATACGTATGTAACATTCTAGATGGAAAAGAAACCACTGGGTCTGAAACGTGCTTGCTCTTGTGCCACGCAACTATTAATTTTGCACAATGGCTGCTTAAAAAGCCAAATAACTCTCAGACCATGCCCAGTTTGTCAAAATTACCCTTCAATTTAACTGAAAATTTGGTTGACAGGAAAGCATGTGGTTTGGGTTCAAATTACATGGTCAGTTGTATTCTTTAACAAATGGCCTTCACAAGCATTGGCCATCCCCAAATCACCAGGTTTATGCACCTTTGCTTTTTGATCTCCCTCCTCCAGCTTCCCAACATGACCGCTCATGGTGAAGTACAAATCCTGCGTAACATTCAGGCTACGCCTGTCAGCACTTCAGGAATATCTAGTTCCTATTCTCACTTCCATATTTCCACCTGTTTTTTTTCTCCTGCTTGAGATGCTTATTCAGCTCTTAAAATATGTAGCAAATGAAGGAATAAATGAATAAATATTAATGCCTTACCTTTTTTTGTATCTCCTTTCTGCATATCTAAAATACTCAATCCATGCTTTTCTACCTTGAATGCGCTCTCTTAACAGTCCCTTCTTGAAACACATGTTCACTGATCTCCATTACAAATAAAGCTCTGTCCAAGGGGGGGAATAAAAAGAAGAAAGAAAGTGAAGATCTGGGATTTGAAGACAAAGAAATAAAGGAATTTGTCACTGGAATTTTGAAGAATACCTTGTGCTTCGTCTGCTAAGAAGGGTCCCAGAGACTGTCTGTCAGTGAGAAGAAGAGTCCTAAAATAAATACGTGGATACCTGAAAATGTCTGATGTCTTTTAAGGGCAATCTTTAGGGATTATTGTGGTCTAGATTAAGGTAGATGATTCTTTGTAGTTCCATATTTTTGTCACTTGGAGATCTCACCGATGTCTCAGTTTTAATTGCCCAGCAATAAATGTATCATATTCTTGCCAAAATATATTTTACACATCCAGCCACCTCCTGATCATTATTTCAGGCTGTCCTAGATGAAATTTCATGGCTCAGGTGTTCCAAACTTTAGTTATGTTTGACTTGACCCTTGCCTTTAGGTTTGACATCGAATCAGTGACCGAGGCTTCCTATTCTAACTCCAAATGATTATCTTGTCAGATCTTCCATTCTGTTTTTATTAGCAACACCTGAGTGTAGACCGATAACTTAAATATTTATAATGGAGGGATATGGAGGGAAAATTAGTGTATATAGTTGCTGGTGCCAGGCATCTGCCCTCTAAGAGTATAAGTACTGGAGGGAGGGGTGAGTATCTAGTGTTCTTGCTGTTCCATGTATTACTTCCTAATCACTAAAAAAAATATATTTATTGCTCTTCTTTGGTTACCTGAGAAAAGCCATCATAAGTACTGTATAAAAGTACACTCCTTTAAAGACTATGTATCAGTGCTCTTTAAATGTCCTTGAACAAACAGGTGTGAGAAAAAACATGGGAATGTATCTATATTTGAAATGGTAGTACCCTGAATGGGAGGGAAACAAATTATATCCTATGAAACGATGGCTTTAAGTGGTCATTTGTTTGGTGAAATTGCTATTACAATTGAAACAAAAATCAGCAATCTGCCTCGATTCTTTTAATAAACAAAAGTTATTTAACCAAACTATAAATTACATTTCTGTGGAAAGAAAATAGGATCAGCCATGCTGAAATGATCCAGCTGTTTTTAGTTTGGTCATTTCAAAATATTTTGTCTCTACTTCTCTCCACACATATTTGTATTTGTTTAAATAGAGTGCATTGTGGCACTGATTGAAAGAACAAATTCCAATTCTTTCAACCCTGTGATTATGCAGCTTATGTATTTTCTATTTGGTTGTCAAAGTAGGCAGGACTTTGTGAGGAACTGT
Organism: Ursus arctos; assembly: GCF_023065955.2. Lineage (NCBI taxonomy): Eukaryota > Metazoa > Chordata > Mammalia > Carnivora > Ursidae > Ursus > Ursus arctos. Next base: position 6,076,495 of record NW_026622763.1, on the reverse strand, counting down.
CTCTGTACTGGCAGATTTAGGAAGGATAGCGTGGATTTCGTGAGCTCTGACAAAATGCCACGTAGTTCATGTCCCAGAGCTCATCAAGATCCTACTGTGTCGTGTATCTTAACCTCCAATATACATGTATTACATTCTCGCACCGGTGCTCCCCAAGGTATTTCCATTCTTTTTTTTTTTCCTAATATATGCAGAGATTTGGCTTTAACATTCGAATAATTCCTCAAAAAGGGCTAATGTGATTTGAAGATGATTAATCCATTCCGCCTGTCAAGGAAGACAGAGTATGACCAAGAGGGACTTTTCGGAAGGGTAATTCTTGGGCTTATCAGATTTAGAGCAGTTTATTCATAAAAAAAAGTAAGGTGTTCTGCAGAGGTGCCAACAAACATCAGAGTGTCCAAGGCTTCCCTCATTAAATCATGTATAGATAATGTGTCTCCAAACTTGCTCTTTTAACTAATGTAAAAAATAAAATGGTGCTAATTTATAAATCTCAAAATAGAACTGGAGTCTTTACAACATTTTCTACTTTTTCTAAAAACAAAGCCACCTCAAACACATTCTACACTTTTTGGTGGGATTTTGGCATCTACTTAAGGTACCTTAATGTGAGGAACAGGGGCACTTACTACACTTACATGATCAAAGGGTACTAAGGCATCCTGATCCAGTTTTAATAGCACTTGATATAAAGTCTTTCTATTTTAAATCTTTCTTTTAAGGACCACCTACCTTTCAATAATTTCAACAAAATTATTTATCCAGGTAATCTTATAAAGAATATTAGAGAAAATGAAATTTCAGTCTATAATTGTAAAAGCAATGCGTTAGTTTACCTACAGGAGAACAGGAAATAAATTGCTACCTCCCCTCTCCCTAACTAAATACTCCCCCACTTCATGTTTTTTTTTTAAAGATTTTTATTTATTTGACAGAGAGAGAGACAGCCAGTGAGAGAGGGAACACAAGCAGGGGGAGTGGGAGAGGAAGAAGCAGGCTCCCAGCGGAGGAGCCTGATGCGGGCTCGATCCCAGGGATCCGGGATCATGCCCTGAGCCAAGGCAGACGCTTAACCGACTGAGCCAGCCAGGCGCCCCTCCTCCATTTCATGTTATTCATGTTACATATTACTTTTGAATTTTAGAAAACAATTAAAAAAGGAAATACCAATAAATGTTTAAATTATACCAGTTTTTATACTTGTCTACATATTTATCTTTACTGGAGAATTTTATGTTTTGTAAGTTTTTTAAAATTGGAGTATATTGACATACTTTTTTTTTTTTTTACTAATTTCATGTGTACAACATAGTGATTTGACAATTCTGTACATTAACAATGCTTATCACAATAAGTATAGTTAGCATCTCTTCCCATAAAAAGCAATTACAATATTATTTTCTAAATTCCCTATGTTGTACATTTCATTTCTGTGCCTTATTTCTGGAAGTTTTTAACCTCTTAATTTTCTTCATGTATTTCACCCATCCCCTCCAGCTCTCTCCCTCTTGCAACCACCAGTTTGTTCTCTGTATTTATGAGTCTGTTTCTATTTTGTTTGTTCATTTGTTTAGTTTTTTAGATTCCACATAAATGAAATAACATAGTATTTGTCTTACTCTTTCTAGACTCCTGTCATTTTAACTTAAAGGTGTTCCTTTAGTATTTATTTTAGGGCAGATCTAGTGGTAATAAATTTCTTTGGCTTTTATTTTCATGGAAATGTGTTAATTTCCCCCCTCATTTTATGAAGGACAGTCTTGCTAGATATAGTATTATGGTGGTCAGATTTTTCTTTTTCTTTTACACTTTAATTATATCACCCCACAGCCTTTTGTCCTTCAAGGTTTCTGCTGAGAAATTCAGCAAAAATTTTATTGAGGATCTCTTATACATGATGAGTCACTTTTTTTCTGCTGCTTTCAAGAATCTCTTTCACTTTGACAGTTTGATTGTAATGTGTCTTGATGTAGGATTTTTTTTTAAATTTTTCCTTTTAGAGTTCATTAAAATTCTTGTATTTGTATAACCATGTCTTTCCTCAAATTTCAGGAATTTTGGCCATTATTTCCTCGAGTAAATTCTCAGCCCCTTTCTTCTCCGTCTGGACCTCCCATAATGCAAATATTAGTTTATTTAATGGTGCTCCATAAGTTCTTTAGATTCTGTAACGTTCTGTCTCTCTTTTTTTCCTTTTTCTCTAAGGACTCAATAATTTCGAATGATCCGTTTTCATGTTAATTGATTATTTCTTGTCTGCCCGAGTCTGTTGGGTCCCTCTTAAATATTTCTTTTTTTTTTTTTTTTTTTTTTAAAGATTTTATTTATTTATTTGACAGAGATAGAGACAGCCAGCGAGAGAGGGAACACAAGCAGGGGGACTGGGAGAGGAAGAAGCAGGCTCACAGTGGAGGAGCCTGACGTGGGGCTCGATCCCGTAACGCCGGGATCACGCCCTGAGCCGAAGGCAGACGCCCAACCGCTGTGCCACCCAGGCGCCCCCCTCTTAAATATTTCAATTCAGTTATTGTATTTTTTAGCTTCAGAATCTTTTAATATTTTATATAATTTTATTTATATTCTCATTTTGTTCATATATCATTCTCCAGATTTCCTTTAGTTCCTTTTCTGTGTTTTCCTTTAGCTCTTTGAACATATTTAAGACTGGTGTTTTAAAATATTTGTCTAATAAGTCTGAATCTTATGATTGTTTTGGTCAGTTTCTGGAGATTTATTTTTTTCCTATTTATATGCCTTGTGATCTTTTGTTGAAAATTGACCATAAAAATTAAATACACACACACACACACACACACACACCTTTGCAGATTTACTCCATTCAATGGAACATCACTAATCAGTCCATCAAGAGGGCTAAACTTCTTTCCAGGCCTTTCTGGACATGGATCTTTTCTACGTCTCTGTGTGTGCTTTTCTTTGCCAATTTACTCATACACATAATTGCTTTTAAATGTTTTAATTTCCCTAAGAGTCTCTCCCTGCTTCTTCTCCATACCTTAGATGTTCTATGTGTTCCTCTGTTTGAAGGCTCTTACTCTCAGGCTCTTGTGGGACTCTAATCTTCCTGCATATTTCACATGCTGCAACATCTGCCACTGCTTTCAGTGGCTTTCAATTTGGTATCCAAACCATGCTCCCATTCTTGTCTGAGCTCCAAGTCAGGTGCAACAGAAACCTAACAATCCCACTGCAAGCAAGTTCTACTTTTTTCCTTCCTTCCAGGGAATTGAATGGCTTTCTCCCAACAGCAGCAAGCTGCATTGCTCTGAGAAGGGGATGAGGCAAGAGTGAGAAAACACCACATAATTTCTTACTGCTTGTGTGTGTGTGTGTGTGTGTGTGTGTGTGTGTGTGTGTTGTTGATTGGGACTTCATTTGGTTGCTTCAGAAACTTGACTGTTTTCTAGAGCTTCCACAAAGCTATTCCCTTTAGTTGTATTGTTGTTATTTACTTGATGTTTCCATGTGGGAACAGGCGTCTGCAGGTTTATAGTCTGCCATCTTGCTAATATCATTCTCCTAGTGCAAATTACTTCTGAAAGTATATAAGACCTTGGGAAATGAGAGGCCATCTTCCAAATTGGCAAAAGACAGACTCAGCTGGTTCCATTTTTTGTTGGTAACAGAAAGAAAGAATTTATGATATCCCACATGGCTTATAGTGGAGTAAAGTTGAAGGGGAAAACTCCTTTCGATAAAAAAAAGAAAAGAAGAGTTAGCACTTCATGTTTTTCAGGAACTTCAAAAAGAAAAAAGAAGTGGATCTCTTCATGCTTCTGATGTAGACTATGAGTTTAAGTTGTTGCAGGCATAACAATACTTACCATAAAATAATTTATACAATTTAATAGAAAAAATCTCAATAGGAAGTAAAATTAATTATATTTATGTTGGTGATGGTATATGATAGAATGGGATTCTCATTCACTGAGAGAGGCAATTAAGTTGTTATAAACTTTCCTGGGAAATATTTCACAATAGAGAACATAATCCAGTGGCTCATTCATCCATTTATTTATTCATTCATTAAATATTTCTTGATTTCCTGCTGTGAGTTAGGCTCTCTGAATAGCAAGTAGAAATGAATGATCTCCAAGTTATCCTTATACATCTTCTTCTTTTTTAAGGATTTATTTATTTATTAGAGAGAGAGAGAGAGCAGGGGTGGGGAGCAGAGGGATAGAGATTCTTAAGTAGACTCCTTGGTGAGCATGGAGCCCAATGCAGGGCTGGATCTCACAACCCTGAGACCATGATCTGAGCTGAAACCAGGAGTCTGATGCTTAATGGACTATGCCACCAGGTGCCTCTCCTTATACGTATTCTAACTACATATGAAAGATATACATATATTTCAAGCAACCACTGGTTAAATATAAAATTACAACTGTCATGTATAACATTATGGAAAGATATGCCACACTGAGAAAGTGTAGACTTGGAGTAGTTTATCCTTAAGTTGGGAGATCAAGGAAAGATTCCTTGAGAATGCATTTTTTGAACTAAGATCTAAAAGAGGAATAATAATTAAGTAGCAAGGTACAGGAGAATAATTTGAATAAGAGAATAGTAGAGTCAAAAGTTCTGAGAGAAAACAAAACAGCACATTGAAATATTTCAATGTACAGAGTGACTGGAGAGCATATGATAAGGGTTGGAGGAGTTGTTACAGATAACACCAAAATAGTCAGGGTTGTTGTCTGATCCATTATGAATTATGGCATTTATCTTAAGGCAAATGATTAAAAGGTTTTAAATGGGAGTGGAAGATAAAAGTAAGGGTTGGAATGGACCAAATATAATTAAATTTCCATTCAGTAAACACTAGCAAATAGATGCAAAATGGATTTGTTGAGATGAATAGTAAATGTATAAAAACAAAAGAAGTCTGCCTCAGTCTAAATGATACTGACTGGTGACTTAGAAGGGATAGGAAAGGTGGAAATAGAAAAAAGTAGATATATGAGAAAAAATATGTAAAAGATGAAATGAAGACCTGGTGACAGAATGGATATGGGAGCTGTTAAAAAGGAGCTGTCAGGAGTAATTCCTAGGTTTTGGTTTGCACTACTGGTTAGTAGATGATGCCAATTATTTAGTAGGGATGTGGATGAGTACCTGGTTGGGAGAAAAAGTTTTTCATGTTTTACATTTGGGGAACAGCATATGAGAGCAAAACATTCACAACACTTCCTTTTCTTCCTGAACAACTAAGAAAACTGTCTTTCTGTATGTGAAGATCTAAGAAATTCCAGTTCTGGCAAAAAATATAGACAGATGTAAAATAGCCATTTCTATTTTTGGTGCCTGTAAGGTCCTCTGTGATCTACAACTCTCACTCTTTTTTCTTGTGCACAAATTTGAAAGACTATGACTGCAAATTAGCAGAGGGACATTTTGGAAGGAGACTGAATCCCTAAGATATTAATTGGAGAAGATCTAACCAATCTTTATCAAACTTCACCTGAGCTATGAATAGACATTTATAATGTTAAGTGGCTGTGATGTCTGAGTGTATTTGTTACCTTATCATTGACACAGAAGGACCTTCAAGACATTCTTATCTTATATGTACAAAATGTATTTATCAATGGAGAAATTAAGGCTGAAAAAATATTTGTGAATTGTCAGTATGTGGATAATAATTAAAGTTATAAGTTCAGATGGGATTGCCTGGTAAGGAACAATAGAGTAGAAAGGCAGGAATTTATGTTCAATAATGTTGAAAGCTGTTAAAAAAGCAAGTGAGATGGAAATATAAAATTTATGCATTAGGTTTATGGGAAAGTGGGCAATTACTTTAAAATAACTTTAAAAAGTTATTACTATCTATAATTTGGACAAAAGCAAATTTGATTAGGTTGAGAAATGAAATGTGATAAAATAGACTGTATAGACAATGTTCAATGAATTTTGACCTTAAAGGGAATTCTATTTGTCACATAATAAGAGAACTAAGTAGGTTTAAATATTGAATATTTAAAGTGAATACAAAGAACAAAGAATGGACAGTCAATATTTTAGGTTCTTGAGAAGACAACAAGTTATGAGATGCAAAGGCTTTGTGGAGGCATTGACCTTGGAAACAGGGAAGGGCAACTCTTCCATTGTAACCAGAAGAAAAGAGGACAATCAACAAAGCAAGAATCTATCAGTAGGCTGGTCATTAAAAAATGGAAGATTTACTTTTTTCCTCTGTGCCTTGGAAGTATGGACATTTGCTGAAATGCTGGGAAGAGAAACATGACAAAGACCCTGCAAACAGAGAAATGGTAAATTGACAGCAAAAGTGTGGCTTAACATGTTTAGGGGGAATAAAAATACTTATATGGAATTACTCATTTAAAATCTAATTCTAGGGAAATAATACACACAAAACTTCATCAATAATTACGTTTTTATCGTGTTATATATAATTGCAAAAAATGGGAATAACCTAAATATTGAAGAGGAGGATTATTCAATGCATTATACTACATCTGAAATATAGACCACTGTACATTCATTAAAATGTGTAAGAACATTAAACATGGACATATGATTTTTTTATTGTTAAATGAAAATTCAGTATTGAAATTTCATATGAATTTGTGTATGCATTTTCATGAAAAATATAAAACTGTAATGTAATTACTGAAGTGTTAATAATTAACACATATTGGTTGGATAATAAGTGTTTATTTGTCTTTTACATATTTTTTATATTTGAAGTTTTTTATAATGAGCATGGATTATAAAAGTCATAAAATATACTTCATGTATTTTTTCTTTTAATTTTTATTTTGATGTAATTTCAGGCTTACAGAAAAGTAGAAAGAATAGCTCAAATAATGTCTTACACTGTGCATTCAGATGTCCCAAGATTCTAACGGCATACTCTATTTCCCTTCTCTCTCCATATATTTGTGCATAATTTCTTTTTTTTTTAAAGATTCATTTATTTATTTATTTGACAGAGATAGAGACAGCGAGAGAGGGAACACAAGCAGGGGGAGTGGGAGAAGAAGAAGCAGGCTCCCAGCAGAAGAGCCTGATGCGGGGTTTGATCCCATAACACCGGGATCACGCCCTGAGCCAAAGGCAGATGCTTAACGACTGCACCACCCAGGCGCCCCTGTGCATAATTTTTCTGAACACATTTATTTCCCTTATTCACTAAATTTTTTAGTTTGTGTTTTCTAAAATAGAAACTTTACATAACCGGAATAACATTATCAAAATCCAAATTCAATATTGATACAATACTATTATAAAGAGAGACTATCACAATGTTGCTAGTTGTCTAACTAATGACCTTTATAACAAAATTAAATCCTAATGTAAAACCTAATTTGCACTTAGGTTTCATGTCTTTTTATTTTTCTTTAATCTAGAACAGTCCAGGAGTCTTTCTTTATATTTAATTTCTTTGATATTTTTTAAGAGTACAAGCAAGTTATTTATAGAATGTCCCTTGGTTTAAGAGTGTTTATTGTTTCTTTATGATAAAATCAAAATTAGATATTTTTTTGGCAAACATATTAGAGAAGTGATAATGTGTCTTTCTCAATGCATTGTATCAGAAGTTGCATAATGTTGGCTTAATAACTTGGTTTGGGCAATGTCTGTCAGGCTTCTCCATGCTAAGTCTTTTATTTTCCATTTGTAATTAATAAACATCTTGTGGGGACAGACTTTGAAAATATCTTGTTTCTCCTCAAACTTTGGCCCATTAGAATAATCTGTTGATTCTTGACTCAATTACTGCTATGATTGTAGCCAACTGATAATTTTCTAATTCCATTATCTTTTTACATCTATTAATTCCCTTTTTCCTGAAAGGAATAATATTATTATATTAGGTATTTATGTATATATGTATGTCTGTCAGTAGACTCATGGATTCTTATTTTATTCAATTGATTATAATTCATTACTGTTACCATTTTTTGGTGATCAATTTATCCTATATTTGATAAGTTAGAGCCCCTTAAAGAGCCTAATTTGATTCTTAAGTTCTTCTAATAAGTTTCCATCATTCATTATGCAATTCTCAATTTTCTAGAACAGGAAGACCTTCCTGACTCATCTGTATTTCTTAGACAAAACCTGGAGCCAGCCATTGATAAATCAAAGCTCTGGTTCCTATTAGTAGAGAATTTTATTAAGAAATTAAAATTTGGATGCAAGGTGTGTTCATTGCTATAGGAATGTCATTGCTTCTAGGCCCTCTAAGTTCACAGAGCTAGACAGATCATCTATCTATCTACTATCTATCTATCTATCTATCTATCTATCTATCTATCTATCATCTATCTATCTATCTATCTATCTATCATCTTTAATCATCTATCTATCATCTATCTATTATCCATCTATCTATTATCTGTCATCTATCCATTATCTTCTATCATCTATCTATCTATCTATCTATCTATCTATCATCTATTTACCATCTATCTTAAATACCCTGAGAACATACTGATATCTTTAATTCCAATCCAACACCACAGGATTAGTTTTTCATTTTCCTCTTTTATATATTTGTAATTTCCTTCTCTGACAGTGAGAGTTTTGTTTCCTCCCTAAGTGAGAGGAAGGGAAACAGGGGTCAAGATTCTGGTCAAGTAACTAACTACTAAGGGTATGAATCCCACCTCTTGATGCTTGCTTCCCTGAGATCATGTCTTATTCTGCTTTGTTTTTCTGGAAGCTCATGAGCCAGAAGACATAGCTTCCATTATTGTGAATAATATATTTACTAATGTGAATTTTATATATATTCAAATATTTTATTTTGGTAATACAATGGTGAATTCCAGAACATTGTGAGAGGCAGTTATGATTGTGCATGAAGGAAAACACAACTATCTCTTACTAATCATGTTGAACAAGGTCAAATACAAGTGGTAGCATAAATTTTTAATGTTCATTTTAAGTAATTCAGGTTGGACCAAACTATAACCAATTTATTTTATTTTTCAACTGATTCTCCTCTACTGGGTTGATAAATATATAAGCATTTCTCAAGATGTTTAGATTAAATCTTCCTTTCTTCCTACCATGGTATCATCATCCATCCTTATGATTCTGATTTCCATCTTACAAATTCCCTCATTTGTATCCTTATTTTAAACCTTTCCACTATGTTCCAGACTTTAAAATCTTATTTAATAACTTTACCTGTAATTTTCATAGGTAACCAAACTCTACATGTTCAAAAATGAACTCATGTGAAAAGACATGGAAGAACCTTAACTGAAAGAAGCCAAGCTAAAAACAAAAACAAAAACAAAAAACAAACAAAACAAAACAAAACAAAAACACATACTGTATGATTCAACTATAGAGCATTCTGGAAAAGATTAAACCATGGTAAAAAGATCATAAATGCCAGAGGTTGGGGAGTAGAAGGATGGATGAATAAGTGAAACACAGAGGAATCGTAGGGCAGAGAAAACACTGTGTGATGTCATATTGGTGGATAAATATCATTATTTATTCGTCCAAATCCATGGAATGTACAACTTTAAGAGTGAACCGCAATATAAACTATACTCTGGGTAATTATAAAGAGTTAATGTAGGTTTGCCGGTTGTAACAAATGTACCACTTTGGTGAGAGATATTGATAGCAGGGGAGACCCTTCATGCCCTAAGCTTGGTCTATAAGACCACCTGCAGTCTGGCCCCTACCTTCTCAACGGGTATAACTTTGAGTCCGCCACTGTCAAAATCCAACAGCAGTAGCTTCCTATGGATTCCTCCAATAGGCCCTCTGCCTGAGGATCTTATCACATATTGTTCCTTCTTAACTAAGTTAATTTCAATTTATTCTTCAGAGCTCTGTTCAAATGTTACTTTTTAAAAGCATTTATACCTAACTATTAATAGTATATCAGCGCCCTCCCATTGCACTCTGATTTTCTTCACCACACTTTTCACAGTTGGAGTCAGGCAATTGGATAGTAAGTAACATGATGCTTGAGTCAACCACAGAGAAAAAGTTTTGTTAAGACCAGGCCAAAGCTGTTTTGCTCATCTCTCTAATTCAACAATCTAGGGTAACACTTGGAACATTATCTGATCACCTGTAAATACTAGTTGAATGTTAAATTAGACCTTTGTGGACCACGGAAATTTAGATAAATATAGAGAAAGGTTTCCAAGTTGAACTTGAAGCATAAGAAAAAATGTTGAGAGGAATGAATCTGTATCTTATTGTCAAAAGAATATGATTAAGTAAAGAAGGTGTATCGAGGACAGAATTAGAAGAAATTGTTTTAGTTGGTCCAGCAGGGACTTTTTTCTGAAGGATTGGTTTAAAACAACTTGTATAAGCAGTGAAATCTGGCATAAATATTTGTGCATGTTTTTAAAAATTCTATCTTCCCTTTCTTGCCCAGTCCATATTCACACATATATACAATACAAAGTCTTTCTTCTTTCAACTTACAAAGTACCATCAGCTCTTCCATGATCTCCATTTTCAGGAAAATCTTAGGTTGTGAGTTTTCTAGTTGATGACGTAGAATTTAAATGTAAAGTATTCCTAATTAGATGATACTTTCGTGAGGTGCACTTTGTTTTGTTTTCTTGATTTAGTTTGTGTGTTGAACAGTAATAAGGTCATGTCTACACTGATATTGAAATTATTTCTTTTTCTCTTTTATGTATCCTCACAGCTCCCTGTGCTTGCTTCTACCACAGCTCACATTACAGTGACTTATACGTGAATCACTTGTCTGTACTTTTCTCAACTGTTAAGTCTTTAAAAATATATATCTTTCCCTTCATCTCTAGCGTCTAACTTTGTGCTTGGCTCATAACAGATGTTCAGGAAATGTATATAGGAGGGGTGGACAAATAGATGAATATCTAGTATAGCACATAGTTCTGATTTATTTGGGACAACTGGAGCTGAGTGGTGCAAAAGGAGAAAAGAAATTAAATCTCATATTTTTAAAGATTTTATTTATTTGTCAGAGAGAGAGAGAGAGCACAAGCACAGAGGGAGCAATAGGCAGAGGAGGCAGAGGGACAAGTAGGCTCCTCTCAGAGCAAGGAGCCCAGTGCAGAACTCATCCCAGAACCCTAGGCTCATGACCTAAGCTGAAGGCAAACGCTTAACCTACTGAGCCAGCCAGGCATCCCAAAATTATGCCTCATGATAAGGCAAAGCCAAAAGTTAGATTATAAGAATCTGAGAAATCCATATTTCATGATTGAGAGTGGGTGACATGGTCTCATGGTGCCAGAAAAAACAGCCAAAAAAAAAAAATGTGCCAGATTCATTCACATTCAAATGCCAGCTTTGCCACTTCTTATTTCTTTGTTAAGTACTCAAATTTCCTGAGACTATGTTTACTTATCTAGATAACATATTAGAGAAAATAATGCATATCTCACCAGTTTATTTACATTGTCAAGGTCACACATGGAAGAGGTGATGCAGTTAGACATAATGCACAAAGAAAAATGTTTCACTTTAAATTAATAGTTTATTTCAAATGAATATTAGCCATTCAAATAATGGACTGAGTTCATTATAAAGTACACACTGAATTAAGTCCTTTTTAAAAGGAGTAATAAAAGAATAAAGAATTCTTACTGTAGGGGCACCTGGGTGGCTTAGTCAGTTAAGCATCCGACTCTTGATTTCAGCTCGAGTCATGATCTCGGGGTCCTGAGTTTGAGCCCTGCGTCTGGCTCACACTCAATGGGGAGTCTGCTTGAGATTCTCTTTCTCCCTGTGCCTCTCCCCCTGCTCACATGCCCTCTCGCTCTCTCTTAAATAAATAAATCTTAAAAAAAAAAGAATTCCTGCTGTAATTGGTATAAATGGGGAATGAGAATGTGTTTAGTGTCACCCTGAAATGGTCTGAGACAGGATTCAGAAAGGTAATGTCTGCCTCATTCGTCTTATAGCAATCTAAGCACTGCCCATTTTATGGGGCAGGAAGGGGAGGGCACCCATAACAAACGTTCTATGGGCCTGAAGTCTAGTTCTGAATGAAACCAAACATAAGAATTAATGTAAGTCACTTAAATTCTCCAAGTTTCATGCTTACCTTTATCAGCTTCATTGCATCATGAATCATCTTACAGGAATATGTGGTGTTTAAATAAGAATTTATTCAGTGTGGGTAAACTTCAGGACCCTAAGGTAGCACATAAATCCGCAGGCGTGGTGGTCATACCTTCAGCAGGGCTGGGGTGTTCTGCTAGGACAAGACTTTTGTCATTTGAGTGCATGACAGAAAGTCAAAGCCCAGAAGCAATTTGGGAATTGCTCTTAAAAGCCTGGTGAGACTGTGAACAAAATGACCCCCGTTTTCACATCTATCCTTCCTAATGCTTTTTAAACAAAATTTCATAGCATATATGTCTGAAAAGCAGTAGCTCCCAACATAAAATGTGCGTATTACCAAAGCAGCCAGACAGAATATATGTATGCATATACAACACCCTGGAATAGAATAGCCAAACAATATTCACATATATTCGTACTTACCCTACACTAACCGATATAGCTAACATTATAATTATTTTATGCATGTTAGAAATTAGGAAAAAAAGGTGGCTAGAAGGAAATCTTTGGTTCTTTCCTCAAAGCCTCACAATTTGTTACAACTAAGTAACAGAACTGAGATAAAAAGACAATTTTTCTGACTCAAATATAATTGTCATACTGAAGCTATGTGCTGATATATGTTATGCTATGATTTTCTATTTTCCTGAATACATTGAATACTGTAATATTTTTAGTATAGATTTTAAAAAATAACATAAGAAGTTATTTATGTATTTCAAATATTTTTGGAGTTCCTCTTTACAATTGTATTCAGAATCAACAGCATACCTGCTTTAAAAAATCAACATTGTGAAAGAATCTGACTTTGGAAATAGATGACATTTAGGACTAAGACTGGAGAAAAAGATCAGTTATCAAAGTTGATGAAACATATTTTGTAAAAACTGAAATGTGGTTATGGAGTAATGACTGCTGTTTGTGTTTCTAATTCTCCAGTTGGCATATTGTCTCTAGCGTCCTTTAAAAAGGGTGCCCACAAATGTTTGAATAAAATCTTATTCCCCGTATAACATTTTTTAGAGGAAAAATATTTGCGGATGTATAACTGCTGTTTTTTTGTTTTGTTTTGTTTTTGCATGTGTGTGTATGTGTGGAGGGGTGTCTGTGCAATGAACAGAGATTCATTTTTTAGTCAAAATGGCCTGGGTTCAAATGCTGATTCCTTTTTTTTTTTTTTTTAAAGATTTTACTCGTTTATTTGAGAGAGAGAGAGAAGCAGGCTCCCTCCTGAGCAGGGAACCCCATGTGGGGCTAGATCCCAGGACCCTGAGATCATGACCTGAGCCAAAGGCAGATGCTTAACCTACTGAGCCACCCAGGCACCCATCAAATGCTAATTCTTTTACCTTCTACATGAGCTCAGGTGTCATCTTCGAAGTGGAGATTAATATTGCTTATCTACAGGCTTCAGTGGAAGTAAGGGGCAGGACATGTAAGTCATTGAACACAGAGCCTCTCCTAAAACACTGTGCAAATATTTGTCATATTATTAAAAAGTCTAATTATAGTATTTGAAGGAAGGAAGAATATGTTATGCTGTTACGTTTGAAAGGTGACCCATCTACACAAACAATGAGTGATAAAGACTAGTGTTTAACCTAACTTGGAAGTCATTTAATATTGTATCTGGATAGAAAATACAACTTTGGTCAATTCCTAAGACAACTGTGATTTGGATGTTTGTTTGTTTGCTTGTTTTTTAATTCTCTCTTCCACAAATCTATTAGTATAGTGGTCAGAGGCTTAAAAAGTGATTGAGCTGAATGAATTTGTAATTGACTGTATGAAATTCTACTGGGAATTGGATGAAAATTCACTTTTAATTAGCATGCATGGGGGAGTTACCTTAGCAATACGCTCTCCTTAGATAATAAAACACTGAATTATTGTTGGTTGTTTTAAGTGTGTTCTTGATGTCCGTTGTAAAATGTCATGGTAGAGATAGTGCTAAAGTTATGTCCCATGAGATTTTTTGATGCTGAAAATACAACTCACGCAAAAGACAGATCATAGAGAGCCAGACATCATCAACACCCTTGAGGATACAAGAATATTCTTTGGGTCAAAATATAGCATTACACTTACATTCTGCTTAATTTTAAGTTCTGGGAGAAATATGCTATTTTTGGTCTTAGCTTCAGTAGAAAAGTGTGTGATAATACAGACCTGAGATGTAAATGAGGTATGGATGCATTTGTTAATATTTTTATTCTATACTCAGAATAAATACCTCTCTTAGGTATTTTTAAGGATATAAAACAAATCAATTTCACTTGAAATCAATCTGTGGGTTGCCTCATTCCCATGGCTTCTTGAATAAGTTCATGTTACCTTACTATGTCCTGTTTCCACAGGCAAGATTTCCTAAGATGTGTTTAATTAACAGGGACCTACAAACCCAGATTCTCAAATAAAACAGGACCTTGAAAAGTTGTTACTTTTTAAAGCTGAAATTGAAGAGCAATATAATTTCTCTCTCTTTCTTTTGTCCCCCCCGAAGATTTAAGCATCATGACCAACATATCCACCAACACTATAACCCTTAGATTAAGTGACACAGGACTTTTCTGCATGAGTAGTTTTATATTTCCATTCTCACTTCATGACTAAAAAATATCAAGGGATTTTGACCTCAACCAACTTGTCAATATTTTCTCTAGTTTCAAGCTAACTTGGCCAATAAGGAAGACAGCTGAATGATCAATATTCTTGCAGGTGTATCTTTGAATATGACTTTCAGGCTGGGTCATTGTTATTGGTTACTGGTACCTGTATAGTCTGTTGTGCTGGACTGCATGTTTATAGTTCCTAAAAGTTTGACTTTCAGAAAAATAAGGCTTTGTTCTTTTCTTTTCATATCCCCAGGGAAGAGTGTAGTACTCAGCATGTCTGTAATGAATACTGTGGCATAGAAGCTTACTGAATCAAATTTGTGGAAATAAGTAGTTTTATTCATAGACTAATAGTATTTGTTTGTTTGTTTGACTATCTGACACTCTCTAGCAATATCTT
Source organism: Ursus arctos (assembly GCF_023065955.2). Lineage (NCBI taxonomy): Eukaryota > Metazoa > Chordata > Mammalia > Carnivora > Ursidae > Ursus > Ursus arctos. Next base: position 6,061,387 of record NW_026622763.1, on the reverse strand, counting down.
ATATGCCCCACTGGTTATATCCACTTTTCCCCCCCAGATATCAAGTCAAGGACCACAATGTCTATTTCCTTTACAACACCACTGAAGATTTTAGTAGAAAAAAACAATATTGATTTCTAAAATACAATGTAACACCATTTCCTTCCTTCCTTCCTTCCTTCCTTCCTTCCTTCCTTCCTTCCTTCCTTCCTTCCTTCCTTCCTTCTTGCCTGCCTGCCTGCCTGCCTGCCTGCCTGCCTTCCTGCCTTCCATTCTGATGCCTTCCTCTCTTTCTTTCTTTTTCTCTTTCTTTCTTTCTTTCCTCCAGTACAAAGTCATTTCCATGGTTAGGGAACTCTAGACCCAGCATCAAAACACAAGGAGTAGATTTTTTTATCTTTGATGGTAATTAGATGGATGACTCATCTAATCCTGTCCCATCTGTTTCCTTTTCTCTAACACAGAAAATGTATTATTCCCACTTTTAACATGAAGAACATATTATTTAACTCACAGAGTTTCTATGAGGATCAAAGGTGTTGAGTATATATGAAAATACAGAATATTTATTAGCTTAAATGTTGGTGAATCAAAAATATGTGGCTTATAATATTGGAACTAATACAGTGAACAAAATTTTGTAATCACTCTCATATAATTTTGCATTTCAAGAAGTTGAAACTCAGCAGAATAAATGAAAATATTTGATTAATGAGATTGCTTTTTTGTTAAACTTTTTATTTTGAGAAAATTTTATTTTGAAAAAATTGAGAAAACTTATTTTGAGAAAATTTACAGCAGTTGTATGTAATTATACATAGGGATCCTCTGTACTCATTATACAGTTTCCCCTAATGGTTACATCTTGCAAAACTGTATTAGGATATCACAAACACAATATTGACATTGATACAGTCAAAACATAGAACAGTCTCATTCCCACCAGGTTACCTGATAAGGCCTTTTACAGCCATAACCACCTCATTCCCCACCTATTTCCCTACCCCTGCTGGCCACTAACCAGTTCTCTAAGGTTTGTCATTTCAAGAATGTTATATAAATGGAATTATATAAAATATAACCACTTAGGATTGGCTTTTCCTCATTCTGCATAATGACCTGGAGATTCATCCATGTTGTCTTGTGTACGAATAGTTTATTGTTTTATTTTAGAATAGCATTCTGTATTATTGAGCTTGTTTAACCATTCATGTTGAAGGACTTCGGTGTTGTTTTTTGGTTTGGGGCTATAATGAGTGAATTGTAACTATAATGTGGTAGTTGCAAGTATAGATTTTAAGACATAGACCAAAGTGTTTTCCATAGTGACTGTACCATGTTACATTCCCATGAGCAGTGTATGACTGGTATAGTTTGTCTGAATGCTCTACATACAGCATTTGGTGTCTTCACTATTTTTTTTAAACTTTTGTTTTGTATAATGATATCTCATTAAGGTTTTAATTTGTATTTCCCTAATGACTAATAAAGTTGAACACTGTTTCTTGTGCTTATTTCTTAATTGGATATAGTTTTGGGGGAATCATCTCTTCATGTCTTTTGTTCATTGTCCAATTGAATTATTTGCATTTGCTGTTAAGTTTTGGATTCTTTATCTATTACAGATGAGTCTTTTCTCAGATATGAGGATTACAAATATTTTATCTCAGTTTTCAGTTACATTTTTTCTTTTTATTTATTTATTTGTTATTATTATGTTATGTTAGTCACCGTATAGTACATCAATAGCTTTTGATGTAGTGTTCCATGATTCATTGTTCGCGTATAACACCCAGTGCTCCATGCAATATGTGCCCTCCTTAATACCCTTCACCGGGTTAGCCCATCCCCTTCTCCCCCTCCCCTCTAAAACCCTCAGTTTGTTTCCCAGAGTCCATAGTCTTTCATGGTTCATCTCCCCGTCTGTTTCCACCCCTCTTAATTTTTCCCTTCCTTCTCCTAATGATCTCCCTGCTATTCCTTATGTTTCACCAATAAGTGAAACCATATGATAACTGTCTTTCTCTGCTTGACTTATTTCACTTAGCATAATCTCCTTCAGTTCCATCCATATTGATGCAAATGTTGTGTAATCATCCTTTCTGATGGCTGAGTAATATTCCATTGTATATATGGACCACATCTTCTTAATCCAGTCATCTGTTGAAGGACATCTTGGCTCCTTCCACAATTTAGCTATTATGGACAATGCTGCTATGAACACTGGGGTGCATATGGCCCTTCTCTTTACTACGTCTGTAGCTTTGGGGTAAATACCCTGTAGTGCGATTGCTGGATCATAGGGTAGTTCTATTTTTTACTTTTTAAGGGACCTCCACGCTGTTTTCCAAAGTGGCTGTACCAACTTGCATTCCCACCAACAGTGTAAGAGGGTTCTCCTTTCTCCATATCCTCTCCAACATTTGTTGTTTCTTGCCTTGTCAATTGTTGCCATTCTAACAGGTGTAAGGTGGTATCTCAATGTGGTTTTGAATTGAATTTTCCTGATGGCTAATGATGTTAAATATTTTTTCATGTGTCTGTTAGCCATTCGTCTTCTTTGGAGAAGTGTCTGTTCATAACTTTTGCCCATTTTTTTGACTTGATTATTTGTGTTTTGTTTGTTGAGTTTGAGAAGTTCTTTATAGATCTTGGATCTTCTCCCATTCTGTGGGTTGCCTCTTTGTTTTGTTGATTGTTTCCTTTGCTGTGCAGAAGCTTTTTATCTTGATGAAGTCCCAAAAGTTCATTTTTGCTCTTGTTTCCCTTGCCTTTGGAGACATGTCATGAAAGAGGTTGCTGTAACCAATGTCAAAGAGGTTACTACCTGTGTTCTTCTCTATTATTTTGATGGATTCCTGTCTCACATTGAGGTCTTTCATCCATTTTTGTATGGTGTGGGAGAATGGTCAAGTTTCATTCTTCTGTATATAGCTGTCCAATTTTCCCAGCACCATTTATTGAAGAGATCGTCTTTTTTCCATTGGATGTTTTTTCTTGCTTTGTTGAAGATTAGTTGACCATGGAGTTGAGGATCCATTTCCAGAATCTGTATTCTGTTCCATTGATCTAATGTCTGTTTTTGTGCCAGTACCATGCTATCTTGGTGATCACAGTTTTGCAGTATAGCTTGAAAACATTCCATGCTCATGGATCGGAAGAATAAACATAGTTAAAATGTCTATGCTACCCAGAGCAATCTATACTTTCAATGCCATCCCATTAAAAATACCAATGCCATTTTTCAAAGTGCTGGAACAAATATTTTTTTTCTTTTTAAAAGAGACATATAGAGAGTAAACATTTTTTAAATTTTGATAAAGTCTAGTTTATTGATGTATCCTTTCATGGATCATATTTGTGGTATTAAAGAGCTCTTTACCCGGCCATAGATCCCAAAGATATTCTCTTATGTCTTTTCTAAAAATTTTATGATAAGTTTTATATTTAAGTCTGTGATTTATTTTGAGTTATATTTTGCTCACCTTGTGAGATTTAGATAAATGATCATTTTTGTGTGTGTGTGTCCAACCATTCCAGTACCACTTATTAAAAAGGCTGTATTTCTTCCTTTGAATTGCTTTTGCATCTTTGCCAAAAATTAGTTGAGCAAATATGTATAAAGTCTATTTCTCTGATCTTAATTCTGTTCCATTGATCTTTGTTTCTGTCCTTCTACTAATAAAATACTATTACTATAGCTATATAGCATTGTAATCAACTAGCGATTCTTCCCACTTTATTTTTTTTGATAATTTTAGCTGTATTAAGGACTACACATTTACCTATAAATTTTATGATAAATTTGTCCATCTCATGGCCCTGGGACTCTCACTGGTTAGTGCTGGCAGCTGAGGACCCCTGTTCAAAGGATAAAAGGAGCCATCTTGGGCTAAGCTGTCATTTCCTTTAGGTGGGAAAAAGAAATCTCTAGTCTGTAGGAACAAATAATACTCCCCAGGCTAGGAAACTATTGTGGTAGGATCATCCTGCTGTGGGGAATGTAGAACACTTTATGAGCTGGATGTTTTTGGTGACAGGATCCCCTTTCCTGTGTCCCCAGCCCTTCTGTGTCTCTGGGAGGGGAGTTTCAGGGCTGGCAGAGAAGGATATGATGGCTTTTTTCATGTGTCAATCTGTCTTGGCCACAGTCCCTGGTTATTTAATCAAACACTAATCTAGGTGTTGCTGTGAATGGATTTTGCAGACAGTTAATGTTAAGTAGTGGTAATTATCCTGGGTAATTGCGTAGGTTTGACTGAATCTGTTGGAAGGTGCCAAAGCAAGGCTATGGTTTCCCTGTGAGAGAGAAGAGATCCCACCTATGTATGGCAGATTTTTCCATGCTCATGGGGTTCTAGTCCTGCCCACAATCTTCCTTCCTTACTGTTTGTGGATAACAGCTTTAGTCTGTGACTGTAGGTGTGAGTTTACCAGACATTTTTCCTTCAGACTACCTGCCTTACTGGTTCTGCTTCTTTGGCTGAACTCTGACTGACCTAATCAATAATTCTTTAATTTGCACTTTTAGGACAAAATGAATCTTAACATAATCAAAAATTTATCCCATGGCATAAAAAAAGAAACAATCTCAATTAAATAAATAAAAAACAATTGTTAAACAATGGGTTAATGACTATATTCTGCAAATTTAGCTTAAAAAGACCACTGAATAATCAATCTGGTCATTTTGGTGTCTTAAGTGCAAATTTAGATCATTGCACCATCTATCTGATTGGTAATGTGCCAAGCAGGCAGCCATTAGCACAGCTGAGCAAGTAAATCAAGCATGATTGTTACACTGATGAATCCATTGTTGTCCTATGCCCAGAGTCCAGTTGTCTTTTTGAATCTAAGTGTCTTCTCACTCAGTAAGTAACTGACCTCCCACTGTGAGTCTGTTCTTTAATGGATGCTTCCCAGAAATAGAAGCTAAAAAATAGATTTCTGGCTTCATGGAGATTTCCTTCTAACGGAAAAAGATTTTAAAAAGTGCACAAATACTGTTCTAAATGATTTCGTTATTTAGATAAAAACATTCATTGAGTACTTGCTCTGAAATAGAAATGCCATACTAAATGCATAAGTATAATGAGAGAGGTAGAAATAAAATTACATCATATCATGCACAGTTAATTACTATTTTTTGCAGTGCCATAATTTACTGGATCATTCATTCATTTACTCATTCAACAAACTGTTACCTTTCTCAGAATAATCTTTGCATAGTCATGACACCTGGGGATCTGTGTAGTATAAAGTGAAAGAGAAAATTCTAGGTTTTCATTAGACAGGGTTTTAATTAGCCACATAATTTCCAGTGAAATCATGGAAATTTCATGGTTGCATTAAGCCTACCTAAAAAAATAAATAGGCCAACATAATTTAAAAATTGTTCTCCAACTGCAATATTATGTAATACTCTTGCATCTCAGCAGGCTTCTAACCCTTCACCCAACCTTCTCATCATGATCAAACAATCGACAACATAACACAATTAGCAAGGGTGTTATCAGCAGACATGGAAGCATCAACATTGCCAATACTTTGACCTCAGCTTAGCAGCAGAGATCTGATATTGCTGTCTTCCTTTGGTCTCAGATTATCTACGAACATCCAACCCCGAAGAGTAAAAAATCTTCACGTCACTTGGTTGTACTTAGTAACCAGCATCAGACAAACGGAAAAATTACACAAATCTACACAACAATGGCCACAAATAGCATGAGAACATGCTGGTTTGCCTTAGATGGCCCTACAAAGGGACAGAGCTGTGACCACCACTAATCTTAGGAAATGTAGTGAAGAAATGTCTGGGAAACAAACTGAGGGCTTCAGAGGGGAGGTGCATGGAGGATTGGGATAGGCCGGTGATGGGTATTAAGGAGGGCACATATTGCATGGTGCACTGGGTATTATACACGAATAATGAATCACGGAACATCGCATCAAAAACTGGGGATGTACTGTATGGCGACTAACATAACAAAATAAAAATTATTATTAAAAAAAAGATGAAAATAGTAAAAAAAAAGAAAAAAAGAAAAAGAAATGCTTAAAGGGAGAGACTGGACTCATTTATTGCCAAATGCTTGGAAAGACTGATATAGGTTAATTCTAAGTGAAGCTACATAAAAATTTACAGAACACATTTTCAAAGCCAAACATTCATTTGATATCTGAGGATAACATAGATTAATGAGGCAACTCCTGCCCTCAAGAATCTCTCAGTATAACAGAGGGCATGGCAATTGAAATTCAGTAATTAAAAAACCAGGCAAATGCTGTTATTGGTGTGCGTATGGTGGTGGAACTGAGTGGTGGCTCTTGACTCTGTTTGGAGAAGCTCATAGGAACCCGCACAGGGAAGGAGATGCTGGATTTATGTTTTGGACGGTGAGCAGGATTTTGTTGGAAGGACAATGCAGGCAGAGAAAATGGCATGAACAAATTCACAGAGATAGAAAGCAGAATGATAACACTGCAATAATTTAAAAAGTGAAACAAACAGCATAAAAAGTGGGAGTTTTCTGTCTTTAAGATTGAAGTAAGCATTTTGAGAGTCCCCTCCCTTCATTGAATTGAAGTATTTTGCTAATACCATAATTTAGGTATGGAAATTGGACAAGTTTTATTATAAATTATTTGGTAAGTAAACTTAATTATTTGTTAAGTAAAATGAACAATTTATGATGCTGTTTATAAACACATCTGCCTGCCCAATACAAGCACAAATAATACACCTAAGCAAGAATGGATATGTCTACATTTAATCTTTCTATCTGGAAGAAATTAAAAAATGTCCATGAAGTACTGGGCAGATAGTACTTCTTATAACTAGAACGTGTGAGAATAAAATGGTGATCAATACCTAGACTGAATATGCATTTATTGATAATAAGAGGAGAGTATTTGAGGAATAATAATTTTAAAATGCATATGGGACTTGATGACATCAAGTAACAAATAAAATTATAAAATATTATTGAACTAGAATAATAAAAACAATGACCCCATTTTCAGTGATGAAGAGTTATTGATTTTAGAGAAATATTCAGTCTACATGAATGCATTTGTGAGAAACATGCTTATATGTTTTCGATGTAAGGAACTGATTGATGAACTCAAGAAAGCAAAATTCTCATTTATTAAGATATATTAAAAACAGAATAACTGTTCAGACAGCACTCTCACTTTAGAGAAACTGTCCTAAGGAAGTAATAATCACAAATACAAGGGAAGTGATACAAAACATTTTTTTTCTTTTTTCCCCCCTCTCCCTCCCAGATACATATCATTTTAATGATTATTTTTAAGATAAAAGATTTGATATGATTTGGTTAACTAAAGTGTTACACAGTCATAGAATGAACCAGAATACAGATTTAAATTATGTTATTAATTTAACTAACTTTTACTACTCACTATGTGCCAGGAATTGTGTTAAGGATATTATAGGTCTTTTATCATTTGTTGATCCCAATTATTTATAGAGATTGCATTATTCATGCTACCATTATAAAGAGAAGAAACCAAAGTTTAAATTAGTTAAAATTCTGTCCAAGATAAGGCACAAAGTGTATGATTAAAACTTAGATTCAAACTCAAGTTCCTTATCCCCATGACCTCTACTATTGCAAAAGCCCGTGATAATACAGAGGAAGTGGAAAAAACTGGTTTTAAGCCAGGGAATGTGGGGCGATCATCATTTCATAGAAAATATACATTGAGAAATACTGAAAGAAAATAGCCTTAAATATTAATAACATTATTTTTGGAAGGTAGACTTATGAGTGATTTTTTTTTCTCCCTCTTTTCTCAGTATTAAAAAGGTGTTTGCTTTAATGGAAAAACATTTGAATAGGTTTTAGCCAAAGGTCGAAATTGCACAATATCTTTTAAACATTCCCAACACACGTGCTGGTTCGTGCTGAACCATTAAGGCTAAGGGACATGTTTTCCATTCTATTTTTCCAAGATTTTGAACCATTCTCCCATACACTTACCCCAAATTTCCTTTTGTCTTATTGTCAATCAAGACTGCGAAGGCCCAGACTCTGCCCCTGTCAAGGAAACTCATTTCTGAGCATTTTTGGGCATCCAAGATTCCATTGCTTCTTCAGAGACTGAAAAGATTAATTCACTTTCAGAGGTCCTGTTTGGAATAGGAGAATCTTTCCACTCGCAGGATCTCAAACCCTGCAGCCCTCCTCCTCTTTTTCTATTATGACTGAAGCCTTTCAAGGTCATGGGATTAAATACAACTAGAGAAAAGTTGATAGTGCCATAGGATAGAAAATGTGTTATGTTTTTTCTTTCTTTCTTTTTCTTTCTTTCTTCTTTCTTTCTTTCTTTCTTTCTTTCTTTCTTTCTTTCTTTCTTTCTTTTCTTTCTTTCTTTCTTCTTTTTTTAATATTTTTAAATTATATTATGTTAGTCACCATACAGTACATGCCAGGTTTTTGATGTAAAGTTCGATGATTCATTAGTTGCGTATAACACCCAGTGCACCATACAATACGTGCCCTCCCCACCACCCATTACCAGCCTATCCCAATCCCCCACCCCCCTCCCCTCTGAAGCCCTCAGGTTGTTTCTCATAGTCCATAGTCTCTCATGCTTCATTCCCTTCATTCCCCCTTCTGATTACCCCCCCTTTCTTTATCCCTTTCTTCCCCTACTGATCTTCCTAGTTCTTATGTTCCATAGATGAGAGAAACCATATGATAATTGTCTTTCTTAAAGAGGAACGTGTTATGTAATTGCGTAATTAAATTTGTGAGGCTCACTGGGGAAATGCTAAATAGCAGGCTTCCCTGCTAATTTATTTATTTTTATTTTTATTTTTTTTTAAAGATTTTATTTATTTATTCGACAGAGATAGAGACAGCCAGCGAGAGAGGGAACACAAGCAGGGGGAGTGGGAGAGGAAGAGGCAGGCTCATAGCAGAAGAGCCTGATGTGGGGCTCGATCCCACAACGCCGTGATCACGCCCTAAGCCGAAGGCAGACGCCCAACCGCTGTGCCACCCAGGCGCCCCAGGCTTCCCTGCTAATTTAGAAGACAACTATGAACTTGGATGTAATTTTCTCACTGGAGGAGATAGTACATACTAACTTGGTGCATGTGGGTACCAGATGGTCAATGATGCTGGCGGGATGGATGGCTACATGGTATTCCTAGAGAGAACCTGGACCTGGGCCTGTAGCACCCAGCCCAATGAGAATGACCTTGACCCTTTCACAAAATTATACTGGCTTGTATGAGGGGTTTCTTAGCAGATACTAGTGGAAGAAAGACGAATGAGATCATCCTCAATGTCACAGTCATCCTGACATCCCATAGGTCTTCCCACAAATTCTGAGATTCATATCTGTTCAATAGTCTTAGAATGTGGAATATACCCTGATTCTATGGATTCTATGCAGTACAGTGGTTCACAGAATTCTGGGGACTCGGTAAGGTATATCAAATGTTGGAGCTATTTACATAGGAGGTGGATGACACAAATAGAAGGGGGCCACCCTCTATATAAGTCCCCATGCCTGCTCACACACAGAGATTTCAAAAACAAAAACAAAACACACACACACATTTACTTTATCCATTATAACCACTGGACTTTTTCCCGAAAGTATAAAGTTTGATTGATCTAACACATTTTTTCTTAATTGCAAAAGTATGGATGTATATTGTAATATTTTAAGCCATACAGAAATATCTAAAAAGAGTGGGCCTTTCCCCAATAAACCTATCCCTGAAGAAGCCAATGTCAATAATTAGGCTGGCACGTATCCACTTATACAAATATAAGCACAAGTAATTTCCTATGTTTCCTGTGCTTTTCTTTTAATCAGAAATGGAATCACATTGTGTAGTATTACTTCAATTTGTTTTGTTATTTATTAATAAAATACAGGTATTTTCTAGATCATTATAAATGGATTTAAATTCTTCTGTTTTATTTGAACTCTTTATTGTCTATTCATAAGCAGTTGCAAAAGATAATGCAGGGATATCCCATTTACCCTTTACCCAGTTTTTCCAATGGAAATGCAACAACTTTGCAAAAGGTATAGTACCAAATCATAATTCCAATGGTGATATTAATAGAATCAAGATAGAGAACATTTGCATCATCACAAGGATCTCTCACGTTGCCTTTATATCTATACCACTTTCTTCTTGCCCTCAGCACCCCCACCTCCCCTTACATTCTGGTAACCACTGACCTGTTCTCCATTTCTATAATTTTGCCGTTTTAAGAATGATATATAAATGTAATCATAAAGTACGTAATCTTTTGGCATTGGCTTTTTTTTACTTAGCATGTTTTCTTGAGTGTCATTCAGGTTCTTGCCTGTGTTAATAGTTTGTTCCTTTTTATTATAGAGCAGTATTCCCTGGTATGGATGGACCCCAGGTTGTTTAGTCATTCGTGTAGGATATCTGTGTTGTTTCCAGTTTGGGACTACTATAAATAAAGATGGTATACGCATTTTTTGAACAGGTCTTAGTGTGAATGTAACTTTTCATTTCCCTAGGAATAATTTTTAGGAATGCAATTGTTGGATTTTATGGTAGTTACTTGTTTAGTTGGATAAGATGCTGCCAAACAGCCTTCCAGAGTCACTATACCATGTCACACTCCCATCAGCAATGTGAGTCACTGTGATCTTTGAATTCTCTCCAGCATCTGGTGTTGTCATTATTTTTTAGTTTTGCCATTCTGATAGTTGTGTCATGATATCTGTTTGTAGTTTTAATTTGTATACCTTAATGACTAATCGTTGCACTTACTTGTTTGCCATCCATAGATCCTCTTTAGTGATATGTCTCTCCATGTCTTTTGCATCTTTTCTAATTGGATTGTTTCTAATATTGACTTTTGAGAGTTCTTTATTCTAGACATTAGTACTTTGTCAGACATGCAGTTTGCAAATATTGTTTTCTAGTCTGTAGATTACCTTTCATTCTCTTCACAGGGACATACACAAAGCAAAAGATTTTCATTTTGATGAAGTTCAAATCATCAATTTCTCCTTTAAAGTTTTGTTTTTGGTGTCAAGTCTAGTATCTCATTACCTAGCTCTAGATTCTGAAGATGTTGTTCCCTAAAGTGTTTGTAGTTCTATGACTTACATTTAAGTCCATGGTCCATTTTGAGTTAATTTTTATGTAAGCTGTGAGATTTAAATAAAGCTTCATTTTTAATGGATGCCCAATGTCTCCAGTACCATTTGTTTAAAAGGCTATATTTATCTCCTTTGAACTTTTTTGGTTATTGTCAAAAATCGGTTGAGCATATTTATGTAGGGTATTTCTGGGTTTTGTAGTCCATTCTATTGATCTATATGTCTATTCTTGGCATGATATGTTGTATTTTCATTTTCATTTAGTTCAATATATATTTTTTAACTTCCTTTGAGTTTTCCTATTTAATCAATGAATTATTTAAAAGGGTATTGTTTAGTTTTTTTTTTTTTTTTTTAAGATTTTATTTATTTATACGACAGAGATAGAGACAGCCAGCGAGGAGGGAACACAAGCAGGGGGAGTGGGAGAGGAAGAAGCAGGCTCATAGCAGAGGAGCCTGATGTGGGGCTCGATCCCAGAACGCCAGGATCACGCCCTGAGCCGAAGGCAGACGCTCAACCGCGGTGCCACCCATGCGCCCCGGGTATTGTTTAGTTTTTAAGTGTTTGGAGACTTTCTTGTTTTCTTTCTGTTATTGATTTCCAGTTTAACTCCACTGTGGTTGGTGAACTCATTCTGTATGATTTCAATTCTTTTAAATGTGTTGGAGTTTGTTTTATGCACAAGATAGAGTCTATTTTGGTCATGTTTCATGGACACTTGAAAAGAATATATATTCTTGCTGATTTTTTGCCTACTTCTTTTCTCAGTTTTTGAGAGAGGGGTGTTGAAGTCATCAAAATCATTGTGGATTTGTCTATTTCTACTTCCAGTTTTATCACTTGTTGATGCACATATTTTTCAGCTCCGTTGTTTGTTGCATACACAATTACAATTCCTGTACTGTCTCCATGGATTGACCCTTTTTTCATTATGTAACATCCTCCTTCATCTCTTATAATTTTATTGCTTTGATGTTTATTTTATTAGGTATTAAAGTAGTCACTTCTGCATTCATTTAATATTTTTCCATTAACTCCCATGTATCCTCATCCCCTTCCCAATGTATTTTACTTAAAACTTTCATCTACATACATTTAGAACCATATCAGACAATATTACAATTTTTGCCTCAGCCACAGATACAATTTGGAAGACTCAAAGGAAGGACTGTCTACTGTATGTGCTTGTATTTTTCCTTACAGTGTTTTTTGTTCCTTCCTGATACTCCCAGGTTTCTCCTCATATTGTTTCCCTTCTCCTTAAGAGTTTCCTTTAGCCATTTCTTTAGGGTAGGGCTGCTGGAAACAAATTATCTTAATTTTACTTCATTTGAGAACTTATTTTCTCTCCATTACTGAAAGATGTTTTTGCTGGATATATAGGTTGACAGTCTTCTTTTTTTTTCCCCAGCACCTGGCATTGAAAAAATGTTATGCCACTTCTTTTTGGCTTCCATGGTTTCTGATGAAAAATCTGTTATCGCACAAATTTATATTCCTTTACTGGGAATGTATCATTTCTCACTGGCTACTTTCAAATTTTGTTTATCTGTCTTTGATTTTCAGAAGTTTGACTATAATGTGTTTTGATGTAGTTTTGTTTTGCTTTGTTTTGTTTTGTTTTCTTCTTTTATTTTGAGTTGACTGAGCCTCTGGTATCTTTAACTTTATCTTTTGCTAAAGTTGAGATTTTCAGCCATTTTTCGCTGAGTACTTTTTCAACCCTGCCTTTTTTCCCTCTTTCTAGGACTATAGTAACACAAATGGTAAGTATTTTGTAATACTCTACAGGTCCTCAAGGCACTGTTCATTTTTATTCAGTCTATTTTATCTCTTTTTTCAGATTAGGTCATTTTTATTATTCTATCTTCCACTTTACTGGTCTGTCTCTTCCATTATGCCATTAAATCTGTCCATTTAAGTTTTTTATGACATTTATTGCATTTTTCAGTTCTAAGATTCCTTTTTGTTTTTTTCGTCATAGCTTCCATTTCTTTGTCAACACTGTATTTCTTTGTTGAGATTCTTTATTTCTCCTCCTGTTTCAAGTGTATGTGTAATTACTCATTGAAACAATTTTATAACACTTCCTACAAATATTTTCCAGATAATTCCAACATCTGTCATTTTGAAAATAGTATCTCTCTCTCATTTTATAAGAGTTTATTTATTTATTTGAGAGAGAGCGAGCATGAGCTGGGGGGAGGGGCAGATGGTGAGGTAGAGGGAGAAAGCAGACTCCATGGCTTGAGCTGAAGGTAGAAGCTTAACTAATGGAGCCACCCAGGCACACCAAAGATGGTATCTCTTAATTGTCTCTCTCATTCAGGTTGAGATCCTCCTAGTTCTTCATATGACAAGTGATTTTCAATTGAAACCTGGACATTTTGGACATTACATAAAGAGATTGAATATTATTTAAACCATCTGTCTTATGTGATTTCCTTTGGCACTGATCTGTCAAGGAGCAAGGGCATGCCACCTTGTTATTGCTACGTGTGGGTAGAATATCAGTTTTCATATTCTGTCTCTACTGACACTTGAAGGACAGGTTTGAATGCTCTGTCTTGCTAGGCTGCTCATTTTCTAGTCCTCTGGCTAAAGAGAGGAGTCTTTGTTGAGGGTGTTTTTGCATGCATTGGTATTGTTATGTTGCTAACTCTTCAAATACCAAGTCTGAGATACTGGAAGCAAAAGGAAAACCCAGGAATCTCACTGTTACATTAAGCTTCAGGTTCCAAGGTCCCTGGCTGGTCTGCCTTCTTTTCTCCACTTTTCAGAGTCTTGTTATATTTGTTTTATAAATAAAGTTTAGGGCTTTTAGTTGTACTAGTGAAAGAAATAGGCAATGTACATCTGCTCCATGTTTCTGGAAGTTGAATTACAGGGTTTTTTGTTTGTTTGTTTTTGTCTTTTTTTTTTTTACAAGAAACATTTTATCTTACAAAGAATATTCAAAGTTGGAAACTTTTAGTTTTGCAAAAGAGAAAATGGATTCATGGTGTAAGTGGCTTGCTGGAGACTTTTGAGCTAGTTAGGATAACAGCCAAGATTAGAATCAACTCACTCATTCCCAGTTTAAGTCACTTTGTACTTTTTTGCCATAATACATGGTGACCACTATTATGCCCTCATATTCTTCTTTCTAGTATTCAGACCCACTCCATGGGGGGTTTAAAGACTAAATGGGTTCCCAGTGGACACTGACTGAGAATCCCAAGAATCACCTACCTTAACTAATGATAGGAGTGTTGCACTCATCTTTGAGAAGAGAACTGCTAATATGTTATACTATTCTCACTATCTAAGAAGATAGAGTTCACAAAAATCTGTATAATATTTTAAGGATTTTCCCCTTCATTTTCACCAACCTCCATCCACTTCTAGCTATGATCATTTATTCCTTCTTGTTCAGAACATACTAATTTCCTTTTCTTTGTAGCTCTGATACATTTTGTTCTTCCCTATTCTCCCACTCATATTACATAAATATTATTTTTACTTCAGCCATAGGCAAATTTTCAAAATGCTGAAGTATTATTGATTTTTATTTTTCCTAAAATAAAGATAAAATACTCAACCTGGTAACACATTTTTTTTTAACAGTAAAAGAAAGGATCCTCAGTATGGTCTCACACTTAGTTCAGCTTCTTGCACTACTTCCCACTGTCTTGCCATGCTTCAGCCTCACTGCCTTTCTCCTTGGCCCTTGTTCATGCTGTACTTCCTTAGCCACTTAGGCCATTAGGCCTTTGTGCCTCCCACTCAATCATCCAGAATCCATCTCCAACTTTCACACTTCCACCCTTTACCTAGTAAATTTGCTCAACTGTTAGATATCAGTTAAACTATAATTTTCTAAGGATATCTTCTTTAATCACACATTCTTTTCTGCTACAGAACCATATTCCTTCTTCCATGGCACTTCTCCCATGTGTCATGTTACATTCATAGATATCACAAGTTGATGTATGTTCATCTCCTCAACTTTAGAGTCACCTAGACTCAAAAAAATCCAGCGAGGTTTTCCCTCCCCCACTCAATCTCCAGCAACTAACTCAGAACCCAGTAAGTGATAGATGTCCAGTGAGTGTTGGTTAAATTAATGGAGGAAGGTGGGAAAGGAAGGGAGGAAAGAAGAAAAGAGGGAGAGAGATAGACAAAGAGAAAGGGTGGGAGTAAACCAAGGAATGGGAAATACAACTGCCATGTGGACCTCTTTTACAATCATAGCTCTGCCTTTACTTAGCTTCTCTAATCTCAATATCCTCAACCACAAAGTTAATAAAGCAGCATTTATTGGACTGTTGTGAGAATTATATAAAGCAACACATCTAAAATACGGCAAGCCTAGAACATTGAGCAGATAGTTAATGTTAGGTCACATCCCTTTCTACCTAACATTAGCTAATTAGTTAATGGATTTTCTCTTAGATGATTTTTTAATTCAGTGTGGGTGTTTGTTTAATTCAGGAACCTCATCCATCAAATAACATTAAATTGTTATTACTTGATGATTTACTACCACTAAAACTATTTGTCTTTCACACACATCAGGCAATATGCTAACATAACTGAAAGATGGGCACTAAAATGTGCAGTGCTCCTCAAAGTCTTTAATTATAAAACAATGTGCAAACTTCATTCTTAGCTCACTTTGAAAAGTTGAGAAAGCATTACCCTATTGTGTATGCATTACACTGAATCCCATGAAATACTCCATTGATTTTATAATCCTTGCCATTAGCAGTTAAGTGTTTATATTATTCTGCTCCCTGATAGTTAGAAAACTTGTTAGGATATTATTTTCTTTGGCTTTGTTCTACCCCAAGAGCTGTTGTCCCTCAGGCATGTCTGGGTTTTAGTGAATATATTCCTTATTTTTGACATTTTACTCTTAAGTATTTTTTGAAATGAGGTGTCTGCGCCTTGTAGATTGGCTCTTTCCAAACATGTAACTGTATATACAGAGTCGTTTCATTGAACCCAGATGGTGTTATGATTAAGTGGATATGCCTCAGTCTTTAAATAACAGACTACCAGGCCTTCAGTAGTAAATGTACCTCTTACTAGTGGTGTAATAATGGGTGTATTAAAAAAAAATGTGCAGTCCTTTTCCAGGGTCCTCTGACACCTTGAGGATCTGAATACTTATATGGTATTTCATGTACCAGAAGTCCAAATGCTATCTTCTAGCATTATTTTGAAGATCAAATGAGAAATTTGTTTTTCTGAAACATTATTATGTTTCTTAATATTTGCCGAAACCTTGGGAAGTTGATACTATTATTGTTCCCATTGTACAGATGGGGCAATTGCATTCAGAAGTAACTTGCCCACAGTCACACAACTAGAAAATGGCCACATAAGACCATGAATCCAGGCAGTGGGACTCCAGAACCTGCTATGGCATGTCTCAGAGTACTGACCTCTTAGGTACTTACATGGTACAGAACTGCCATGGAATCCTCGTGGCCCTCCTGGTCCTCCTACCAGCTGTTACTGGTAGAGATAGCATGTGGACAGTTCTTCATGTCACTGAACACCTCCCAGATTTGGTAGGAGCCAACCTACAGAGTCACGCCATTGTTTCCTGGCTGTACTTTGTTCTGAAGGGCTGAGGATATTCTTGCATACGCTACCACAGTGCACCTTCCTCTGGATTAAAATAAATTAAGCACAGAAGATCAGACAACAGTAGAGGGATCCATTGTGCAGGTTCATAAAAAAGAATTATGGTGCCTAAGAGCTGGATGGTATCATGCAAATAGTAACTAGAAGTTGTTTCAGTTTTAAGATGAATAACTTGCATCTCAAAGACTTGTTTTAGGTCTTGTAGCACTTTCCAGGTCATAAAAATGCTTTTACTCATATTTCATCACAGGATAGCTCTTTCAGGAATGCACTACTAGCCCCATTTTACAGCTGACAATATTTGAGATCCCTAGAGATTACAAAATTTGACTGAGAAAACTGAGGTGGCAATGTTAAAACTTGAGTTTGATATCTATCTTGATTTAACAATGTGTTCATGTCTCATAACGCCTTTTTCACTATGTATTCAGGACAGTACATCTGAGCAAAAGAAATGGGACTTTGGTGTAAAATGGACCTGAGACCAAATGCAGAAAGTTCCATTGACTTCTTAATTGGCTAAATTTCCTTACTTCTCTGGCTCTCAGGATCTCCAGTTCATAAAAAATGGAACTACTCAAATAAATGCTTAGAGTATATGAAACCTGTGAAATGCAGCTTAATTGGTGGTAGTTCCATATTTATTTGGATATATTTATTTTACTTTCAGTTCCCATCTACTGCCTTATCTCATGGAAATGCTGCATGTGACTTCAGACCTCAGAACTAGAGATGGAGGACACAAAGTTTAAAAAGACCCAGGACAAAGGATGAACCACGACAAACAGTACCTTCAGCATGTGGAGAGGAAGGAAATATTTTCTGTTCCCAAGGCTCTGGAAATCATGTTTCCCTCAAAGTGGGGAGATTAAACAAAATAAATGATACTGCAATAACGAATTGTATACACATATTTAAAAAATGTGCAGTCCTTTTCCAGGGTCCTCTGACACCTTGAGGATCTGAATACTTATATGGTATTTCATGTACCAGATGTCCAAAGGCAAGTAGTTCTAAGTCATCAGAAATTGTGGAGTAAGGATAGAAAAGCAAAAGCTACTCTAATCAAGAAAAGCCTGCCAAAGGATTGTATTTCTAATTTATTTGTTTGTTTGCTTTTCAAAAATAGACAAGATTATCTAAGCACTGCCAGAATACCTGAGTAGGAAACAAGCATTCCAAATTTTAGCACCTCTCCAAAAATCCCAAACATCAAGCAAAGAAAGAGTGAAAGTAAAGACTGGGTGTCTAAAGAGTCAGTGGGAAGAACTGGTATAAAATAAAGACAGAGTGAGGATATTACATTCTTTTATGAAGACCTGAGCATTTGCTTAAAGCCGTTATCTCCCTCAGCTCAGAGGAGGAATTAGAAAGATTTTTTTTAAACACCATATAAAGTGGCATTTCCCCCACTTTTAAAGTGGAGAAAAGTTTGGGCAAAGTGGTTGAGAACCAGAGGGTAAAACTAATGGAAACATTCCAAAACTGAATGAAAACACAATGTTAAGAAATAGACTACAACCACAATCTTAACCTTTGGAAGGGATGAAGGAACTATTCAGGTCTTTAAGCTACCTTAGAGGACATTCCTGTATCTATGTTTTTACCCAAAACCTTCTAGGAAAGAATATGTTACAGGACACACTTATATGCATCCTTTGATTCTGAAAGTGGGGAAGAAAGATGTGGACTATGAGCCACAGAGAAAATCAGGTGAAAAGTTGAGAGACCTAATCTCAACTCCGACACAAGTAGCCAAGGGATAAAAACCCTCAACTGGTCCTCATGTATAAAATGTTAATTATAATACTATCTTTTCTACCTCAAAAGACTATTTAAAGGATTATATTACATCCAAATGCAGCTGTTTAATAATGGTCATGATAATAATAATAACATTGTCATTAATTTTAATTGTATTTGGAATAACTTCTCAATTAACATGCACATGAATTGTCAGGAAACAGTATTGCATTTCAGGAAATGACAGAGACAAACCTATCTTAATATATTAGAGGGAGCATCAAAGCAAAACAAACAAGCAAACAAAACTTCAACAAGTATTCATAAAAAAGCTGAATAAAGAACATGGTAATATGCGTTTTGATTTATATACAAAATGGTGAATATCATTTCATTTTTTAGACTCAGAAGAAATTCAGAGCATAACTACTTCCTTAACATAAACTTTCAGAGAACAATGCTCACTTATTCTCTTTGAAACATAATCCATATGATTATTTTTACAGTTAATTAGAGTTGACTCTGTTAGGGTGAAATAGAAAGTTTCCAGAGACCAATGTGGGCACAATTTTCATTTTGTTCATATATAATTGTTCGATTCTGGGTCTAAATTTCATCAATACAAAAAATATAAAAGTGAATCAATCAGTCAAATTCCTGGTATTTTCTCCCTATTTTTTTTATTATGATAAAATACACACAACATAAAATTTACCATTTTAACATTTTTAAGTGTACAGTTCAGTGGTACTACATACTTTCCTAATGTTGTGTAACTATCACCAACAACCATTTTCATAACTCTTTTCATCTTGTAAAATTGGAATTCTATACTTATTAAAAATGGTAATTCCCTATCTCCCTTCCTCTAGTTCTTGGCAACCACTATTCTACTCCCTGTCTCTATGATATGATTACTGTAAATAACTTATACAGTATTTGTCTTTTTGATTGGCTTACTTTACTTAGCATAATGTCCTCTAGGATAATCCATGTAGTATCATATATCAAAATTTTCTTCTTTTTAAAATTTGAATAACATTCCATTGCTTGTATATACCACATTTTGTTTATCCATTCACCTGTTGGCAGACACTTGGGTTGCTTCCACGTTTTAGCTACAATGTATGCTGCTGTAAACATGGGTGTACAGATATTTCTTTGAGACTCTGTTTTCAATTCTTGTGGATATATACCCAGAAGCAGAATTGCTAGATCATGTGATAATTATATTTTTAATTTTTTGAGAAGCCACTATATGGTTTTCCATTGTAGTTGTACCATTTTGCATTCCCACCAAGAGTGCACAAGAGTTCCAATTTCTCCACATCCTTGCCAATACTTGATATTTTCTGGGTTTTTTTTGTTTGTTTGTTTGTTTGTTTTGATAATCATCTTAATGGATATGAAGTAGTATCTCATAGTTTTGATTTGTAATTCCCTAACAATTAGTGACATTGAGGAGATTTTCATCTGCTTATTGACTTTTGTATATCTTGTTTGGAGAAATGTCTATCCAAGAAATGTCTATCCAAGAAATGTCTATTCTTTGTCCATTTTTGAATTGAGAAGTTTGTTTTTTGTTGGTGGTAAGTTTTAGGAGTTCTCTCTATATTCTGAATATTAGTCTATATTCATATATATGATTTTCAAATATTTTCTCCCACATGCTGAGTTGTTTTTTTTTTCTGTTATTGTCTTTTGATTTACAAATTTTTAAAACTTTGTCAAGTCTAATTTGTCCATTTTTTTCTTTTGTTGCGTATACCATTTGTCTCATTTTTAAGACATAATTGCCAAATCCAATATTATATAGCTTTTGCCCTATGTTTTCCAAGAATTTTATAGTTTTAAGTCTGATATTTAGGTCTTCAATGTATTTTTAGTTTTTGTATGTGTTGTTAGGTAAGAGTCAGCATGATTCTTATCTAGTTTTCCCACCGTTTATGGAAAAGACTGCCCTTTCCCATTGAATGGTCTTGACATCTTTGTCAAAAATTATTTGACCATATCTCTGAGAGTTTATTTTTGAGCTGTCTATTCTATTTCATTGATGTATATGTTAGTGTTTATGACAGTACCGCATTGCTTTGATTACTGTAGCTTTGTAGTGAGTTTTGAAAATAGAAAGTGTGAGTCCTTCAGGTTTGTTTTTCTTTTTCAAATTTTAGTTCTTATTTGTTTTTTTTTTGAGATTTCATATGAAATTCCTGATATTTTAAAAAAATTTCTGGTATTTGTAAGCCACACTGCTTCTAAATAGTTGAAATAAGTGTTTAGTCTTCACCCCATCAACCTTATGCACATGTACTGATATGCAGAATAATAATAAGTACTTCATATGGAGTTTAGGATGCATCTTGGGTACAGACAATACTAACGTATGCAGGATGCATTAAAGTGGTCATCCATTTTAGAATAAGAATGGATTCTAGGGACAGGGAGAGCAAAGAGAATTAGAAGTTTTTTCTCAATGTCTACTGACATGTTTAACCATACAACACTCTATCAGATGATTGTTCTCAAGAAACAGAAAACTTAAGAAATCCTTACAGTCATGAATCAGATGTAAGATTTGAGCTACAAAATTCATGCTTTTCCATTACACTGTGAGATTTCTATGTAAACTATGGCAGAGGAGAGAACACTGAGATAGATCAGCATGCTTGTCACATAAATCCTCACACAGATGATTCTATGAAAAATACAAAAATAAACAGCATAATAAATGCCTCTTGTAGCTTAGTGAGATTAAAGAGAGAAATGCCTAGATACAACAAAGGACATATATGGACCATTTTTTCATATTAGAACTTTGAAGTATATTACTCTATAGAATAGATGTATGAATAAACAAACAAATAAGTAATAAAATCTGGTTTGGAATTTCACTAAAATTCTTGAACTGTTTCTAATACAGACGATACTAACATATGCAGGATGCATTAAAGTCAAAGAGGAAGGGTCTTGTATGCTGTGCTAAGGAGTGTATTTCCTCTCTATGCTTTATACTCTTTCAAATTCTCTATCAAATGTTGCAGGTCTGTGAGCCAATAACAGTTAACAGATTGCATTCCATTCTGGTTATCACAGGAAACACTAAAATTCCTAAGTAAATTTTAAAAACAATGCTTTAGCTTCATAATTAGAATGCCAAATAATTGCCATTTCAAATAGTTGGGCAGATATGAATATTTCCTATTTTGGTGCTTCCCTCTTCCCTAAAATGTATTCAAAATCTTATTTATTTATGCATTGATTATTTATTTTTGGGCTAGATGCATAAATTTGTAATAGCTGATATACTTCTTATAAAAAAAAACCTACACAAATACACATAAATATGAACACAAAACTACCAAGTTCTGTTATATTTTCTACTGGCTTTCTAGATGTACTAACCAATTTTTAGTTTATCTGCTCAATATGGCAAATAAAAATCTGTCAAAAGAAATATATTTTATGAAAATATAATCATAAATTAAAGATTTTTGAGTAACTCAACAAGTATAAAATAGCTATCTTTCCCCCCCAAAGTAACAGTACTTTTTTTAGCACTTCTGAGAGCTTAGTGAAATATCTATGTCTGATTGATTGCCTTATTAGTTAGTGATAGACTGGAATTTTAGATACTGCCTAGAAAATAAGTCATAAATAATTTGAAATAAAAAAATAAGTTTTGATGAGCCAAATCACTTGGGTTTACATAGAGGACCATATTAGGCACTCTGCTAATTTCCTTAATAAAAGAAGTCAGATGTTTCCAGTAATAGCTTATTATATAAGTTGACTCAATCCGATTGGTGAGAACACCTAAACTGAAAGAAAAACAAAAGTAAAAGAAAACAAAGCAAAAATAGACTGAAATAGTAATGGATAAGATGCAGGAAAAAAAATATCTTGGAGACATAAGCTATCATTTGGATCCCACTAACTTTGGAGGCATCTGTCAAATCTGGAAAAGTCTACTGAGACTCTGAGAATATTAAAACCTAAACAAACCATTTGAGAAGACCATGAGATAGGGACAAAAATTAGAATTTAGGAAATACCAAGAAAGTGGAATATGACAAATCTTTAAAATGCAGCCCATTGATAATGCTAAATTAGAACAAATATTGAAAATTAAACTTTATAAAAATGAAATAATAAAACCCAGTTTTAAATAAACTCGATAACTAAAAATTAGATCAAGATGATCATGGAATGTTATTACCTTAATATTTTTAAGTCCAAAGCTGAATTATCTCCAAAGGAACATGATATCATCCTGGTTCTTAAATTATTTCTATAGTTTTGACTACATCAAAGTAAACAGTCAAATGAGGAGACAGGATATAATGTGACTGTAAACTTAGAAAATAAATGCAAAGTAAAGGTAGATTCGCAGAGTATAGACAATCAAGTCATCAGAATCATTTAAGATAGCTGGATTTTGTATGTTAAGGAAAACTAAAGAAAAGATTGAGAATTTCAGTAGAGGACTGGAAACAATATAAAAATTAATCAAACTCAAATTCTAAAATTAACAAAGAAAGATAAAGTGACTAAAATTAAGAATTCAAAGAATAAGCTTGGCAGCATAAATGACATAGATTAAGTGAACTACTAAAATGAAAAATAGGTCATAAGAAGATGTATAGAATAAAGCACAGAGGAGACAAACAGAATGAAAAGAGTAATGTTAATTAGAGAGCAAAGATAAATGAAGATCCCCTATTTGAAGAGAAACTGGCTAAAAGTTTCACAGAACTGATAAAATAAAAACAAAAAACAAACAAATAAAAAACTATTAACTCCTACTAGGATGAATTCAAAGAAAATCATATTTAAGAAAATTATATTAAATCTGCTGAAAATTAAAGAGAAAAAACTTAAAATTACATAATAAAGAACACTAATTACATTAAACTAAACTTCCAAGTCTCTTAAGAAGGATATTGAAAAATATTTTTAAAAGATTGTCAACTTAAAATTATGTAACCATAAGGAATGATATTTCAAATGAATACCTGATAAAAACAAACAGGTTACATGTAATACAAGAGAATATTAGCAAATTTTATTAGATTATAATCAGTGAAGCTTATATGTTGCAATATCTAGGGTAACCATTAAATGAATTAAATAAAGTAAAAGAATGAAATTAAGGTATTAAAAAGTGAAGAGAGGAGAAATACAAAATGATAAAATACTAATCAATAAAAAAGTGTCAGGAAAAAACAAAGAAGACTGTAAAATAACTGGAGGAAACAGAAGGCAAACAGTAGGAGTATACTTAAATCCACACACACTATTATTTAAACTAATGTATGCAGACTAAGCACAAATTAAAACATACACATTATCTAACTGGATAAAATAACATGGCAGTAATTTTTTTAAAGATAAGTTTAAGGAATGAAAAATGTTATAAAATAGAAGTACTCACCAAAAGCATTAGAATAACTAAATTATTATCAGATAAAGTAGGTTTCAGAACAAGCAGCATTACTAAAGATATGGTGTAATATTTCATGGCAATAAAAGTTTTAACCCAAGGCCAAAAAATTACAATTTTAATTTATGCAATTATTAACATAGCATAAAGCATATAGACATAAATTTTAAAACAACAGTGTTAATAAGAGATATATACCTGCAAACCTTTATTTTATTGTATTTTTTAATTTTATTTATTTTTTTACCTACAAACATTTTAAAACACATAATTGAGTAACTCAAAATAAGCAAACCATAAATAAGTCAAGCATAGAATACTTTATCAAAATTAATTATGTACTAGGCTGCAAAGCAAGGCTTAGCAAATACCAAACAATTCAAATCATAAAGAATATAGTCTCTGATCACAGAATAAGGAAGCAAAAAATAGCCAAAAAGTATCTAGAAAATGTCTGTGGATTTAGAAGTTAAGAAACACCTTTGTAATGAACTATAGATCAAAGACATTACAATGGGAATTAGTATATGTTTTGAATATGTACGCACACATACATGCACACACACAGGTACATAACAAAGCTTTACTTCCAAGGAAGTGTATAATTTTAAATGCTTTTTTTTTAAAGATTTTATTTATTTATTTGACAGAGAGAGAGATAGCCAGTGAAAGAGGGAACACAGGCAGGGGGAGTGGGAGAGGAAGAAGCAGGCTCCCAGGGGAGCAGCCTGATGTGGGGCTTGATCCCAGGACCCGGGGATCATGCCCTGAGCTGAAGGCAGATGTTTAATGACTGAGCCACCCAGGTGCCCCAAATGCATTTTTTTAAAGATATCATTAATTTTTACAGAGAGAGAGAGACAGAGAGAAGAAGCAGGGGAGAGGCAGAGGGAGAGAAGCAGACTCCCTGCTGAGCAGGGAGCTGGACATAGGGCTCAATCCCAAGACCCTGGCATCAAGACCTGAGCTGAAGGAAGACACTTAACTGATTGAGCTACCCTAGTGCTCAATGTGTTTCTTAAAGTGCCCTGTGTGTTTCTTAAAGTAAGATTAAAAATAGATACTTTTAATATCCACCTGAAGAAGGTAGAGATATAATGGCATTTGAACAGTAGGTTTAGTAGAAATAAATTAGTTACTTAGAAAACAAATAAATAGACAAATACATAAATAGATGAATAAATAATAAAATAGACTAGATCAACAAAGCCAAAAGTTGGGTGCACAAAAAAGTTAATACAATTTATGAAACCCTGGTAAATATGTATGAGAGAGAGAGAAAGAGAAGACACAAATACCCATATCAGAATTGAAAAGGTCATAACCTCATATTCTCAGATACTATAGACATTACAAAATTACACTAGATATAAATTTATTTCAATAACTCCAAAATGTAGACAAATTGGAGAAATATTTTGAAATGTACAGCTTATCAAAAGTGACCTAATCAGAAAGGAAAAAAAAAACATGGAATAATCTTATAATATTAAAAGAAATTGTAATAATTGCAAATGTCCATTGACACCACTTTCATTTCATAAAAGGAAAATAACCTGCATGCCCAGTTGGTTTCACTAAATTCTACTAAACTTTAAAGAAGAAAGAAACTGGATACAAAAATCTGCTAATAAGATTATGAGAAAGGTAAACAACAGTGAAATTCTTAGCTTATTTAACCTTGCAGTGTATAAAAATCACATATCTTGAGAAAGCCAGGTTATGCCCAGAAATGCAAGATTATTTTAATATTCAAAAGTCAATCATCACATTTAACAAAATAAAGGATTAAAAGACACATATGATAATCTCAGTAAATGCCAAGAAAAACAGTATTATATAATTCCACACCTTATTAAAAAGAAATAGGTTCTTATTACTAGGAAACTCTTAATGAATTAATAAAGGGAATCTTACTCATTCTCATAAAATATCTATAAAAAACTATAATAAACATTATTCATAGTATTTAAATATTAAAATTTTTCTCCTTAAGATGAATTCAATATTGAATAGGAAGTTACAGGCAATGAAGACGATGAAGAAGAAGGAGAGGGAGGAGAAAGGGGAAGGAGTAAAAGAAGGAGAAGAAGGAGGAGAAGGAGGAGGAGAAGGACAACAACAACAACAAGAAAAAGAAGTAATTGTTACATGGTTTGGAAAGTGAGAATTCAGTAAGGTCTCAGGATACAAAATAAATGTACACAAATCTGTTGCATTTCTATACATAAATAATGAAGCTGCAGAAAAAAGAAATTAAGAAAACAATCCCAATTACAATTGCACCAAAAATAATAAAATACCTAGGAATAAACCTAATCAAAGAGGTGAAAAACCTATACTCTCAAAACTATAAAACACTGATGAAAGAAAATGAAGACAATACAAAGAAATGGGAAGATATTCCATGCTCATGGATTGGAAAAACAAATATTACTAAAATGTATATACTAGCCAAAGCAGTCTACACATTTAAGGCAACCGCTATCAAAATACCACCATCATTTTTACAAAAGTAGAACAGAAAGTCCCAAAATTTGTATGGAACCACAAGAGACCCCAAATAGCCTAAGGAATCTTGAAAAAGAAAAGCAAAGCTGGAGGCATCACAAATCAGCATTTCAAGTTATATTACAAAGCTGTAGTAATTAAAATAGTATGGTGCTGGCATAAAAATAAACACATAGATCCATAAAAGAAATAGAAAACACAAAAATAAACCCACAATTGTATGGTCAATTATCTTCAGAAAAACAGGAAAGAATATCCAATGGGAAAAAGACAGTCTTCAACAAATGGTGTTGGGAAAACGAGACAGCAACATGCAAAAGAATGAAACTGGATTACTTTCTTACACCATTCAGAAATATAAATTCAAAATGGATGAAAGACCTAAATGTAAGACCTGAACACATAAAAATCCTAGAAGATAACACAGGCAGTAACCTCTTGACATCAGCCACAGCAACTTCTTTCTAGATAGTTCCCTTAGGGCAAGGGAAACACAAGCAAAAATAAACTATTGAGACTTTATCACAATAATACCTTCTACACGGGGAAACAACCAACAAAACTAAAAAGCAGCCTATGAAATGGGATAAAATATTTGCAAATAACATATCTGATAAAGGGTTACTATCCAAAACATATAACCAACTTATACAACTCAACACCCCAAAAAATAAACAATACAATTAAAAATGGTCAGAAGACATGAACAGACATCTCTCCAAAGAATACATACAGATGGCCAAACAACACATAAAAATATGCTCATCATCACTCATCATCAGGGACCTGTAAATTAAAACTATGATGAGATAACCCATCATACCTTTCTGAATGGCTAAAATTAAAAACACAAGAAGCAGAAGGTGTTGGTGAGGATGTGGAGAAAAAGAAACCCTCTTGCACTGTTGGTGGGAATGCAAACTGGTGCAGCCACTGTGGAAAACACTGTGGAAACACTGTGGAAAACAGTATGGAGGTTCCTCAAAAAGTTAAAAATAGAACTACCCTACAACCCAGCAATTGCACTACTATTTACCAAAGAATATGCAAACACTAATTCAAAGGGATACATGCACCCCTATGTTTAAAGCAACATTATTTACAATAGTCAAGTTACAGAAGGAACCAAATCGTCTTCAATAGTTGAATGGATAAAAATGTGATTATATATATATATATATATATATATATATATATATATATATATATTATTCAGACACACACACACACAAACACACACAAAGAAATTTTGCTGTTTGCAATGACATGAATGTAGCTAGTATTATGCTAAGCAAAAGAAGTCAGAGAAGACAGATACCATATGAGTTCATTTATATGTGGCATTTAAGAAACAAAATGAATGAACAAAGGAGAAAAGAGAGAGAGATAAAAAACAAGAAACAGTCTCTTAGCTATAGAGAACAAACTGGTGGTTACCAGAGGGGACATAGGTGGGGGATGGGTGAAATAGGTGATGGGGATTAAGGAGTGCACTTGTGATGAGCACCAGGTTATTAAAAAGTTTTAAAAAAGGATTGAAAAATTAGTCAACCTGTACATTTATGACTTATGCACATTCTTTTTTATTGTATATTTCAATGAAGAAGTTTACTTAAAAATCATTGGAATAAACACATATAAAACAAAATAAGGAAAAATAGATTAATAGATACAAAAACACATTTAATACAAACAAAATATATTAAAAATTAAAAAAAAACTTTCAGAAAACTAGGAAGAACATAATTTCTTTAAATCTGATACCGTGTAACACAGCAAACATCCCACGTCATGGTGAAATATTGTTAACCTTTCCCTCTGAGTTTGGAAAAGAGTCAGAAATATTTGTTGTCTCAGATCTATTCACTATTATACTGTTCAAGCAGTCATGTAATAATAAAACAGTCAAAATTTGAAGAACAGTAGGTTGTGTAAACAAAAATACAAGAATATAGACACACCAGTAGAATGAACAAGTGAATTTAGAAAGATTACTTGATTAACGATCAACTACATATCTACATTTCAGGAAGAAATGGAAGCTGAAATTTAGAAAATTAAAAAAATATTTAAATTAGTATGAATTATATCAAATACCTAGGAATAAATCTAATGAAAGATGTGCAAATCCTCCACATGGAAACTGTCAAAAAGTATTATGGACAGAAATTTTAAAACACTTCAATACATGATCTTTTTTAAAAAAATTGCAAATCTATAATCAAAAAGGTAATAGAGAAAAACAATATGATTAAAAATGAGCAGAGGATCTGGATTGAAACTATTTCAAAAAAGATATATAGGTGGCTAACAAGGACAGGAAAACATGCTCAGCATCACTAATCATCAGGGAAATGTAGATCAAAATCACAGTGAGATACCACCTCACACCTGTCAGAATGGCTAGTATCAAAAAGACAAGAGGGGTGTCTGGGTGGCTCAGTCAGTTAAACGTCCAACTTTTAATTTTGGCTCAGGTCATGATGTAAGGGTTATGGGATTGAGCTCTGCATCTGGCTCCACATTCAGAGGGGAGTCTGCTGGGGATCTCTCTCTCTCTCCCTCTCTCTTTATTTTTTTTTAAGCTTTTTATTATGTTATGTTAGTCACCATACAGTACATCCTTAGTTTTTGATATAGTGTTCCATGATTCATTGTTTGTGTATAACACCCAGTGTTCCATGCAATATGTGCTCTCCTTAATACCCGTCACCTGCCTGGCCCTGTCCCCCACACCCCTCCCCTCTGAAGCCCTCAGTTTGTTCCCAGAGTCCACAGTCTCTCGTAGTTCATTCCCCCTTCTGTTTACCCCCCTTCATTCTTCCCTTCATTCTCCTACCGATCTCCCTGCTATTTCTTATGTTCCATAAATGAATGAAACCATATGATAATTGTCTTTCTCTGCTTGACTTATTTCACTTAGCATAATCTCCTCCTGTCCCATCCATGTTGCTACAAATGTTGGGTAATCGTTCTTTCTGATGGCTGAGTAATATTCCATTGTATATATGGACCACATCTTCTTTATCCATTTGTCTGTTGAAGGGCATCTCGGCTCCTTCCACAATTTAGCTATTGTGGACAATGCTGTCATGAACATTGGGGTGCAAATGGCCTTTCTCTTCACTATGTCTGTATCTTTGGGATAAATACCCAGTAGTGCAATGGCTGGATCATAGAGTAGCTCTATTTTTAACTTTTGAAGGGACCTCCACACTGTTTTCCAAAGTGGCTGTACCAACTTGCATTCCCACCAACAATGTAAGAGGGTTCCCCTTTCTCCACATCCTCTCCAACATTTGTTGTTTCTTTCCTTGTCAATTTTTGCCATTCTAACTGGCATAAGGTGGTATCTCAAAGTGGTTTTGATTTGAATTTCCCATATGGCTAATGATTTTGAACATTTTTCCATGTGTCTGATAGCCATTTGCATGTCCTCATTGGAAAAGTGTCAGTTCATATCTTCTGCCCATTTTTTGATTTGATTATTTGTTTCTCATGTATTGACTTTGAGAAGTTCTTGTAGATCTTGGATACCAGTCTTTTATCTGTAGTGTCATTTGCAAATATGTTCTTCCACTCCGTGGGCTGCCTCTTAGTTTTTCTTTGACTGTTTCCTTGGCTGTGCAGAAGCTTTTTATCTTGATGAAGTCCCACAAGTTCATTTTTTCTTTTGTTTCTCTTGCCTTTGGGGAGGTGTCATGAAAAAAGATGCTGTGGCCGATGTCAAAGAGGGTACAGCCTATGTTCTCCTCTATGATTTTGATGGATTCCTGTCTCAAATCAAGTTCTTTCATCCATTTGGAGTTTACCTTTGTGTATGGTGTGAGAAAGTGGTCAAGTTTCATTCTTTTGCATGTAGCTGTCCAATTTTCCCAGCACCATTTATTGAAGAGACCTTCTTTTTTCCACTGGATGTTTTTTCCTGGTTTGTCAAAGATTAGTTGCCCATAGAGCCAAGGGTCCCTTTCTGGGGTCTCTATTCTGTACCATTGGTCTATGTGTCTGTTTTTGTGCCAGTACTGTGCTGTCTTGGTGATCACAGCTTTGTAGCACAGCTTGAAATCAGGCAATGAGTTGCCCCCAGCTTTGTTTTTCCTTTACAACATTTCCTTGATGATTTGGTACTTTTCTGTTTCCACACAAATTTAAGGGCTGTTTGTTCTAGCTCTTTGAAAAATGTCATTGGTGTTTTGATCGGGATGGCATTGAACGTGTAGGTTGCTCTGGGTAGCATAGACATTTTAACTATGTTTATTCTTCTGATCCATGAGCATGGAATATTTTTCCATCTTTTTGTGTCTTCCTCAATGTCTTTCATGAGTGATCTGTAATTTCTAGAATACAGATCCTTTACATCTCTGGTTAAGTTAATTCCAAGATAATGTATGATTTTTGGTGCTATTGTAAATGGAATGGATTCCCTAATTTCTCTTTCTTCAGTCTCATTGTTCATGTATAGAAATGCAACTCATTTCTGAGCATTGATTTTGTATCGTGCCATATTACTGAATTGTTCTGTAAGTTCTAATGGCTTGGGGGTGGAGTCTTTGGGTTTTCTATATAGAGTATCATGTCATCTGTGAAGAGAGACAGTTTGACTTCTTTGCTGATTTGAATAACTTTTATCCCTTTTTGTTGTTTGATTGCTGTTGCAAGGACTTCTAGTACTACGTTGAATAATAATGGCAAAAGTGGGCATCCTTGTCGTGTTCCTGATCTTCAGGGAAAGGCTTCCAGCTTTTCCCCATCGAGAATGATATTTGCTGTAGGCTTTTCATAGATGGTTTTTATGTAATTGAGGAACCCTACACTCTGATGGGTTTTAATCAGGAAAGGATGCTGTATTTTGTCAAATGCTTTTTCTGCATCAATTGAGAGGATCATATGGTTCTTGACTCTTTTCTTGTTGATGTGATCTATCACACTGATCGATTTGTGTATCTTGAACCACCTTGCATCCCAGGGATGAATCCCACTTGGTCATGATGAATAATCCTTTTAATGTACTGTTGGATCCTATTAGCTAGGATCTTGTTGAGAATTTTGGCATCCATATTCATCAGGGATATCGATCTGTAATTCTCCTTTATGATGGGGTCTTTGCTTGGTTTGGGGATCAAGGTAAAACTGGCCACATAGAATGAGTTTGGTAGTTTTCCTTCTCTTTCTATTTTTTGAAACAGCTTCAGGAGAATAGGTATTATTTCTTCTTTGAATGTTTGGTAGAATTCCCTGGGGAATCCGTCAGGCCCTGGACTCTTGTTTTTGGGGAGGTTTTTGATCACTGCTTCAATCTCTTCATAATTAATTGGTCTGTTTAAATAATCAATATCTTCCTGTTTCAGTCTTGATTATAGGTTTCCAGGAAGGCATCCATTTCTTCCAGGTTGTTTAATTTATTGGCATGTAGTTGTTGATAATAGTTTCTAATGATCCTTCCTATTTCATTGGTGTTGGTTGTGGTCTCTCCCCTCTTATTCATGATTTTATTAATTTGGGTCCTTTCTCTATTCTTTTGAATAAGTCTGGCCATTGGCTAATCGATCTTATTTATTCTTTCAAAGAACCAGCTTCTAGTTTTGTTGATCTTCTCTACTGTGCTTCTGGTTTCTGATTCATTGATCTCTGCTCTAATCTTGATCAACTGTCTTCTCATGCATGGGTTAGGCCTGTTCTTCTGTTACAGCTCCAGCTTCTTGAGATGAGACTATGAAAACTGCATTTTAGATTTTTCTATTCCTTTGAGTGAGGCTTGGAGGGCTATGTATTTTCCCCTTAGGACTGCCTTTGCAGTGTCCCATAGGTTTTGGACTGATGTGTTTTGTTTTTTTTTTTCTCATTGGTTTCCATAAATTGCTTAAGCTTATTTTTAATTCCCTGGTTTATCCAATCATGTGTTTGAGTTTCTTCCAAATTTTTCCTTGTGATCGAGTTCCAGTTTGTGGTCTGAGAAAATGCAGGGAATAATCTGTCTTTTGTTTGTGACCAGGAAGAACTTTCTGGAGAAAGTTCCATGTGCATTCGAAAAGAATGAGTATTCTGTTGTTTTGGGGTGTTGTGTTCTGTATATATCTATGAGTTCCATCTGGTCCAGTATATCATTCAAAGCTCTTGTCTCTTGTTTGATTTTCTGCTTAGGTGATCTCTCTATTGCTGAGAGTGGAGTGTTGAGGTCCCCTATTATTAATGTATTAATATCTATATGTCTCTTTATTCTGGTTAAGAGTTGGCTTGTGTATCTAGCTTCTCCCCTGTTGGGGGCATAGGTATTTATAATTGTCATATCCACTTGTTGGATATATCCTTTAAGAATAATACAGGGTCCTTCTACATCTCTAACTATAGTTTTTAGTTTAAAATCTAATCTGTCTGATAGGAGAATTGCTATCCCAGCTTTCTTTTGAGGTCCATTGGCATGAAAAAATGGTTCTCTATCCCTTCACTTTCAGTCTGGATGTATCTTTAGGTTCAAAATGAGTCTCTTGTAGACATAAATGGATGGGTCATGTCTTTTTATCCAATCTGCAACCCTGTGGTGTTTTATCAGAGCATTTAGGCCATTCACATTTAGAGTGATTATTGAGAGATATGATTTTAATGATGTCATGTTGTCTGTGAGGTCTTTGTTTCTATAGATTGTAAATTTCTGTTCTGTATCACTCCTGGGGTCTTTTTACTTTTATAGAAACTCCCTTAATATTTCTTGTAGGGCTGGGTTGGTGGTCATATATTCTTTCAGTTTCTGTTGGTCTTGGAATGTCCTTATCTCTCCATCCATCTAAATGACAGCCTTGCTGGATAAAGGATCCTTGGCTGCATATTCTTCTCCCTTAATGCTCTGAATATGTCTTGTCAGCTTTTCCTGGCTTGCCAGATCTCTGTAGAGAAGTCTGATGTTATTTTGATGTTCCTCCCTCTGTAGTTGAGGATTCTTTTCCCCCTGGATGCTTTCAAGATTGTATCCTTGGATCTAATATTTGTGATGTGGAGTTGGTCTGTTTTCATTGATCTTGGGAGGGGTCCTCTCTGCCTCTTGGACATGAATGCTTCTTTCCTTTGCCAGATTAGGGAAGTTCTCAGCTACAGTTTGTTCAAATATCTCTTCTAGACCTCTCTCTTTCTCCGCCCACTCAGGGATACCGATGATTCTGACATTGGAACATTTCAGTGAGTCAGTAATCTACATTCTTGAGATTGGATTTTTTTTTTAGCCAAGTTCCTATTTCTTCCTTGTTTCTATCATCCCATCTTCCAATACCTAATTCATTCTTCTGCCTCATTTACCCTGGCCATCAGAGCACCCAGTTTAGATGCATTTGATTCATAGTATTTTTAATTTCTGCCAGATTCACTCTCATTTCCACCCTTAGAGATTCTATATTCTCGTTAATATTTTCATTAATATTTTTTTCAAGTCTACACATCATCTTGACCATTGTTACTCTGAACTCCATTTCTGACAATTTGGTTATATCTATACCCATCAGTTCTGTGGCAGAGGCCACAGTCTCTGCCTCCTTTTCTTTGTTGGAGATTCCTCCTTCTAGTTATTCTGATGAGGGGAGGTTGCGGGGATGCACAGAGCCCAAATTTTTGACCAGGACCCATGCAGCATGCACTTGTTTTATAGGGACCTTAGGGATGTGGGCTTTTTGATTTTTTCAGCCTGCCTTCTGGGGGGGGGGTCTGCTGCACTGATACTCAGGCAACCCTGTGGGTTGTTTGGGTAGAGTTGCCCCATCCCCTGTGAAAGAGGGTAGGGATGGACACAATGCGAACTGGTATTTCTGGGCTTTTGTTCTCTGGCAGCTTTCCCTGGCAGTTTTTTGTGACTCCTCTGAGAGTCAAAATAGCAGTGGCTGTATCCTAGCCTCTGTCTCAGAACAGAGAGATCGCAGTCAGCTCTCCACTGAGCTCTCCTGGCCACTTTAACTCTGTTTCTGTTGGTGCTGCTAAAAACCCTGCAGCATCCCGGGTTTGCTCCCCACAGCCACTCTTGCAGCCCTCTCTCCCAGGGCCAGCACGTCTCTGTCCTTTGTACTTCTAACACCGCAGGCTGCCCCCAGTTCCCGTGCATTCTCCTGAGCTCCTGGTTTCAGTCTGGTTCCAGTGAGCATTCCAGAACTCCAGTTTTCATTCTGGTTGCATGTGCACTCCTGAGCTCGTTTTCAGTCTGGTCACATGCACGTTCCTGGGCTCCTGGGCTCAGTTGGCTTTCTTGTGGGTGCTGGTCAGTGAATCTGGCCTGCTCCCCAGTGCAGGTGGCTACTGCTTCCTGGTGCCTGAGCACAGGGGCTCCCTCCCCCTTCTGTTTATCTTCCAATATCTGTATGAGGATTCACAGCTCCCCACTTTGTACCTCAATCCTCAGCACCAGAAACGTTCATTTGTAGAGGTCCAGATGTATCTTCCTTCATCTCAGGGTGATTTCTTGGGTGTTCAGGATGATCTGGTAGATATCCAGCTCAATTCAGGGGACCAGCTGAGAAAAGGTCCCCTACTCCTCTGCAATCTCCCTCCCCCCACTCTCTTTAAAATAATTAAATATTAAAAAAAAAGAAAAAAGTGAGATAACAAGTGTTGGTGAGGATGTGAAGATAAAGAATCCCTGATGCACTGTTGGAATGTTAATTGTTCCAGCCGCTATGGAAAACATGGAGGTTCCTCAAAGTAATAAAAATAGAATTAGTATATTCAAAGAAAATGAAACCAGTATGTCAATTAAATATATGCACTACCATGTTTATTGCAGCATTATTTACAGAAGCCAAGATATGGAAGCAATCTAATTGCCCACTGATGGATAAATGGATAAAGGAATTGTGGTATGTATGTATGTCTGTGTGTATATAATAAATATATATGTGTATATATCTATAAATGCATATAATTATAATCATATTATACATATATAATTATATATATATCCAGTGTATATTTCCACTATATATATATGTGTATGTATATAGTGGAAACTTAGTCAACCATAAAAAAATGAAATCTTGTCTTCATGACAACATGGATGGATCTTGAGGGCACTAAGTGAAATAAGTCAGAAAAATATATACCATATAATCTCACTGTATGTGGAATAAAAAAACTCATAGCTACAGAAAACAGATTGGTGGGGGGCCAAAGGTGGGGGACTGGAGGTGCACGAAATGCTTAAGAAGGTCAAAAGCTACAAACTTCCTATTGTAAAATGAATGAAATGAATGTTATGAGGATTTAATGCACAGCATGGTGACTGTAGTTAATAATTTTGTATTGTACATTAGAAAGACACTGAGAGACCAGATCTTTAAAGTCTTCATCATATGGAAAAAAATTGTAGCTATGTGTAATGATGGATGTTAATTAGACTTACTGTGGTGATTATTTTGCAATATATACAACTATCAAATGATTACATTATACACCTGATGTGATGTAATATAATGTAAATGTTAATTATACCTAAATTAAAAAGAAATATAGATATTGATAATCTATTTCATGCCCTACATATAAGTCAATTCCAGGGCATTATGGTATTAATTCAGAAAGAAAAAAAACCAATAAATTGTCTATAAGATGGCATAGGATAGTAGCTTCATACCTTCTGGGCAGAGAGGGACTTCTTTAACAAGATATAGAAAGTACTAATTCTGAAAGGAAGGAACTGATAAATTATAGCACATTAAGATAAGGAATTCTTAATGAAAACACCATTAAGAAAGTGAAAAGGCAGGCCAAAGTGCAGGAAAATGTATTTAAAACATATGTAATTGCGATATCATTCATACATCATGTATAAAAATAATTAGTCCTAAAATAATAGGAAAAGAAACAAACAAAAGAGAATATTGAAATAGCCAATAAATCTATTAAAAATACTTTATGTCATTAAAATCAAGGAAACAAAAATTAATTCTACAATGAGATACAATAAAAACTCAGCAGAATGGCTAATGCTAATTTTTATGTAATACCAACTTTTGGTGAGAAAGTAAAGCTATAGGAATTCCCACTTACTGCTGATAAGAATAGACATAAGAACCACTACCTTGCAAACCTATTTGTATAAATCGACTGGCATTGAACACACACTATCCCTGTGACTACCAATTTCATTCTTGGGTATATACCCAATCTATATGTACAAGTGTGCACCAAAATTAACAAAAACATACATAGCATAATTTATTATAATAGCCCCAAACCAGAAACAACCCAAATGTCTATCAGCATTAGAATGGATTAATAAATCATGATGTATTTGTGCAATAAAAAATTCACAGAAATTAAAATTAACTACAGCTGTACTCTTAATAAAATGACACCATTAAAGGAATGAAAATTCATGACAAAAAATATAATATTAGAATCCAGTCTGCTGATTACTTTTGGTGAGTTGTGAGGTGTTATTTATTGGTAGAAGTCAGGAGGATAGGTTCTTGTGGAGAATGATATTTTCTCCTTGTCAGGGTTGATAGTTACAAGAGTACCTTCACTTTGAGATGCTTATTGAACTATGGATTTATGATTTATGCACTTTATGCATGTTTCCTTTCATTAGAACAATGTTAAAAACATATCCAGAGTTATTTGAGGAAAAAAATAGACTGGCAAATAAGTTTGAAATACACATTTATTTCTACATCTGTCTTTGCATCCATCTACTTAGATACAGATGCATATATTATAAACATGCTCCAGCAAATTTGAAACTTAGCAGAAATGGATTGATTTATAAAAAAATTTTTGCTTACCAAGCTTGATATTAAGAAATATAAAATCAGAATTATCTTATTTTTATTAGTGTAATCTGTAATTAAAACTTTCCTTAAAGGAAACTCTAGGGCCTTTTGTCTTTAAGAATGAATTCTATTGAATATTTAAGAAAGAAAAATATCAATCTTATGCAAATTTTTTGCCAAGGATAGGAAACAAAAGAGGCTATTTAATGAGGTCAGCATATTTTTAAATCTAAGACTTGACAAGAACATTACAACAAAGAAAATTTCAAGCCAGTATCACTCAAGAACATAGACATGAAAATGTGAGCAAACAAAAGCCAATAATATGTATAAAGAATAATACATGATGAATAATTTGGGTTTATTACAGAGATACAACATTGATATATACAGAAAATTTATGTAATCATTTCCATAAATGAAGTAAAAAGCATTTGATAATATATATCATCCATTGAGTTTTAAAAATAGTGCTTTTCAAGCTGAAAATAAAGCGTATCCTTAATCTACCAAAAACAAAAACAAAAGATAACATGCTTAGTGGTTAATGAGGAAATAAAGCTTCCCTTGTGGGATTAGGAAAAAGCAAGGATTTCATAACATGCTACTTATCTGCATCATTGTACTAGAGGTACTATTCAGTGCAATAAGCCAAAGTAAAATAAAATGAAATAAAATTTATTTAAGATTTAAAAGGAAGAAATACAAATGCTACTATTTTTTAATCAATTAATTTAATACAATGGGTCAACAATTTTCTGAATAAAAGAATAATATGCAAAATTTGTTTTTCTATATCAGCCTCCACTAGTTAGAAATAAGAGTAACAAAAATATTAAAGACCTGGGAAGAGACCTAACAGAAAGTGTATGAGAATTCCTCCCTTCAGAAAGATGTAGAACACTCAACATTTTTAATAAACAATTTTTGTAGTGCAGTTTAAAGTTCACAGAAAAATTGAGTGAGAAATACAGAGTTCCCATTTACCCTTTGCCCCAGCCCATGCAAGCATTCCCCATCTCAACATCCCCAACCTGAGTGGCATGTTTGTTACAATTGATGCTACACTGGCATATCATTATCATTCAAAGTATATAATTTACATTAGGGTTTACTCTATGGGTTTGACAAATGAGTAGTGACATATATACCATGATAACAGTATACAGAATATCCTATCCTAAAAATGCTCTATGCTTCACAGATTCATTTTTCCTTGCCCTCTAATTCCTGGCAACCTCTGATCATTTTACTGTTTTGCCTTTTCCCAAACATCATATAATTGGAATTATACAGTATGTAACATTTTCAGATTGGCTTCTATTACTTAGTAATATGCGTTTAACTTTTCTCCATATTTTTTCATGCTTGATAGTTCATTTCTTTTTTACTGCGAAATAATATTCCATTATCTGGGTGCACCACAGTTAATTTATCCATTCACCTACTGAAGGACACCTTGATTGCTTCCAAGATTTGACAGTTATGAATGAAGCTGCTGTAAACATCTATGGACATAATTTGTGGGTTTTTTGTTTGGTTTTTTGTTTGTTTTTTTTTTGTTTCCCTTGGACATAGTTTTTAATTCATTTGCATAAATACTGAGGAGTGCAATTGCTGGAACATATAATAAGAATATGTTGGGGTTTTTTTTAGTTTTTAAGAAATTGCCAACTATACCAGTTTGCATTCCCATAGCAATAAATGAGAACTCTTGTTGCTCCACATCCTCACCAGCATTTGGTGTTGTTCCAGCTTTGGCCATTCTAATAGATGTGTAGAAATATCTCATTATTGTTTTAATTTATATTCCCCTGATGACATACAATATGGAGTATCTTTTCATTTGCATATTTTCCATCTGTATATTATCCTTGATGAGGTGTCTATTCAGGTCTTAAGCCATTTTTTAATTGGTTGTTTTCTTAATATTGAGTTCTAAGAGTTCTTTATACATTTTGGATAACAGTCTTTCATCAGATATTTATTTATTTATTAAAATATTTTATTTATTTCAGAGAGGGAGAGAGCCTGCGCAAGCAGGGGAAGTGGCAGGCAGAGTGAGAAGCAGGCTTCTGGGCCTTATCTTCTCTTTCTCTTAACATTGTTTTTTACAGAGCAGAAGTTTTTAATTGTAATAAATTACAACTTATCAATTATTTCTCTCCTGGATCAAGCCTTTGATGTTGTGTCTAAAGTTATTGCCATATCCAAGGTAATATAGTTTTCTCCTCTATTTTCTTCTTGGGGTTATAGTTTTTCTTTTTGCATTTAGGTCTATGATCCATTTTGAGTTAAGTTTTGTGAAGCATATAAATTATGCATCAAGATTTTTTTCTTGTTCATAATTATTGTCCTTTCCTTTCCTGTTTTTTTTTTTTTTTCCTTTTGGTGTACAGATATCCAATAGGTAGCTCTAGTACCATTTGTTGAAGAAACTATCTTTTCATCATTGTATTGTCTTTGCTTCTTTGTCAAAGACCATTTAGCTATATTAATGGTCTCCTGATTCTCTTTAATAGAAGAGATTAATAAATCTCATTATTTTTCTAATACCACACCATTTTGATACTGTAGTTGTATGGTAAATCTTGAAGTTGGGTAGTGTCAATCCTCTTTGTTCATCTCATATTGTTGGCTATTCTGTTTTATTTGGTTTTGGTTTTTTTGTTTGTTTTTGCCTCTTCACAGGGTATTTTAGAATTCGTTTCATATCCATAAAATAATGTGCTAGGATTTTGATAAGGATTGCATTGAACCAATAGATTAAATTGGGAAGAACTGACATCTTGACAATAATGAGTCTTTGTATCCATGAACATGGAATACCAATTTATTTAGTTCTTTTTTTAATTATTTCTTTTATTAGAGTTTTGTAATTTTCCTCATATAGATCTCACACATGTTTTGTTAGATTTATACCTAAGTATTTCATTTTGAAGGATGTTAATTTAAATGGTATTGTGGTTTTAATTTCAAATTTCACTTATTCATTGTTGGGATGTTGGAAAGTGATTGACTTTTGTATATTAAGCTTGCATCCTGCAACCCACCCATAATTTCTTATTAGTTCCTTGAGTTTTGTTGATGTTGTTTTGATTCTTTCAGATTTTCTACATAGACAATTGTATCACTTGCTAATAAAAACAATTTTATTTTTTACTTCCCAATCTATATTGGGAAGGTTTTATTCATTAGTTTTGATTTCCAATTCAATATAGCAAAGGAGTAGTGATAAGGCTAAAATATTTTTGGATAAAAATTGCTGAAGACATGTGTACATGGAGGACAACATTATGTTCATATATTTCAAGGACAAATGTAAAATTATGAATTCTTTTTTAAAATGGACTTATAAATTCAATGCAATCCTAATTAGTATCCCAGGCTTTATTTTTGTGTACATGAGTTTGATGATTAAAAAACTAATTGTACCATCTATTTATAAAAGCAAGATTCCAAAACTAACCTTTATAAAGTTACAATACTTAAGACATTATAATAGTGGGACTAAAACTGATTGAAATAGAGATACGTAATAACACAAGAATGAGCCAGAAATACGCCAAAACATATATAGAGAAATTTAATTTATGACATTGATGGTAACTCAAACATAATGATGGAAGGACATTCTGGGACAGTACTGGGAAATTTCTATATCCATATGGAAAAATAAATTGACATCCAACCATGACCAACAAAACCTAGTTGCACATGTATTGTAGCTCAAAATATAAAAAGTCAGAATAATAACATTTTGAGAAAAGAAAATAGAAGAATATATTGAAGAATTTAGAATATGGAATGTTTTTTTTTTTAAAGATTTTATTCATTTATATGAGAGAGGGAGAGAACAGGACCAGGGGGAGAAGTAGAGGGAGAAGGAGAAGCAGACTCCCTGGAGAGCAGGGAGCCGTATGTGACACTCCAGGATCATGACCTGAGCCAAAGGCAGAAGCTTAACCAACAGCCACACAGGTGCCCTGAAATGTGGAATAATTTTTAAAATAAGATTAAAACAATGAAAGTTGGAATAATTTATTGTTAAATTGGTTCCCCAAATTAGAAAATCATATCATACAAATGAAAAGGAATACTATAAAGTATAAAAATGATATTTGAAACATATAATCAAAAATGACATATACAGAGATATGAGTATTCTTACAAAAAGAGACAACCTAACATAAAAATGGGCAAGAATCTTGAATAGTTATATTGCAAAAGAATATGTCCTCCTACCCACTTACCCTATGACAAAATGCTTATTTTATTAATAATCAAGAAAACATGAATTATCTACAATGAGATACGGATACACACCTACTAGAATGGACAATATTTCAAAAGACTGAAAATACAGTGTGAGTGAGGATAAGAAGCAATGAGTAACTTTTTTTGCTGGTGGAAATATAAGATGATTTGTCTACCTAGGGAATACTATTTACTAAATATGAATAATCTTGTACTAATAATCTACTAATTCCACTGCTGGGAAATATTCAATAAAATGTATGAATAAGTATACCAAGTAAATGTATAAATGTCTTCGTAGTAGCATTATTGGCAATATAAAAGCTGGAAAGAATATATCATGTTAGAATGAACAAATAATGATATAATGAGCAAATAATGGTATACTTATTCAATGAGCTATGTTTTTTTGGTAAAGAATGTAGCTAAATTTTATAAAAGTATCACTGGGTGAAAAACAATAAACACCAATGAATAAATAGAGTAAAATTCCATTTATATGGACTTCAAAGACAGGCACAATTACTCTATTACATTAGGAGCCAGAACAGGCATCACCATTTGCAAAATAGGAAGGAATGGCAGTTGGATTGGGGCAAAGGTGTCTTTTGGCTTGCTGGTATTCTATTTCTTGATCTCTATGGTAACAATGCTATACATCTACATTTTGCCTACTTCTCTATATGTGTTCTCCTTCAATTATAAAAAGCCAAAAAATGAGTTAGTCTAATTGGGATAACTAGTTTGGTGAAATTACAATCTGAATGGTTACTGGAAGAAATGATTTTTTAAAATTACTGTAAAAATGTAATCTCTAACATACATAAATATAAAGGAAAATTGATATCTGAGGGTGCTGCTGGTTGAGAACAGTCAGATCGTACTGCTGAGTTGATTCCTTATCAAGTACAGCTATAGAATGGGCTCTGTGGTTGCCTGGATTCTCTGGTCAGGTTTCCTAGTTGGGTAGGATTGGGTGCTATTTCTCAGCAGCTGGGCAGGACTGAAAATGTGTTTCCCTACCTAAGAGAAACCACTGAACAGGCTCTAAAACCACTGAACAGGCTCTACGGCTGTTCTGTTAAGCTGTTACAGCTTAATCACTGTGGATCCAAATCTAGCAGAGCTGTCCACCAAGCTCTCTGGCCTGGTTTGGCTCTTCAAACGGATGGCCACTGGCTGAGCTCTCTGTTCAGATTTCACTGTAAGCAGGGGTGTAGGATGGGTTACATAGCTTCCCTGATGCTGTACACTAGTTAGTTTTCCTGGTCAGGCAGAGTGGAGAACTGTATTTAGTAGAGGTGGAGTGGGGTATGAATTCACTTCCATGCTTAAGTGGGATGGCACAACAGGCCCCAAGGCTGGCACAGCTCATTGTTTGTGAATCCAAACCAGAAAATGCAGAAAATGCACACTGAGTTTGCTGGCCAGACAAGGTCACCAGCTTAGCTCTACAAACAGGCAGAGCTGCTGGCTGGGCTCTTTGCTCAAGTGATACTGTCAGTGGAGTGGTAGGATGGTCTACACAGCTTTCCAGGTGTTCTAGTTGGGTTTCCTGATGAGGCAGGGCTGGACAGAGTGTTTAGCAGTAGATGGGTTACAAGTTACCTTTCCTGCCTCTTCAGGGTGGCAGAACGGTCCCCAGGTCTAACAAGTCTTGTTGTTTGGGGTCCTGAATCAAACAGAACTATGTGCCATATTTCCTGGCCAGACAGGTCACTGGTTTGGCTCTGAAAATGGGCAAAACCTCTGGCTGGGTCTCTACTTGGGTGTCACTGTGAGGAGGAACTCAGTTTGCCAAGGTCTGAGCACTGTTGGTGAAAACACCAAACTCCTTCTCCATTGTAATCTGATTCCTAGTGGTCAAGCCAAGCAGAATTTTCCACTATCTCTGTGGGGCAAGGCTTGAGTGGGAAGTGACACAATCCTGGGAAGTGACCCACAATGCTAGGGAAGCTAGATGTTCACTTTGGACTCTTTCCCACAGGAGAACCAGAGCCCCTGGGAGCCCTCTTGGTGCACTCCTGTGCTAGCCTGGGGGAGGAAAAATGCAGTCAGAGTGTAACCATTCCTTTTACCCTTATAATGTAGTCCTTCTTTGCCTTGGTTGTTAAGGGGGTGCTTCAGTCTCATCTCCATACTCTGGGATTTTCTATGTCTTGTTTATGGGTAGTTGCAAGTTGGTCATCTTGTGAGGGGAACCGAAGTCAGGAACAACCTACATTGCCATCTTAACGATGTCACTCTCCTTCCTTCTTGTAGATCCGAATTTCCATGGTATTATTTTCTACATTCTGAAAGAAGAAATAGATTGCTATTTTTTATTTAACAGAAATGCAATCTGACTGCCACATTTCTATATTTAGCATGGCTGTGAAGTTCAGTTTAAAATGGGGTAATGAGGCACACCTGGGTCGCTCAGTCAGTTAAGCATCTGCCTTTGGCTCAGGTCATGATCCCAGGCTCCTTCCTTGGGGGTAAACTGTTTCTCCCTCTGCCTGCTCCTCCTCCTGCTTATGAACTCTCCATTTCTCTCTCTGACAAACAAATGAATAAAATCTTTAAAAAAATGGAATGGAGAAAGATAGACTGTGAGAAATGATGCTGGAGGAGTAGGAAGGAAAGAAATGAAAAAAAAAAGGATTTATGTCATGTCAGAGAATTTGAAGTCTACCATGAGTGTGATGGGGAGCCTGTAAAGGTTTTTACTCTTGATCTATTTTGAAATAGTTAAGTATTATCTCAAGAAACCACCAAAGGGTTGACTTCTGAATCCTTCACCCTTGGAATGTGACTTTTATTTGGTACAGATCTTCTGTAACCTTCAGTCGTTTTTCTGTTTTTGTTTTTGTTTTTTTTAGTAAATAGTAATATATACTGAAGTATGCTGCTATACATCATATATCAGGTAATGACATATTGCACATATCTCTTATACATATTCTTTTCCTCCCAAAAACAACAAAAAATGAATTGTTTGTGCTTTTTCCAGGAAATGCCCTTATTTTTAAGAGCATTCTGTATGTAATCTGAAGGAAAGCTTGATTTCAATGGTGGGATTTCAGGTATCACATTTGGCCAGGAAGGAAAGCACA
This sequence comes from Ursus arctos, assembly GCF_023065955.2. Lineage (NCBI taxonomy): Eukaryota > Metazoa > Chordata > Mammalia > Carnivora > Ursidae > Ursus > Ursus arctos. Next base: position 6,016,847 of record NW_026622763.1, on the reverse strand, counting down.
GTTGGGAGAGACAGGACTCTAGGAGGACCATCGCATGACCTCATCAATATCAGTTGTCATTATTGTCTTATTGGGGACTATGGATGACTTTATCTAACTGCCTTCAACTTGGAAACATAAGGAAGTTACATAAAATAAAAAGTTTATTCTTAGTTTAGATTGGAATCACAGCCATCACTTAGCTATCAAGGAGGAGAATTTACAAATTATGAAGAACACTTATTTTGTTACTATATGTAAGAGACCTCATCCAAATACATGGCATACTGTAGATACTTCATAATTTAAAAAGAATAGAGGAATAGAAACTTAAACACAAAGAACTTCCAAGGTATAACTTCTAATAATGACCTTGCATGTGCGTGCAGGGGGAAGGATGTTCTATCAAACCACCAGCTCAATATGACAGACTCTATATATCAGAGAATGTGTTATTAAATAGATTGCTATAAAAAAGGATAAAATTAATTTTACACTACAGCGCTTCTTCTAAACGTGCGTGTTTGCTGGAAGAACTTTGTGCTGCTTTTTGAATAAAAAGTGACTTTTTATTCGTAGTGTTCCACCAAGTTTACATCCTCAGGGAAATTAAGCAGACTGGTCACATTTTATCCATATGTAAATTCATGTCACCAGACAGCCCTGTGTTATCTCCAACAATTTAGCAGGAATATTAGCCTCTGGTAAGTTGCATCATTGGAGGTCAGTAAGGTAAGCACAGTTAAGTTGATTTGGAGTTTTTTTGGAGTCTTACAGAAATTCTTAATGTTAACTTAAGGATACTTAAAAGTTTTCCCCTTCTCGCATTTAATATTTTTATCCCCAAGTGAGTCCTTGCCAATAAATAAATAAACACAATTCTAAACAAAATTCTAAATGTAAATTCAGTATTATGTATTTTTTTTTTGTTATATTTTGAGGGAAAGTTCATAGATCAGTGGTTTTTTATTTCTCTCAAAGGACAAGGCTATAATTTTAGATTTTCTGCAAATATGTGCTTTATCACCGAAATGACAAAAATCCCAATGGAGTTCTTCATCCTTCCTCTGACACACTCTGGCCTGGAGAATTGTTTATTTTATTATTAATCATCATAATATAAACTATGATAATTGTACCAAATAACTTTACAAATTTTAAAGCAAAATGCAAACATTTGCTGTAATTAATATAATTTCCCTGGAAAAAACAAACTGATAGCAGTGTGTCAAACCTTCAAAAACATCAGAGATTCCTATTCTAGAAGTCATCTTCCTTTTTCTCCATTAATCCCTTTCCTTCCTCTTTTCCCTCTACTTCTCCTTCATCTCTTCCTGTCTTTTAAATTTTTTTTCTCTCTGCCAATTTCCCTCCTGCTCATTCTGTCTTTTTCTTCCCATAGTGCCAGTGTTGGGGATACAGTAGGTAAATGACATAGCCCTGTCCTCAAGCAAGTCACAAACATACTCTAAAAAATGAAGGAAAATAAACCAGGTTTACAATGGTGAAACCACCACTGTTGGTTAACTCTTTACCATATGCTGCTGGAAAATTACCTATTGTACTCTAATTAGCCTCTTTATTGCAGACTCTCCACTCTAGAATCTCATCTACTGGGTGATGGCTACAATGGATATTTATTATATTATTTTTTTCTCTGTTTAAGTCTACTTACATTTTTTTCATAAAAAAGGAAAACAAACTGATGCACACACCACTTTGAAGTTCAGTGCCTGCAGAAACTTACTACATTTAGTCTGGAGTAGTTCATACTCAGAATGGCATTAAAAGTGTTTTCAAACAGGTCATGGAAAGAGAGAGAAAATTTGGCCAAGTAAAACTTTTAATATTGAGTGTTTCAGCTACATAGAATGATTGAATTTCTAATAGACACATTCAGAGATAGAATGATGTGTCTGAGTAGCAAGATAATGAGCTTCTTGTCATCAACTCAATGACTGGACTTTGTAGAGAGTTACTGATGTCAAATAATTTTATAAAAACATGTTCTGATGGGGAGAAGGAAGGAAGAATAAGAGACTACTTTAAGGTACAGAGGCCCCATGAAATGCATATGTAGAAATAAATATCCTTCCTTTGTTCTGAGAACAGGGCAACTCAATATGCTATGCCTCTTATGGAGTTTTTTAAATAGGTGATCACATCCCATTATATTAATGGAGAAACTGAGGATAAAGTAAGCGGCATTGCATATATATAATGGAATATTACTCAGCCATCAGAAAGGATGAATACTTACCATGTACATCGACATGGATGGTACTGGAGGGTATTATGGTGAGCGAAATAAGTCAATCAGTGAAAGACAATTATCATATGGTTTCATTCATATGTGGAATACAAGAAACAGGACAGAGGACCATAGAGGAACTGATGGAAAACGGAATGCAAAGTCATCAGAGAGGGAGAAAAATCGTGAGACTCTTAACTATAGGAAACAAACTGAGGGTTGCTGGAGGTGTGGTGGCTGGGGGGGGATGGGATAATTGGGTGATGGGCATTAAGGAGGGCATGCAATGTAACGAACACTGGGTGTTATACACAACTGACAATTTATTGAAGACTACATCTGAAACAAATGATGTACTATAAGTTGGCTAATTGAATGTAAATAAAAAAATAAAGTGGCAAAACCTAGATGTGAAATCAAGTATGACTGATTGCAAAATTAATGTCTCCCTCTCTATGTGCACTGTCCCAAGAGTACAGGACACACTATGATTAAATGGCAGGAAGAACAAGAATGAGCAATGGGAAAACTGTATGGATCCGAGGTACGCTCTGCTCAGTGCTTCTACTCAAAGATCAAGACCTACTTGAGTTTCCAGACACTGCCCTTAAAGGACCTGTTTTCAAAATCTGGCTCTGATACGTGGTCTTGGATAATTTATTTTTAATTTATCATTTTAAACTTCAGTTTGAAAATTAAAAATGGTTTCTTTATGTAAAAACAGTGTATGGATGGTAACTAAATGGTAACTTTTAGCTGCCATGTTGTTCTTATTGCTACGAACATAACTGGTCTTGACCTAGCTGGGAAGTTAGCCTCAGGAGCAGTGATGCATCTAACCAGTTTGTTCCGTTCTGAGCTTTACCTATGCATTCTTCCTGAAAGCTCCAGTCAAGTCAGTTGCTTAGTAGTAATTTTTTTTCTGGTATAATAAGATTGATTGGACTCTCCTGACATGTTTCTTGTAGTTAAAGAAGCCTAGAGGGAAGTGGCAGCAAGTGCCCTTGCTTTTTCAATAACAGAAAGAAGAGATAATTTTCTGGGGTGATTTTTTGCTTACTTGTTTTGTAAGACTGTGGCAAAGGCTTCACTAGCACAAGCTTGTTGGCTTCATGAGAGGGAAAGAGACTGGCATTCTTTATCAAGTTTGACTGGAGGCTGATGTTATTGAGCTACTGATTTTCATGTGCCTGGTGGTCAGTTCCCACGGTAGGGGCTCATGTTTCTTGCTTGGATAATTACTTAAAATACATTTATGGGAATTAACCAAACTGAATATACTCTGGAGCCCACAGGCTCAGGCCAGCACCGCAGGCTGTTCACGGTCAGAGCACAGCCCATTAGAAGCTGACAAAGGACAGAAGGTGAGCTGGGAACTAGGAAAATGTCATTTAGGCATGAAAATCAGGAAGAACCAAAGACTCGAGCCCAGGGCTCCAAATAAATTAGAGTGGGCATAATGAAAAACAGGCAACAGAGCTCAAGGAAATTGAATCCTCCACTCCCTGCCTGCCTCTGTTTATGTGCCCCACCGGTAATTGACCATTTAGCAGCTGATTTGAGTTTTACAGCTGTCATAACAGTCAAGTGCAGGGCAATCCATCATCCCATTTCAATCTAAGTCAGTCAGGTTTGCTTCGGATGCTCCTGATTCAATGCTGTACAAACACAGGCTCCCAGCGCCCTCTCTGTGCCTCCTGCTCCACTTCTCCCTGATCCTGCAGAGGGGCGTTAACCTAACAAGAGCACAGCCTCGTGCTGGAAAGAAATAAGGCAAGAACTCCAGAGGAATCCATGTATCTCAGGTTGTGCATGTGTGTGGTGGTGGTGGGGTAATGTGGTCAGATACAGTGAAAAAGCCTAGACAGATAAAGGGATAGTGTTTCACTTGAGCTGTGTGACTTTCTGCTATTTTTTATATTGGGATTGACTACTTCCACATCCCTTTTTTTCACATCTCCCGTAGTCATGAACCTCACATTAGGAGGGTTTTATTTTTTCAGTGTGTCTCCGAGACTTTTCTAGCTCACAAACTATATGAAAGGAATCAGACTCTTTTAAATGTCTGTAGTTATGTTCACATGCGATACTTATAGAAATGCTGTTCCCGCTGTCTTTTCTTGGCCCGGTGTCCTCCCCCATCCATAGACCACACATCACCTCCTCTGGTGAAGAATTATCTGGTACATCCCTCTACCTGCCCTAGTCTACACATACATGCTGGGCAATGGAGTCCACAGCCTTTCTACCTAAATATGATATTGCCATTTTTTATAGACTCTCTGCTCACAGCTAGCTTCTTTGAGCAACATCTCAATCTCAAACATACCCACAGTGGATAGTTCACTACCATTCTCTCCCCTCCACACACACTCCCAATCTGTCCATATTCCTTGTTGTCTGTCTCAGAGTTTGTTGCCAACATTCACCCAAGAGAGAAACTTGACCTCATCTTAACTGCTTCTTATCATTTATACTTTATATACCTCAAGTTCTATCTATTCTAACTTCTTAACATCAACAGAATTCCTCTTCTTTTCCATAAACCTACCACCGGTTCCTACATTCAAGGCATTATGACTCCTAGAGTGCACTCTGCTGTGCCTTTTTTGCATGCAGAGAGGTGCTGTCCAGGGATCTTTCTGTGGCACAAATGTGACGCTGTCACCACCAGGCTTTGCAAATGTTAGTTCTGTCCATGGCTCTGAGGCTCAATCCCCAACATGGTTTATCTGGCCTGTCTTAATCTTCATCCTGTTTAATTTTTAGGCTTCTCTTTCATTATGTCTTTTTAACTCCATAATATACCCATAGAGATATTATATTTTTAATTTCTTAAGTCCCCCCCCTTTCTAATGTGTTTTAGACCTTTCTGCCTAGAAAACCCTCACCTTCCTTTCCTGACTTACTAACTCCTTCTCATGTTCTAGGTTTGAGTTTGGAGTCACCCCTCTTAGAAGCCATCCCCAGTTTTCAAAGACTTTTTCTTGTTCATTTTCTGTTTTATTTTTTTATTATTATTATTTTGGGGGGATGCTACACAATCTACCATAACATGACAACATCTGTTCCCTGTCCTGGCACCCATCACTGCTCAGTGCTTTTGCCTATTTCAGTGTCTGTCTCATGACTCAGTCATTGCTTTCTGTAAAGGTGAGGATAGGTCTGTATTATTTGTTGCAAAGATATATTAGGTACTTAATTAATAGATGCTGCTGTAATTATTCTTTCTTCACATTCAATAATTCTGCAAGGCATTATCTCCATTTTACAGAGTAGAATTACAAGGGTAACTAAAGTCAGGATGTTCCCAAGATCAAGTGGTGATAAAGTGGTGGAGTTGGAATTAAAAATGAGCTATTTCTGATCTTAAATTACATACTTTTATACTACAATAAACTGCCTTTGTAATTCATAAAGTGATATATAATAAATAGTTTGTGTAGTAAGCTGAATAGTGGTCTCCCAAAGATAGCCATATCACCCCTCAAACGTGTCATTGTTACTTTATATGGGAAAGGACTTCGCAGATGTGGAAGTTTTTAGGATTTGGGGAGAGAGAGATTATTCCGGATGATCTGGATGGGCCCAAAGTGTGATGACCAGTGTCCTTAGAGGGAAACAGAGGGGGATTTTACTATGGGAGAGAAAGAGATGTATAGGTTGGAATGACATGAGGGAGTCACAAGCCAAGGAAGGTAGGCAGCCTATAGAACCCAGAAAAGGCAAAGAGACAGATATCCCCTGGAGCTTCCAAAAGGAGCCAGCTCTGCTGATGCCTTGCCATTAGCCTAGTAAAACTGATTTTGGACTTCTGACCTCCAGAGTTGTCACAGAATAAATTGTTATTTTAGTCTCCGTATTCATGGTAACTTGTTACAGCAGCAATAGGACACTAATAGAGTATGTATGAAAAATGCAATATACACAACATGTATTTGATACATATGTGAAAAGTGTGTATTGTCATTAAATCCAACTCTTGAATGGCCATCTGTGTACCTGTGTAAGACAGATTTAGCTGTAATCATTAACTGAATGGAAGGCCACAAAATTCCCTGGAAAACCTGAATCAAAAAAGAAAAAATTGGGGCGCCTGGGTAGTGCAGTCGTTAAGCGTCTGCCTTCGGCTCAGGGCGTGATCCCAGCGTTCTGGGATCGAGTCCCACATCAGGTTCCTCCGCCGGGAGCCTGCTTCTTCCTCTCCCACTCCCCCTGCTTGTGTTCCCTCTCTCACTGGCTGTCTCTATGTCAAATAAATAAATAAATAAAAATCTTTAAAAAAAAAAGAAAAAGAAAAAAATTACTTAAAAGATATTACTTTTTAAAGGAAGTTATTTTATGACTTTCTTCTTATTCTTTTCTAAAAATCAAATTTAAAAGGAAGGGGAGACAGAGTTAAGCCACAGCTTTCAAAAAATCATATATATTCTTTAATGAGATGATAAAATTATTCGCAGTTATCTCAATAGTTGCTTAAATACAAATTGTTACTTTAAAATTGCTGTCGTCTTGGGGCACCTGGGTGGCTTAGTCTGTTAAGCATCTACCTTCAGCTCAGGTCATGGTCCCAGGGTCCTGGGATCGAGTCCCGCGTTGGGCTCCTTGGTCAGCGGGGAGTCTGCGTCTCCCTCTCCCTCTGCCCCTCACCCCACTTGTGATTTCTCTCTCTCTTGCTCTGCTATCTTTCAAATAAATAAATAAAATTTAAAAAAAGATAATAAAATAAAATAAAATAAACCTGCTGTTGTCCTCCATGCTTGCTTAGGTTTCACATTACAGTATGTAAAGCACACTTAGTAAACTTCAATTAAAGAGGTTGGTGCTATGTGTCACTTCACCACATCCACCTGGTGGATTCCCACATTCAGTAGGGATAGGACTATCTCTCATGGCTAAGGTCTAGAGGTGGGACCACTGGTCTGCTCTTTCCTTCTCGCTGTGGGCACTTATTTCTGGTCAACCTCCTGAAATTCCTACATGCTCCTTGTCGTTCATTTTTGTGTGAGAAACTCCTTATACATCCTTTCCGATTTACCTCCTTTGCCAATGTCTTAGTTCAGAGTCATTTCTCTCTTATAGGATTAATCTTAAGAGCATTCTGCCTGATATCAATAACTGCCTATGCCCTTAGAGTAAATGTCAAAGTCCCTTCGGTGACCTGCAAAGCCCTATATAAATGTCCTCCATTGCACACATTCTGGGTTGCACACATGGTCTCCTGTCTGGACTTGGAGTTTGCGGGGCATACTTCTGCCTCAGGACATGTGCATTTGCTGTTTCTCTTCCTTCATGTTCCTCCTGAAGATGTCCACATGGCTCACTGTCTCATCGTCTTCAGGTTTTTCCATAAGCATCACCTTCTTAGTAAGGCCTTACCTGACAACAAAGCTAAAACTACAATTCCTTCCAAAATCCAAAACTATAATTTCCTTCAAACATTTTCTATCTGCTTCCCTTCCTTCAGTTTTCTCCTTAGCACTTACCACAAGCCAATCAACACAGCACCTACTCACCTCATGAATGCTGTCTGCCCTCTCACCAAAGATAAGCTCTCTTAAAGCAGGGATTTTTGTCTACTCTGTTCAATGCTGTAGTCCCAGCTCCCTGAACAGGGCTGGCACATAATAGAGATATAAAAAAATTGGTTAAGTAAACAATTTTGTAACCAGTTTCTCTACTCAGTCTAATCATCACATAGTACATTTTATTTTTTGAAGAGATTCAAACATAATATCAGGTCTTCCATGTTTGAAATTAATTAGCGATTCTCCATTAAGGAGCAAGGTAAAATGCATACTTTTTAATTTGGAGGTGCAAGTGACTCTGTGATCAGGTCTCAGTTCTACCTTTTCATCATCTCTCACCATCACATGCACCAGAACCTCCTACACGCTTGCTACAGCTTGTCCTCATTTGCTGTGGCTGCCCCATATCCAGTGCCTGATATGCTCCTGCCCAGTGAGTTTACTTAACAAAGTCTTCCCTCATCTCACAAGTCAGTTTAAACACTACTCTCCAGAAGACGAACTGCAGTTCTCTTTATTATTAACATGGAAGGAACATTCCCAGTTGCAAGGTAATGTATCTGCATGTGCCTGCCTCTCTCAATAGGCAAAGCTCTACTTTAAAGATTAGATTAGATCTTAGTCTGTCAGCAAAATGCCTAGCATGTTTCATAAAGAATAATTGATTGCATTGAATAAGGAAGGAAGGAATTACCTTGATTCTGGGGATTTAGAGCAGTTTATCCACATCCTATCCCCAAACTTTTCCATGTCCTGGCATACATAGAAATTTTGTGTGTACTGTCCCAAGAATAAGTAATGGAGGCTGTTCTGGGAGGAGGGGACTGGCCTGGGGATGTTAGTCACCCCACATGCAGAACACTAATGGAATCAGTATCTCCGCCTATCTAAAACTCACTTGAGGCACTACAGATGAGACACTCTGGATTGAGGCACCAAAACTCTAGTGGGAACTAATTTTTATGCCCTCTGAGCCTCATTCTTTTTTAATAAGCTTAACAGTCTTTCCTGTGTTGGATTTCAGGTCTCACAGTTAATAACACAGCCAGGAATTTCCCCACTCTGCTCATTCAGCCCCCGGCTCTGTGACCCAGTTCCTTTGAATGATTCCCCCTGCTCAGGAAAATATGTAGATACACTTTAATAACAGTGTAAATGTACTTTTAAACATCATATACATTCAAATAATTTATGTGATATATTTGTAATTATAGTATTTTGTTTAAGTCTGGACTTAAACAAAAACCTCGGATAATAGTGTTGCTTGTTGTTAGCCATTAAAAAAAAGTAGAGATTTGCAGAAATAGTGTGGAGTTTGAACATGAATTATTTTGGTTCATAACACATGTGGTGACATGTGTTTGCAAAGAATCAATCATAAATAGGTATAAGAAGGAAGACAGAGTTTTATCATTATTAAAGAATGAGCTAGAAGTAAATAAAAATGTCAAGTCCAAAAAGGGGAAATAATTACTCAACTCTTGAGACATCCAGTCTAGACCAATTGCAGATATTATATATATTTTTGTGATTAAAAGTAATCACTTATTCAGATAAAATGCAAGCTGATTTTTGTGTTAATCCTGCATGTGGGCTGTGGTTACATTAAACCCTGGATTTTATTTTCACTTACCTTTAATGCCAAGCAAAGGATGCTGTTTATTTTGTGTATTCCACATCCAATGAGATCTGTGACATTTACCAGAAAGTTGCCTACCTAGACTGAAGGCTATTATGTACTTCACCACTGCATTTACAAACAACATGGATTATTTCGGTGTAAAAAATTATGACTTACTTCTCCTGATTTCCATACAGCTTGTTAGTCTAAGTATATCAACAAAAAGGAAGCCCCTATGTGCTCTAATTACCTACACATGCAGTACTTCATCTGACAGCATCTAAAGAAGTCTCATATTATTTTCTCAAAGATCTTGAACTTGATATTATAAAGGACCAAATTTGCCCCCTAGAGCAAGGATTTTACTTTTTAACAGTATTTCCTACATTTCAAGCAAATCATTGCAAGGAGATCTAACATAAAAACAAATTGAAAAAGCAGAATTGCTCTGGTAGGTGCAGACAAGGGGCTCTGGGGCTGGTGTGCTCAGAGCTTTCCTTGCCTATTCTGAGGCACCCCTGCTTTAGACTCCATGAAGCATGATTTGAAAATCAAAGTACTAAACTATTGTTCACAATGGAAAACTTACAAATATGGAAGGGTAGTGGAGACCCTATATAGCTTTTACAGAATTGACCACCTGGAGTGACACAGTTGGTCCTGAGTCAAAAAGTCAAAAGGAACAAACAGGAGCCATCTGCCGTGGGCAGGAGCATATAGTGATCCAGAACAAGGAAAGCACCTCAGGCGGACTGAGACACTTCCAGGAGTCCTCATGAAGGAGCCACAGGTGAGCACAGAATAGCATCTGAGCAGACAAGAGCAGCATAGGGGTGGACCTGTGTATCTGAGAGAGAGGAAAGGCTAAACAATTATGAGTTTTTATGCTTTCCTAATTTCCTGAAGCTTCTGAAGCTCAGATATTGCTTTGCTTCCATTGGCTGCTGCATGGGTGTGGAAATTTATGGTACGGAGGAAGTGTACCTTAAAACTGCCATAAGTTTTAAAGTGAAAAATCAGAACAGTCAACAAGCAGAAGCAGATTTATAAATACAGAGAACAAACTGATGGCTGCCAGAGGGATGGGGTGGAGAGGATGAGCAAAATGGATGAAAGGGAGTGGGAGGTGCAGGCTTCTAGTTATGAAATGAGTAAGTCACCAGGATGAAAAGTATAGCATAGGGAATATAGTCAATGATATAACAGCATTGTGTGGAGACAAGCTACACTTGTGGTGGCCGTAACATAACATATAGAGTTGTCGAATCACTATGCTGTACACCTGAAACTAATGTAACATTGTGTGTCAACTGCACTTCACTAATAAATAAATAAACAAATAGTTTTGGAAAATTTAAAAAGTAAAGTAACAAATCACTTTGTAGTCAAAGTGAAAAATCTTAAGGAATATGCTGTGCTTGGGACTGGCATATCTTATTAGTGAGCTCAACCAGACTGACCTGTTCCCAGTGTTGGAGACTCCTGTGTCCTCAGTTATGTGTCAGAACAAGTAGTTGGCTTGATCCAGGGCACATACTCACACGTTCCCCCACTATTTAAACTGTTACCTTTATAATTAGTTATTCTATTTGAGGTAGAAATCTTGACTTCAACTCTCATAAACTACATACTAAAACATATAAAGTTGTATTCTAAAACTGCAAAATTACCTCATTTTAGGATGGCCCATTATTGTGGTTGCCTGTCTATCTCACTGTTAGTAACTATGTCTTATAGAGTCAGTTACATGAATCTGTGTAAGGCTCAGAACATCACAAAGGTCACAGTTCCAAACTGGAGCCATGGCCCTGAGAAAGCAGATCATGAGAGAGGTTCAACGACTAGAGAAACTAATCCATTCAAGAAATGAGGGTGGCATCCACTGATAAAGGAATGCAGTTATCAGGGGTGAGAACCAGGCCAGATACCAGCATTCTGGGACCATGAGGTCCTCCAAGCCTGTGTGAGAAGTGAGGTGTGAATGAAAGGCTCTAAATTCAGACCAGGTGAAGGCAGATGATCTAAGGCAGGCCAAAGATCGACATAAAAGATGCTTTGGAAGCAGTAACACAAGTACTAGAGAGGGTATGTTAGTAAATTCCTTCCATTACTTCAGTTAGAAGACATGCGCGAACATATATATGCACATGTTCACGAGCACAAACACGCACAAAGTGCAACCAATGGCAATTTACAGATCTTTATTCTTCAGTTAAAGAAAATTAAAAAGAAAAGTGGTATTTTGAACCAGACAAATGGAAAAACCTAATACCACTCTAAAGGACAAAGTACTTAAACATTCTGATTACTTATATTTAGCATCAAGGGCTTAAAAATTCTTTGCCGTATGTAGATATAGATGCTTGATACATTTATATTTTTATCTATAAACTATAGATATATATATTTAATTTTGAGAAAACTTTTCAAGTGTTGCTTATTTTCTGAATTTGAATAAATTGGTTGCCACTTAACGATATTCATTTAATCTCACGGCACATTTTCCTCCAGGTTATGGGTGTCTCCTGAAACCAAAGTGCAGGAATGCAGCCAGGGTCCTGAAACAAGCACCAGAACTCACAAGTCTCCAGGTTTTCTTTCTGTTGGTCTTTGATGCTTCTGTCTGTAAACGTTGTATGTTCCTCTCTGTTTGTAAACCAGTCTTCTCCACTGCTTGCCCTCAAGGCAGAAGAGTATTGTGTTCTCAGCGTTTTTCATGTTTCCTCCATGTGATAGAGAAGCTCAGTCTTCAACAGCACCCTTTTAGTATGGAGTCATATTTCCAGGGAAGGGCTCTCACTGGCTTAACTCAAACGAGGCTCCACTCATGACTCTGATAAATAGTGATACAAAAGTGACTGCTGGGCACAACCCAATTGTCCTACAACTTTTAGTTGGTGGTCTAGGGGAAGTGCATAAATAGAAAGTATCTAGAGAAGGAAAACCATGAATAAGACCCACACTACCAAAAGTATGCAGTACAAGGTGTATGGAGGACTGTCACAGAATTTGGTCTTCTTTTCCACACTCCCCTTCCCACCCCAACAGAGTCTTGTCCATACTTCTGGAAGGAAGAGGGTTAAGAATAATAGGTCAGTTTTTTGCAAAATTAAAATGCACATGAGAAGTGAACACACAGCAGCATTCTTGGTAATGTGATGATTGTGATAACCAAAGCTATGTGGTTCTGTGTGTGTGTGTGTGTGTGTGTGTGTGTGTGTGTTTGTGTTCACCTGTGGTATGGTGAGAGGCAGCACTTGGTTGTGCTGGTCCTCAACCAGGTGACCTCAGTGTGGTATCAGCACGGTCTTATGACCACATAGGAGGTAACTTCCTATGTGTCCACCACTACACAGGAAGTAGCTATGAGCCTTTGTGGGTGACATCAATGAAAGTGACTGTTAAAAGGAGGGAAAGAGAAGTGTCAGATGACATTTGGAAGCAGAAGGGACATATTCAGGAAGACCTGAAACTAACTCTCAGAGACCCTCTGAAATCCCCTGGGAGTTTTGGGATAGTTGGGGATGCGGAAGACATGGCCATCATGCAATTGTGGGGTACACGAGGTGCAGAACACTTGGACAGATGTCTCCAAGTGAAGCTTGGCACGATCTTCTTCTCTGTTCAGCCTGAGTTTGAGGAACTGGCTATCATGGCATATTTCAGTTCTCTGGAAAAACCATCCTTGAGGTCCCTAGCTTTGTGGGTCTGCTAATCTGTTATTGTCAATTGCTTCTAATCTGAAGCTGAAAAAGGCAATTATTTTTTCTCTCAGTGACAACAATGAAGCTGCTTCCATCGTGAAACCAGGAAGTGCATGGCAACATAGAGGGTTTGGAGCCTGGGCACAGGATGGTAATCTTACCTGGCAGTAAGCAGAGATTTTGAACCTCATCCCTCATAACCTTGATTACACAGTGCTGAACTGGAAGCTTCTAGTCTAGCTACCCTTTCCCTCTTCCATTTAAGAAAAGTCATTCATTCCTCTGATCCTTAAATTCTGTATCTGTAGAGTGACAGTGCTTTTACTTTTCATGCCCTCTCTAGAAAGTACTTGTCAAAATCAAAGGAAATGTTAGAGATATGGAGGACATGGTGTCATTGCACTTGGTTACTAATCAGTGGAATTTGTTCTGAGAATAAGTTTTCCCAAAGCTTCAGCAAATGTTAAATCACCTGCCAGATTTTCATAGAAGAAAGAATCTTAAACCAAAACCCACCATTTTTAGGCAAGCCTGATGAAGCTAACATTTTCCCTAGCTGAAGGGAAAGGAGAGATGCCAAGAAGAGAATTCTGGATGCACACAGCTCTCTAAGACTTCACTTCTGCTGATTGAATAGGAAGAATCAGAGAGGCATAGGATGGAGAAGGGGCAGTCATCAGGTCCCTGTTTGATTAAAAAAAAAAAAAGGAAAAATGCCTACACTGAGAGATTAGTAGCTTAAAAACACAAATAGGTAGAAGGGAGAATTCTTTGAAAGATAGCCTTCAGGCAGAAAAATAGGACACTACCAACTGTCATTGTTTGAAGCTTTTTATCCCAAAAGCAAAATTGCTAGAACTTCTCTGGGTGATTGGAAGGACTAGAGTCTTCAGTGAGGAATATTTTTTTACTTTTTACCATGAGAAGACCAAGAGCAAAATGAATGAGAAGGTAGGGTGCTATTTTATTTATGCTTTTATTTGATGAACCTGAGAAACAGTTGGTAGCTGGATGTATACACAGCTAGTTTCAAAGTTGTATTTTGGATAAAACGTTTATCCACCTAAGAACATGCAGGCTCCTTTGTCCTTTATAGAGAGACAAAGTCAATTCCTCTGCAACTGATCATGATTTAGTAGCAACACTCTTTAAGACTCAACACTCTTACCTTGCTGCATCCCTACTTGAACATCGGTGCTCAATTCTAAAATATTTCAGAAATGTAAACTAAGATACTAATCAAAGAGGATATTCAATAAGCACTTTGATAATAAAAATTAGATCTATAGAGATGTGATGGTTAACTCTACAATGGACTGTAAACATAATGATAATAGTAATATTCAATGACATTTGTGGAACAACTACTGGGTACTAACTTGTAATGTTTTTCATGTATCATCGCCATATTCAATTCCTCTAGAAACCTACGAGCTAGATAGCCGATTGTTTCCCTTTCTTAGATACAGGAATCGAGATGTTAAAAATTCGGCTCAAGGCAACACTACCAGGAAGTCATATGGTGGAGTCCCATCTCACACATGGGTCTGTCTGACCCCACAGTGCACAAGGTTTCAGTCACTGTCTGATATAGGCCAAGAGCATAGGAATCCCTGCATATTTAGCCCCAAGCCTAGACCCAGTTCGAAGTTCCATTTAGATTTCACTTTGAATCTACTGACTTTCCCCTGTAAGTGCTTGCTATCAACTTTGCTAACTGTGATTTTATTTTGACACTAAAAATTCTCTAGCTAAGGCTAAGTAACCATCATCAAATAAGTGGGAAGTTTGGCCAGAAGATGGCTGCAATTCCTTTCAATGGTTTTCTTTTGTGAAATTAATCATCATTCTGGCCCCTTTGCACGTGCTGCACTATATAAAATCTCATAGAAAATAAGGAGATACATCTACTTGCAAAATTTCAGCAGGCATCAATTTATTTCAAAAGCATAAACTGAAGGGTGACTTGTGATAAACAGGAATGTGAGAAAATGCACATATGAAAGCCCTTTGTGAATTGTGGAACTCAGTCCAAGTCAGTGGGAGACCTGCCATCTTGAACCTTGCCAGCAGTGTGTAGAGCATGAGTTAGCAATAAAAGTTGGCACTTTCAAAAACATCAGGAAGAAAATACTTGACAGGTACAAAGCACAGAGCTCCCAGGAGCCAAGTTATGCTTTTATATTCATTCATTCATTCATTCATTCATTCATTCATTCATTCACAGTCATACCTCGTTTTATTGTACTTTGCAGTTTTGCATTTAAAGAAAAAAACTGAGGTTTTGTGGCAACACTGCATCAAACAAGTTTACCAGTGCCATTTTTCTAGCAGCATTTTTCACTTCGTCTCTGTGTCAATAAAACATTTTTAAATTAAGGTTTGCACATTATTTTTTTAAATATAATGCTAATGTACACTTAGTAGACTCTATAGTATGGTGTAAACGTAACTTGTACTTGCACTGGTAAGCCAAAAACATTCATTTGACTTTTTTTATTGTGATATTTGTTTTATTGTAGTGGTCTGTAGTATAGCCAAGGTATGCCTGTGTTTATCCATCTATGCGCTCAGTTTTTCAAATATCAATGGCCCAATATTGGGCTTGAATCTATGGCAGATACATATACAAACAATAACAATACAGCCTCAGAAGCATCATTACAGAGGTAAGTCCAAGTACCAGGGCATCTAAAACAAGGGATGGCAATACTGAAAAAGACTGATTCTCCACTGCTTGTGAATTCTTCTGCTATCACCCTTCTGAAGAAATCAAAGACTTATCACATATAAGACTCTAAAGTATTTTTTTTTTTTTACTTCTGAGCCTTATTGCAAATATTAATGTGCTGCTTTGCCTTCCTGCTGGGTTGAACAGGAATGGTGGTAAATGAAGAGAAAATCACTGATGTTCCCTAGCTAGCAGGGGGTTCTCTGTATACTGACTATTTTAGCCCATATGCCCATTTATCTGCACCTTTTTTCTCATAACTATTAGGATGATTTACTTCTGTTAGGAAATCTAAGGGAGGAGTGAGCCATAAACTGAGCATTTCTTAAACCACGGCTACAAGCTGAGACTCTGTGGGAATGCTGTGCCTATACTCATGATGGATTTCAGAGGGGATTGCAGAACTGAGAAGCTTAGGAGACACACACTTACCATAAGCTCACAGCCGGCTGCACATTGTCCTGGCAGGGAAAGGAAGATGGAACTAGAGAGCTTTAGTACAGGAGCCTCACTAGAGGTGCAGGCGTAGTGCTTAAGAACGCTGGTTCCTGAGCAAGTCCACCCGAGCAAATCCTGCTGCTGCCACTCGAGCAACAACAACAATAATGATAACTGTGTATCAAGACATATGTGTGAATAAATTCAGGTAAAGCTGTTAGAACAGAGCCTGGCACAGAATAAGCACTGTATAAGATTTTTCTATTACTATTACTACTACCTGCATCATCATTATTATTAATACAGAATGAAATAGAGAAGTAAATATAGATTTGTACTTTTATGTTCAGACAGATGTGTATGTGCTTAAACCATGCTCTCCTGCAACCTCTTTTCTAAAACCCTTCCATCCTCTGTTCTATTCGTGTACACGTGCATCCTTCTGTTTTAGCTGTTGGGACATATATCTTCATTTTAGAAGGCAATTGCTGCAACCATGGCTAAAGAAGAAAAAAATAGAGAGGCTGTAATTCTCTAATGGGATGTGGTGTGATTGAGTCAGAACCTTTCATTTAGGGATGAGAGGTTGGCAGAGTCTCAGGGGCTCAGCACTGAGGATCTTCAAGTTTGGTTACCCTACCAATCGACCCCTCCCTACTGGTGTTCTCCCTTTTCAATTACTCTGTGGTTGCCTTTTGACCAAGGTAGAAGAAACTGGACTAGTTGAGCAGTTTTTTCTGTTGTTGTTGTTGTTTTGCCTGTTTATGGGATGCCACACTTCCAAATTATACACCTCAGTATCAAGTATAGTTTCTTTCTTTCTTTTTTTTATTATGTTCAGTTAGCTACTGTATAGAACATCATTAGTTTTTGATGTAGTGTTCAATGATTCATCAGTTGCATATAGCACCCAGTGCTCATCACAACACATGCCCTCCTCAATATCCATCACCCTGTTACCCCCACCAACCCCCTTCCTTCTGTAACCCTCAGTTTGTTTCCTGGGGTCCATAGTCTCTCATAGTTCATCTCCCTCTCTGATTTCTCCCCCTTCAGATTTCTCTCCCTTCCCTATGGTCCTCCATGCTATTGCTTATGTTCCACATATGAGTGAAACCATATGATAATTGTCTTTCTCTGCTTGACTTACTTCACTTACCATAATCCCCTCCAGTTCCATCCACGTTGATGCATGGTTTCTGGCATGTTAAGAGATACTTAGAAATTATTATGGCTGAATGAATGACTATGTGTCCCACAACTAAACTTTTCCTCAGTCTTTGAAGCTTGGTAAGGAAGACTTGCAGAGACCAAGCCTACAGTGTTGTCCCAGGACCATCTCGTCAAGGGAATCCCTGGCTCAGGAAAATGGCTTACCACAGAGCTGGTAGCAGGCTGGATATTATTGTAGTGCTGGATGTGGCAGGATTTCAGGATCTGGTGTCATCTGATACCTCTAATATTTAGCCTGCCCACTATATCCAGAGTCCATACTTTTAAAACAGCTTTCTACTTGTGCAACCCACTTAAGAGTTGGGTAACAGATTCCAGATACCTACAATTTCTGAGACATAGTACTATATTGTTAATGAATAAATCCATATTCAATTTCACATATCACACTCACTCTTTTGAGCTGGGTTAGTTTTTATGAGTTGGGTTGGCATGAATCAGCATTCTTATAGCTAGTTTATACTGGATGCACGAATACAAATACAATAAAAACATAAAAAAGTGAACTGGCCAAATTTGTAAAGGTGAGAGTCAAACTCTCAATGTTAGAGATTATACTGATGCATTTTGGCAATCATTTTGCTGGACCTTGGTCTTTCCCTGGTTTTGTTTTCAAAACACGGAGTAGTCTCTCAATATGCTGCTCTGCTTATCTTCTCTTTCCTGGTGGGTAATGGATACCTTTTATGACACTTTGGCAAGATTCTATAACTTCTCAGTGACTCTTGGCTTTTTGAAAAAAAAAAATATAATTTCAATATTTAGATGCAGTCTTTCTCTATTTAAAGCTTTATTCTTAAGCATAATGCAAATGTCCTTATCCTTTTACCCCTCTCCCTCACCCCAACTCAGGCTTAGCTGTCCCACAGTCTAGTCTCTTGGATTAGGTGGGGGAAGTGCTGCATGTTGAGATCTTTACATTCCTTTTTCTCCCCCTTCCTTAGGTGTTAAGTCCTCAGGTGTATTGGGGCAAGGACAATTAGAGTAGGAAATGGTGCTTGTCTGATTACTTGAGCGAGTGAGAGTTCCTCCTTGTTGGCTGTTATTAGTTCACTGGCTGATACTAGATAATAGGCAACCAAACTGGCTTCTTCAAAGGGGGCAGGCAAATGCTCTCTGGAGGATATGGCCAGGACCTACTCCACTGCACTGTTCTCTCTGGCACGAGATCTAGTACTGGACTCATTTCCTCTACTTTCTAAGCTTCCACCACAGGGCTCCAACATGGACCCTCTTTTGCCCAGCCCCCCTTAAACTGGAAACTAACTCTCCTGATTGGGGTACATGGTCAACTAGCTTCCACAGTGCCCCCTAAATCCTTGGGAAACTTGCTTGGCACAGCAAAGGGCAGGACTACATTCTACTCCACTGTTGCTGCCCATTTTCTCTCCATCACCTCACCAATTCTTTCTGTCTTGCCCAGATAGCAAAGAGCAAGTTCATGACTATATGGATGTCTACCCAAAAAGTCATCAGCCTCATCATTGCTTTATGCATAATTCTTGTGGCATTCCATTCTTTGCCTTTGGGGAGGGAAAGATGTCCTTTCTGAGCCAAGAATACACTGGTGTTTCTGTTTTCCTATTCCAGAGGAGCTGTCTCCAACCGTGTATCTTCAAAAACTTAGAATGTGGAGTACTTAGTGCCTTTATCCTCAGATTTACATCTTAGCTGTAGTTCTGAGGCTTGGAAAATCTCTCCTGAAATTCGTTTACATTTTCCTGGACACTTCCAACTCTCTCTTGGAGATTTATACCCCATTTGCCATTCTGACAACCAAATGCAGGATGTGTGTGACCCCAAGGTGGCCCTGGCCACATATGACACCCTTGTAGTTAGGAAGATAAGGGCGATATGGGGAGATATTTATGAAGCACTGGAACTTGTTAGTGGAAAAAATTTTTAAAATATGCTTTCACTCAGTCACTTATTCCACACACATTTATTGAGAACATATCATGCACGGGGCATTAACACTGAAAAGATGCAAGAAGTTACAACCATCTGTTTTGGGAGACAGATAATTCAGGTGTCAAAAGGCCAGGAGACAGGGGGAATAGACTACCCCTGGATGAAATGGATAGGCAGAAAATTTGCTTCCCTGAAGATGCAAACATCATGGTTAACTTTCAAAGAAAGAAGAGAGGAGTTTAAAGATAAGACCTTAGGTGACCAACATTTTAGAGATTTGAAAAAGAAGTAATAGCAGTAGGGAGAAAGAAAAGGAAAGGAATAGTGGCTTCCAAAATAAGACAGCACAGTGCTACAAAGAAGGAAGTTTCAAGAACCAGAATGGGAGTTAATAATATCAAGTGGCATAGAAAAGTAAAGGATAGTGAGAAATGAGACAGAGGCTGGGGGCGGGGAAAGCATTTCGAAAGTACAGGTGACCTTTGAGAGAGCAGTTTAGTAGTATGGGAAAAAGGAAGAAAGCAGAATGCAGATTAAGAGCAGGGAGTGGCCAGCAAGGAAACAAAAAACTCTTCTAACTTCCTTATTTCATTGTATTTTTTTTAATTGAAGTGTAGTTGACACATACTATTTCATTGGTTTCAGGTGTACAATATAATGATTCAACAACTCTATATATCATGCTGTGCTCACCACAGGTTTGGCTGCAGTCTGTCACCAGGTTAACGCTATTACAATACCATTGACTATATTTCCTGTGCTGTGCCTTTTATTCCCATGACATTCATTCCGTAACTGGAAGCCTGTATCTCCCGCTCTTCTAAGGAGTTTGGGAGGATGAAGGATTAGCCTGGTGAGGATCTTTTTTTTTAACCTTAAACAATGAGAAAATCTAACGTGTGAAAGCAGAGGCAAAGGGACAAGTGAAGATGAGGAGACAGAAGTTGACACAGAAGGAATTAAGTCCTAGAAGAGTCAGGATGGTGTGAGAGTCAATGTAAAACAGTGTGTTAAGAGACAATGATTCAAACCATCAAAAAGAAAATAAAATTGCCTATTTTGCTCTTCAGTAGAAGTAATCCTCATGTTGAAAATTACAATTGATTGACATAATTCTTTATCTTCTCAAAAATGTAAACTGAAATACCCCTTCATGCTACCTTCCCACTTAAGGTGTTGACTCCCAGGAGGAAAATTCTTCCTTGTTTTTATTCCTTTAAAATAGTGCTCATTTAAAAACATGAGTGTAATTAATGAGGGCCCATAGCTCCCTAGAAGAAAACACGGTTGAAGTAACCAGTATAAAGTCAAAGATGAAGAGAAGCAATGGAAGCATCCATTGGCATCCCAGTCTACCATGACACCATGCTATTTTCTCTGGCTCAGGAGTTTCCAGTGTCAGTATGGGTGAAGAGAGGTAAGTGTTCACTCAGGCACCAGGTGAAAAAGAGGGATAACTACCTTACAACATTTTCTCTTTTCAAACAGCTATGCTCGAGCTTTCAGAAGGTTTTGCTTCAGAGCTCAGTAAAAGCAAACATGAGTGGAAAAGAGGTTCAAGGTGGCCTCTCCCACATAAAACTTTGTGGGGAGAAAGCAAACAAGAATAGTGTTTCTATCAATAATAACAGATCAGAAATATCTTTGCAATGTCCTCTCAACTCCATGATATATTCTGCTGTTTTGAGGACAAGAAGCATGAGATAAGACAAATGTGTAATTACTTCTTGACCCACTCTTTCTAGTTTTCCATTTTCATGAGACGCCACAATTCATTATTTGCATTGATATATACAGAAGGATGGGGACGCTTAGTTGATATTCATTTATTCAGCAGTCTGTAATCTATATTTAATGGAGTACCAGACTGTGGCATAATAAACCGTTTAGAAAGATAGCTGCTTCATACACAGGGGTTATTGCTTGCATAACCTGTACTTATTTTTCATTACAAAACTAAAAGAGCAAAGCATAATTCATACAAGCAAATGAAGTTAGCATTTAATGGCTTGAAAAATGATAGTATGAGCTTATACTGTCAGGCACTGAGTGGCTGTAAAATAAAGGAAAGGAGTACCCCCAAAATTGCTAAATAAAAAGCTGTTTTTTAGTTCACTGTGAAATATGGATGCCAAGGCAAACAATGAGATCCCACTCCATCAGGTACTAAGTAGCCCCTTAACTGGCTGACTTGTGGCTAGAAGAGCTGTTTGCCCTTCAGAGGCAGCCTCTGCCCTGGAGCATGCCATGTGCTCGGGAGTCTGAAAGGGTCTTCCTGCTAACAGAGAACTTTAGACACTTCATCTTGAGCACTCCTACTGAATATACACCATGCCATGGGTGCCTAGGGAACTGGGTGTGGAGATGAACGTCACCAGGAGTCAGTGATGCACAGAACGTGAGTCCCTGATGGCCCTGGATCCCCGACAGTGTCTGATTCCAGCATCGTGGTTCTTAAATGCTGTCCTGTGGGGCAGTGCAAATCTGGAATAAACTTTTGTGAGTCTGTAGCAAAATTAAAATCATAAGAATACTATTATTAGTTTTTCAGGTTGTTAAATGTACTCAACTTAAAGGGCTTTCAATTTTTCTGCTATTATGTTTTTCCAAGTTTATTCTAAGTCATAATTTCTATTTATGAAATAATAATGGTAATAGATGGTAGGTGTGATTGTCTTTTTTTAATATAATATGATCAAATAATAAAATTGGTCACCCAATGTCAGCTCTGAAGGAATCCAACTTTCTGGAAATCATGGTTTTAGATTTCTCATTCTCAGAGAGTGATACAGATTAATTTCAGAGTGCAGAATCCATCTCAGTACTCATAGGAATTACTCAGAATTTTACTTTCTTGAGCCTTCATCCAACTTCACTTATAAGGTGCCATTTTTTTTTTCTGTACACTATTATCTTTGGTTCTCCATTTGTAAGAATTTGGCTGATAGAATATTTATACATTTTATTCATCTTCTGGCCTCTCATTTTCTTCATACCAGCCATTTACTTGGATATAGTGTATCAATAAAATATATTATTACATCATATATTACAGCTTTCCTTGGGGGGGTAGGAACAGTAATAAATCATTGGTTTTATTTCTTTAATAGCATTTCTTTTTTATCTTGTGGTCCAGGAAGTAGAGCAAATGTTTGTGACATGAATTAGCAGCATACCAGGGCTGCGCTGTTACCAGACATCTGCAACAATTGGAATGCCCCCAGCTGTCTATGATCAAAGACTATCAATAATACTCAAAAACAAGATTTCAGAGACCTTTAATTATTTTCAATCCATATTATTAGGCCTTTTTATTTATTCTTACATATAGTTCCAACCCCTCATGCCACTGTTTGAATATGAGAGATTAATAATTTATATTAGTCCTGAAGGTAAAAGGAAGGGGTGTTACAAGTCACAGCATGACTTTTATAAAACCAAGCATAATAAAACTTGATATAAAGATGGTTGGATGAGGAACAAAGATAACAGAATCTGGTCCAAAGCAAGCCAGGCCAACAAATGAACAAAAGCTTGCAAATTCAACACAGGGATCAGAAAGGAGGAATACGTACATGGCTAAACTAAGCTAAGTTGAAGTACCTTGAAGATGGTGGTCTTATTTCTGTTGCTACGTTACTGCTATGATTGCTTGATTACACACAACTTGTATATACTATGTCAAGGTGTCACAGGGATATAGTGATTTGTATGGGTTAAAAGTGGGATTAAGAAATATCTACTAAGATCTCCAAAGAAGGAATCTAGAATGTAAAATGTTTTCTGTATATATTCTGAGTGTTGGAACAGCCCAAATCATATTTTCTTGGCCATGCCAGGCCACACTTAAACAATATCAATGATCTTCAATCCAGAATCATTAAGATCATCATTATCACCATCTTTACCACCACCATGACCACCATCATTACAATTAACATTTGTTGAGTTTTCGTTATGTAAGAGGCACTGTGCTATGTGCCTTAGTGTTATTATTCAATTAATCTTCACAGAGCCTTATAAGCTATTTGCTATTATTTGTTCTCATTTTCCAGAGAAAGAAAGCAAGACAAAGAAGACCAATACCAGAACTGGAACTGGAACTCAAATTTGCCTGATGTTAGTCTACCATACTATTATCTATTTCTGTAGTCATTGAAATTCTTTATCATTTGAGAGAGGAAGCCCTGATATGAATGGCCACGGGCAAACCTAATTCTTTTTTGCTCTTATTGGAAATGCATAACAGCAGGTGAAGACATGTCCCATAAATAACCCTAAATATGCTTATTCTTCCCCTTTTCCCCAGCTCAAAGGGCCAGTATTCTCCTCTGAATACTTTGCTCTTGTTCCCCTTATCTATTCATATATTCCTTAACTCTTCCATGAAAAGAAGCTTTAATTATCCTGATGCAGATTCAGTTCTTGTAGTTCCTGCAAAACGATTGTCTTTTGATAGATTTCAGTATCAATAATGCTTTAAGCAAAGCACTATTTGTTGCTCATCTTTTAAATTCTGGAGTTGAAAGGAGCTTAGATTACCCAGTGCATTGGGGAGAATTAAATCCCAGAGAGGCTAAGTAACTTGTCTTAGTTCATAAACTGGCTGGTAGGAGAGTGTATATTGGATATCAGTCTTTGTGATACTTGCCATCTTCTACCTATGGCATCACTGGTGAAAGAAAACACATCATTCGCCAGAAGTTTTCAGTATCAGCTATCTACAGAAAGAGGGTGATTTCTTTTGTTTCTATTTGGTACCAAAAGTAAACTAAGTCCTTGACACACCATGCATGGGGAGGAAGAAAGACAAAACAACCCCCAGCAAAAGACAAACAAACAAACAAAAACAAAACAAAACAAAAACCCTGGAAAATAAAACATACAAGCAAAAAACCTTCCTATGTATCAGACTTGTCTATATAAGATCACTGAACTCTGTCCCTTTGCCTTTGGTTTTCCAGGGTAATGCCTGCTCTCACTGCTGAGTTTCACTAGAAATCTACACTGTCTCTAAATGCACCGCAAGCTCAAACTTTTAGAGTTTCACACCCCCTTTCTATAACCCTGCTGGCTTCAACAGTTCCAATGACATTTCTCTTGAGCAATTTCTGTTTTTAAAAATGGAGGGAGTGGAATGTTTAGCACTGTCTCCACCCACTCTGTTAGCAAATTGTGATCAAATGTCACCCACAAACAGGACAGTTAATGATTTTCTTTGAGCTGAAACAGAAGTTGATCACTGGAAAATGGAAACAGTGTTCTTTTTTACTCCCTGCTCGGGATGTGATACAGGGTTGACTGAGGACTCTATTTAAAATTCAGCAACACAATTATCACAAACGCTGGGCAAAGCAAATCTTCAAGCCTAGAAAATGAGAAATTCAGAAAGTAATGACTAAATCAATAGTATCTATAATCTGGGATGGAGGGAATGTCTTCTCTGCAGTATTGATAGTTATTTGTAATACACAGAGATTTACTTAATGCTCAGATATAGATGAGAACACAGGCACTCATCAACTGAATTGGTTTAGAAATATAGCAGAATGAAGGACAGAAAAAAACACACTTAATTCTTTACTTGGGCAAAGGCAGTTAAAATAATTTTCAATCCTGTAATTAGAAACAGGGCTGGGAAAGCAGTAGACATAGGAGATGGGTAACAGTAGCCAAGCCCTTCTTGAACACACTGGTTGAACTACTGAGGAGTGTTTTGTTTGTTTGTTTGCTTGCTTGCTTGTGTGCGTGTGTGTGTGTGTGTGTGTGTGTGTGTGTGTGTGTTTTGTCAGAAATTGTCTCAGATAGCGGACGGGCAGGTAGGGCTGCTGGTGAGGACATCTGTGTTTGCAAGTGTGAGCACCTGGGAGGGCAGAGGCAGGAAGAAAAATCTAAGATGGTGGATAAACAGGCTCAATGCTTATAAGTTCATCTCTTGGGAGCAGGGCAAGAAAATGGACCACTTACCGAATTTTACCACCAAACGTTTGGTTAATCAGCACTTACTGAATTATAATGTGCTGGCCTAAGTTTTTTGTTTTTTTTTTTTGAAAAGAAATTAAGCAGATATAGAATAAATATCTCTAATAAATAAAGGATACAAAACATTTATTGCTAGGATATAGAAATTTTCTATCTCAAACCTCTTAAATGACTTAGTATAAGATGAGGGGTTTTTGTGTATGTGTGTCCCCAATGCCTCAATCTAGTATTATAGCTCTTTGGATCAGAGGATGCCTAGTTAGAAACCTCTGTAATGGAACTTTTGCAGTAACTGCAAATATGGAAGGGAGCGAGAGATCTCCAGGTAAGCAGTGGGGCAGCCAGAATGCCCTCCAGATGGTATCATCTGTAGGGAGGGCAGCTCCATCTGAGCCCACAACCTTTGTGCACAGTCTGCTTTTACTGCAGCAGGTGCTTTCGGCCTATTTCACTGTGGGAAGAAGTGTGATTTCTCTCTCAGCAACACCAGTTAAGTGAAAAATGCACAATGCCAAGAGACCAAGTAAAGAGAAGAGAAATGGCAGGCAGATCTTTAGCTCTTAAGGCAGCAGTGTCTCAAATAGAAGAAATTTTGAGGATTCAGACTTCTGAGGGAGACACTGATAAGCGATATGATGAGAGACATGATGGGATTAGTCTGGGTGGACCCTGGGAAGAAAATGGTCATCACTGCAATGGTGTGGACCTAACACAGTGTTAGGGGCTCTGTGCAGCAGGCACGGAGGGCTGCCTTGTGAGGGTGTATTCATGTACTGGGGCATGGGAAGCACGTTGTAGAGCTTCCTGGAGCAGAAGAGGGCCCTGTGGCAGGGGAGGGAGGAAGGCAGGCAATGGGCCTGCGGATGGTTGTTGAAGGGATTAAGAACTGGCAGTGACTTTCTAGAAGACAGGTTCTGGGCTAAAAAGGTGAACCACAATGTTTATCTTGAATTTTACAAGCATATACATAAATGTATCTATGGTAATGACAACTAAGTCAGAGTTAATTTACAATAAAAAGGTATTGATTACAGTGCATTGAATCAACTAAAGATTCAAAACTGGGAGACTGATCACAAATAAAATGGGGGCTGTGGCTGCTAGAAGCAGACAGTGACAGCTGACAATTCAGGAGGAAACAAGTTAAAAAGATGTCAAAAGTAGAAGCAAGAACTGGAAAGGTGTAGCCCCTCGGGTTATTTTACGAAGGGATAAATAATCATCCTGTTCAGCTTGGGCCCTTTTCCTTACAGTATAGTTCAAATGATCCAGAGCCATCAAGAATAAGTTAGCAAATACTCAGGAGGCTTGTGTTAAGAACTCAGAGAGTATAACATATTTTAAGAAGAAAACCACAACTCCTTTCTAGGTGCTGAGGCTGAACTACTTGTCATCCTTGTGTCCATTTATTTTCTTGCCTAGCCTGTATCCAATCCATCCTCAAATCCTGTAGGTTCTGTCTTCAAAACATATACAGCACACTCCATCATCCCACTACCTCCTCTCTTTTCAGCCAGAGTAAAATAGAAGCTTCCTCCCCCACACTGTTCCCTATCTGCCTTGCCCTAGTAATCCCCCTTCCTAACACACAGTTTACTAGTCAGTTGTCAGAGAAGTTAATTTAGGGGGAATTCACATTTCACATTCTGCTGTGTTGATGAGCTGATGACATAATTGAGGAAGAGCAATGAGCTGTAAGCTTCAGATTCCCGAGGCTTAGAAACAAGACTCCCTCCATCTACGTGATTTGGAAAATCTGTAAGCCTTTGTCTTTCTGTGCATTTCCTTGGCCATCATATTGAGGTCAACACCAACCCTTACTGGGCCACTGAAATGGCTTCCTACCCAGACTCTCTGCTTCTACTTTTGTCCCCTCTTTATAATGAGAGGAATTCTAAAATGCATCAGTCAAATCTACATTTTTGAAAGTTAAGGATAACATTAATAATTACCCTAAGACAATAGTCATAAATTGGAGACATCTCTGACAGAGCAGGATATATGGTCACTGTATCTTTAATCTATTTTTCTTCCAGGAAACTCAGTGAACTTAGAAAAAAATCTAAATAAGTTTTCATCAGTCTCCTTCTTAAAAATCCTCCTGTGGCATCCCATTCCATCAATAATAAATTACAAATCATACTGGGACTTACAAGTCTCCTTCTCAGACTTTACCTCGCTTTGCTCCATATGCTCCAAGCCCCCCAGCCTTTGTTCTAATCCCTGAAAATGCCCAGCTCAGTTGCCTCCTGAGGCCACTGCATGCCCTTACCCACCTTGCCTGTAATGCTCTTTCTCTTTCTGTGTGCACAGCTGACTTCTTAACCTTCAAATGTGCTCACACATAAACTCTTCCAAAAAGCCTTTATTATTACAACAAAAATATCCCTCCACACTTTTACTCTATATCATGTTAATGTGATTAGTTGCCTTTTTAGTACTCAGCTTCATCTAAATTTTTATTTCTGTTTTTATTGGTTTACTCTCTCCTAGAATACAACTTGATGCAAGCAGGAAGAATCTTTTATCTTCCATACTTGGATCAGCATTTGGAATTGCAGGGGAGGAAAAATAATTTTCCCTCTACCCTTCTTAGTTCTTGTTTGGGAACCTTGTAACAAAAGACAGGTTAACAAGAGAAAAACAAACAGAAGTTAATTTACATGTGTACCTCATGTATGCATGGGAGACAAAAGGAAAAAGTTAATTTTCAGAGATGGCTTAGAATTCAGGCTTGAATAGTATATTCAAATAAAGACAAAAGAGAGAGGATGTGGGGGGGGGTTAGTTATGGGGATGGGGACATGACTAGGAAAAGTAAACAAGAGTAACAGTCTCGTGATTTATAGTCATTCTTCTCTTATAGGTACAGAGCGGGTGCCACCCTCACAAACAGAGATGTCCTCTACAAATGTAAATTTCTCTTACAAAAGTATAACCTGGACTCTGTTTTCAGAACTTCTCTTGTGTTTACTGTTTCTCAAAATAATCATTTCGAAGCAATTCGTATGCAAAAGAGGCATATTTGGGGATGGCATATTCCACTATACAGAGTATTTGCACAAAGGGTGAATAAATAAAACTTAAAATTATGTTCAGTTACATGACTATCATAATAAATAAATGCGATAAAATGCTTTGTAAGATAAGAAGTGATATACAAAAGTGAGATGTTCCTAGATGGATAAATACATCTATATTTATTTTGATATATGTAAATATATATTTAGAGCAGGGGGCTATTATAAAATAATAGGTTCACAGTTTTATATCAATAGGCAACACTCAGAGAATATTATATATTGAACTATCTGGTTGGCAGAGTACAGTAGTGAAAGAGTTAACCCTGGTTGGTGAGGGGGAAAAGCTAGAACTACCAGAGATATGTAGTCAGATTCCTGATCTCTGGTGGAGGCAGTCTCCACATCATATCTATTACGAGTGATACAGTCGCAGAAAACTGTATTCTTCATATCATTACACTTACATACAGCATAATTTTCCTTCCAGAAACCCTAGGCTGCATAGCCTGAAGGTATTCAATAAAACTGAGAGGAAACACTAGAAGTGAATCATACCAGTTTGACATTTCCAGTTCTGCTGTGACCGCCAGATCAAAATATAGTCTGCGGGTCTCTTTTTCATTAGCGTGAAACTGCCGGGTTTTAAAACAGTTTATCCGTTGAATTAATCTCCAACCTGTCTTTCACACAGGGCAGATACAGCTCCCTGCATCAGTCTTCTTCTTCTGAAACACTCTTATTTTTATTTGTATGCATTCTGGGTAATGAATAACAATCTTTTGTGGTTAGAGAATGCCATTCTCTAAAATAGCTCCTAGCATTTTGTAAATGTTAACTCATTAGATCTCATACAGTCCAGAGCCATCTATCACACTGAGGTAGGTCAAAAGCATCATACGTCACATTTTATAGATGGAGGAATTTTAGGACTTCAACCCAAGGTCATCTGCAGTCAGCAGCCAAACAGAAGAAGACAAGGCACAGAAATATTATCCCGGAATTGAACAAATCTTACTCTGCCTTCTGACTGAGCCAAGCTGGCCTTCAGGGTCATGTGAGGACAGTGGTTTTTGCATTTAACTAACTCGGGGATTCAGATCCAGATGGAGCTGGAGAATATGAGGCTAATCACACTGCTTGCCCCCCCCCCCCACTTTGTCCTGGCAAAGAGTAATTAAAATGCATATCAAAGCAGACTTCGAAATTCCATAGTATCTGAGGTAATTCAATTATTTTCCCTGCAATCCTCTGCTCTAGGCATTTTGCTGAGATATCCACACACTTCCATTTTTCACCCTGTTTACCATCCTGGGAAGAGGTGGTGCAGCTAAAGGCATTTTCCAGCTTCAGGGAAATGAACTGCTCTCTGTGGTTCCTGCTTCCAGCTTTGAAATTGTTTTTGCCGTTCTAGTGAAGCCAGTGGCCCAGGCAGTCACACACTACACGGAGTGCTCTGCAGTCTTCCTGGCCCCATGTCCCTTTTCCTCTCTATCACAACCCTGGGCCTCCACCTCACAAATAAAGCCAGCATGTCAATGCTTGCTTCAGTCTATGCTTCCTAGGGGATCCAGTCAAAGAGACTAGTGATGGGGAAACATCCAACAATGAGAGATGTTTCTTGATGCTTTTCTGCTAAGACAAAGGCGTAGGGTAGAGAATTGAAAAACTCATAGAAGAGTAAGTGGAACTTAGAAGTGTATTCTATTTGGGCTCCACCAACTCAGTCATCTGTCTCAGGATCCTTACAAGGAGGACCCAATTTTGTAACATTTCCCAAAGTACTAAGAGCAGGGGGAAGGAAAGGAATGCAGGCTGAGGAGAATATTCATGTCCCAGTGCCTCAATTTTTTTTTTAAGATTTTATTTATTTATTTATTTGTCAGAGAGAGAGAGAGTGTGTGTACAAACAGGGGTAGTGGCAGGCAGAGGGAGAAGCAGGCTCCCTGCTGAGCAAGGAGCCCAGGATGGGACTCAATCCTAGAACCCTGGGATCATGACCTGAGCCAAAGGCAGACCCTTAACCAACTGAGCCACCCAGGGGTCCCATCAGTGCCTCAATTTTAAGACAATTTTCTGCCTTTTGTCAGGAGTGTTTCAAATGTCAGAAATATAATAGAACTGGAAACATGAGAGAAGTTATATTAGTTATGTAACTTGTGAGATATAAGTCATAATTATATTTATTTTCAGACAATGGCAATATCAATTTGTCCCCTTTAATTATAAAGTACAATTGAACAAGTAAATTCCTGTTGCTCTAATGGGAATGCACTGTTAGACATACCAAGTATATACACAAATGAGAAGGCAACAATGTAGTAACAAATGCTCCCATCTCTGAACACAGTGGGAAATGCCAGCCACTTTCTTTCTTGGTCCCCAGACTCTAATTCCATCTTTGCCTATTTGCAACCAATAAAAGACAAATGATTTGTAGAGAAATGAGAAGACTATTTGGTATCCTGCAAATACCACCGTCTTACTTTTACTTCAGGAGAAAGAAAGCTATAAAAATGAGCTGGTCCTTACAACTATAAGACCCACATTGAAATTGGTGTAAATGAAAAAGAAACCAGTCTGTGGGCAAGAAAACATGAAAAGTCTGCATTAATTTAACCAGCATTCAACAAGCTAATTCACTCAATTTAACAGAAGTTAAATTCCCCATTATTATTATTATTACTATTACTAGTATTATTATAAATTATATTATTTAATAGAAATGCATACAATGGATATATAGTCCTTATACTGATGTATTTTTGGTTCATTTCCAATTTTCTGTGGTTGTAAGAAGTATTTACCCCAAAGATACAGACATAGTGAAGAGAAGGGCCATATGCACCCCAATATTCATAGCAGCATTGTCCACAATAACTAAACTGTGGAAGGAGCAGAGACCCCCTTCAACAGACCAATGGATAAAGAAGATGTGGTCCATATATACAATGGAATGTTACTCAGCCATCAAAAAGAGCGATTACCAAACATTTGCAGCAACAGGGACAGGACTGGAGGAGATTATGCTAAGTGAAATAAGTCAAGCACAGAAAAACAATTATCATATGATTTCACTCATTTGTGGAACATAAGGAATAGCGGGGAGATTGGTAGGAGAAGGAAGGGAAGAATGAAGGGGGGGTTACAGAGGGGAAATGAACCACGAGAGAATATGGACTCTAGGAAACAAACTGAGGGTTTCAGAGGGGAGGAGGGTGGGGGGATGGGCTAGCCCAGTGATGGGTATTAAGGATGGCATGCATTGTATGGAGCACTGAGTATTATATGCAAACAATGAATCATGGAACACTACATCAAAAACTAAATGTTATTGTATGGTGACTAACATAACATAATAGAAAATAAACTTTAAAAAAGAAGTTTATATCCAATATATTTACCTGTGGATCTTAATATTCAAGCCTCAGTACACTAGTGGAAAAGAATTATATTCTTTGGTTCTTGTAAAAAAAAAATTAATAGAATCATCAATTTATTGTCTAATTAAAAGTGTATAGATTATCTATTTTTCTACCGTACTGTCAATACTGGGCTTTAAAACATAGTTTTAGGGTTTTATGTTTGTTTGTTTGTTTTTGATAGATGAAAGGTATAATTCTCTTAAATCTTCCTTGGTTTCAGTGTTATCCAACTCAGAGTTTTTCTAAGGATAACATATGGAATTTCCTTGAAGCCTATGATCAGCCCAGAAGGGAAGAGATGAGTTGAGGAAAGAAATAAAGGAGGAAAGAAGGAAGGAAGGAAGAGAGGGAGGGAGAAAACACCTGTAAAACTCCACCAATGATAATAAGCATCTGAATTACAAAATAGGCTTTTGTGTGACTTTAAATTAACCCCAAAGCTCTGAAGCTGTCGAAAATTTAGAAAATTCACTGTGTGATTATGTGATCACTGAAGTCTCTCCCTGCCTGTATCACTCAGGGTTCAATCAAAAGACAGAATGAGAAGGAAATATATATTAAGAGAATTATTGAAATTGCTTACACCATTGCAGAGAATGCCTGTGCAATTCCAAAATCCCTAGGGCAGGCTCTAACTGCTATCTGGCAGAAGCTGAAACCGCTGTCCGCAGGTGGAATTTCTTCTTCAGAGAATTCTCAGCTCCAAGGACTTTCAACTCTTTAAATCATGCCTACCCAGATTATTTAGGATGATCACCTTGATTTATCATCTGATTATGGACTTCAATCACATCTATGAAATGCCTTCACAGGAACACCTAAATCAGGGTTTGACTGAATAACTAGAGATCATAGTCTAGTCAAGGTGACACATAAAACTAAGCATCACTCCACCTTATCTCATTTTACGTCTCTTTAGGATGAGAAGAAGAAATGCCTTAACAGTTTTAAGCTTTGTAATTTCTTTTTTCTTTTTTTTTTAAGATTTTATTTGTTTATTCGACAGAGATAGAGACAGCCAGTGAGAGAGGGAACACAAGCAGGAGGAGTGGGAGAGGAAGAAGCAGGCTCATAGCAGAGGAGCCTGATGTGGGGCTCGATCCTATAATGCCGGGATCACGCCCTGAGCCGAAGGCAGATGCTTAACCGCTGTGCCACCCAGACGCCCCTAAGCTTTGTAATTTCTATATATCCATCTAACTTGTATCATTCTTAAGGAAAGTATTTTCTGTTGTTAATTATTTCTGATGTTCCTGTTTTATTTATAATAGCCAAAAATTGGAAATAACCAAAATTTGTGAATGGCTGAACAAACAGTGGTACAGCCATACCACGGAATACCACTCAGCAATAAGTAGGAAAGAACGATTGTTATACTTAACAGCTTGGGTGGACCTTAAGTTTGTATGTTGAGGGAAAAGAGCCAGTGTCAAAATGTCACACAGTACCTAACTGCAACTATACAACATTCTATAAGTGACAAAATTTTAGAAATAGAGAACAGACTAGTGGTTGCCAGGGTTTAGGGATGGTGGGTAAGAGGGAAGAATGAGTAACCACAATGAGGTAGAATAAGAAAGATCTTTGTGATGATGGAAAACTTCTGCATCTTGATTGGGGTTGTGCTTACTACAAAATAACAGAACTACATATGGGACCTCTCTCTACCATATTTCTAACTTCTCTGGATCAATACTTATTTCAAAAGGAAATGCCTAGAAAAGGAAGGAATGTACACAACGTGTACCTCACATTGAAGCTGGCAAGAATTTGCTAAGAAAGACAGGAAATGGAAACTGTAAATAGAAATGAAGACATTATTGAAAACATTTTCACTTCACAACTTTTTGAATGGCAGAAGTCTGTATAAACAAAATTAAATAAAATGATAGAATTGGAAGCTGACAGTTGATCCTTGAACAATGTGGGGGTTAGGGATATCAAAAGAGGCCAGCTATATTTGCAAAGTGAGTGAACTGGTATAGTATGAGTATAAGATACTAAGTGTTGTTAGCCAGCGAGGAAACCCAAGTAGATGGGATTGAGATGCAAAGGAAGAAGCACAGGAACTGCTAATACATACTTCTCAACACGTATTTTTAAACACTGTGCTCAGATCCCTCTGAGAGAATTGTGATGATGATGATGATGATGATGATGATGATGACGACGACAACGGCAACAACTATTGATTTTTTTAAATCATGGAAAATCTGTTTTCAAAGTGGTTTTGAACATTGTCTAGTGTTTTTAGATGTGAGTAATGATGGGCTTTGGGCTCTGAAACTAAGCTAGGATCCAGATGGCTGTGTAGTACTGTTGTCACTGGCACCCATGTTGATGTAACAGCACTCCAACCAGTCCTAAGGTTGACTTACTTCAAGCTTATACACTCCTTGTTAGCTGACTCTTGCTCTCTGTAACAGAACTAACTTATTCTCCTAGAGATTTGCAGACCACTGGCCTTGAGGAGTAAAGGACCAGACATTCCAAAAGCTAAATCCTGACCATTTTTGAAAACAGCAGCTACTGATGTCAGTAAGTCTGTTCAAGATCATGTCTGCATATGACTAACTACCTGCACTCTTGGTTCTCCTGCACACAGACCCCTTCCCTTTTCCCATGGCTTCCCCTAGAAAACCCTCCAGCTTCACCTGGACTGAGAAGATGTCTTTGGGATGTTAGTCCACCATCTTTCCAGGTTGCTGGCTTCCTGAATAAAGCAGCCTTTCCTTTCTCACCATCACTTTCTTCAATATTGATTTTCAAACAGGGGACAGCCGAACCTGAGTTCAGAACCAGTTCTTTGTCTGGTATCAATGATGTAGTGGGTGCTGAAGAGCCTGGAACCATAGGGGGCTTGGAAAGACTTGGAAGGTGTCTGGGCTAGATGGGAGTGGGCAGCAATCCAGGACATGGTGCACTTCTAGCCTTTCCTCTTCCTGTGTTTTCTGGATCAGAAACTGTGGGATACTGTAAGCCTAAAGAATATTAGGGATTTTGGTGAATTGCTACAAGCCAAGTGTGGGCTAGCTGGAGAGTGTGAAGCTCCTGGGGCCACAGTCATGGCGGGAGATCACTTTTCCTCCAGGAAGTTCACCAAAATCTCACATGGAGAAAAATGGTGTGAAACCCGGAAAAGCTCCCCTGCTTCCTGATAGTCTTGTTAGAGGGAGGGCAAGAGTCTCATCTTAATTTTTGTATCCTTTTTTTCCTAGCATTGAACTTGGTACATAAAGAGCTTCAGTAAACATCTGTAGAACTGGAATGTTCATATCCATCCACAATTTCAAGAGAGAACAATGTTTACCTTATTTATGTCTTACTAGTGCCTGACATGGTGACAGCATGTTGAAGACACACAGTAGTTAGCTAATAGCTCAGCTAGAATACTCTGTATTTTCATAGGCTTATCCCCACCAGTAAGCCCTTTCATCTCTTACAATTGTTTCTGCATATGTCCTGCTGATTCAAATTGCACCTTCATAGATGAACTTCAGTCCTATACAATGTCTATGCCCGTTACAAGGTACATCCCCTTGGGAGAGATGATTTTTGATCGTGGAGTCTTTTACCTCCTTCTTTAGGAGAAGATTGGATAAAGAGCACAAAAACTGCTGAAGAATGAGAAGTAGTTAAGATAAATGCTGAATTTGAAAATCTTTAGCATTAAGGTAGGATTAGATTGGGAGGTAAGAGTAATCACTTTTACTAAGCACTTCTGAATTTCAGGCTTTGAAACATGACCCAAATGGCTTCTAGGACCCCTTGTCCTTGGATTTTGAAGTGTAATTGGCTCAGACTCTGGCAAATCCCTTAGTCCCACTTCTCTAGGTTTCTACGAAGTTCCAAGATCATGTGCACATATCTCATCTCAGGAGTTTATTTCCTTTGTGTGTCTGGGAGCCCAAATATCACTATGTCCTAGTGCATGTAACCAGAGCTTAATTTGAGTGGAAACTTGGAGCCATGGTAGTTGGAACAACTTTGGTTTACTTGCTGTGTCAACAAGCAAAAGACTTGCTGAACTGGGAGTCGGAAGACACACATTTAAATCTTGACTTTGAAACTTACTCTATAACTCTCTTAGTCTCTATGAACCTCAATTTCATCATCTTCAAAACACGATAATGGCTCTGTTTCAATCACTATGCAGGGAGTTATAGGGGTCAAATGAAATAATGTCTTATATAATTTTACAAACATGCATTATCAGGATTTAAGGTGACTTTTTCCTAAATCATGTCAATCAACTCTCCTCCTCTTTGAGGTTCTCAATCAAAAAAAGTATAGAAAGTCAAAACAAAAACAGAATGAAAAAACAAAACAAATGCAACTTAAAGTTTTATTTATAGCTAAGAAGTGACCTCTTGAAAAGTTCTGGTAGAAGTTGTCCTGAAGGGTAGGAGAACTAAAGGAAAGCTGAGTACTTGCTGTCTCCTCCACACCCATACACCCTCAATTTCAGGATAAACCAGCACAATAAATGAATGAGTGAGTGAGTGAGTGAATGAATGAATGAATGAATGAATGAACGAGATACGGCAGGTGCCAGGAGGAGCCCTGAGCTGATCACTGAGTGAAGTACAAGAGAGGAGGATGGTGGGCTGTCCAGAGGAGCCAGGCCTGTGCAGATTATTACCCTGTAAGCAGGAATTGCAGGCGCTAATGAACACATGAAGACAAGCAGCAGGAACATAGAAATCTCAGCCTGGGCCCCTGTCCTTAGAGTCAAGGAGCTGCTCACATCACAAATATGGCCCACAGGATACTAAAGGTATTTTGTTTCAGTGGGGCAGTCTTCTTGTGGACTGGGAAAGATAGTAAAGGGACAAAGGAAAAAAATGAAAGCACCTCTCCCTATATTCCTTGACACAAGGAGAATAAATAAAACCTCCACATTTTAGATAACTAAAATAGGAAACCAATTTGAAAGAACAAAACCAAGTTGATTCATGTAATGAAAATGTTTTAGGTTTGATCTGAGGTTCAGCTTAGTCTAGGAGCTCAATAAGGTAGCTAAGATTTCATTTCTCTGCGCTTTGGCTTATTTTTATCCCTTTAAAACATTTTCCCCGCTTTATGGAGGTATAATTGACATATAACATTGTTTAAGTTTCTGCATCTTTTGACTCTGTCTTCTGCCGCTTTGCCTTCTTCATTCTTGGGCTCCATGTCTTGGCTTTAGGTAACTGTGGATTCACATCTTCCTTCCTATTTTATGTACAGATAAAAGGAGAGAGAATGAGTCTTCTCAGAAAGGCTTGTACAGGTCTGAGAAGTTACTCTGACAGGGATCAGCTTGGGATGCATGCCTACCACTGAACCAGTCATTATTACCGAAGCCCTTTTACAAAAGAAAGTTGAAGGATTATTGCCAGAAGAAAAGTTAAATAAATAGTGGAGATCCTAAAGCACTTATTTTACTACACAACCATAGCAGAACTTCATTCCAAAGGGCATATTTCTATGTTCAGAACACCCGAAGGGAAAATTAAGCAGATCTTTGCATTTGTGGGAACGAAAACCACTAGATTAACATGAAAACATCCTGTACATATAGAATGGGAAGAGAAACTTCTGCTGTGGGAAGAGTTTCTGAAGGAAAAGAGACCAATTTTAATAAGTTTCTGTTTCCTCCTCCAATCTGCCATTCTGGTGGCAGCAATTGCTACACTCCCCCCATGTATTTCCTTTTTCTTCACTCTTACATGGTTTAGTAAATTAATTGATTAAAAATATATACACATATATAATAAAAATACATTTAAATTTTTTAGATTATTTTTAATTATGTTTTTATTTTTATTTTTTCATTTAAATGCAATTAATTAACATATAATGTATTATTGGTTTCAGAGGTAGAGGTCAGTGATTCATCAGTCGTATATAATACCCAGTGCTCATTACATCACATGCGCTCCTTAATGTCCATCACCCAGTTACCCCCTCCCTCCACCCCTGCCCCTCCAGCAACCCTCAGTTTGTCTCCTATGATTAAGAATCTCTTATGGTTTGTCTCCCTGTCTGATTTTGTCTTGTTTTTTTTCCTCTCTTCCCTTATGGTCCTCTGTTTTGTTTCTTAAATTCCACATATGAGTGGGATCATATGATAATTCTTTCTCTGATTGACTTACTTTGCTTAGCATAATACCCTCTAGTTCCATCCATATCATTGCAAATGGCAAGATTTCATTTTTTGATGGCTGAGTAGTATTCCATTGTGTGTGTGTGTGTGTGTGTGTGTGTGTGTGTGTGTGTGTGTGTATGGGTGTGCATTACATCTTCTTTATCCATTCATCTGTCAATGGACATGTGGGCTCTTTCCATAGTTGGCTATTGTGGACATTGCTGCTATAAACATTGGGGAGCAGGTGCCCCTTCAGATCACTACATTTGTATCATTGAGGTAAATACACAGTAGTGCAATTGCTGGGTTGTAGGGTAGCTCTATTTTCAACTTTTTGAGGAATCTCCAGACTGTTTTCCAGAGTGGTTGTACCAGCTTGCATTCCCACCAACAGTGCAAGAGTGTTCCCCTTTCTCCACATCCTTACCGACATCTGTCATTTCCTGACTTGTTAATTTTAGCCATTCTGACTGGTGTGAGGTGGTATCTATCTCATTGTGGTTTTGATTTATATTTCCCTGATGCCGAGTGATGTTGAGCATTTTTTTTCATATGTCTGTTGGCCATTTGGATGTCTTTTTTGGAGAAATGTCTGTTCATGTCTCCTGCCCATTAATTGACTGTATTATTTGTTTTTTGGGTGTTGAGTTTGAGAAGTTCTTTCTGGATGGTAGATACTAGCCTTTTATCTGATATGTCATTTGCAAATATCTTCTCCCATTCTGTCAGTTGTCTTTCAGTTTTGTTGACTGTTTCCTTTGCTGTGCAGAATCTTTTTATCTTGATGAAGTCCCAATAGTTCATTTTTGCCTTTGTTTCCCTTGTTTTTGGAGAGGTGTCTAAGCAAGAAGTTGCTGTGGCTGAGGTCACAGAGGTTTCTATCTGTGTTCTCCTCTAGAATTTTGATGGATTCCTCACTTGCATTGAGGTCTTTCATCCATTTTGAGTCTATTTTTGTATATGGTGTAAGGAGATGGTCCAGTTTCATTCTTCTGCATGTGGCTGCCCAATTTTCCCAACACCATTTGTTAAAGAGACTGTCTTTTTTTTCCATTGGATATTCTTTCCTGCTTTGTGGAAGATTAGTTGGCCACAGAGTTGAGGGTCCATTTCTGGGTTCTCTATTCTGTTCTATTGATCTATGTGTCTGTTGTTGTGCCATTACCATGCTGTCTTGATGATTACAGCTTTGTAATAGAGCTTGAAGTCTGGAATTGTGATGCTACTAACTTTGGTTTTCTTTTTTAATGTTCCTTTGGCTATTCAGGGTCTTTTCTGTTCCATACAAATCATTTTATAAAATATTTTAATTAATTAAAATTAAAATATTTTTGCACCATCTGCAAATTTTATTTATTTTATTTTAATTCCTGCAAGGTTAATCTACAGTGTTAATTAATTAATTAAAATATTTAGATATACATTAAAAATAAATGTTTATGAAATATTAAAATTTTACAATCAGTATTTTATAATATTTATAAGATATATTTAAATACATATGTTTATATAAAGGACTATTTATGTTGGAAAAATCTAATGTAAATTCTTAACTACTATAACACTGTATAATATAGCTTCTTCTAGAACACATTCAATGAGAGGGAGATTACTATTTTGCAAAGCTGCCTATTCCCATTCTAGGTAGCTCGGGTTGTTAAAAGTTACATGATACAATGATTAAACACCTCTGTACAAAATTTAACCCCCTCCTTCCATAATAGTCTTTCAGATATCTGAAAGTAGTGCCCTTGGGGCAGTTTGGAAAACCGACCTTGTCCACATCTTTCCAGCGTCTATGCTCCCAGGAGTAATCATGGAAGGAGAGTAAATAATCCCAGCAAGAACTCAGGAACCAAAAGGTTACTTTTACAGTCAAAGGGTTGATTGAAATCATGCATGGTGCCAGGCTCAGCAGCAGCAGCACCGAAGAAAGTCAGCAAAGCTGCTGCTGTGGGATCCTGGGGAATGAGAAGTCAGCTGCCTTCTGAGGGAGGGCAAGAGCACTCCGTGAACTCAGAGAATGTGCAGCAAAAGCACTCCTGCTTCTCAAAATTGTTTTGTTTTATTAATCAAACCTTGTTTTTTTCTTCTCCTTTTATTTCTTTATTATTAGTAGTAGTAGCACCCACTGGTCAGATTTTCCTACAGATGGTTTGTTAAAATGCAAATACTTCAAGTCTCTTTTTCCCACTATTTCAATTGAAAATAGCCAATTTTCTACTTTTATCTCATTTAAATGGTAGGCATTTATCCTTTCCATGATGGGGAAAGTCTACTGATTAATTTTAGGTTGTTTGTATTTGCTTATAAGATATAGATAGTTTTTATTTTAGTGGCTGGCAATGCTTGTCTATTTTACACCACTAGAATTGAAGGCGTGTTGCTCCATGTTCTGAAGTTCCAGTATTGGACTCCAGTTCTTTAGGACAGCATCACACAGATCTTTAAGGCACTGCAAGTAAATCATGAATGTGGCAGAGCAGTTTCTCCAATCCTTACTTTGTAGAAAATGGTTAAGATGATCCACTATTATTTTATGAAGATTCTTCAAGAGCTAACATTTCTCACTCAGGCAGCCCATGGAATGGGAGAATATATTTGCAAATGACACTACAGATAAAGGACT
The DNA here is from genome assembly GCF_023065955.2 of Ursus arctos. Classification (NCBI taxonomy): domain Eukaryota; kingdom Metazoa; phylum Chordata; class Mammalia; order Carnivora; family Ursidae; genus Ursus; species Ursus arctos. The sequence goes on along the minus strand of NW_026622763.1, from coordinate 5,976,265 downwards.
GGTATCAAAGATCTACAAAGAACTTCTCAAACTCAATACACGAGAAACAAATAAACAAATCAAAAAATGGGCAGAAGATATGAACAGACACTTTTCCAATGAAGACATACAAATGGCTAACAGACACATGAAAAAATGTTCAAAATCATTACCCATCAAGGAAATTCAAATCAAAACCACACTGAGATACCACCTTATGCCAGTTAGAATGGCAAAAATAGACAAGGCAAGAAACAACAATTGTTGGAGAGGATGTGGAGAAAGGGGATCCCTCCTACATTGTTGGTGGGAATGCAAGTTGGTACAGCCACTCTGGAAAACAGTGTGGAGGTCCCTTAAAAAGTTAAAAATTGAGCTACCCTATGATCCAGCCATTGCACTACTGGGTGTTTACCCCAAAGATACAGATGTAGTGAAGAGAAGGGCCATATGCACCCCAATGTTCATAGCAGCAATGTCCACAATAGCTAAATCGTGGAAGGAGCCGAGATGCCCTGCAACAGATGACTGGATTAAGAAGTTGTGGTCCATATATACAATGGAATATTACTCAGCTATCAGAAAGAACAAGTTCTCAACATTTGCTGCAACATGGACGGCACTGGAGGAGATAATGCTAAGTGAAGTAAGTCAAGCAGAGAAATACAACTATCATATGATTTCTCTCATCTATGGAACATAAGAACTAGGATGATCGGTAGGGGAAGAAAGGGATAAAGAAAGGGGGGGTAATCAGAAGGGGGAATGAAACATGAGAGACTATGGACTATGAGAAACAAACTGAGGGCCTCAGAGGGGAGGGAGGTGGGGGAATGGGATAGACCGGTGGTGGGTAGTAAGGAGGGCACGTATTGCATGGTGCACTGGGTATTATACGCAACTAATGAATCATTGAGCCTTACATTGGAAACCGGGGATGTACTGTATGGTGACTAACATAATATAATTAAAAAAATCATTAAAAAAAAACTAAAAAAACAAAAAAAAATTTCTCACTCAAGTGTCTTACACCAAAATATTAACCTCAGTTTTCCCATGACCACACTGAAACTCACAACAACTTAACAGCAGAAGTATAATTATTGCCATTTCATAGGTTAGAAACTTAGACTATAGACAGTGATTGTATAAGGTAACATATACTAGGAAACATGACTCAGAAAGTTCAGAATGTCAGCCCTATGAACTGGAAGTCTGCACTAGGGCAATCACTTCATGTCTCCTTAACAATAAGAATCAGATCTACCTGTGAGATCGGGCAGGTAGCTGCAGTGTATGTATGTAGAAAGGACAAGGGAGTATGTGAGGTGAGAGGAGGTGTATGTGGAGGGGGGAGGCAGCATGTGTGGAAGACCTATTATGTGCCAGCCTTTTGCTCATGTGCTATCTTTAAGAGATTGAGTCCTTGGAAGGAAGTATAACCATGTTCATTTATGAAAATGGAGGAACTGGACCCCTAGAGCATAAATGATTTGTCCAGTTTTATAGAACCACTACACATATTGAGGGAAGGAACTAGAATTTGGCTGGAAGTATTTCTTCCACCAAAAGGAAATGTTAGGAGAGATGAGTGAGTGCATGAGACATTTCAACCCAGGACCAGTCCTCATATCACATGAACAAATCCCATTCATCAAAACCTCAAGCTTTTCCTTATTTCAGGCGGAAATAATTCTCATCTATTCTTCTCGCAAGCCTATTAAAATTGAAATACCTTTTGCTTCAACAATTTTGCAATCACTTTTGATTGATTGAATGATTTATTTATTGATTTATTCATTCACCAAACACATAGTCTTGTAAGCTATGTACCTGACATAGAGATAAATAGAGTAAACAAGTCTTGCTCCCAAGGAAGACTTTGTCTCATCAGGAGCAGACTGTGTTAAAATAGCTGCAAAGCAGTGGGATAAATTAATCTGGGAGGAGAGCAGAGGAGGTGAGTCTTTGAATAGATCAGCAAAAGCTTCATATAAAAATGTCAGAACACAGTCCTGTGGAATGATATTTACAAAGATTTAAAGAATTAATTTATCAACAATATTATCTAATACATGTAAGAAACTATAAGCTGTTAAAGATATATAAAAAAAATAATGTGTGACTGACTTCATCAACTGAACCCCTACACTATACCAGGATATTTATATGTATTTATTTTTCATCTAATATCAAATTTAGAAACAAGTAAGGTTAAGCTAAATTTCTGAAATACAATAATTTACATAGAATTACAAAACAGTAAATTTGGACTTCCAATTTACTTCTTTTAGACACTAAGACCATGATCCTTTTACTTTCTCATACTGCCTTTCATGAAGTCACTGAATTCAAAGGATTTACACACCAGTTGGAAAGATAACACTTACAGATAAACAGTAGCTAATAATATGAGACAATAAATGATAAACATGATTTACAGCTGGGCATGGGTTAGCTGGCTTTTTTATTCAGGATCTCATCATGCTGAAATCAAGATGTCCTCCAGGGCTTTGATCTCATCTGAGACTCAGGGTCATCTTCTAAACTCACCATTTGTTGCCAGAATTCAGTTCCTTGCAGTTGTAGAATTTAGGGTCTCAGCTCCTAGGAGTGATCCCCAGTCCTTGCCATAAGCCCTCTCTACAACATGGTAGCTTGCTTCTCGAAGGCCAGCAGAAGAGCATCTCTCCTACTTCCTGTCTTTTATTTCAAGACCCTCTTTTGGAGTGCTCATCTCACAGAGTAAGCATCCCATTACCAGAATATGCTCCCTGTTCATTCTCAAAGTCAACTGATTAGAGACCTTAATTACACCTGCAAATCACTTTACCTTTGCCATATAACATAACCATTAGGTTATTGGAGGGGTACTCCAGCATGGTCACATGCACCATACTTAAGGGGGACAGATTTACACAGAGTATGAAACTTAGGGACCATCTTAGAATTCTACCTACCACAGATAGGAAAAAGAACTGTATTAATTCATTTATAAATGTTGAGAGCTTATTGTTCCTTGTGCTGGGACATAACGGCACACAAGCTGATTGACACCGCTAGACTCATAAGGCCAATGGAAGGCCATGGACAACTAAAACAATCACACAAATAAATAACAGAATTAGTAATGTGGCACCAAAATACCACAAATAAAAATAAAATAGGGTAAGAGGTGGAGATTGGGGCCTATTATTTTAGCTGTATTGTGTAGAAAAAGAATAGCAGATCCAAAAAGAAAAAGAACTCCTACCTCCCTGGATCTTGTTCTCTTGGGTCTGAACCCTGGAGGATAGGAGGATAGCCTATTTCACAGGAAGTCAGGGGCCCCCCGTGTAGACTCCCCCAACCACCACCACTGCAGCAGTGCCCAGGTCATCAGGGATGGCTCTACAGCTGAGTTAGGAGGCAGCCCTGTAGGCAGCCAGGAAAATATGGGATGGGTCTGTGGACTCCACCATCTGAAATGCCAAGTGACTCTGGCTACAATTTTCCTCAGGCTTTCAATCCCCTCCAATGTTCTATCCTGGGCCCTGCTGTGCTGCAGGAACTTGGAGGTAATACTGAGGTTCAGTCTGGACCAGAATGGTTAAGAGAGAGGGCATACCTGGAGGCTAGTGTGGTGGTGGCAAGTCTGAAATGTGAAGTCACTGTGGGGAAGATGGATGTAGGAAATGAAAATTCTAGCTCTTGCAACATGGAAATATTCTCCCCACTGCTTTCCTTGGAGAAAGGTTATTATTAGGCAGACTTTAGATACACTGAAGGAAAAAGTAATAATGTAAGTAGAGAATGATGTGAACAAAAGCGTGGGATAGGCATACAAAGTACCCTCATACAATGGTGTATCCCAGAGTCTTTCTGGGAAATTCAGCGTAAATGGTGATGCTGACAAGCAAGATACGCTAAGGCGTGACTGTGCATAGGCTTACAGGCAGAGGGTGGGTATGTGGAGTTTTCCTGTTTTGTGAATTGTTTTCATAACAGTTTTATTGGGATATAATTCACAAACCATAAAATTCACTCTTCTAAAGTGTAGAATTCAGTAGCTTTTATAATATTCACAGAGCTGTGCAACCATCACCACTATTCACTACCTTGTGAATGGCTGTGGGTTGAAAACACAAACAGGGTCAAGAAGGATTTGGAAAAGGTCTTGGAAGACCTGCTAATAATTCAAGAACAACGGAAGATGTGTGGAAGGTCGTTGAGGAATTTCTCTATGAGCCATACTAATGGGGGCATGATTAAAGTCCACAAGAAAAATGTTCACGTATTTCATGCCAATTTTTAATTATCAATTTCCTTATTGTCTTTGAGACACAATATCTGCAGTACCTGATACATTGTTGGAGTTCATTAAATATTTGTTGAATGAATGAAAGAGTTTACATACTTCCAGCCAGGGAACCAAGCTTTGGTGTATGTTTGTTTTCAAAATGCAATCAAATTGAAGAGAGGAACTGCTCTGTACTTTCTCCTACCATAGACCCTGGACCACCAGTAGTAATTGCATTTTATTTTAGATTTATTTTCCCCCACCATAGTTAAATTATTTTTACAACAATGACTTATGGTTCCCCTCATTAATTTAACACCTCCTGTGCTAGGTATTTCCTCTGAGATTGTTAAATGGTGTCCTGATTTTTCTCTCTCATTTCCTTCTACATACATGTGCATATATCACCCTAAATTCCTTCATTTTCAGACCTGTGTCTTTGAATATAGACACCACACAAGCTAATGTTGAATTTTGCTGTTTCTTTTCTAAGATCTTCTGGCTGTTCTTACTTCTTTAAAGCTCAGTATCTGGATTCATAGAGTTGGGATTCCATGTAGTCCCTATCTTATATCACTATTTAGTCTTCTTTTCAATATATTTTGTCTTGGATTAGATGTTCACAGATGTGGGAATTAGCTATTGAGTTAGTACAAATATGGAATGGAGCACATGCTGTTGGTTGCCAATCCAACATCCATTTCCACCTGCTCCTCTTCAGTTCCAGAGGGAAGGCTTATATATTGGTTCAGGGGAGCATTTTCTCACTCTCTCCTATTTGAAAAAAATAAAGTGCAAAGCTGCAGTTGCCACAGGCATCCATATTGTGAATAGGAAGAAAACCAGCCTCTGGATGATATTGACTCCAAGTAGGGCAAAGAAAGGAACCTGGGTCTTTTTGACATCAGTAAATGGTTTTTCATGTCAGGCTAGGAGTATGCTCTGCTTTTCTGCTTTTTAGTATGTGAGAGAATCCAACTTTTGTATTTAAACCAGAAAGTAAGGAAGTCCTCAAAAAACAGACCAATGGGAATGTGTCAAAGAGACACAGGCCCCAAATGAAAGTGCTCTGAATGACTAATGCTAGAACTATTTGAGAAACAAAATAAATAATGTAATATCAGATTAGAATCCAAGGAATAAAATAAATATCAGTAGATCTATATTGATATAAATAAATGATTACACAAATAAGCAAATGGGGGAGAAGAAACAAGACTAGAATAGAGAGAAGAGTAGAATTCCAAACAATTTATGTAGATACCACCCCCTCAGGGAGGTAACTCTATACCCCTTCAGTGCAGGCTGCACAGGGTGACTTCTTTCTGAAGGGAAAGGAGGAGGAGGAGAACTTTACAGTGCAGAAACATGACAAACATCACCTCAGGCCGGTGATCAAGCTTAACATCAGCAGTGACAAGGTATGTTGATAGTAGGTACCCTTAATGTGATATGATATCTCTGTGGTCTTCCTCCCCAAAACCATTACCCCAGTCTAATGCTGAGAGAAAACATCAAACAAGCCCAAGTAGAGGAACATTCCACAAAGTTCATGGCCAGTACTGCTCTGCACTGTTGAGGTCATCAAAAACAAGGTAAGTCTGAGAAACTCTCACAATCTAGAGAAGCCTAAGGAGACGTGATGATTCTGGCTGGAATCCTATAACAATAAAGGGCAAGGAAATCTGAATGAAGTATAGAATTTAGTTAATAATCATGTATCAATATTGTTCTATCAGATGTGACAAATATTTCATAATAATGTAAGGTGTCAACAGTAAGGAAACTGAAGGCAGTGCAGGGATATAAAAGAACATACTGTACTATCTTTGCAAATTTTCTGTAAATCTAAAAACTATTCTAAAAAAATTTAAATAGTGCAAAGAACTTCCATATATCACTAAAGTTCTGCTCTTGATGAACAGCAGCTGTTATTTTTAATGCAATCAAATTTATCGATCTTTTCCTCTGTCATTAGTAATTTTTTTTCTCCTTTTTAATCAACTTGTCAGCTTGCCCTTCTTCATGTCATGAAGAGATTCTCCCGTGTCTCCTAAGAGGTTGATTCTTTCTGGATTTCACACTGAAAGAGATTATATGCCTGGAGTTAATTTTTGTGCGTGTTACAAGGTGAGAAATGATCTCATCATTTTTCTATTTTCAATACTTACTGAAGTTGTGTCTTTTGCCCACTCTATGAAGTGTCCGTTTCAAGTTTCTTCATGTGGGATGGTTTTACCATTTCTGAGGAATGAGGAGAGTAACTCTGACAGTCCCCTCAGCACCCCATTCAGCCAACAGGCCATCCAGAAGGCCACACATTCATTATTAGCAAACGAACAGTGTGATAAAGTCACTTTCTGATGGGATTCAGGCAGGGTCCAGAATGACTCATTCTGTGACTGGCAGCTCCTGCTCCCGGAAAGGTACATGAGCCAATGCAATCGTTTGGGCCTTTATTTAACATCTCTATTTCCTCCTAAGAAAAGAGCAAATCTTCATAAATCTTCAAAACTTTTCATAATATGCCTGCAGCCTATCTCTAACCTCATGTATCATGATTCTTACCACTAGTTCCATTGATTTTCTAACCATTCCTCAAAGATACCACTTCAGTGACTTCAGACATGCTATGCTTCTATCAGAAAACATGTCCTAGTATGAGTTTTCCTGTCACAGGTATTTTCTGTTCCATATTTTGCCTGGCTATTTCTTATTTTTTCTTCAAATTTTAAAATAAATAATATTTCTTCAGAAAATCTTCCCATAATCCATCAAAATAAGTGGATCGCCCTATTATAAGTCTCATGGCACCATCTTTTTCTCCTTTGTAGTCTAAGAATTACACTTGGTTAATTATTTACATATTTATCAGATTAATAAAATTTCAAGTTACAGAACATATTTGGTTGATCAATATTCCCACTGCTATTCTATGATGACAAGGACTTTTCTCTTTTTCCCCACAGCATGTCCAGAATCTAGATAAGTGGTTGGTAAGGTGACCCTTGAACAATGCATGGGTTAAAATACAGTTGAAAATCCATGTATGGGGCGCCTGGGTGGCACAGTCATTAAGCGTCTGCCTTCGGCTCAGGGCGTGATCCCGGCATTCTGGGATCGAGCCCCACATCAGGCTCCTCCACTGGGAGCCTGCTTCTTCCTCTCCCACTCCCCCTGCTTGTGTTCCCTCTCTTGCTGGCTGTCTCTGTCAAATAAATAAATAAAATCTTTAAAAAAAATCCATGTATAACTTTTTTTTTCATCAATTTTGAATTTATAAATTTAAAAAATGATTCAAGTATAATTAACCTACGGTGTTATATTAGTTTTGGGTATACAATATAATGATTCAACATTTCTATGCATTACTAGTGTTCATCAAGATAGGTGTACTTACTGTTAGTCCCGTTTATCTATTTCATCCCTCCCCTACCTACTTCCCCTCTGGCAACCACCAGCTTGTTCTCTGTATTTAAGAGTCTGGGTTTGTTTGTTTGTTTGTTTTTCTTTTCTTTTTTTCTTTGTTCATTTGTTTTGTTTCTTATATTCCACACATGAGTGAAATCATATGGTATTTGTTTTTCTTTGACTTATTTCAGTTAGCATTTTTACTCTCTAGGTCCGTCCATGTTATTGCAAATGGCTGAGTTATAGTCCATTATCTATCTATATCTATGTCTATCTATATCATCTATATATATCTATATCTATCTATCTTTCACATCTTTATCCGTTCATCTATGGATGGACAGTTGGGTTGCTTCCATATCTTGGCTATTGTATATAATACTAAATAAACACAGGGGTGCATATATCTTTTCAAATTAGTGTTTTTGTTTTCTTTAGGTAAATACCCAGTAGTGAATTCTGGGTCATTTTTTTAAAGATTTTAAGGACACTCCATACTGTTTTTTATTGTGGTTGCACTAATTTTCATTCCCACCAACAGTACATGAGGGTTTCTTTTTCTTCACATCTTTGCCAACACTTATTATTTCTTATCTTTTTGATTCTACCCATTCTGATAGGTGTGAGATGATATCTCATTGTGGTTTTGATTTGCATTTCCTTGATGATTAGTGATGACTGATGACTCCCCCAGAACTTAATCACAGATAGCCTGCTGTTGACCAGAAGCCTTACCAACAACATAGATAGTTACCATGTATTTTGTGTATTCTATGTATTTTATACTGTATTCTTACAATAAGGTAAGCTAGAGGAAAGAAAATGTTGTTAAGAAAATCATAAGGAAGAGAAAATACATCTACAGAACTGTACTGTATCAAAAAGAAAATCTGTGTATAGAAGGGCTGGGCCAGAGCAGGGGAGGCAGCAGCCCAGGGATGGTGATGTTCCCCAGGCTGGTGGCCTTAGCTTAGCAGCAGCAGGTGTACCCTAGGGCAGAAACAGTGCCCCAGAGGTGCAGTACAGCTGACACATCTGCCTGAAAGAAAACCACCTGCAGTGGCCCTTAGCAGCTACAACCACATAAGAATGCACCTGCCTCATGGAGGCCTCAGTGGTAGGGGTTGTGAAGCCTCGCATAAGGGGTCCATGCCAGCCTGGGAAGAACCCCAGGCCCCAGATTGTCCTGGTGCAGCCCCAGAGCTGAGCAGTGGAGGATTGGAGGACTAGAGATGTGGAGAGGTACATGTGTGTGGTGAGGAACAGAAGGCTCCCTGCCCAGCTCCATCTGTGCCCCTTTGCTTCAGGCCTTCTTCCTGCCTGCTGGAGGCCAACCCACCCTCTGCCATGCTGAACTTGACCACCTGGGTGGCATATGGGGTTACCAGCAGACCTGCTTCTTCCCGGGGCCTGGGGGCTCCTGACAGCTTCTGCAGTCCTCCCTGGGGACTAAGAGAGCAGCAGGTGCTACCTTTGTACTAGTCGCCTTTGATATGGTCCCTGGAGACTGCGGTGAGCAGTTGTAAATGAGTGCTTTGTGGTTGTGCTGTCAACTCCTAAAAAAAAGAAACAGAAAAAGAAAAAAATATCTGTGCCTAAGTGGACCTGCCCAATTCAAACTTATGTTTAAGGTCATCAGTATAGAATACGTGTGACCTTTATTTATTTGTTGTTGAATAAATAAAATTGTTGAATAAATTGTTGAATAAATAAAAAAATCTAGGTTAGAAATGAATAATTGAATTAATGAATGAGGAGGAAAGAAACAGTAAGGGCCTAGATAATTTAGAGTTTCTTAAAGAGAAGAGAAATGAAACTTAAAGAAATAATGCATTTGTTTTTCAATGTTTCCCATCTTCCTTTCCTCTCAGTCTGGCTCTGCTTGCAAGCACACATACCCAGGACTATAGGCAAAGTGATTGCTACCTTGAGTACTGAACTGGAGCCCTGCACAGCAAGGGTCCCGTGGTTTTTAAGTGGGGGATCATTTGTATGTCTGTGCTGGGATGGAGACCTGCACCTTTCACATGCTAACGTGAGGCAAAGGTTGTAGATAAAGGCATTCAGACTCCACACCGTCAACATTTTGGGTGAGTGAAAACACTACATGGATTCAAAATCACATTATTTTTAGAGTTAAAAAATGTGTAACCAGAATATTCAATATGGACATTACTAAATAAGTGGCATTAAAGACGTATATGTAAGCCTCATATGTGTATAACTGAGCTCTCTTGGACTGTTAAAAGGGAAGTTATTTACTTATTTATTGTATCAATTCTTAAAAGCATGTAGCTCTTTAGCCATGATACACACAGAAGGTTCTACTTTTTCCTTCTGTGATAGTGTATTCTTAAAACTTCCTATTTCCTTAATTAAGGAACATGAGGATATCAAATTGATGTAATATTATTTTGACAGTTTCGTTATTTTATGAGAAACAGTTTGAACCTCAATACAAGCATATAGTTCAGCATATTTTCTTAGTTTCCAAATGTTAATTTAGGAGAATATACAGGGGGAAAAATAGAAGTAAATGAAGTCCATCAAATTTTTAAGCACTTCATTTTGTTATATAATTCTCATAATTATTAATCAAGTAAGGTAATCTTAAGAAATTTACTTTTTTTTTTAAGATTTTATTTTTAAGAAATTTCTACACCCAATGTGGAGGGTCACAATCCCAAGATCAAGAATTACATGTTCTAGGGGCGCCTGGGTGGCACAGTGGTTAAGCGTCTGCCTTTGGCTCAGGGCGTGATCCCGGCGTTATGGGATCGAGCCCCACATCAGGCTCTTCCGCTATGAGCCTGCTTCTTCCTCTCCCACTCCCCCTGCTTGTGTTCCCTCTCTCGCTGGCTGTCTCTGTCTCTGTCGAATAAATAAATAAAATCTTTAAAAAAAAAAAAAGAATTACGTGTTCTACCAACTAGGCCAGTCAGGCACCCCAAGAATCTAATTTTTTGGCCATGTCCTCCTAATGTCAGTATTTCCTATACCATCAAGCAGCACCTAATTTAAAGATGATTTCAGCAGTTCCACTGAACATCACAAATATGTGCAATATGTATCCTTTTTCATAAGTATACATAAAAATATTAAGCCAAATGATTGCTCAAATTTTTATAATTCTCATTAATGAGGAAACTCGTCAGAGTTTGCATAACCATTTAAACGTCTGAATGGAAGAGAGGAAATATTGGCAAGAAAAATTAGAAAATTTAAGCAAACATCCTACAAAATATAATTTCTACAAAATATACATTTTAGAGAAAGAGAACTAAATATAGAAGGGAGTAAATGATCAAAGAAAAAGTTTCAAGAATATTAATTATATAGAATATGAAGGTCTAGTTCAGGGGTCAGCAAACTTTCTGTAAAGGACCCAATAGCAAATATTATAGGTTTTATGGGCCACACTCACTCTCTTACAACTACTCAATTCTACATTATCAGCTATAGACAATCTGTAAATAAATGAGCCTGGCTGTATTCCAATAAATTTTTATGGACATTGAAATTTGAGTTTCAAACAATTTTCATCTGTCTCATGAAATCTGTTTCTTCTAGATCTCCTTCTTTTCCTCCTTCCCATTTAAAAATATAACCACATTATGGGCCATAGAAAATCAGGTGTGTGGGCAGATTTGGCCCATGGCATGTAGTTTCCAAATGCCTGGTCTAGCTCTAAGGGCCACTGAGAGCCCAGCACAATATTCAGAAGTATACTGATATTTTGACCTACCTTTGTGAAATATCAGATACTAGGGACAAAGGGAGGGCTTAAAAGCTACTGGCTACATTTATATATAATCAGAATAGAGCATGTAAAGATAAATAAGGAGAAATAAGAGTTTAGTAAAAACTGCTACTAACCCTATAATCCAACTGAAAATTCTTATTAAATTGCTGAACTGTGGAAGGAGCCAAGGTGTCCTTCAACAGATGAATGGATAAAGAAAATGTTCATATATACAATGGAGTATTACTCAGTCATCAGAAAGGATGATTACATAACATTCACATCAACATGGATAGGACTGGAGGGGGTTATGCTAAGTGAAATAAGTCAAGCAGAGAAAGACAATTATGATATGGTTTCACTCATATGCAGAACATAACAGTGGAAGTGAGGGAAAACTGAATAGGAAGAGATCAGAGAGGGAGACAAACCATGAGAGACTCTTGACTCCGGGAACCAAACTGAGGGTTACAGAAGGGAGGGGATGGGGGGATGGGGTAACTGGGTGATGGGTATTAAGGAGGATATGTATTATGATGAGCACTGAGTGTTATACACAACTAATGAATCGTTAAATACTACATCAAAAACTATGTGTTGGCTAACTGAACATAATTAAAAAAATAAAAAAAATATATAAAATAATTGAAAGTAAAAAAAAATTCCTAATTACAGATAACAGAATTTTGTTTTCTGTCATTTTGTCTTCAGGAATTGAATGCAAATACCTAGCTTGTGCTTTCTCTCTCCCTTTCCATAAGACCTTAACAAATTATTATAAAATTCATATGAAACATCAGGCCAACCATAGGCAACCCAATTTTAAATAAGAAGAGCAAGAAAGCATGCACAAGAATAATAAATCAGCATACTTTTTAACAATTGAGACTGAATATACAAATAGATAATGTCCAGATCATGTATAAAAATAGAACTCTGACCCATAAGCTGTAACCATCCAGGAAGCCAACCTGTTTATAAGCCACAGTTTTAGGAAATCAAATCACTATCTCTAGCAACCAGTCCAGGAAACCTAATAACCCCTGTAACAACCAGCCCCAAATGACCAGGACTTGATTAATAACTGACAGCTTCCCTAATTTTTATCCCTGCCTCCTTCCAGCTGAGGCTCAGCCAGAGAAAGTCAAATACACCCAACCAATCACACTGGGTGCTCTGCTTCTAGTTAGTTTGCCAAAAGCCTCCAATCAAGACACACATGGAGCCTTTCTTTGGTCCACTACAAAGCTCTCCCTCTCTTCTGCCTGCTTTTTAGTCTTTGCCAAAACGCAAGTGATGGTTGCTGACTCATTGGCTATAGCAACTGTAGATAGCCATTGTCTGTTCTCATTTGAGTGGTCTTTATTTATATCCACATAATGAAATTTTGGAAATAATATCCATTGATAGAGTAATTTGTAGATAAATTGTGATAAATACCTACAATGGAAATTAGCTGAAGGAGGAGGATTCTGTGGTAAATTACAGTCCAATAAGATACCCTCGACTATTCTTTTTACAGATTTTCCTTAGAATATTCTTGAAAAGAAAAGAAACTCTGGTATTTCCAAGATGCTTCATTGCCCCACTCCAACCATGACCCTTTGGGATGTGCCAAGTTGGCAACTGAGTTTCGCTGGGGAAATGCTAAGCACAAATATGCTCTACACTCTGTCCCTACCTCCCACTCCACTTCAGTGTTCAGAAAGTAGAAAATCTGCAGAGCAACTTATGAGAAAGTCTGAAGAGTTATTCCTTCCTTTCCATAGCAAGATCACCCACAGCTCCCAGAGTCCAAAGCTCATGGCTTGGTATTTTATATTCAAAGAAGCATCAGGCAAAGAAAATATGAGAGTAGAGTAGAGTTTGCAGCTTAAATAAATTTGAATTTCAGTTATGCAACAAATACTTAGCAGGATAAGTATATCCCAAAGATTGCCAAAATATACTAAAAATTATCATTTGCATATCAGAAATTCAAACCTACCTGGGTATCCTGTTTTTATTGTTAAATTGGGCAACCCCAGGGGAGGGGCAAACTGACTTTTGTTTTTTTGTACTTCTCTTACGGGATTCTTACAGCTACTGTTGATATTCTTACTATGTGTTATTTAAAGATGTGCTGTTCAATTTCCAAATTTTTGTTTGTTTGAGATACCTTTGATTACTATTTTAATGAAGTATTAATGACCCTTCATTTTCCTTTCATAATAAATAAACTAAAATAAAATATAGAAGTAAAAAGTGTAAAGTAAAATATAAAATGAAATTTTCAGCAAATATATAATGAATATCTGCTATTATAGAAGGTGTAAACGGGGACAGTGAAGAAACATACACGTTGGGAGTTTGGGATTCTGTAATGGCAAAATAACTTACATAGGTTTAAAGTTCACACAGATAACAAAGGTGCTGAGGAGCTCACAAGCAGGCAGACTGAGGGTAGTCACTTGAAAAAAGAGAACCACGCTCACCCATATTTATGGGCTTCCCGCCTATATGCACACTGCAGTAACCATGCATGGCAGAACCGGAAGTCATGAAGAAAGCCACAGTCTTGATGTCTTGAGGTGTCAGAAGGCAGTTCAAGGCTACTGGAGCATTGAAAATTGAGGGGAAAATCTTGAAAAGAAGGGAGTCACAGAAGGCAGAAACAAGCAGACAAAGGTCCAAAGAAAACGAGATTTTCCACATGAAGGAGAAAGAACTGTGAGTTTAAGTTCTGCTAAGTTAGAGGGTCTTGGTAAACATTTTGAGCTTTCCACAGACTGCCCCATTAAAGTGTAAAACCAAGCCTCCATCAGTTCAAAGTGTCTGAGTAGTAATAAAATGGCACCTTTAAACTTCTAAAAGAAAAAAAAATCATAGAATTCTATGTGCGGTGGAAATATCTTTCAAAAATCAGGGCAAAATAAAAACATTTTTACATAAGTAAAAACTGAGAAATTCTACCACCAATTATCAATTCTTCAGAAGGCATAAAAACCATAAATACATATACACCTCATTACAGAGCTTCAAATATTCATGAAGCAAAAAAAGACTAAAGGGAGGAATAAGCAAATTGTCTATCATGGCTAGGGATTTTAGCAGTTCTCCCTCAACAAGTGACTTAGTAATTGCTCAAAGCTCAGTAAATATATAAAAGATCTTAACGAAACTACAATCCAATTAGACTCAACTGACAATTACAGAGCACTATGTTTAATGGCTTCAAAAATATTTATTTTTTTCAAGTACACACAAAATTTTTATCAAGATGGACCATATACTGGGCCATAAAACAAGTCTTATGTTTGAATAAACTGAAAATTGAAAAATTGAATTGAAAAATATTTGGAATCTTACAGAGCATGTTATTTGAACACAAATTAAATTAAACATAGCATTGTAAAATATCTAGAAATACTAGAAAGTAAATAGTACACCATTAAGTAGACCTAGTTTAAATAAGAAATCACAAGGGAAATTAGAAAATATTCTAAACTAAATATTAATGAAAACACAACATATCAAAATTTGTGAAATATAGCTAAAGCACAGCCTAGGAAAAATTTACATCTCAAAATACTTATAGAAGAAAAAAGTTTTAAAACCAATTAACTATGTTTGCAATTCAAATTATCCCTCTTCAGGAAGGTGCAATATATAACTACAATCAGGTACTATTTAAAGCCATCAGTATGATCAAAATTAAAACTGAAAATATCAAATATGGGTGAGAATGTGAAGCAATCAATACTCTTATAACATTGCTGCTAGAAATGTATATAATACAACTACTTTTGAAAATTTTGGCAATTTTTTTATAAAGATAAACACCCACCCAATTTGTGACCTTACAACTCTTCTGTTAGATATTTAATTAAGAAAAATAGCACTACATTTCTACAAAAAGTTATGTGCAAGAATGTTAATAGCAATTCCATTTGTTATACCCGAAGTGTAAAAAAAATAATTATTTATCAATATAGGATAATGGATAAACAAATCGTAATACACAATAGAATACTACTCAACAATTCAAAAAAATGAACTATAAATACAAGATAACAGCATGGACAAATATCAGAAGCATTGCATTGCAATGCCAATAATAATAATAATAATAATAATAATAATAATAATAATAATGCTAGATAAATAAAGACTATGGTGATCAAAATCAGAAAATGGCTGACCATGAGAGACTGGGATTTATTGAAAGTGGGCAGGAGACAACTTTGTATTTTCATGAAAATGCTCTATCTTGATCAGAGTGATGCTACCAGTTCCAAGAAAACAAAATTGTTGTTGTAGATTTACCAACTGCAAACCATCCTTTGAAATTCCCATATCTCAGAGCTTGTACACGCTTTTCTGAATAGCCCATTCATTCAAGGCTCTACTTTTGTCTTTTCTGTTCCTTCTATGTTTCTTTTCCCATCTCTACATCAACATACAACCAACAAAGGCTTCTAGATTCATCCACAACCTGCTCCATCACTTCTCTAGAAATTTATTTTTATTTAAGAGAGAGAAAAAAGAAAATACTAGAATATTGCATAGTAACAAAAGAGATCTTTTGACTGTAGAACTGTATAATTCATTATTTTCATTGTTATGTTGTATAGTAGACAATAGAGAGAAGGAAAATGAATAACAACATTAATGATATGTAACTTTGAGGGCACCTGGGTGGCTCAGTCAGTTAAGCCTCTGACTTCAGCTCAAGTCATGATCCCAGGGTCCTGGGATCCAGCCCCTTGTGGGGCTCCCTGCTTAGTTTGGAGTCTGCTTCTCCGTCTCTCTCTGCCCCTCCCCCACACATGCTTGCTCTCTCTCTCACTCTCTCTCTCAAATAAATAAATAGAATCTTTAAAAAAATGATAGGTAATTTCATTGAGTATTTGGTATGTGCCAAGTATTGTCTAAGCACGCTGCATTAAAGCAATCAAATAATCCCCATGGCAGTCCTATGAAGTAGGCTTGAACATTTTCCCCTTATTAAAAATGGTAAAATTAAGTTATAAAAAGAATAAATTGCCCAAAGATACACAGCTAGTAAGGAAAGCTGGGGATTTATGACTTGGCATCTAGCTTCAGAGTCTATATTCTTAACTCATTGTACTCTAAATATGTGAGTTCCCCACAAAAGGCTCTGGTCCCAAGTGACTATTTAAATTTAGATTAAGTTGATTAAAGTTAAATTAAATTAAAAATCAATCTTTAGTTACAATGACCACATTTCTAGTACTAGTAGGCACATGTGACTAGTGACAGCCATGCTGGACAGTGCAGATTTAGAATATTACCTAATATAAGTCCCCCTCCCAAACCAGAGCCTGGCTGAGTATATCTGATTTCATGGTGAAAGTAAGATCACATTACTTTACTAACTCAAAATTGACTATTCTCCCCTGCTTACTCAGGACCTTACCTCTTCTGTTAAGTATCCCTCCACACCATGCTTCTTGGAGGTGCTTTCCATGTGCTGTTGGTGGATGGCCACCTTAAAATTGTCATTGCTCTTATGGGAGGCACCGTTTATTCTCCAGGAACTAAGTCTTGAGAGGATCAGTGATGAATCAAACTTAGAGAAATGCATTAGAAATCTAAGGCTTGCTCATTTTTGTATCATATTCCATTCACGTCATCCTAAAACATTATTCTTAGATTGAAGACATTTCAGAGTTAATATCTCTTCTCCTTTTTAAAATCTCTCTTTGAATTTGTATTTCTCTCTCTGTTTTCCTCTTTTATCATAACACATACACGTGCTCACATGCACACATACACACCAGTGTGTATACCAACATATAGTAAACCTATAATGATGTGAGAAAAAAATGAACATGTTGTTTTGAGAATCTCTACATCTGACTTGTAAGCTGAAGTCCCTGGGTCACAGGCATATATTGCTCCAACATCCCTTATGTGAATTCTTTCTCAGGAGGACCCTCAATTTCCATGGTCCAAGACTTTTGTTGGATCTTTCCCCCCAACTCCCTTATGTGCATTGACATAGCACTGGCTAGAGCTGAGCTGTCCTCTTATAATTAGGCTTATTGGGCTCATCATGACATAATTCCTTCCAAATTGATTTGAAGAGGGCTTACTATACTTCATTCTTAGCTAGGCTGATAGTATGTCTTTAAATGAGATTAACCCATGAATGTCCTACAGGTCTGATAGTCAATAGAAATAAGCATTTACACTTCAGTGCCACCCAAATGGCAATCAAACTGGTTTTTGTTTGTTTGTTTTTATTTTGTACCCATCTTTATTTATTCATTCCCCTTTCTTTTCATATCCCCTTATCGTCAACTACATGTCTTCTCTTCCTAGAGCTTGCTCTACTTTGGTTGGAGAAAGATTACAGCGTCTAATTTCTTTCTTGTTTTTTTTTTAACTTAAATTTAAGATTTTTTAGAGAGAGAGAGAAAGAGCAGGGGTGGGGGCAGAGGGAGAGAGAGAATCCTAAGCAGGCTCCATGCTCAATGTGGAGACTGATGCAGGGCTTAGAATATAAACATCCTGAAATCATGACTTGAGTGGAAATGAAGAGTTGAACACTTAACTGACTGAGCCACCCACGCACCTGTTTCTTAGATCTCATAAGAATATAGCTTATAATCTTTTTCTTCTTTTGGTCCCTCTAATAACCCTCTGTTTCCAAAATTCAGTAAGCAGTATTCCACTGTAGAAAATACCCCCTGCAGAATTTCCCTGACCTTTCAACTACATTGGTTGTTGTGATAAGCAGTCACAGCTTATTGCCAATGATACTCTCTCAAGGAATGCTTAGGGAAGCAGCACAAATACCCAGGAAATTTTTAAAAAAATAATAATATGGCTTTGTGTTCTTCACATATACATCTGTGTGGTCTGGACAAATGTGAAAGACTCCAGGGAAAATCAGTGACTGATAAAAAAAATAAAATAAGACTATCCCAGCTGGGCAGAACCCACATGGGCAGATGACGCATTTTGCAATTGTGTTGCCCATAGCTGACAAGGGTTGACTGGAGTCCACAGGACACATTAAAAGAGGCTCGTGTTCTGATAACTGCTATTCAGCAAGCAACTGGAAGAAGAGGAAAAATGCATCTCATGATGAAGATAAGGAGATGTAGTTTGCAAAAATATTACCAGTGAGAAAACGTGGAAAGTGGAGATGAATTGACTTGATGAGGATAAGTCTAAGAAGCAATAAAAGAGATAAAATTAGGAGTGGGGGGTCCCTTGAGTCAGACTTTGGGAATATTTTTCCTTCCTTGCCTATAATCCTCACAGCAAAACCACTCTGGGAATAGATAGTTTTGTCTCGTTTTATAAAAGAGAAACAGATTCAGAAAAATCAAAGAACTTGGTCAATATTCTATGGCCAATGAACAGTGGGTCTAAAATAGGCACTCCACCTTCTGGACCCTAAAACATACACTCTCTTCACTGTTCACTGCTGGAACTGTAGCAAATAGAAAAGGTTTGTGGAGGAACATTGGAGTTGGCATTATCAATTCTGCTGTATTTGAATAACAACTTCATTTGTGCACATTTTGCAGTGGTTTTTAATTTCTTATGGTCATAGATATTTTTTGAGCATCCAAAGAGGTGCACCTGTCTTCAGAGAAATGCACTTATGTGTACACACACTCAGATACGTCATATACCGTTTTGGAGGTTCTAACCCGCCCTGAAACCCATCCATTTACCACGTAGAAGGATGTGATAACTATCTTCTTTCTTCTTCACAACTATTGCATTAGGTGTAGCTTTATTCTAAGCTGAGAAAACAGAGACTGAAATGTTAATTGACCTTCAAAAACGCACAATTCTGACTTAGCTGGTAACTGAACCCATTCCTACCTCCTAACATCAAAACGCTATGTCCTTTTCACTCTGCTCTGTTGCAATAACTAAGAGCAGGGAACTCAAATATTTCTAGCTTGGAGAAAATGTGTGTGTGGAATGTGTAGTGTTTTATAGGAGAGCACAAAATATGGACTAAATGAGATGCTATTTTACCCTGGATTTGTAGATATAGAGATGTCAAGAGTTTGAAAAAGATATGCAGATGTTAAAATCAAAATATTATATAAATTAATTTTTTCCTATATGATAAGTCATTATTCAATTTTAAAAGTAGAAAACCATCAATAGTTTATAAATTTTAACTCAGACATTTGACACTGAGAGATGCACATGGCTTATCTTGGCCAGCTCTACCTTCCATATTCATTTCCATTCCTACTGCATATATATATATACATATTGCCATAATAATGAAGATTACATCAATGCAAAATAAGATTTTAAGTCCTTATGAAATTATTTCAGACATATATGACATTTATGCATCCAGTTGTTCAGTTAATGTTGGTTAAGCATCTACTATGTGCGAGCACCACAATAGATGTGGGATAAAAGAAGCAAAGAATATCTTCCTTGGCCTCTAGTGTTTTGTAGTCTTATACAAATTCTTTAAAAAAGAGATGCAGCAGGCATATCGACAAGAAAAGGTAGGGTTAAATCCACTTGCTGTTGAGATGATTGTCATTGGTTGTAGTATAAAGTTGCACCCATTGCACAGTCATTTTCTTCAGGTAGGAGATAAGATGGTCAGCTGAAGAAATGCCATTGTTACGGGATTGGTAACACTTTGCCCACATCACAGACATATTTGTGTAAAGGGAAGCAGCAAAAACCAAAGTGACCATTTAAATCTTGACAGCAACTTTGTTCTGATAGATCTTATTAATGCTCTAGTTTCTACTTTTATATGCTACTTATGTGGGGCTCCATACAGAGGTCATGTAGGAGATGATAGCAAAGACATGTGGCCATGGAAAAGTACAGGGAGAAAGATCCCAAGTAGTGTCTGTGGGGCTGGGTCCTACTGAGATCATTTTCTGTCCATTCTCTTTCTCTTCTTCTTCCTCCCTCTTCTTCAGTTTCTGCTCTGCTCCTCCTTTCCCTTTTCTCTTTATAAAAGTTGTATGTTCTGAGGTACCTGCGTGGCTCAGTCGGTTAAGTGTCTGCCTTCGGCTCAGGTCATGATCTCAGAGTCCTGGGATCGAGCCCTGCGTTGGGCTCTCTGCTCAGTGGGGAGCCACCTTCTCCCTCTCCCTCACCCTCTCCCCCTGCTTGTGTTCTCTTTGTCTCTCTCTCTCTCTCTCAAATGAATAAACAAAATCTTTTTTTTAAAGTTGTTTGTTCTTTTTCCATCCTAGTATTTTCTTCCAGCCTTGTTATTTTGAAAAATTTCAAAGCTATAGGAAAGCTGAAAGGCAAATACAATGAACACCTGAAAATCTTGCCACTTTCTCTCTCTTCTCCCCCTCCCCTTCTCTTCTGTCTCTTTCATTCTCTCCCCTCTCTGTCTCTGTCTTTCTCTCTGTCTCTGGGTCTGTCTCTCTGTCTCTCTTCATTTCTCTCTTTCTCTGTCTCTCTGTCTCCTCTCTCTCCTTCTCATTTATTTAGTTCTTGCACCTTTCAATATTAAATTGCAAACATGTAACTGCTGAGGGCAAAGACATTCTCCTTAATAATGACAATACTGTTATCAAATGAATTGAACATTGGTAGATAATACTACCTAATATACAGTCTATGTTACCATTTCACCAACTGTCACAATAAAATCTTTATAGCAGTATTTATTAGGGAGGGATGTTCAAAATCCAATCAAGAATCTCACCTTGAATTTGCTCCCCAAACCTTTTAGCTTCCTTTAACATGTGACTGTTATGACATTGAAATTTGCCAATAGGTCTGTTGTTGTTGTTTTTTAATGGAGTGTTTCATATTCCAGATTTGTCTCATGATTAGATTCAACTTAAACTTTTGTGTTGCCATGTTATGTCCTTCCCATACCAGAATACACCAAAAGGAACACAATTTCAGTGTGACCCATTATTAGTGATGTTAACTTTGTGCACCTGGATAAAATGGTATCCACTAAATATCTTCATTGAAGAGGTACCTCTTTCCTTTGTATTTAATACATAAAATTTGGGGTAATACTTTGAGACTCTGTGAAAACTATTTCACCCTAAAATCTTTCACCCAATCATTTAGCATCAATCAATAATCCTTGCTTAAATTAATAATTATAATGGAGGTTTTAAATGTTGATTATAGATTTTTCATTCCTTCTATATGAATTAGCTAGCATTCTTTTTTTTTTAAGATTTTATTTATTTATTTATTTGACAAAGAGAGACAGCCAGCAAGAGAGGGAACACAAGCAGGAGGAGTGGGAGAGGAAGAAGCCGGCTCCCAGCAGAGGAGCCTGATGTGGGGCTCAATCCCAGACCTCTGGGATCACGCCCTGAGCCAAAGGCAGATGCTTAATGACTGAGCCAGCAGGCGCCCCAGAAGTAGCTAGCATTCTGTAAAGAATAACCCCTCAGTTGGGGGCGCTTGGGTGGCTCAGTCAGGTAAGTGCTGACTCTTGATTTAGACTCAGGTCGTGATCTCAAAGTAGTGAGATAGAGCCCCGTATCTGGTTCCACACTCAACAGGGAGTCTGCTTGAGATTATCTCCCTCTGCCCCTCTGCTCTGCTAGAGCATGCTCTCTCTCTCTCTCTCAAATAAATAGTCTTTAAGAAAAAAATTAAAAACTCCTCAGCATTTTTTCTTTATCTTTTAAAGAGATAATACTCTCTAGACTCAGATTTTTGTTTAATATTTTTATAATCCATTAATATTCAGTATCCTTTTGTATTAAGTTGCCTAAGTTTCAATGACTCAGAGCCCTTTCAAATGAATCTCATGTTGTCAGGGTTTTGTTTTTTTTTGGTTTTGTTTTTGTTTTTCCCATGCATCCTCATATTGGAAGCATTCTCTTACTTTTGGGCACAACAATATATTCCAAAGCCACTGTGGTTTTTCCCTGACCCAGATCTGGAATCAGCATTTTCTTCAAGGAACCTGATCCCTGTTGGTGTGTTATTTATTTATTTATTTATTTATTTATTTATTTATTTTAAAGATTTTATTTATTTATTTGAGAGAGAGAGAGACAGCCAGAGAGAGAGGGACTACAAGCAGGGGGAGTAGGAGAGGAAGAAGCAGGCTCCCAGCGGAGGAGCCTGATGTGGGGCTCCCATAACGCCGGAATCACGCCCTGAGCCGAAGGCAGACGCTTAAGGACTGAGCCACCCAGGTGCCCCTGGTGTGTTATTTAAACCAAGATCTGTGCACAAAGTGTGTCATTGCTACCAAAGCTTCTTCCAGAATCTTTTCAGTGACTTCCTACTGACACTTCCAGTTCCAACCCTGCTCTGTATTTGCAGCTCCTTTCATCCACCAAGGGAACAGCAACATCTGTGTGTCTCTCAGTCTATCATCTAGCTATCTTTTTATCTATCTCTATTTACTCCATCCTACAATCCACAAAAAAATGAGTGGTTTGAGAATTACTACATCATGACCTCAACTAATCTACTAAAATAAAATTCTCTATGGTTCAGCAATTATTTTGGGTCATTTGAATAAATCCCACCAATGGTGAGCAATAGGAATGTTCTGCTCAAATATATCACCAATTAATTCTTTTGTCTGTGTACTAATGCTATCAATTTGATACACAGATATTTTTTGCTTGTTTTCAATATTAAGAACTTCCTTACTCATCTTTTTTACTTAAATTTTTAACAAAATAGTTTAACATTAATATGGTTCAAAAGTCAAAGTTATGAAAGTATACAATGAGAGAAGTCTATCCTTATTCCATCTATGCTCACCTATCTCAGGGAACCATTTCAATATTTTCCATTTTATCCTTTCATATTTATTTTTGAAAAATTAAAAAAAAAGATTTCCTTTCCTTACACAGAATTTGCATATGCACATATGTGTGTGTATTTTGCTTTTTAAATTTAACAGTACCTCTCTTAAATCACTACAGATCAGCTTATAGGTGTATTCCTCATTCCTTGCTCTTTTTTTTTTAAATATTTTATTTATGTATTTGACAGAGAGAGACAGCCAGCGAGAGAGGGAACACAAGCAGCAGGAGTGGGAGAGAAGGAAGCAGGTTCCCAGCAAAAGAGCCTGATGTGGGGCTCGATCCCACAACGCTGGGATCACACCTTGAGCCGAAGGCAGACGCTTAATGACTGCGCTACCCAGGCGACCCTCCTCATTCCTTGCTCTTTAAATAGTGCCACTGTGGAGCATCTGGGTGGCTCAGTCAGTTAAGAGCCTGAGTCTTCATTTCAGGTAAGGTCCTGATCTCAGGGTCATGGGATGGAGCCCAGAGTGGGGCTCCATCCTCAGAGGGGAGTCTGCTTGAGATTCTCTCTTTCCCTCTCTGCCTCCCCTCCCAGCACCCTCCCTCTCAAAATAAATAAATAAATCTTATTTTTAAAAATATTTATTTATTTGAGAGAAAGAGAGAGAGGGAGAACACAGAGTGAGTGTGAGAAGGAAAAGCAGACTCTCTGCTGAGCAGAGAGCCCGATGTGGAACCCGATCCCAGAACCCTGAGATCATGACCTGAGCCGAAAGCAGCACTTAACGACTGAGCCACCCAGGTGCCCATAGATAAATCTTTAAATAGTGCCAATGTGCCATTGTTTTTAACCACTTTCCTACTACTGGGAATTTTTGATTTTCGTAATATTTTACTGTTTGACATACACCACAATGAATACCTTTGTGCATGTGATGTTCCATATTTTAGGAGATGTATTTTCACGATAAATTCCTAGAAGTGGCAGTGCCTGGCCAAAGGATCAATGCTTTGCAGTATTTTTAGATACCGCCAAATCCTCTTCCTTAGGATGGTTTTACCTTGCATCCACACCACATCAGCAGTGTAGAATGATGATATCTACACCAAATCTCAAACACAGTGTGTTGTCTGTGTTGTTGAGCCTTTGAGTATTTAGCATCTAATAGGTAAGAGATGGTATCTCAGTGAAGCATAATTTACATGTGCATATGTGAGTTAAGCTGAATACTTTCCCATATTTGAAACATTTGTATATCTTTTCCTGTAGATTGACTATTAGTGCTTTCCCCTCCCCCCCCTTTTTTTTGTATAGGTTTTTTAAATCTCTTTTGCTATTTTAACAGTTCTTTATGTATTGGGGAGCTAGCTTTTTATATTTTAACTGAGTTGAAAACATTTTCTCTCTGTATGTCACTTGTCCTTTTTACTTTGCTTATGTTTAGACACACATACAAAAACTTTTCTACCTGATAAAGTTTTTAAAAACTAATTTACAGGATTCCAGACCATTAATAGCAGGCAAGTAATCTAAGTGGATCCCTAAATCCAAGGCATTGAGCTTCCAACCAGAGAACCATAGAGACAGAAGAAGCAGACATTCAGATTGAATGAATGGGAGCTTGGAGCAAGTATCCATCCTATACTTAAGGATGGAAGGATGAAGAATCTTATGCAAATGAGGTCTTTAATATGTTAGAAAAGTCTTAACCAAAGGTAGAACTCTGTGCATGAAAACAGGTTGTGGGTGATAGTAATGGAAATTAGATCATTAAGAAGGAAAACAGATCTGTACACATCTAAAAATCAAGGACCCAGGCATTCATCTTTATAGTGCCTACATACCTAGCACTTAGAAAATACTCCGTAAATATTTTTAGAAGTGACTGAATTGAATCTAAAATACAACAACAAGAAACAATCATGGCAGTGGAGTAAAAAATATTAACAGTACTAATTTAGATACATCCTTGTTCATGTACTTTTAAGTAAATCGGTTTGCTTGAACGTTCAATACAAATTTCATTAAAAAAAATCAATCACCACGTTAACTCAAACTGGCCATGCAGACAACAAGGCTTTGTTCTTTTAACAATAAAATTTTTCTCAAATGTATCAGGGCATGGTAGCTGGAGAAAGCTACTATTTTTCTTTACTCCCACAGCACTGAACATTTTAAATACCTACAAGAGGCTATCCATACATATTCTTTGATTACTGAACCGATTAACTGATCACCAGATGCTGAGCTCTTGCTTATACACTCCTATCATTCTCTTAAAAATCAGGCTGATTTCCGGAAGACAGACACTAGGCAAGCCCACTTTAGGGGAACATAGTCTTGTGGGGAACTGGTGACCAGTGCTCAAAAGGGAGCATTTCGCAGGAATCCTTTTTCCTTCAAAAGCCAAGTGCTCGGCTTTTAAAATGAGTGAGAAGAGAAACTTTTGTTCAGTTGTTATTGGGTTTCCTTTTGGTCAAGTGTATATATTCTTGCACAGCTTGCCCCAAAACCACTTCAAGATATAATCAGCACAAATACAAATATTTGCCAGACCAGCTCATAAGCTAGAGAAAAACAGAACACCTCCCTGTCAGACCATTGCTTCTGTTCCTTCTTTGGCTTGATTTCTTCCTAATAGACAGAATTCACTGCTGTGCCCAGCTGGTTCTTATGTCCTTTTAACACGCATCACAGAGAGTAAACGTGTGATTAACCAATCCCGACAGCTTTCAACAAAGTGCATCAGATAATTCATTGTTCCTTTGTGTGTATCAAAGAATCAGCCCCATGCTGCTGACTCAAAATATCACCCTCCAAGGAAAGGGAGTTGTTCCAGCCTGTTTATGTTAGCAAGCCCTGTCAATCCAAATGTCCCCATCTACAAAGTCCTACCATTGCAGACCAGATTCCGTTTCACCATACCTCCCTGCTCAAGTGCTAAAATAGAGGGAGAATAGATGTGGGACAGTCATCATTTGGAAACCCTTCTACTATTAGCATTGACTGTGCTGTTAGAGAAACAAGCTTCACCTCATATTTTATTTTTTCCATGATGAAGTAGACATTCAAAATGCAATTGCATTATAAAGGAGTTGATTGATTTGATATCTGTTATTTTCATCTAACTAGGATGATGTTTTAGTCAATGCTGGCACCCCTAAGATCTAGTCAGTGTAGGCACATGCTTCCAGGTTCACGCTCATAAGTATCTACTAAGTGGATCTCAGAGTGTTGGTCCTGGATTCACAGCATCACGGCACCACTGGCAATGCAGATTCCTAAGCGCCTTCCAGACGTGCTGGGCTGTGTTTGAAAAAATTCTCTGGAAGATGCTGGAGCATGTGCCAGTGTGAGAATCACTGGTTTACTAAAAGGAAAAGAAAGCAGGGAGGAAAGGGAATGGGTGAATGTCTGTCAGGTTCAATTTTGAGGTACACCAGCTTTTCTTGGAAGTTCTCTCTAATTCCCCCTGCCTGCTACCAACATCCTTGTTATCTGACTGTATCATTACCTCAACGCAGTATATTGACTCCTTGTTTACACATCCTGGCTTCCGTAACAGGACATCTTAACAACTCTCTTAATTTTTATAGTCTCAACACTAGTATAGCTCTCAGAGGACAATGGGCATGTGCATTTGTTGAATGAATAGATGACGAATGAATGAGTCTACACAATGTTCCTTTGTTAGTATGAATGCCCACAGTCATAGCCCTCATTTTTTGGTGTAGGAGTGTGTCTGTGAATGAGAAAAGGCAGAAAAAGAAAGGTCCTTTTAGAGTTACCACATAGAAAATAAAAGAATGTGTCAATCAAATGTTTGAAATGTGTTTTTTTCTTTCAGATGGTCATCTATGAAATGCATAGAATCAGGAAGACATTCTTCCCTCAAATGTGTAGAATGGTACAATAAGCCTATTGATAACTAAGTACTTATACTGTACCCTTTTATTTTATTGGTTATTGGTTTTCTGGGTCTACCATAAGAAAATACTACAAACTGGATCACATAAACAACAGGAATTTAGTCTCACACCTCTGGAGGTAAGAAGTCTGACATTATGGTGTTGTTAAGACTGGTTTCTTCCGAGGCTGGGAGGGAAGGATCTGCCTCTCTCTTTGACTTGTAGATGGTTGTATTCATATTCACACGGCATTCTCCTTGTATGTGTGTCTATGTTCAAATTTCCCCTTTTAAAAGGACACCAGTCATATTGGATTAGGGTGCCTCTTATTTCAACTTGATTGCCTCTGTAAAGACCTTATCTCCGCATAAGGGCATATTTTGAGGATCCAAATATGGGGACATTAGCATATGAATTTTGGGGGGACACAGTTCAACCAGTAACATGCCCCAACCTCTTGCTCTTGAGGTGTCTATGGCCTGAGAAGGAGGAAGTAGCAAAACTCAAAGTCTGCTTTGTGTAGGAAAATGCCATGATTTGCATAAGTATTTCCTCCCTGACAGAAAGCATCAAACCCCATGCCATTCACAAGTGGCTGGTGTTTAGTGAACTGGAATCACTGTGCCTCACCTACTTTATACCCTGCTGTCCTTTCTTCTCCTGACCCCCGGGGCTTCCAACCTTACTGTCCATATGCCTTGCCTTCTATGTCCTTCTCTTGGTCCACGGACCACATTTCTCATTATGAATCAGCTTTCTTGTTAATTCTGCTCTTTTGCCCCTCCCTGTCAGATCTCAGGGTCCCCTCCCTCACATGGTCTGACCACCTTCCCACAGGCAGCCTGGGGAGGGACAGTATGGTGCTGAGGTCATGGCTTCCTGGGTGAAATTCAGGGCCTGGCACATTCTAGTTGTGAGGTCTTAGCCAATTTGCTATAATATTAATGCTTCAGTTTCCTTGTCTGTAAAATGCAGATGTCAATAGGACCAGCCTGGTGGGGTTCCTGGGAGAAATAAATGTTTGGTGACAGTGCCTGGCGTATGGTAAACTCCAGAGAAGCATTTGCTACTGTTCCTCTGCTTGTTTGTCTGTCCATCATCCTGATGATATGCCACTTCACCCAGTCTAAAGCACTTCTTGTTCACATTTTAGAACTTCTGAAATGCAAACTCACATTACACTGAGATGTATATTATGATGAAGGTTTTTTTTATTTCCCTGTTGAAAACTTTCTATTAATTCAAGGGTACATCTTAAAATCAATGTCATTTTAGAATTGAAGAAATGTTGTAAGTCTTGTTATTTAATGAGAGCCTATTAAGCACCAGATTGCAGCCACATCTTCATAAATCTTAAAACAGTTCTGCAAGGGAGGTTTTAGTATCTCCACCTTGTAGGTGGGAGCAGGGATTGGCATCACAGACTATGAATCTGAAGGCCACATAGTCAATCAGATGGCAAAGCTAGGATCTACAACCAGGTACATCCAATGCCTGGACCCTTACTCTATATACAACGCTGAGAGGATAGCATGTTTGTGCTTTTGCTTATTTTATTTGTTTGTTGTGTGGTGTTGTGTTGTGCTGTGATGGTTTGTGAAAAAGCCCAGCTCTATTCAGTGTATGGATGAACCCATGTGCCTCCAATGCCCTTTTGGTCAGTACAGCATCTGGTGTACTGTAGAATTAATGTTTGTTCGTCAGACCACATAATTAAGGATTTACTCTCTTCATCTTCTTTATTATATCAGTACATAATTCTGTCACAATGAATAATGCTGTGATCATTAATTGCTGCTTGTATATACACTTTATCTCCCTAGCGAGACTATAAGCCTCTTACAAACGGGAATGATCTCCTGTGTTTTCTGCATTCATGGTGTTTTATGAAAGCAGAGTAAACAAAAATTAAAAAAAAAACTAAAAACAACCTATAGGTTCTTAATAAGGGCTTATTTTCTATGATGAGGTTTAAAAGGCCTTCTAGACAATGGTTACATAGGTAACCTGATACACCTTAATATGCCAATAAAACAGGATGCTCTGTTTATTATATGTGTATAGAGGAATAAATGTCATCTGAAGATTATCCTCTGTGTTTACTGAGTTAGTCAAAGATGGTAAAACTGTCCCACATGCTGCCATTCCTCATTCCCAGCATCCATGGCAGACATTACTAATTGATCACGGAGTTTTACTGCTAGCATCAGATGCAGACTCTGTTTTCAACACAGCACTTTAAGCAATTACTACCAATCTGTGTGAGGTAACATGCAAAATGAAGCCAAGTTGACGTTCCTTGTCTCACTCATCTGTGGTTTTGAAAGTGGAGAACACAGAGCATTTAGGAGGAGGAATTATTGCACTGGAAGATGGTCCGCTGAAATATATGACCTAGGGGGCCCCCCAAGTAGCCACAATATAAACATTCTCCTGCTTCACCTAGGGTAAGACTGGCCCTGATTTCAAAATCGCATCAGTACTGGAGCAGGGAGGGACCTTGTTCAGAAGTTACCCAAGAAGAATTTATTCCATGACTTTCGGGTCTGTAGGAGTTCAACTCCTGTAGGCTTTTATATGATGTCTATGCTCAGGCTGTACCCCAGACCTCTTAAATCTGCCTGATTTAATCAGAAATCCCAAGGAAGGAGTCCAGATATTGGTCTATTAAGAATAGGTCCTCAGGTGATTTAAAATGCACGGTCAGGGTGGAGAAGCAGTGTGCTTGGGTGTTTGATGACAACCGTGCCACTGAAATAGATGCCTTCTAGGAGTATTTACATGGAGGCTCTTGGCAAACAAAAATTCTTAACAAAACTCAGGCCATAAAGTCCCATGGCGATCCTTGGATTACCCACATGGATGGCCTTGCAGTGCTCACCTCCCCATGCCCAACTATACCACAGCTGTTAAATGGGAGCACATCACACGTAGTAATGAGCTTCTAAAGTCACAGAGTCTGTGAAGTTACAAGTTATTTACAGCTATTTCCAATAACATTTGGCCATTTTTTCCTGTCCTATTAGAAGCTGTTTGCCAGGGGGAAAAATAGTTGTTTCATATTCACAAATTTTCATAAGGTAATTCCTTCAAAATTGTTGCTTGCATTTTTTCCTGGTGATTTGCTGGTAGCTAGTCTTGGTGAATCTTTAATGGATTTTCTTGAGAAAAGAACATCTCGAAGCTTTCATGAAGAGTAAGTTTTAGGGGTGCCTAGATGGCTCAGTCGGTTAAGTGTCTGCCTTCGGCTCAGGTCATGATCTCAGGACCCTGGGATGGAGCCCCAGGGCGGGCTACCTGTTCAGTGGGGAGTCTGCTTCTCCCTCTCCCTTTACCCTGCCCGTGATCCCTCTCTCTCTCTCAAATAAATAAATAAAATTTTTTAACAAAAGAGTAAGTTTTAGAAAACTGTATGGGATTCCTTTTTCTCTCTGGGGCAAAATTCACAGAGCTGTTGTTCTTTTGTTTCCTTTTGTTTTAGTAAATAAAAGTAAACTGCTCCCAAGATTTGTTCATCTTGTCACATGGATACTCCTCATCTTTGCACGTACTTTCTCAGCAGTGGGTTTACTTGCACATGAACTAACAGGATCAAGCAGCCACTAACAGAAAGTAACACAAACTTAGAAGGCAACACAGAAATAGAGGTGCAGTATCCATATACGTACTCCTTCTTTACTTGCTCTGACCTTATCATCTGTACCTTTCCACTAAAGCCTCTCAGGATACACTAATTCCATCCCCATTCCAAATGTTCATTGTTTATACTTCTTCTATAATCTTGATGTTTGCCTCTTCATATAATTTCAATCCACTGTCCACTATCTTGCCCTTGTCCTTGAAATGCTTAAGGAAATTTTAGCTTAGAATTTGCAAACACTACAGACCAGAGCTCCCTACTCTCCCTTGGTCAATGCTGGTTGATAAACATTCACCAGCCCGTAATATTGAAAGAGAAAGAAGTGCAAATTTTGGTGTGGAACCCAGAAACAGAGTTAAAGCAGTAAAAAGTGATAGCAGATCTCTGAGAAAGAAAATAAAGTAAATGATGTTGAAGTTATTTTGCCTAAACATGAGATAGGATTTGTGTTAGGTTTTGCCCCTCTGTGACTATGGGGTTCCTTTTTCATGTTTATATCCCAAGAGGAGCTCAACAAATTCTTGAGGCTAAATATATGCAGCCCCTGAGAGAAGTGACTTCCTCCAACCAGAAATGTTTAAGTAGAGGCTGCAGTTCCTCATTGATTCCTGAAATGCATGTCTCCGTTAGTTTGAAGATGTGCTGGAGAGACCTGAGCTTTGGAGTCTAGGGGCAAATCCCAGCTCTGACACCTATTACTTAATATTGGGGTAGTTGACAAAATATCTCCACAAAATTCTCAAGGAAATTCTTCAAGGAAAGTATCCAATAGCTGTGTGATTCTTGAGTCATGGTGCCTGGTCAGGGAGCTCCAAGTCTAATGCAGGACTCTGATAGGTAAGTAGACATGCACATGATATAGCAAAACACAGGATCTCCCAAGGATCCACACAAGGCACTCATCTCACACCCGAGGCTAAGAAAAGTTTTTTTTTAGAGAATGTTAGTACTTACCCAGAGTTAGTAGAGCAAAAGACAGGGGCAGGGCCTTCTGGGCAGTCTGTATTTCAAATACCCCAAATCTGGATCTTTGGAACAAAACAGAATTTTGCTCAGGGCTGGGATACTTAGCAGGTAAGAGTTGCTGAGTTAGACTCTCAATGGGGCTGTGAAGCTTTATTCTCCTCATTGCTTAAGAAGACTTCATTTCTTTTCAGAAAATGACCCTGAAAAGAAAGCCAACGCTAATGCTTGCCGTGCCAATGAGGAGAAAGGGGTGATTCCCAGCCAGAAAACCGCTTTACAAATTACTTTAGTTCTATATTTATAGAACAATTCAGGGCCTATGGAGTTCAACTACATTTTCTAGTTATATTTACTGGAACTAAGGTTGGAATTACATGCTACAGTGTATGCAAATTTGGGAAATTTAGAATATTGTGAACATTTCTCATAAATGGTAAAGGTCTGTTCTAGTTCAAATCATTATAGCTGAAGTATAAAGAAAATCATGCACTGAAGCCCAACTTCAAGCAAGGCAGCATATTCTGGTGTATTATTCCCCCTCTAGTATCAGTTTCTGTGGCGGTTTGAGGCTCACGGTCACTGAGGGAAACAGCAAGGCTCACCAGCACAGACCATGGTGGCCTTTTGCTGTTCTTCACACATATGCCCCCTTGAATGAAGCTGAAAATAATTTTCTGAAAACAGAGATTCATTCGGATGAGTTATTGAACAAAAATAAACACCCAAAACTTCCATCATGATTTCAAGGTTTAATGTGCCACATCCATTTCTTGTTGGTGTCTCAAAGTTGGATATTTAATTGGACTAATTACTTGATCAAAGGAATTGCAACTAGTTTCCTGTCCCAGGGTTTGAGGCTAGTCCAGGAAGACATTGGATGTAGCAGCCAGGGTCCTTGAGGCTGAGATAGATTGTGGGTGAAATTAACTTGTGAAGCTCAATACAGAAGTAATGCATAGGACAAGGGTGAGAGGACCTTGACAGGCTCAGTGGTGAGAGAAATAGGGGTGTGTGTGTTGACTTGGAGCATGAAGTAAAACAGTCACCACTCTGTGAATTTTGCACACATGTGCTCAGGGGCTGGATAGCCAGTTGAGGACTTTCTCTTACTATGTGGGGGTGGGAGTGTGTTTAGTGTTTTTAGTTCAACATCATCTTACTCACAGAGTTCCTGGTCCAAGATGTTGAAAAATCATCTTTCAGAGGACTTGGAATGCTGGATTCTATAGAGCCCCCTCCCAGAATTTTATCCTCCCCTTTGGGGGCACAAACTAGTCTCCATTACAGCCAGCATGCCCCTTGTAGTTTAGTGTGAAAATATAATCAAATTGCCTGTAAATAAATGTGAGTATGAATGATGCTTGCCAATCCTAGGCATGGCCCGTAAGAAATCTTCCACAGGTACACCCTCATGCCCTATTTCTTCTGACGGTAGGATGCCAACACTGCTGATACCGTAAGAGAAGGTGGAGTCACAAGCCAGAGTCTAGAGTCCCTGAATTGCTAAGTGGAGAGAGGCACACCTGCCCAACAGGCAAATCCATTCTGGACTAGTACCTGAGGAGGAAATAGACTTCTGCTGTACTTGAACAGTAACACGTTGGAGTTGATTTCTCACAGCCATCCTACTGTACTGGTGTTGTTTGATTGCTCTCCGATCCATACGCAGACCTTTTGTGCCCTGCTCTGTACCCAGAGAGATTATCTCTATAGATTCCTTCCCAAGAGAATTCTGTCCTTTGCAGTATGGTGCTAAAGACATTCCTGCCATCATCACCAATAAACTTCACAGGTGGAATGGGCTTTAAGAAAATGTGATCCTAAGCCATGGCCATCATGGTTAGCTGGAGGGAGAGGAGGCAGAGATTTAGGTCCCTGGCCCCCTTAGATAGCAGATAGGAAAGCTTGGGATCGGGGTGGCAAACCCATCGTGCTGTTCTCAAAGGAAGTATGATTGTTTTTTCTCTCTTGACCTTCCTCCTCACCGGCTTTATATTTCAGGGGCTTTGGGGCAAGGGAGAGGTAAACGTGGGCCCTTAGAGAGACTTGGCCCACTGTATTCCTAGGGCCTTCTCTCCTGAAGACCTTATTTGTTAGTCTCATTTCCCATCTTCCAAAGAGCACACAAAATAAGTCCTGAGAGAAGGCACTGTGGGGTCTTTGGGGGTAGGTCTGCAATTTATGAGGGTCTGTATCCCCAGCAACCATACCAGGGTCTGGTAGGCAGCAGGCATTTGTAAAATGTTTGTGCCCTTAATGATATCCAACAAGTGCAGTTGAGAATGCTGGAAACATTAGGAGGCAGGAGTTAATTTTAGTATGTGTTTTCCTCAAATTGTGAGTTTTAAAGTTGGCCCATCTTGAAAACTACATTTAGAAAATGTCTTAAGGAAAAAAAAAATCCAATATCCTTTTATAGAAGATTTAATGCTATAATAAAATATATGTGCCATTGCATTTATAGGGATCAAAACTGCAATAATTTTTGTGGCAAGCTAAGTTGTGAGAAATTATACTACACTTAATATGCCAGTAGTTAGCCACTGAGTCAATCATCTATTACTTCATTCTTATTTAGTATCTTTGAGGTATCCCAGTCCTGTCAATCCCCTGCATCCTTATTGTATTTTCAGATAATCCAGTTCTGAGTGTCCCCCTTTCTGACCACCTCCCTCACCCCATACTCATCAGATTTTTTTTTGTTTCTGAATCTTCACCAGACTGAATTGTTTATGCTGTAACAAACTTCAGCAACCTTAAAGAAAAAAAAATGTATATATAGTTCATCTTCCCCGACCTTTTAGCTTCTTCCAAACCTGCATCTAAACACCTAATCAAACAGATGTCCCCTCCATTAGCCCCATCTTCCACTGTGGTTCACCTGTTTATCTTCCCTTCTCTCTGGAATAGCCCTTAGACAGTATCTCAATCCAATCTCATCTGGAAGCTCAAGTAATATTTTTCTGGCTGAGTTTATAATAGATGTCCTACTTTTCTAAGTAGAAGGGAGTGGGAGAATCAGAGTCAGAGAAAAACAAAGAGTTGTAGTCTTTTTTGTTTGTTTGTTTGGAAAGAACAATGAGATATATAACATACTTTTAGAACTGAAATCAAACTAAAAGAACAAAGAATCTAGGCTCCTGCGAGATAAGGAAGCCAAGAATCAGAGAGGTTAAGTGGTTTACCCAACCTCACACAACAAGTTATTAAAAATATAAGATTATACCAATGTATCATAGGTCCCAATCAAGTCCTCATTCCACCCTTTTAAAAGTCTGTTTATCTATCATTTGTTCAGAAACAATAAAATTATAGTGTGATAATTAGAGATAGGAAGCAGCTAATACAGGATCCTGTCCTTGAAATACATGCAGTCACGTACAACTAAATAAGACAAAAAAGCACATTGTTTTAATTTACAAATAATTTATACTAATATCAAAATTAAAATTCCCAGTAGGTATATAGTGTTTTATAGTTTTCAAAGTTCATATAACCCCATTAGCTCCATGGTTTCATTTGACCTTGTGGGAAATTTGTTCCTTATTTAATTTCTCTCTGGGTCACATCCTTCTGTAACCCATTCCCATCTAGAATTTACAGGGGTAATACTGAGAGTCCTGACTTCTCCAAAAAGAGTTGTGAGTGCAGCCATGCAAGCTCTCACTCTGATGTAATTTTGATCAATTTATTTCTCCCATCAGGGAATTTAGAGTAAATCACAGCTTCCCAGACTCAATGCAC
Organism: Ursus arctos; assembly: GCF_023065955.2. Classification (NCBI taxonomy): domain Eukaryota; kingdom Metazoa; phylum Chordata; class Mammalia; order Carnivora; family Ursidae; genus Ursus; species Ursus arctos. Next base: position 5,940,875 of record NW_026622763.1, on the reverse strand, counting down.
TTGATGCCTCAAGCTATGGATCTTAAACCTGGTATTCATGTGAATGCTGGGCTCCACACAGAGAGTGACTGATTCAGTAGGTCTGGGTGAGGCCTGAGAATCTGCATTTCTAACAAGGTCCTTGCTGCTGCTGTTGCTGCTGTTGGTCTGGGCCCACACTTCAAAAACTACTCTTAGCATTGTTTTCTTGCTTGCACTTAGGACTCAGCTCAGAAATCTAAACCTGTGAACTAACTCCTACTCTCCTAAACTCAGCACAGAGGATTCTTTGGGAAAGTTCCCCACTTCCTCCAACACCTCCAAAGGGTTACCTGCCGATGTGTGGACTTTCCGGGTGATGGCGTTCATCACCGTATCGTAGCAGTCTATGTGTTTGTCTCAACCACAAGGCGTGAACGAGCAGAGGCGGATTTTGCTGATGCTCTGCCCTGGCTGGCACCTTCCTGGCACAGAACAGGTTTTATCCATGCAGAGATATGTGCCAAAGTGAAGAGGAGGCATGTGTTATAGGGATCAACAGGCATGTGTTCAGGCATGTGTTCAGGATTTAAGCTGTATGCAGATATTGGCCCAGAATGCATTTGTCAAACGTCAGGAAGAGACGAGTTGGCGGGTGAGGTTAAATTGGTGACTGATGCTGAGATAGAAGGCCGTCATTGGCTCCGTGCCTCTGTATGGGTATGCCACTCTACCTCAAGTGCTGGGTCTATTTCCACTCTCTTTGAATCTGGGCATGGCCTTGCGATGGCCCTCGGTCAGCGAAATGCGGCGTAGGTGCCATGGAGCCAGTGCGGGGCCTAGTCTTGAAGAGCTTCTGTAGCATCTGCTTTTATTCTGTGAAATCAGACACCATTTACGAAATCCCACCACCCAGAAACTTCCATGCCTTGAGGAAGCCCAGGATACCTCTGTGGTGGGGCTGTGTGGAGAAACAGACTCCGCACATGACAGTGAAATGGCCTTTGACTTTCTAGATCAGACCAAAAACCAACATCAACATCACGCCAACAAGTGAGTAACTCCAGCCAACGCCACGTAGATCCAGCTGATAGCTGTGACTCAACCGAACTCTGAAGAAGAGTGAAATATTGTTGTTTAAGGCCACAGGTTTGGGGCTGGTTTGCTACACAGCAAAAGATAACTAAAAGATATAATATGTAGAATTTGTGTTTAAGTCCCACAAGCTATAATATCAGCATTGGTCTCTGTAGACCAATATTACAGCATAAAACATCACATCATTTTGAAACAGAGTTGGAGTCATACACAGTAAATGCAGTCAAAATGATAACTTTGTGTCTCTCTAATATTCACCAATTCAAAAATAGTTAATAAGATATTCTATTTATAGTAAGAGACAAAGTGATAGAGTGCGTTCGAGTACAAAATCAGGAGTGAATGATATTAATACTAGTCATAGTAATAATTATTATTGTACCCTTACTATGTACCAAGCTGTGAATTTTGAACAATAATTTTCTCACTTAATCTCCACCAAATGTCATTACATAGGAATTGTTAATCACGATTTAATGCAAAGGAACCTGAGATCACATATTAGGTAAACAAAAATAGTGATTCCAAATATTTAAATACATTGTTTCATCTTCTATAACTGTAGACATTGATCTTGTCCATTCTCTTAAGTCCACTATTTTTTATTTTTAGATATAAGCAATCACCACACCTGTGCCAGGAAGAAAATATATTGACATGTTTTTAGTGGCAAGAATGGGTTGACAAATTTTTGACTCAAACAGGAGAACAACTGGGTTAAAAAATGTTAAACACATTTTTCTACTCAGTAAATCTCAGAGGCTCTTTAATGCTAATGAGCTCTGTGAATACTACATAACCTTCCTGGAAATGATTTGACCTTGAAATCCTTTCAGACCATCAATTAACATCACATTTAGATAGCAGTATTCCACAAAATACAGATTGGAAAACGCTGTTATAGATAAAGGAAAGAGGTGGTCAATTGATTGACTTTTAACTGAAACAACTTTACTTGGGGGAAAAAATCTGCCAATGTGGAGACACAGTTCCATTTAACGTTATGTTATTTAATTTTGCATTATGTTTTTTGTTGGCATATATTGTGTTTTTAAATTAAAAGTCATTAAACCTGTGCAGATATACATATTTTAAAAATAATTTCTGGTATGGAGGCCTGGGAAAAAGGAGACCAAATTCCAAATACAAGGCTGTGTTCTCAGAAGGATTCACAAATAATGGATTTTGTTTTCCTTGTAGCCTATCCTGTGTTACCTCCAACTCCAGGGAAGACATTCAATGGTGCGAAGTAAGACATGGCATGGATACCTCTATTGCACATTGATGGAATCTCTTTTTGCTCCAACTCCATTCTAGAAGTGGATCTTCCGATCTGAGAGAATGGAACAAAATGTCTCCACCGTAGTGTGATAGAGAACAAACATTGGCCTGAGTAATGGGACAGAAGAGAGACCTCATCCTTGCATGACAAGTAAAGCAAATGGCTACTTTACAGAGTATATTGGAAGAATCTTTAGGAATCATAAATATATATATATATATATAATTTCTGGACCTGAATTTTAAATAGCTGCTGTAGTGGAAAACAAAAATAAACTTGAGTCTGTGACAAAGTTCTGCCCTAAAATAAGAGTGCTATAACCCCAGTATAACAATGTGAGCTAGGAAAGAAGTTGAAAAATATTAAAAATAAAAATTCTATAGCTGTTTCTGTAGACTTTTTAAAGAGGAAGTAAATGTTTATATCAGAACCCAATCTATATTTTTCTGAAAATATGCTTATGTATGATTGAAAAATTATATAAATTTCTCATTCCATATTATTAACTGATTATCCTCAGTCTTTTTAATGAAATCACAAAGTCTTTACTTTGGCCTTCCAGGTATGTTTATGGTCAGTGACCACCTTTTCTGACAATTGCGGTGGGGTTCTGGTGCCCAGTATGTTTCTCTTTTTATAATGTTCTTCAATACATTGTATTTTTCCCTGAGTATATTTGACACTACAATGGCTCTCTTTTGGGCAGTTGGGTTGGTGGAATAGTCAAAGTGCTCTGGTGCTAAAGGGTAGAAAGGCAATAACCGAGACTATTGTTAGATAGTACTATGAACTCGAATAGAGTGGTATCTGACTCTACGTGGGTTGTATATTTTATCCCCCAAACAACATTCACTTACTCATCATGTACTGTCATGAAACAGTATACAAAGAATGTATAAAGAGACAGTAACAATATTTTGACACACATACTCACACAAAGACATAGTCTTGAAATAAATAAAAGACTTTAATTGAACGCACTTATTTAAAACCCCAAGTTTATTTGTTAAAACACCGAATTGTAATTTCAATATTTCAGTGTCCACATGGAAACTCTATGTCAATGATTAGGATTTAGGAACTGTGTATCCTATGTGCAGAGCATGGGTGTTAGTGTCTAATGGATTTGTGTTTATAACCTGGTTTTTCCACTTTACATAGAAAACATTTGCGACAGTCAGTTGCCCCACCTACATCCTTGGCACTTCAAATGCATCTCAATCCTGTTCCCATAGGTCATGGTGATATCAATGTACCACAACTAGCAATTCAAATAACTTTGTTTATACAAAGTTTCAGTATGTAAAGACTAATGAAATGTGCTTAAGAAATATTTTCAATACTATCAAAATATATTGATTTCTGTTATTTGGGTTTTATAATTTAATTGGCATTCTTTAACAGTACAAAATAAGGGAAGTTTTCCAGTACATTATTATATTTTTAAGTACATTATGTACTTTTTGGTGGGGAAAATAATAGGAATATACATATAGATGGAAACTGATGTTTAAATTGTTTTTAATTGAGGTATAATTTATATATGATAAAATTCACCTTTTTATTTTTACTTTTTTAAAGATTTTATTTATTTACTTGACAGAGAGAGAGAGACAGCGAGAGAGGGAACCCACATGGGGGAAGTGGGAGAGGGAGAGGCAGGCTTCCAGTTGAGCCCTGCTCCATCCCAGGACCCTGGGATCATGACCTGAGCCGAAGGCAGATGCTTAACTGACTGAGCCACCGAGGTACCCCAAAATTCACCTCTTTAAACTGTATAATTGGAAAAGTTCAAAATGAATACATAATCATGTGATCATCATTATTACCTATTAGAGAATATTTTCATCATCCCAAAAAGCCCTCTCTACCTCCATCCCTGGCAACAAGTGATCTGTTCTCTGTCCCTTAGTTTTGTCTTTTCTAGAGCATCATATGAATGCAGTCATTCCACATATAGTTTTGGGGTATAGTCCATTTCATTTAATATAATGCTTTTGAAATCTATCCATGTTGTTGAAGATATAAGCAATTCATTCTTTTGTTGTTGTTGTTGAGCAATATTTCATTGTATGGATGCACCTTATCCATTCACAGCTATTGCGCATTTGGGCTGTATTCAGGTTAGGACAATTATTAATAAGCCGTGAACATTTATGTCCAGATGTTTGTGTGGGCATATGTCTTTATTGTTAAGTAACTAGGGTTTGGATTGCTAGGTAGTATGTGTCCCAATTTTTACTAGCACTCAGTTTTGTCAGTTTTTGCTTTTTGTTTTAGCCATTTTAGGAAGTGTATAGTAGTATCTCAGTTAGTTTCAGCTTGAATTGTTTAGACTAATGATAAACATATTTTGATATACTTATTGGCCCTTTATATACATTCTTTGGTGAATGTCTGTTCATATCTTTTGACATTTAAAAAATTATTTTTGTTTAGTTAATTGATTTTTTATTGACATATAATTAACAATGTTAAATTAGTTTCAGGTGCACAGCATAGTGATTTGACAATTCTATACGTATGCAATGCTCACCATGGTAAGTGTAGTCCATCTGTCAGCATAAGATATTATTACAATGTTAATATTTTCCTATGCAGTACTTTTTATCTCCATGAATTATTTATTTTATGATTGGAAGTTTGTATCTCTCAATCTTCTTTATCTATTTTGCCCATTCCCTACCCACCTCCCTTCTGGCAACCACCAGTTTGTTCTCTGTATTAAGAATTAAGAGTCTGTTTGTTTTGTTTGTTTTGTTTTTTAGATTTCACATATAAGTTAAATCATATGGCACCTGTCTTTCTCTGACTTATTTTCGCTTAGGATGATACCCTTTAGGTTCATCCATGTTTTGTTTGACTTTTTTTTTAATTGAGCTGTCTGTCATATTACTGATTTATAAAAATTTTTTATATATTCTGGCTTCAAGTTTATGTCAAGCTATATATTTGGCAAATATTTTCTTTCATGTGTAGCTTGTATTTCCATTTTCTTACACTGTCTTTCAAAGAGCAAAAATGTTTAGTACTTTTGAAAATGTACAACTTACCCTTATTCTTCTTTTAAGATGCATGCTTTTTGTGTCCTTTCTATAAATCTTTGCCTAAGCCATGATAACAAAGATTTTCTCCTTTTTTTTTATCTGAAAGTTTTGTAGTTATAGGCTTTACATTTATGTCTGTGATCCATTTCATGTTAGTTTTCTATATGGTGTGAGGTAAGAGTTGAAGTTTATTTACTTATTTTGAATATGGATATTCAATTGTTCCTACATCATTTGTTGGAAATACTGTTGTTGGTGTTATTATTTCCACATTAAAAAGCCTTGGCACCTGTGCTGGAAATCAATTGACCATTTGTGTGTGGGTCTATTTCTAGACTCTGCACTGTTCTCCATTACTCCAAATATCTGTCCTTAAAACAGTACCACACTGTCCTGATTACTATAACTTTCAGAGCGAATCTTTAAACCAGGTAGTATAAATTCTCCAGCTTTGTTGTGTTTCTAGTTTTTGATATTTAAAGTCCTTTGCATTTCTATGTAAATGCTAAGAGAATCATAGATTTCTGCGAATATCCAGCTGGGGTTTTGACTGGGATTACATTGAGTCTATAGGTCAATTATATCATAATAACATTGAGTCTTCTGATTCATGATCATAGAATATACCTTCCTTCACTTAGGTTATTAACATTTTTCTTGGCAATGTTTCATAGTGTTCAGTGATATGTTCTTGCACATTATTTATTATATTCATCTCTAAGTACCTCAAATTTTATTGCTATTGTGAATTATATTAATGTTTTAATTTCTATTTCCAATTGTTCACTGCACATATGTAGAATTTCAATTTATTTTTGTATACCGACCTTTTATCCTGCAACTTTGCTGAAGTCACTTACAAAATATTTCTAGTAGCTTTTTGTAGATAACAAGATTTTCTATGCAGACTACAAATAAAGATAATTTTACTTTTTGCTTTCTGAAATGTATGATGTTATTATTATTTTTTTATTAGCCTTATTGCACTCAATAACTCTAGGAAAGTGACTTTTAAATGCATAAATTATAGACTTACTATTAGATATATATATATACATATATATATACATATATATATAATCATGTTTTAAATTCATAACACTACATAATAGATATTAGTATTGCCCTTGTAAAAATTAAGAAACAAATGTTCAGAAACTTTAGTGTACCAACTTAGTATTAATTCAGATTTTATTTTATTAAAAATTATTTATTCCCATTAAAGTGTTGTTCTAAATGACCCCACCATACCCCAGATTTAGTTATCCCTAGTGTTCTGTAAGGTTTCCTTTCTCCCCTATAGCCTGAAAAGGAACCCCTTTACTTACAAAATCTGCTCGTCCCCAGGATCCTTCCTTTTCACCTTATTCTCTTTTCTCCAGACGTGTAGACAAAGCACCTGCAGTTACCACACAGTGAACCATGCACTGGGAATTAATAAAATGCATGCTTGTTGTCCTCAAGCTTTTCAACAGGTAGTTTGGAGACTGGCTTTTGGAGGCATGCATGAAATTCAAGGGGTGTAGGGAGGCAGGTTCATCTATAACTGTATAACCCACTCAAGAAGAATCTACAACATATAAAGAAACATTGCAAAAGGTAGAAAAATCTCATTTTTTGATGTGTTCCAAGAAAGGACAAGGTGCTAGGTAGTGAGTGATGAGAAATATGTTTGAAGAGTGTTAGTCATGATTCCAATGGGAAAATGCAAATTAAACACTCTAGGTGTTTCAAGCAAATAATTTAATGCAAAAAATTAGTTACTGAGGGCTGGTAGAATTGGAAAGCTAAATAGAGAACAGTGAGGAAACCCTCGATTTAGAAACAGCAAGCATGCCCTAATACTTATGGTTGGAAGGGCTTAGGATAGAGATGGCACCAACAGGTTAAAAAGCTAGGGCTGGAAGCAGGAGCTAAAACCATGGCAGAGACTGACTAGTGGCAATTGAAATCTTTTCATAAATGGCTTCTAGGGATGCTGGTGGAAGCAGAGGGAAAAAATCACAAAGAAATTCCCTCTCTCTTCACTTCATCTGTCTTCAAATGTTCTGTTGCTATCTCCTATGGAATGGATGCAGCAGGGAGCCAGAGGGCAAGAGAGTCCAGGAGATGAAGTTTTCCTGTGATACAGGAATAGAAGAATGTGGAAATACTATAAGAGAAAACAGGCAAATGACAATCTCAGAGGGATATGTAGGGGCCATGGAAAGAAAGCCAAGAAGATGTCTTGGAAGTCAGTGACCTCGTCACACTGTCTTTTTCTCTGCTGTCTACTGTTCTCTGTCTGCATTTCCCAGCTGCTGAGGATACGGGTGGCCAAAGTCAAGGTATCAGATAAGACTAACAAAAAGTGTATTCGAAGATTCATGCCATTAGATGGATAGATATTGATGTATCTTATATATCAAAGTATAAGGCTTCCCCAAAAATACAATAAAATTTCAATTAGAATTTCAATAATACATGGAGAGATTGAGTAAAAGTACTTGAAACATTATATGAAAGTGTAAAGTCTTGAGAATGGATGATATTTTGAAATTTCTTTTGAAGTTTGAATTGCTGGTACAGCAAATCAGTACTACTGAGCTATCGGAATTACATGGCTATAGTTTGGCCTAGGAGTACACAAACCGATCAGTGAGCTATAAGAGAGAATACGGTAACAGACTACCTTGTATGTCAGAATGTTATAAATGACAAAGATGGCATTTTAATTCAATGGCAAAAGGATGCATTGTTTAGCAAGTGATATAGGTACAGCTGTCCATCCATCTGGAAGAATATAAAACTGGACTTCCTTTTTACATCATGTTAAAATAAATTCTGAATGCATTAAAGGCTTATATGCAAAAAATGCAAGAAAATATGAGAGAGTCTATGGACATTCTCTGGGCAAAGTGTGTATGAAGCTACTTGAATTTATAAAAAAAATAATATTATGTATGGCAAGAGATAAACCAAGTCAAAACACAAAAGATAGCGTAAATACTTGGGAAAGTATTTGCAATGAAGAGAGCATATAGATGCCCATTACTAATAACATCCAAAGATTTTTTACAAGTTTATAAGAAGAAAACAAATAATTGAAGTGAAAAAAAATGGGCATAGATTTAGAAGAGGCTATTTCCACAGGAGTGTATCCTAATGGCCCATAGATAATGTGAAACAATGCTCAAACACAACAGTTATAATGAAACGCAAGTGAAAGTAACAATGAACATTTCTTTACATTTGTCAAGCTAGCATTTTTTTAAGAGAGAGAGAGAGAGTTCATGCAGGAGTGGGGGGGAGGGGCAGAGGGAAAGGAAGAGAGAAAATCTCAAGCAGACTCACCTCTGAGCATGGAGCCTGATGAGGGGCTCCATCCCAGGACGCTGAGATTATGACCTGAGCCAAAACCAAGTCAGAAACATAATTGAGCCACCCAGGTGTCCCCATTTTCTCTTTTTAAAAGAAGAATGATTATACTTACTGAAGACAGATGAGTAATAGGGCACCCTCACATTGCTACAGTAATGTTACCAACTTTGAGATACAGTTTGTAAAACTCTAAACATTAAAAACCCAGATCCCCTTTGACTCAGAAAATACAGCTCTGAGAATCCGTCCTACAGAAATAAAAACTGCGGTACACAAAAGGACTCCATCAGTAGAGAATGTTTGAATAAAATATTTTGTATCTGTAGCATAAATATTAAGACACCATCAAAAAGGATAAATTGGAATCATACCAATCGACTTGGAAGGGTTTCTAAGATTAAGAAAAAGTATGCATAAGATGTCACTTTTGTGGAATAAACAATGATACTGGGCAGAAGAATAATCCTGTGTGTGTGTATGTACGTATATAAAACATTATATAAATACATAGAAAGTATGAAAAAATAAATAAATTTGGTTTGGTGTGCTGACAAGTTCTTCTGGTGGAGACAGGAAGGTGAGTTAATGAGTAGACAAGCATAAAGTGTGAGGAAAACATTTAAAGCTGTACAGGTTCCCATCTCTATATACGAGGTGACCATGGTAATAAATTATGTGAAATTGTATGTGCACATATATATATAAGCACATATTTATGCAGATATGTTTATATTCATATGTACACATACGGATGTGTTTATATATACATATCTACATTTATGTGCACATATATCCATTCACATATCTATGTATACATATTTGCTCATAAAGACCAACAAAAATTGGTGAATAAGCAGCACAGCCTGAGGGCCTTCCTCCCCGCTGAGAACAGAGTATAGCAGGTCTGCCTATCACCTTTGCCTTGTTGCTGGTGCCACGGTGGCTTTTTGCTCACATGTGCCAAGTGTTAAGCCAGAAAGCCTATTCTCGCTTGCAGTTCCTGTGGCTCTTTCTAAACAAGCGATGGGATTAATTAGGATGTATGACACTGTTGATCTTTATCATTTATTTTAGTTCGTGGTTTTCCTAAGTGATTACTCTAAGGCTTAGTCAATTACTTTTCTCTTTCCCTTGGGTTTCCCTGGCGTAGTAATCATTTGCATCCATTTTAGAAGCACCAAGAAAGAAGAAGTCAGCCTGCTTCAGCCTTAGTTTTCTCATCTGTGAAATGAGGATAATGATACATCTTCTTTGTCCCTGTCTGCAAAGGATATGGTGACAATTAATAAGATAACAGGATATCAGCTCCTACGAAAGATGTACCATGTAAATATGCCTTTGTTGCATACAATTTTTCAACTTGATGATGTCACGTGACTTTCACTTTTGTAAGAGTTTTGTGGAAGGAAACAGTCCATCAGAGCTGCTATAACTAAGCAGAAGGTCATGGAAGTAAATTCCCTTATGTATAGACAAATAGTCAACTATTTTGCAACAAGGCTTTTGGGACTTGGAAACAACTTAAATCTCAAGAGAGATTTTAGTAGTCCTCCCAAAAAGAAGTAAGAAAAGAAAACTCTAAAAACTACTTGCTCTTCATCTTAATAGCCGTAGGTCATAATTCCAGGGCCTCATTTTCTGTTGATGCAATCAATTTCTACTCTCCAGTTCTCCAGGATGTAGCTAGCCTGTTCTTTGCTTTCATCAAAGCAATTCTTTTAAAAACTCCAAACCATCTTTCTAAAACACAAATCTCAAAGCCCATGCTGAACACCCTTAACCAGTTCTTCTTTACCAACCAGACAAAATCCAAGTGCATTTACAGGTTATCAGACTGTCCTCCATGACTTGACTCCTTCCCATTTTTCAAACCTTGTTTTCATGACCACTCCCCTGTCCATTATTCCCAGCCAACTGTAGAGAGGGGTGGGGAGGTGGCCCATCACTGGCAGTGCCCAGACAGTATCTGGACTGTCCCTGTATGACTCCCACCTGTCCCCACCCATGGCTTCATCAGTGATGGAACTGAGGCCTGGGTCAGCCTTGTGTGGCCTGGAGGGGGCTTAGACTGTCAAGCACACTGGGCGAGGCAATGTGTAAATGGGAGCATACTGAAGTGCCTAATCGTGTAAAATCTGAAAAGAAGGGAAGAAATAAGGAGTTGAGTCTGAAACAGAGAGCTAGGAGGTTTAGAGACAAGACATGGTGTATGCAGGGTGTCTCTCAGAATCACTGCATGGCATATTTTCCAGTTGGCTTAACATTTATTTTTAATTTTTTTTCCCTTAGGGTAAGCACCATCCCTATCAGTGCCCTCTGTCTCCCTAAAAGCTGTTCTTGGGACTAACAGTGTGACTCAGCTGGTGTCAATGAGTCTTAACAATGAACAAGGCAACTTTAGCCCCAAATCCTTCAATGCAAATCCGAATAGAAATGGTTGTGCAAATGCACTTGGATGTGCATATGTGAGACACAGTTACAAACCATGGCTAAACCAACAAAGAGTGAGCCTAAACCAGTAATGCGCTGGCAAAGGCTTACCAACTGGCCATCAGATGGGGACTCCTGATTTGTAGCATCTGAAGATTGCCATGGTGTAAACATCCTTATTATAAACTGTTTGAAGCTACAAATGCTTTTCAAAAATGGCCATCAAAATTCCCGAATATTTAAAAATTAGCTCCCTACAATCAATATGAGCCAGCAACACCGCACCACCCAGCAAAAAAGGAGCTCCTGGGACACAGATACCAATCTTCTGATAATGATAGTGGGGAGCTGTGAAATTAAATAACCAAATCAATAAGCACAGATCAAGACTGGAGCCACAACCAACCCAAATCTGTGGGAAGCATGGGTAGAAGGTACTCTGGGGAGCGAATGGAGGATGTGATCTTTGATGATGAAAAATCCAGGCAGTTGAAGAGATTCCCTGAAGATGCCTCACCTATGGGGTGAACCTGCTGCTGCCCAAGGTTCTCCTTCATCATTCCCATGGCCACCAGCTATCTGGGGGGTTACTCTCTCATGGCTCTCTAATACAGATATGTTAAATTCCCCATCTCTCAGTCCTCACAAAAATCCTAGAATCATTCTGCTCACTTTACAGGCAGTGGAACTGAGGCTCAGAGACCTCAAGGACCTTTCTGCAGCACCCAGGCTTACAAATGCAATCTGAGTATGTCAGGATACCTACATGCCTGTGTATACTTCATGGGTTTGAGTGTTTGATCTGAGTGTCATTTATGATTTGATTAACTCTCAGAACTTGAAGTTAGTCACTGTTGTCTATTTTACAATAATCTGTATTTAATTGATATTTTCTGAATAAATTAATTTTAGATAACATTTTCAATCCACCACAGAGAATAACAGTCGCCCACGATAAAAATTATCCCCACTTACCTGCTGAGTAGAAATGAGTGGGGGAATGAGCTAGGTGACAACCACTGTTCCTTTTAATGCTGAAATTGTTTGTACCCTTTTGTTCTTATGGTGTCTGCCATTTACTAAGCCCCTACATGTACAAGCTGCTTCAATGTTTCATGTCACTTCCTCTGCAGGAGAACGGTAGAAGAAACAAGAGGCCATCACCGCCATACAGCTGAGAAAGGGAAGCTCAGGTTAAGTGACTTGCCCAAACGCACACAATTTATAAGTGACCGAATCAATATCCACACCCATGTCTGCCCAGTGTCAAACTGGTCACTCTTCTTTCTTGATGACATAACCTCCCTCATTTCTTGTCTCTGCCACCTCCCAGCCTTTAGTGCACCCCTGCAGTTTCCTCCTGTCTCAGCCTGACAGGAGCGCATGTGTACAAATATAGCACTGCGGGCAAAGCCATGTTTTTCATGTGAACTCTGCTGCTTTCAACACATTTAAATCCAAAATCCTGAAAATGTGTGACACTCAGCACAATAGTCACCTCTGGCCAGTTGGGCTCCAAGTGCACAGCTATTCAATAAATGCTGATCAGAAAGTTCAGGGAGTTATGACATGGCATGACCCACTAGACCCCATGCTGCAGCCTTAATCATAATTGGAGCTTGTCTAAAATCCCTCTGTTCATCTGTACTAACATATAGGATTTTAATCACAAATTTGCAGCTCCATCTCATTATGAAACGGAAAAATCCCTGGCAATGTTGTTAATTGACCTTAATCTAATGTGATGTGTAATACACTCAGCTGGATCCTCAGGCGCTCTAGAAATAGAACAGTAAAACACCTCTTAAATCTAAATTATATTTGAAATAGCAGATTAGATTATTCCCCACATCCTCAAACAAACCATAGCCTGCTGAAATTTATCTTGTGCTTTCCAAACAAGGCAGAGACTCCAGCCTGACATGCTGAATGCTTTATGAGTTCATCTACCTTGAAAGTCACACCAGTGTCTTCCTAATGGACCACATGGCTGATGCCTGCAAGGGAATGAGTGGTCTGGCATGAAGATGCTGACCCACATCTGTGCTGGCTCTGAGGTCAGGCTGACCTGGGAGGATCAGGTCATATGTTTCAGAGTCAGACAGATGGGGACTCATTACTAGTGTGACATTGACCAGCCCTGTGGTCTTGGGTAAGTGACTTAGCATGGCTGAGTCATAAGACTCTTCATTTGTAAAGTACTGACAGCTATATGTGCCTACAGATTTCTGATGTTTAGGGCTTGTTGTGATGTTTAGGGAGAATGTGTGGAAACCACCAGGTTCTTAGCAAGCCTCAATAAATTATGGAGATGATTAATATTATTATTTTTACAAGAGGGGACTGAGGATTTTAGAAAAGCCTACTCACATAGGAAATGACTGAAATTGATGATATGACCATGTGAAATCAACCCTTCTTCCTTATGTGTTTTTAATGAACATTTTATTTGAGGTTAATATAGATGAGCATACAGGTATGAGAAATGATACTGAGACATCTCGTTTAGCCATTACTCAGTTTTCCCCGAGAATAAGGTCCTGCAAAACTGTATCACAGTGCCACAACCAGAACATTGGCATTGTTACAGTCAAGATAAAGAACAATGCCATCAACACTCCTACATCCTCGATCCTCTAGTGTTCTGGCAACTACTAATCTGTTCTCAGTTTCTATAATTTTGTCCTTTAACATTTTTTTTATAAATGGAACCATATACTGTGTAAGCTTGTGGGACCATTGGCTTCTCACACTCATCATAATTCCCTGGAGAGATTGATCCAGGTTGTTTTGTGTATCATAATTCCTTCTTTCTCATTGGGGGGAAGTATACCATGGCATGGATGGACCATGGTTTGTTTAACTATCTACTTATTAAATCACAGTTGGGTTTTTTTTTTTTCCAGTTTTTGACTAGAGTAAAGCTACTATGAGCATTTTTACATAGGCTTTTGGGTGGAAATAGTTCAATTACTCTTGGATAAATGATCAAGAGTGCAATTGCTGGGACATATGGCAGTTGTGTGTTAAGTTGTATAAGAAACTACCAACTTTTCCAGACTGGCCAAGCCATTTCTACTCCCATTCACAATGCACGAGTAATCTACTTTCCCTGCATCCTCTCTAGCATTTGGTATTGGCACTGTTTACTTTAGCCATTCTGGTAGGTGTGTAATGAGATCCAGTTTGGGTTTTAATAAACATTTTTCCTGATGACCAGAGGTTGAACACTTCATTTGCTTATTTGCCATCTGTATAGCCTCTTTGGTGAAATGTCTGTTCATGTCTTTTGCCCATTATCAGATTGGATTGTTTGAATTTTTACTGTTTAGTTTGACATTTGTATTTTATATTCTATATGGGCCCTTTGTAAGATATGTCATGTGCAAATATTTTCCTCCAGTCCCCAGTTTCTCTTTTTATCCTCTGATCAGGGCCATTCACAGAGCAAAAGCTTTTAACTTGATATTTCCAATTTATCAATTTTCCTTTTATGGATTGTGTGTTTGGTGTCAAGTCTAAGAACACTTTGCTTCTGCCTAAATACTAAAGGTTTTCTCCTGGATTTTGTCTAAAAGTTACATAGTCTTACATTTTATACTTAAGTCCATAATCCATCCTTAGTTAATTTTTATATAAGGTATGATATTTAAGTTAAGGTTCACTTTTGAGCCACAGATGTCCAATTGTTTCAGCACCATCTGCTGAAAAGGCTATTCTTCCATTGGGTTACTTTTGCACCTTTGTCAAAAATCAGTTGGATGTATTTGTGTGGGCCTGTTTCTGGTTCTTATTCTGTTCCATTGATCTATGCTTCTGTCTCTCCACCAATACCACACTTTTGATCATTATAGCTATATGGTAGGCCTTAATATTGGGTGGAGTGACTCTTTCCACTTTATTATTCTTTCACAATTTTTTTTTTTAGCTATCTAGGGTTTTTGCCCTTCCATATCAATTTTAGGATAAGTTTATGTCTACAAAATTATTTCCTAGGATTTTCAAAGGAATTGGATTAAACATACAGATCAATTTAGAAAGAGCTTGCATCTTTTCTATGTTGAGTCTTCCAATCCATGAACATATGATATCTCTCCATTTATTTATGTCTACTTTGATTTTTTCAGCAAGATTTTACATGTTTACTATACTGATCATTGGCACGTTTTATTAAGTGTATACCTAAGCTCTTCATTTTCATTGGAGTTATTGTAAATGATTGTGTGTTTTTAATTTTGGTTTCCCTATGTTCATTGTTAGTAAGAAGCGAAATTGATTATTTGGTGTTGTTCTTGTGTTTTGTGACTTTGCTGAACTCACTTATTAGTTCTAGGAGCTTTTTGTAGATTCTTTGGGATTTTCTACGTGGACAATCATATCATCTACAAATCGGATGATGGAGCAAAAATGGTTGCTGAGAAAAACTTTTCTACCCTTTTTTTACTTGCAGAGCTATCCTTGCATACTTCAGACTCCAAGGTGTGCTCCCTTCACTAGGCTCACACAAGAGCAGCACATAGGAGTTTTCAAAACTCAATTTCATTAATCCCTGTACAAGGAAGGGAGTAGCCCAGATTTATTTTTCACTGATGTGTATTATGTCATATAGAATACTTCCATTGTAAGTAGGTAGAGTTAACTACAGTCAGCCAGATATTTAGGTAGTATTGAAAAAAAACATCCTGACATTTAAACATAGAAATACAAAAGAAGTCCACCTTAGAGATTTATTGTGAATGCCAAATGACAAAAAGTACATAAGAAATCTCTTTGCATGTTATAAAAACATTTGATAGCAATTGTGGCCAGCCCAAATTGTCATGAATTTGCAAATCCACAACCCCTACATTCTTACCTGCAGGACACAGGGAAGGGGGGAACTTTCTTGAGTGGCTAGAGATGCCACGATCTTTGAGACTTTCTCAGTGGTAAGCAAACAAAAGCATTTCTTAATTTGTAAGAATCTCCACAAAGACCTTATTATCTTCAAATGTGCATAGTGGTAGTGTTTAAGGAATGGGTAAATCAACATAAATTAAATTGAATCAGCGACCATAATTTATCCCACTCCTTAGGGGCCTTTTAAGTAAACATTAGACTGGACAAGACACTATAAAGTGTATAAAAGAAGATTTTAGGAAACCTAAGCTTTTTAGGGACCCCATTTTCATCTAACTAGTTCACTGAAATCCTGAAATCTAAAAGCCAATTATGTCAAAAGCAACTGGAGGTTTTCAAAAGCAATTTCTGAGACCCTATTTGATACCTCCTCCTCTTCCCTCTGCTGTTAGATTTTTGTTATTTGTTAGCTATTGAATGTTGTCATGGGATCTTCTTTTTAAACTAATTCCTAGGCAACTCTGCTTCACAGGCACGCCTGCAAATGACCAGCCAAACCAACGTCAGGTTCCCAAAGGTGAGAATTTTACAACATAGGTCAAGTGTTCTTCAAGGTGGGAATGAAATTTAGGGCACATGGAGACCTGGAGATGAGTACAAGGAGGGCACTGGGTCTTGTCGGAATGCCTCAAAATAGAACATGGAGGAAACAAAACAATCTCTCTCTTTCCTGTAGAATCAGAATGTGCACCACTCTCTCTCAATCTAACCCTCCATTAATAAAAGAGCCTGTCTGTGCAGTGACTTCTTTTCCCTGTTTCCATTCCC
This sequence comes from Ursus arctos, assembly GCF_023065955.2. Taxonomy (NCBI): domain Eukaryota; kingdom Metazoa; phylum Chordata; class Mammalia; order Carnivora; family Ursidae; genus Ursus; species Ursus arctos. Next base: position 5,924,033 of record NW_026622763.1, on the reverse strand, counting down.
AAAACTGCCTTTAGAGATGAAGCTATAAAATGAAGGGTACGAGGTCTGACCCTCTGCTGGAATTAATTATCTCAGGCAAGTGTTTCCCCATAATAAGTCAGAAATAATTGATTAAGCTCAGATGGAAAATAACTTAAAAAGATGAAAATAGAAAGTTGAATTTATTATTTTAACTACCAAAAAAATCTCATCTCTTTTTTGTGAACACCATATTTTCTGTGTAAGAAAAAGACATATCGCATATGCATGAAAATCAATGTATCTATATTGTATCCAAACAGTGCCGATGGAACTAACAAATGCATAATCAGTCTAGCCCATTCCTTTGAAAATAAATTGATTTTTCAGCACTTTTCCCCAAACTCCAGTTGCTTTGAAAATAAAATCATTTTCTCTCTTTCTGACACCAGTGCATTCTAAATGTGAGCATTTTCTCATCAAATGATTGTTTTTGTGGTTTTCTCCTACTGATTGGACATATCTAATTATCCAAATAGCTATTTAAATAGAATGCATTTTCAGTAATGTCTTTAAAGTGCAGCTTGAGGAGATGCAGCTTTCTGTGACCTTTAGACCACAGCCACCTACCTCGGCTCAGCTAAATGAAATTAGGCACCACAAACAATCTTGATGGCAAAACTTATGGACTATTATTTGAATCTACATGTTTTAATTTTTTAATTGTCAAACAAGGCAACTACATGGCCATAAAGGTGATTGAAAGTGCTTGTACAAGATGTGAAACTGGCTGTTTTTCACTTATAGCAGAATATGAACCCAGATTTATCACTGAAGCTTATTTTCTGTTGACATTTTTATGAAAATAAATGTAGTTTGGGACACTTTGCCCCTCTCTGTTCACCCTTGACTGGAGACCATACTGTAGCATGTCCCCAATGGCTCTCCACTTTGAAGAGCACCCTAAATGGAAGTATAACAGTTTTTCTCAAGTCATCTTGTACGACTTTGGTGTGAAGTTCTGAATTGGTTGGCTATTAAGTTACCTCATATTTATTAATTATTTTTATTTGTATGTGTATGTTTGCTAAAACCCAATCTTTTCCTAAGCACTTAAAAATGTGATCATTTTTTCTCTTCCTTCATGTGTAATTGATATATCTACTGCTCTTATAAAGAATTCTGTTGACCTATTATTCACATAAATGATGGAATAAGGGAATGAATATATTGCAATATGACAGTTGGGGTATTACTACTGCCTTCATTTTGAACCAGAAGAACTGGATTGAATTTCGGTTTTTGTGTGGTGTTTTCTTATTTAATGGACTGAAATGAATGACAACAATAATAAACTTCTGAGTTTATAAGCAGCTTTCTCTAGGAAGGGAAGAATGAAGGGGGGATAAACAGAAGGGGGAATGAACCATGAGAGACTATGGACTCTGGGAAACAAACTGAGGGATTCGGGGAGGAGGGTGGTGGGGGACTGCAATAGGCCCATAATGGGTATTAAGGAGGGCACATATTGCATGGTGCACTGGGTGTTATATGCAAATAATGAATCATGGACCATTACATCAAAAACTAAGGATGTACTGTATGGTGACTAACATAACATAACAAAAAATTATTATAAAAAAATAAGCAGCTTCCTCTGATGGCATCCTTTTCCTCAATTTTTGATTCCAGTCATACAAGTCTTCTTATGGTTTTTCAAAAAAGCTAAACTCCCTCCTGCCACAGGATCTTTTCATATGCTCTTCCTTTTATTCATAATGCCATTATGCCCCTTCACACCACTTTCTACAGTTTATTGAATTAACTTCTACTCAGCCTATGGATTTAAACTCAAATAAGTTTCTTCAAAAAACCCTTACCTACTCTCCAACACCTTATAGTCTGTAGTACTAAAATCTCTCCATAAACAGTGCTTGTCTCAGCTATGCTTGTTTGTTCATCAGAGCATAAGGCCGGGGTGAGAACAAAGTAACTGGTGCCAACCAGGAGAGGCCTGAGTGGATAAATTTTACCTACTGCTGGTGATTTTCACCAGGGGAGTGACATGGTCAGATTTATATTTTAGACGCTTAATGCTGGCAAAAAAAAAAAAGTAGATAACATAACATTGATTTAAGGAACATTCAGGAGTAAGACTGGTGGCTAAGGTTTGATGACTGATATGGATAAAGGGAGAGGAAGAAGTCCAAGACAACCCATGGACTTCTGGCCAGTGACTGGGTGAATGGTGAGGCCCTGAGACAAGAAGGGATACAAATGGGGATGGATGGAAGCAGGAGAAGTGACAGTTCTACCAAAAACAGGCTGAATTTGAAGTCCAGCAAAGCAGCCACCTGGAGTGTAGGAGCTGGGTACGGGTATGTGAAGGGCTCCAACACAACTAGTAGTTTAAATCAGGAGACCTTCTTAAACTGACCAGAACAAAATGTGAGCATTAAGACAGATAGTGGTGGGGATAGAGAGCCCACAAGTAACAGAGATCAAGACAGGAAAGGGGACCTCCAAATTGCCTATTGTCAAAGCTTTAGAGTTAAAGATTTTCAAGGAAGATTGAGATGGAGGGGAAAAGAGTAGTTCAAGGAGAAGAGTGTTTCCATGAAACAAACAATGCAACCTAATCATCAGATTGAAAACACAGTGCTGAGAATAGTTTTCATGCTAAGAAGCAGAAAGAAGGTCAGTAATGTGGAATATCAACTTCTTTTTCTCTGGGTGTCCCATGCACTAGAGCTGTATATAGTTGAGGCTGCTCCAGAGAGTCCTTGCTGGACTAAACATTGTAATTTCAGGTTTATCTTGTCTTAGCCCATCTGTGCACTTCCTTGTAAAATTCAGTTTGGGTAAGAACCCTGCTAAGTCAATTTAACCAGAAGTCCCACTCTGGTCCCTCATCCTCCACCATCCCATTGGTAGAGTCTGATACCCTGGCATACCTTCAGCAAGAACCTTGTTAAGTCAGTTTACCCAGAAGCCCCTTACCCCTGATGTCTCCTCTTAGTAATTTTCCATGCACTGCCCACAACCTTGGTCCTTGGTTAAAATTCCCACTTGCCCATACTGTGCTCAGGGTTGAACCCAAATCTGTCCCCCATTGTAAGATCCCACTGCAGTGTTCTCTATACCTATTGTGATGGTCCTGAACAAAGTCTCCCTTGTCATATCTAGGAAGTGCCATTGAATTTTCTTTAACATGTCCCATGGTTATCAAAAGTTCTAATGATCATTTTAATCTCTTTTTTATATATACCAGTGTTATAGCAAGAATGTCATGATAAAAACAGCAGTATGATGACAAATTTTGGAAACTTGGCTGGATGGTCATTGTGCAAATGATGATACTAAAGCCTGGGAAAATACAGGCATTGCTCCAGGGTCATGTGTCTGGTGAGTAGCAGAGGCCCACGCTTTTCTCTGTGATAAAAATTCAGTGACCAGCGGGTGCTCCTTTCCTGGTTAATGACATGGCCCTTTAGCAACCCCATGGAGTTCTTAAGACAACTTATTTGCCTTTCAGATCTCAGCAGCTTTTACTAGCCTCTTAATGGCATTGGTACCTAGAAGGTGACTGGACAAAGAATCAAGTCAAAAAGAAAAAGAAAACGTTGCAGTGAGGTTTTATAAATATCATTACAATGTTCACTCAGGATATTCTTTTTTTAAATTTTTTTTTATTATTTTATGTTAGTCACCCTATAGTACATCCCTGGTTTCTGATGTAAAGTTCGATGATTCATTAGTTGCATATAACACCCAGTGCACCATGCAATACGTGCAAAGATATTCTCCACATTGACAAGTCTCCATCACAACTCCTATCCTACTATGAATACCTGGTGCTATTAACCAAAGACACAGAGAGTGCAGATTTTCATGACTGCATTTCAAAAGGAGTGTTCAATACTTGACATCATCATTAAAATATCTCACTTTTCAAGACTATCTTCAAAAGCAGTTCTTCAGCAACTTTCAGTATTTCCTCCATGCATGCTACCTTTCTTGCATCCAGCATTTTACACAGAAAGACTTGATCTTACAAAAGTCCCTACAAGAGGGAGAGGGAAGGCAAAGGAAAACTAATGCAGAGTGTAGATGACATGATGTTACAAACTTAATTGGGAGGGAAGCAATTCTGGAACAGTGGGGTAAGAGTCTTCAAACTCTTGATCATCCGTAAAAGTAACAAGAACTGTAGGAAAAATTGTCAAAATAAACTTTCTCAGAGCTCTGAACAAAAGTGTAAAACAATTTGGGGAACATTTAATTAAGAAAGGTGACTGAATCTCTGTAGGAACAGCAAGCTTTCTGGTGGGTTAGCTCATCCTACTCCCAACCCCTTCATCCCAGCTCCATGGTCAATGTGAAAACCATCAGCCTCCCAATTAGAGTAGCTCTCAAAACCAGCAGCCTGGGAGTAACTGGAATGACCAGAAAGGATTTGGAGTTGCAAAAGAAATTCAATTTCCACCAAATTATACTTACTTAACCTATCTGGAAGTTCCCTAGAAACTCCCCACTCAAGATTTTTCTTTACATGTTCTGACTCTGAATGTGCTCAGGGAAAACAGCTATTTCCACAGGACATTTTTTTTTTTTTTGAAAACACAAGCTGCAATTGTCTAACATTAGAATGGTCTGAGGTCATGATAAAAGTTGGGGAAAATAAAAGGATGACCAAAAAACTTAAAGGAAAGCTGGAGAATGAGATGTCCATAGTGGACTTTGAAAAGTTTTGAGATGTTCCTCGGAGATTAGAAGACCAAGCACATGCCTAGGATGGTGTGCATGCCCAGGGCTGTGTGCATGCACGGGGAAAAGCCCTGACTCTCATCACTGAGTGACTTAGAGGTTCTGTGAAAGCAGGAAGTGAAGACTAGGCAGAGTTGGAAGCCACTGGAATGTTGATTTGCCTTAATATGAACACAAAGGCCCTTAGCAAGGCTAAGAGATTTGTTGATTCAAGATATTTAATGAAATCTCTCCCTGTTAATTTATTGACCTTAAATTAACTGAGCAGAGCCTAGAATCACATACAAAAAACAACACCAAGTTTACAGAATTAATTCAAAAGTCACTAATCAAAAAAACAGCAACAATCACAACTCTGGAGAGGGAATAGATAGGATTTCTAGACTTGCCAAATCATTTTAATTAAATGTTTCAACAAAAATTATGAGACATCAAAGACATAGGAAATGCTGACCCATACACTAATACTAATACCTGGAATAAGGCAAGATTGTCCACTCTCGCCGTTTCTGGTCAACATTCTACTGGAAGTTCTAGTCAGAACAATTAGATAGGAAATAGAAAACAATCAAAGGAATACAAATTGGAAAGGAGAATGTAAACTATCTTGACATACAAGACCTGAATTTGTGTACAGAAAATGTAAATGAATCCAGGAAACATACTCTTAGAACCAGTAAAAGAGTGCAACAAGGTTGCAGGATAAGAGATCTAAATACAGGGGCGCCTGGGTGGTGCAGTCGTTAAGCGTCTGCCTTCGGCTCAGGGCGTGATCCCGGCGTTCTGGGATCGAGCCCCATATCAGGCTCCTCTACTGGAAGACTGCTTCTTCCTCTCCCATTCCCCTTGCTTGTGTTCCCTCTCTCACTGGCTGTCTCTATCTATCTTTGTCAAATAAATAAATAAAATCTTTAAAAAAAAAAGATCTAAATACAAAAATCAATTGCATTTCTATACCCAAGCAATGAACTATCCAAAAAGAAAATTAAGAAAACAATTACACTTATAATATATCCAAAAGGATAAAATACCAAGGAAAACATTTAACAAGAGAAGTACAAGACCTCTATAATAAAAACTAAAAATTACTATGGACATAAGCTTAAAAATCTTAAATAAATGTAAAGATATCCATGTTTTTGGATGAGAAGTATAAATACTGTTAATATGTCAGTCCTCCAAAATAAATCTACAGATTCAACATATTCTCTATCAAAATCTTGTTTTGATGTTCCTGCAGAAAGTAACATATTCATATGAAAATGCATATGAGAAATTCACATGGAAATACAATGGACCCAAAATAGCTAGAACAATCTTAAAAAAGAAGGACTAAATTTGGATGATCCATACTTCCCAACATAAAAACTTATAAAGCTATCGTAACCAAGGCAGTGTGGTACTGGCATATGGCTAGATATGTTGATCAATAGAATATAATTGAGAGTCCAAAAATAAATAAACTCTCAAGTTTATGGCAAGTAATTTTCAATAAGGGTGTCAGGACAATGAGGTGTCTTCTTAAGAATGGTACTGAGACAATTGGATATTCATGTATAAATGAATAGAGCTCAACTCTTACCTTATAAGCAAAAATAACATGGTTCATAGACATAAACGTAAGTGCAATACTAAAAAAGAAAACAAAAACAAAAAACAAAATAAAACAAAAACTCGTACAGAAAAAAAAAACAGAACTGTAAAATGTTGGGACATTGGATTAGACCATGGACCCTTAATATGCAACACTAAAAGTATATTTACCAAAGAAAATATAGGTGACTTGAACCTCATTAATGTTTAAAAATTTTGTGCTGCACCATCAGAAAAAGTCAAATTGAAAACTCAGTTTACAGAATGGGAGGAAATATTTACAAATCACACAAGTACCCTGAACAAAGAACTTTTGCAAATAATCCAATATAAATATGGTTAAAAGACTTGAATAGATATTTATTCAAAGGTCATATACAAATGACCAATAATCCCAGGAGAAAATGCTCAGTATCATTAGTTAGGGGAATGGAAATCAAAATCCCAATGAAATACTTCTTCCCACCCATTACGGTGACTAAAATTTAAAAAAAGACAATATAGCAGAAGGTATAGAGTTGTTGAATCATTATGTTGTACACTTGAAACTAATGTGATATTGTGCGTCAACTATTCAAAAAGAAAAGGATTGAAGTATTACTCTATGCTACAACATAGATAAACCTTGAAAACTTTATGCTACAGGAAAAAGTCCAGATACAAAAAACCATGTATTATATGATTCCATTTATATTAAATGTCCAGACTAGGCAAATCCGTAGAAACAGGATGGATTGGTGGTTTTCAGGAAATGTGGAGGGGCAAATCGGGATTGACCGATAATGTGTACAAAGTGTCTTTTGGGGGGTGATGAACATCTTCTGAAATTAGATACTGGTGTTGGTTGCCCAACTCTGTGAATATACAAAAAACTACTATCACTTTACAGGGTGAATTTCAGAGGATATGAATTATATTTAAGTAAAGATGTTAGCTGGGAAAAGTGAAGGAGAGAGAAGTATTCTCTGGGTCAGGGAAAGATTGAAGACATCAGGCCTTGCAATCTCTTGTTATGACATCCTGAAATGGGAATGGGACAGTGGCAAGAGTATCCTTCAGGAGCTTCACTTCATCTGTTTGACATTAGAAATTACCCTAATCATTATAAGGCTTCAAAATAGATTTTGATCATAAAAAGTCTTCATCCTTACCCTTTAGATTTTTCTAGATGATAAAATTTTACCGTAATCCCCATGGTCTTCTTCTGTTTTCTGATCTTTCACATTATAAGCTGTCATTTTGGGATCCGTAAAACACAAGCATTAAACATAAAAGTTGCTCTCCAGCACATTCTTGAGATTAAACTTTATATTCATAATTGAAAATTCAGAATCAACCCCTATTTTATCACACCTAATGATTATCATAATTCCCTTCTTTTAAACCCAATTATTTTTCAATTAGAAATTCAAATGGTTTTTCAAGTTTCTATCTTCACCTTAAAATGATGGAGGCACTCCACACAGATTATTTCAGCTACAATTTAAAATACTGTGTAATGAGGATATTTTTAAATGTCAATTAAAATATTGTGATAAGAAAACCAATTTCATTAATGAAATATAAGATGATAAATATCTAATTATTTCTTGACGAAAATCTCCATTAGATGCTTTTAGCATTCCATTAATGTGTAGAAGAAATAGAGTTTTCAAAAAAAAAAATCCCTTAGAGTTTTTAATCATCTCCCTCTATTCTCCAAGACCTGTTAATTCATTTATGATCTGCTTAGACCTGTTGGTAGCAGGTGAAGCTGGGGAACGACTCTGAAGCAGGAGGAACAATATGTGTTAAGAGGACTGAGGACAATGAAGGAAATTATGTTAACTCCAGAGAACTTGGTTAGTTTAAAGTAATTGGAACCTATAGTGCATAAGGAAAAGCAATAAGAACCTTTTTATTTCTGTCATCGAATCATTTGAAAACAAAACCTGTAAGGCTGATATTACCTCTGGAAGGAAATTACAGCTAAGCCTGTGTAGGTGGCTTGAATCAACTCACAAAGTCCTAGAATAGTAGAGCTGGTCCTCACTTTCAAAATTCCAAGTCTTCAGTAAGCTTATGCCTTTCCCATGGGTGCCCTTCTCAATGCTCTTGCTGTGGAGAAAATGTCCTGTTAGAATAGTGTGAAAAATGAATAGAGACTTGGAAAATAAGGGGCATTGAAGAGATGGGCATATCATCCGTCCTTGATGATGAATGGAGTGGTTGATCCCACCATGCTTGACTCAGAGACCCCATTCCTGTGAGACCTTACTGAGCAAAAAGGGGAATTTCAGGTTGTGTTTCTATGCAGATGGATACTTACAGAAGATGGACCCTTTAGTCAAGAGAAAATTCCAAGCAATGATGGGTAACTACGCTATGCTGCTTGATATTTGATGAATAATCAGACTGTATTGTCAACCAGAGTTGAGATGCATGTTCATGCACAGATAGCCCCAAACTTTCAAATTTAGCCATCTCTTCAGTAATAGTTTAGCATGGATAACATTTTCTATCAACACTGACGAAATAGGGAAGAAGCATATGAATGTGGGGACATGACATCACTTATTTCACTAAGGGGCCTTTCAAAGTACAGACTGAAATATCCACTAGTCTTCTCAAAGAACATTTACTAAACATATGTTGCACATCTAGGTGTGAATTCGTTATTTTGTTAAATAAATACATGAAAGACGCAGCTTACCCCTACAAGTCATTTATAATATAAAGAGTTAGTAAAAATCTGCACATATTTGGGGGAAAAATAGAAATAACATATACATTCCAAATAAGTACTTAAGGGAGCTGTGAAGTTTTAATAATACTGGCCCAGGGCTTCATCACTTATTACTCATGAGACTATAAACATGGTACGTAAGCATATTTTTCTCAGTTTTCTGGTCTACAAAATGGAGATAATGCACTCTATTGCTTATGTTATTATTAAGATCGATGATATGCATGCAAAGTGTCTAACAACACTTGGCACCCTTAGCAAATATTAAATACTCAATAAAAGCCAACTATGTATTAATAATCATATATTATCTGTTAGTTAATAATTATTTAATAAGTAATTTTATATTTACTAAATAATTAGTAATTAATACATGGGTTTTTTTTAAGATTTTATTTATTTATTTGAGGGAGAGGGAGAAAGAGAGCATGAGTGGGGGGAGGGGCAGAGGGAGAGGGACAGGCAGACTCCCCACCGAGCAGGGAGCCTGATGTGAGGCTCAATCCCAGGACTCTGGGATCATGACCTGAGCCAAAGACAGATGCTTAACTGACTGGGCCACCCAGGTGCCCCAATACACAGTTTTAATCACAGCTAAACTGTTGATGATTTCAAACAAGTCACTAATCTTTGGTTAGAGTCTAGTCAATGTAGATGTGGAATCAATCTCAGCAGAGGATCCTGAAGATTTCCTCCAGGCAGAAGTCATCTGGCCCCAGTTGAAAATATCCAAAAGACTACATAATATCATATGCCACTTCGCCTCTCTGATTATCCATACCCTCATTAGGCCTTTGAGTACTTTTTCTTCTTCTCCTTTCCCTTAGTATACTACATTTGTCAAACATCTGCCCTTGTGTGCTGATGAGTGTAACTTGAACTAGGACACAAATTACCTTGACACCCTATTACAGAGATTGGAAATGCTATTTTCATGTATCTGTTAATAGCTGTCCTCCCCAATAGCGCCCATGTGACCTTTAAATATCACAGAAGCTAAGTGGCAGAGGAGAATAATAATGGCATTTTAATTGATTGGTAAATTATTGAGCAGCATTAGCTAATACACCGTAACACTTCTTCTCCCTGCCCCACTCCATCTCACTGAAACAAATCATTATGCTCTCTGGAGGGTTCCTGTTTTTCTTACATGTGAATCTATGATCCATTTGACCCTGTCTTCTGTGGCGTAACATCTAGGTTAGCTAAAAGAATGTGCAGATAAATGTTAGGGAAATAGCTATGGAAATTGTATGCTAAAAAGCAAATGTCATTGTAGACTGCATTTCACTGCAGTTCTAACCGTTCTGAGCAAGCTGTAATAGTATTTTGAATTTGTTCTTGCTATTTTTAATATGATTTTTTTAAATGAGTTTAGTAATAAATTTAAAGTTCCTCTGGACATTATTCTCTCTAGTTTCTAAATTCCTGACCAAGCTTTAATACTGATCTCAAGTGAGTGACTACATAACTTTTGTCCCATAATATGGCATTACTACTTTTGGAAGCATTTTGTTTATAGAAATCCAAATATAATCCTCCCAACCCAATAAAACTCTGACCTCATGGAAAATTTCCAAACCATGCTGAGTTCACTCCTTCCTGGAAATATTTAGAATTTTGTAATCCACTAACAGGAAACCCTTACAGATCTTTGATACTTTTCATGTTGCGCATTTCAGGGAGCAGTGTGAAGTGTGGTGGAGATGGTGGACACGAAGTCATTAGGAGCAGCCTGTGTGACCACGAATAATGGATTCTGATGAATCTCAGTCTCTTAATCTGGAAAGTTTCGTGGAGTTGTGAGGAAGAAATATAAAACCTTGGTGTTCCTTGTATTAAGTGTTTGGGGTAGGCCCTGAGCTATGCAACACAGATGTCCTTGATGCCTAGCTGGTGGGAGTGTGGTCAGTAGATAGTCCTTAGCCCCAGCTGCAAAGAACTGGCTTGTCCAAAGACACATCTGTCCAGAGCTGTCCACATCCAATGACTGATTGTCAATCAATTTCAGTCCAAATCAATAAAGCTCTGATTGTCTATATATATTTTCCTATATGGACCCCAAAGCTCCTAGCAGGTTGGCTAAGGCTTTGTCAGGCTTCTGTCACAGTTCAGCTTCTCCTTCTGCACAGTCCTGTTTCTCACCCACTCTTTTACAGATGGTCCTCCCTAAATTATGCCCTATCACATTCTGTCTTATCATCTGCTTCCAGAGAATGAAACCTGAAATGGTGCTTGACACACACTAACCTTATAGTTGAATCTTTATCTCCTCCCCAAAGACAGGAGACCAAGCCTTCTGAATTTTCCCCTGTCTCTCCTCTGATGAGATGCTTCAAGCTAGTATCACTCTCCAGCCTCGTCACTTTCCATTCCCAAAACACACATCCCACACCTCCATCCCCACCAACCATAAAAGCATCAAACAACTTCGGGTACTCTCAACAGTCTCTCACATCTCTTTGCCCTTTGTGGCATGTCCTTCTCCTCAAAATGCCATAATTCCTTTACTTTCTTGAAGATCTTTAGCTCTGCCTTCAAATCCTCTAAGAAATTTTCTTGGGCCCTTTAGTTTGTGTTTGGTGTTCCCATGGCACTGGGAGCTTCCTCTTGCAAGTAATGATTGTGCTGTAATATATATTTTTACTTTTATCTCTCCTCTTCATCTATGACCTCATAGTAGGGGGGTAGGCAATGTGTATATAAACTTCTCTCCCACTTGATACTAAAATTAGCTCATTGAACAAATAATTTAATTTCTACATTTTATACAAGTTCAGTATCAAGATGCTATTGGGATTTAGAAAGCTCTGGGGAGCAACACCTTGAGATGAATTTATTGGGTAGGATCAGAGGGGAAACAAGTGCTCAAAAGAGGGTCATAACGCCAAAGAGAGAGGCAACATCAATGCAATGGGGGAAGAGATGGTGATTTAGAAGCAGAGGAAGAGGGGCGCCTGGGTGGCACAGCGGTTAAGCGTCTGCCTTTGGCTCAGGGCGTGATCCCGGCATTACGGGATCGAGCCCCACATCAGGCTCCTCCGCTATGAGCCTGCTTCTTCCTCTCCCACTCCCCCTGCTTGTGTTCCCTCTCTCGCTGGCTGTCTCTATCTCTGTTGAATAAATAAATAAATAAAATCTTTAAAAAAAAAAAAAAGAAGCAGAGGAAGAATAGAGAAGGACTTCCACTCCAGAGGCAGGTGATTTATCTTTGAAGCTCATTATGCTCCTCTGAAAATGGGGATAATAATATTTAATTCATAGAACTGTGATGAAGACATAAAAATAAAGAAATGTAATGAAGAGTGTTTACCCTCAGTGGTGAGGTTTGGAAATATTTTTGGAATTGTTGGCATAAGCAATATGACCATCAATGACCACTGTCTATCTGTTTGATGACAAGATAGTAGAGAACAACTTTACTTACTTCCCAATTCAGGAACAGCTCTGTTATGTAAACAATCATGTTTAGACCAGTGTCCCTGGCCTTGAAGAATGGAGACTCTTGCAGAGCAGGCATTGCCAACAAGTCTGCACTCCTTCTAACAAAATGGGCAAAGGGTCTTGGAGGACCTTCCCTAACTGAAATCACCAACATTTTAAGAATGGTGTTTTCCCCTTGAAAGCAGACTGAGTTGCTTGTCTTGCATTTTGTGGTTTCCCTGAGTATTTACCATGAGTGTGGAAGGGATTACAGCCCAGAAGCCCAGCACCAAGCCTCTGGAGAGATAGGGCTTCTCCTTCAGTGTTGAGCCCCACTTGTAAGATATCTGGGCTCCACTCACCTTCATGGGCCATTCATAGAGTGCAGGAAGCCTTTCTAATACATCTTTAAGAAATACAATAGGGGGCGGCTGGGTGGCTCAGTTGGTTAAAAGTGTCTGCCTTTGGCTAGGGTTGTGATCTCAGGGTCCTGGGATTGAGCCCCATGTCAGGCTCCCTGCTCAGCAAGGAGTCTGCTTTTCTCTCTCACTCTCCCTCTGTGCTCTCTCTCTCTCTCTCTCTTTCTCTCAAATAAATAAATAAAATCTTTAAAAAATATACAAATGGAAGAGATATAAGTGCTGCCCTGTCCTGCCAAGGACATGAGGACTCAATCAGAAGCAATGGGAGAAAAAAAAAAGTAGAATAATAATAACAGGGATCCCATTCAGCACTCAATTCTCTTTTCCAGCCCACATTGACCAGTTAGAACAATGACAACCAGTTCAGATTGAACTGTAGAGGAACCCATCTACACTGACTTTGGCAATCATCTCACCTATTCCAGATTAACAGTACAATGAGTTGAGGGGACAAGAGGTGTGGATAAGGATTTGAAAAGTGTCTTGAGTACACTGTAAAATTTCTAGGTTCGTAGAAGGTAAGTTCTGGCTCACTCCAATGTAAGATACAATGGACCCTAAATGTTTATTACATGCCAGACACCCATTCTGGCAACGGGATACAGAGAGGCAACACAGTGGTTTAATGAAGGGCTGAGATTCTGGAGTTAGTGTGCTTGGGGATGAGCCCTGTCTCATTTTCTGGCATGCTGTAAGGCTTGGGCAACTGCCTCCTGCTCTATGCCTCAGATTCCTCATCTGTAAAAGAAAGATAAGAAAAATACTTGCCACAGGGTTGTTGAAAGAATAAATGAGTTAATACAAAGTAGGGACTTAGAACAATGCTTCAGTAACTTCTCAATAAGTGGTAGCTGTTATAAATATTAATGAGGAGAAAGATAGGGTGAGTACTTCTGCTTCCTCTAACCTTCAGGTGAGCTCCAGATTCTGCCCCCTGCCCCCAGCCCCTCACTGCTTCCCTCCCCAGATGTTCCATTTGGTGCCCCTGTCAATCTTTGCCATCATTGGTGAACTTGAATTTTGTAACTGGTTCTGTTTCCTGCATCACCATGCTCCTCAATACCTAGTCTTGGAGAAGTCCTCCCAGACCCAGATTCTTCCCCTCAATCCACTCAGATGCAGCATTTCCAGTTTCTAATTCTGACAAAGTCGGACTTCCTGTCTATGATCTCAGACACATCAGCTAACATAATTTGGCCTCGGTTTTCCATCCATGATAGAGGAGCTAGAAATTAGTTAGGTAATTAATTAATCATTTAAGGTCTTTTTCCAGTTTAATTTCCTGTGATTTTATGACTATAGCCTCTTAGTCATTAAAAAAATAATAATAATAACCCTGTTCTATCTTTTGAATCCAAGACAATAACACTAGATGTTCCCCCAAGATGGAAGTAAGGCTCAGTATTATCAAGGTAAAGAGCTCTGGACTCAGCTCATGATGGAAGAGGTGTTTGTCCATGGCAAACTGAAGCATCACTATCATGGGGTGAGCCGGACTCAGTGTCAAAGGAAAGCCAAGGATATACTGAGAAAAGTGGATTGACAAGAAGCCCTTGACCTGATTGTTCTTGGAGGACAGTTAACAATGGATCTGATGCCAAGATAGCAGGCAACAGAAGAACAACCTGGAAGCAAGCACTCTGAGAGAAGGCTGGAACATCAGAACAGAAACTCTGGGAACTCTTTGTGTTAGGGGTTGCTCTTGGGGGATTTTATTTTCAAAATGCCTAACAGAGCTGGGCAATGCCATTTCCTTTCCCAGAACAAGTAAGATCACAATTCAGTCAGGAATCTGATAGAAGCAACCACCTGAGTACCTTTTCTTAGATTTTAACAGTAGAAAAATCTGTGAGAGTGTGTGTGTGTGCGCGCGCACGTGCACGCGTACACACACAGCCACAATCCCCTAAACTGGAGCCAAATGAGATGTAAAAAACATTCAAGATGAAAACAATTTGGAACACATTAAACAGAGTTGAGTCCAAATCAGGAATCCTGATGTTTTGTTGTTTCTCTCCTTTTAACCTCGATGTGGTCATTTTAAAGATCTCCACAGTGTTCGATGCTTTAATTTTCTTCCCTGTGTATAAGATAATTTGTTTTCAGTCGAAGTAACATCTGTTTCTGTAGATAATTAAGTTATTAGATGCTGATCAATTTAATAAAGCCACAAGGCTTTCCTGACCTCTTTATGCATAATCAATGAATTTAGATGCAAAATGTGAAAACTTTACTTTTTAAAAAATGATCTAAATCTTCCATTAACACAGTCATTTTGTAATTATGTGGTGCTTGCAATCAGAGAGCTATGCAAACATGACATTATGGAAACAAAGATTATTCAGTCATTATGGGGTAGCAAGAGAGAGACCAGGAAAGTAGCTGATCTTCCCTTTGTCCTTGAACAACAGTTTCTATCTTTATTACCTGAAGTACTTTTATTTTATACCTCCTACAGTTAATGTTCCTATCCCACCTGTTATAATAGGCATCATTTCTAGAGTGTTCTAGGCACTTTGCAAAAATTTTCCACATTTAATTCTCCCGGTAATACTGCAAATAATTATTAATATTCTCCGTTTTACAGATGGCCGAGAGAGGCAGGCAATTCATTGAGTCTTCCCAAGTGGAGTCAGAATTTAAACCTCAGCCTCTGGACTTTGGAGTCCACCTTCTCATTGCAGCACTAATTGGATGCATGTGTCCAGAGACATTAGCTCTGTACCCTGCCTCTTGTGTGCTGATCTGTGATAGTCTGGAGAGAGGCAAGCAACTTTGATTCCCATAGATTTCAAAAGTCATAATGCATGCAAAGGTCAGAATTCTATTTCTGGGGTTTCAACAATTCATAGGTAGACCATCTTCACTATGAGAAGTGGAGGTAAATTTTCAAGTTGACATGAGGCCAGTGAAAGAATGAATCAGGAATGAAATTAAACACTGCATGTCTCCATGATGACTTTCTAGTCACTAGAGAATACAGATTCCTTTTTTAAAGCTAAAATACAATTTGTGACTTTCACCATAACTTTGTGTGCCAAACAAACAGGGGAACAAAAATTAGCAAAAGAGACTATTTGTGCTTTTGCTGTCAAATACAATAATTTTTTCCACTTAAAATACTTCTTATATCATTAATAAAGACAATAGCATAAAAACAGCTGTGTTATATAATTGACAAGATTAGAAATCACCAGAATGTAAACCTTCTTAAGGTTCTTTCTGGCTCAGGGCTTCTGGGAGGCTCAGTCCACTAAGCATCTGCCTTTGGCTCAGATCATGATCCTGGAGTCCTGGGATTGTGGGCTCCCTGCTCAGCGAGAAGTTGGCTTCTCCCTCTGCCCTTGCCCCTGCTCCTCTCTCTTTCTCTCTCTCAAATAAATAAATCAAATCTTAAAAAAAAAAAAAGTTCCTTCCAACCTCAAGATTTCAGCCTCCATTTTCTCAAGCACGTGGAGAGGAGTGCTACCCTCTCTCTTACACAGATTTATTTTGAGGATCAGTGAGGGAGTGTAAAATGCAGACACTCGGAAAAGTGTAAAGAACCAGAACAGTATAAAGTATTATTTGGTAATACATTGTCTTGTTAATTTCCACGTAGCAAGAGATTTCCATCCAATGGGAGTCATCACTTCCTCGTGCTCATTCAAAAATCAACCAATAATGATTTTATCTGTGAAAGTTACATGCAGAAAAAGTGTACTTTTATTAGTAAATTATTGTCTTTCAAAACAGAAATATAAAAGAAACTAATTCATAAGTTAGCTAGCTGCTCTTCCCTGGTCTGCCATGTGCCACATTTTTGAGAGGCAAGATGACTGAGCCTGATCACAACCCAGAGCTGGGTTCTTTCTCTAATTTTCCAACAACTCTAGAATTAGAATATAGAAGACTTTGGAATTAACAAGTGGTATGTATTTAGAATCTGACTTGCAAATGCATCTTACTTTAGGCATTAAATATATAACAAAAATTTTACATTTCAATAGTAAATATTACAACTGTTTCAGAGACGAAGGATCTTGCCTGTGAATTTTTAAGACCATGTAAGGCTGCAGATAAATTTCTAATTATCCCTGACATTCTTGCTTTGTAAATCTTATTTTTGGTATTTCCAGGTTTTCTTTTGTAAAACACATCTATACATATAAAGTTTTATTGCTATGTTTGGTTAGAATGACTTTTTGTTTTAGCACATAAGATGATAGAAATTTCTTTTGGGAGAAGGAACATACTGAAAAATTAAAAGAGATCATGAAGGAAAAACAAAACCAAAGTTCTTTTAGAGCTCTCTGACTCTTGGAATACGGGAAAGATGAGTATAAACCCTGGTTACCCTTTGATTGACACAGTCTAGATTTGTGCCTTTTGTCCTGGTATTCCATTTAGTTTAGTGCCTTTCCACTGACTTCCCATATTACCCCCTCAAAATATCTATATTTTAAAATTAAAGTATAACTTGTACACAGGAAAGTCTAAAAACCTTAAATGTACATTTTACTATGCTTTTGCATATGTATACGCCTGTTTAACTGCTGCCTAAATCAAGACACAGGAAACCTAGACTATAGGTTTCCAGCTACTTACAGATTCTTGGGTCCCATTCCAGCTGATGCCTCCCCAAAGGAAATCAGTATTTCAACCTCTAACACCATAGTTTTTCCTGATTTTGAACTTGATATAAATGGAATCATAACCAAATATCATTGTTAAAGTTACACTAAAATAAGCTAGGAGGGGTTGTTAGGTCTCCATTTTGTATTTTAAGATTCTTTCATGGTCTTCTGTAGTTATGTATGAAATGTGTGCAGAAAATACTTTTTGCTTTACACATGGTTAGATCTGAAAGACAATCACATAGAATGCATCGTCCCTTTCCATATCCCTTTCAGACACAAGGGTACTAGCGACTACCTTCCAAGGAGCACATGCAGGGGAAACATATTAAAGCAAAGTGCCCCTAAGCAGGAGCAGCGGGCCACGTCTAATTCTTTTGGCTTTTGGGGATTGGGTGCAGAAGTATTCATTGTGGTTGTCCCTGATGGCCACCTGATGACTTCCCACGGTCCCTGTCATAATTGATAAGATGCGCAAAGCCACTAGGCTCACAGTAGGTGGTGTCAGTGGGAAGTGAGGGGAAATTACAACTTAGGTATACATTAAATGTGGTGGAAAAAATAAAAAGCTGAGCAATCCTGCCGTGGAGATGTATGGCGATTAATCTGAGCAGTCTTGCTGTGAAAGTTTGGTGATTTATTATAAGGTGCATAACTACAACTATTTGTTGTCTGGTAACACCTTTTTTCTTATCTTGTAATAAATGTTTTCAGTAGTAATGAGCTTAAAAGAATGACAGTGTGTTTTTGAAAAATTAAAAGCTAAACTTTCATTTTTCAAGAATGTTGATGATGAGCATGTAACACACTAAATATGTGTCAACATTTACTATCAACCATGAGAGATCATAGTGTTATCACCAAGACATGAAAATCAAAACACAAAGATTAGCTGAAAAGCTTCATCATCTACTTCAATAATTAGTAATTATTTTAAGATGATGCCTGGAAACAATTTAATATTTGTATCTAGCGAAAGTGTGTTTAAATATTATTCTAATGCAATATTACCTTTTTTCCCCCTAGATCAAATGAATATTTGTTGTAGCCAACCTCCAAAATGACCTCCCCAATGGTTCCTACTTCCTAGTATTTATGCCCTTGTGTAATTCCCTCTACAGTTCCAGATTAAGTTATACAAGACTGCATTTTCCACCGTGGATTGTCTCTCTATCTTTCTCTCTCATGTTCTTAGTTCTGCAAGGGATCCAGGTGCCTTGTCATAAGAACACACGTCAGGTACCTTATCATTTTATGAAGAAGCTTTTCATCTTATGGTAAAAAACTGAAGTCTGAGCAATCGCCAGAAAAGAATGAACAAATTCTAAGAGTAACCTTAATAATGCCTTGTAAAAGTGTCCTAGAATATATACCAAAGTGATTCTCCACTTCACAAGTAGCCCAGCTTCCTTCTCTAACTATATTTGACAGTGTGATTCTGGACTTAGGGGGAAAAAAATATAACAGAGCAGAAAAAGGAGTGTCCAAACCCCATTGGACCATCTAAACCCTTTCATCTTAATTTTGTATTTGCCAGTTATAAAATATAGATGTCAAAAACATGTTTCAGTGAAGAATATAGAGAAGAAGAAGGAAGAGAAAGAATGATTATTTTAAGCAGAAGTCTTTTAAATAACCAATACATTAAGACTAAATTTGTTCACAACTATTGCTAACTCCTTTATCCAACAACAGACTTTGTGTCCTTATAAGGGTTCAGCCATTGAACACAACTTGGCACACTTCTGTCTCAGCCTGGACGTTTCTGCCTCTTCCAATGAAAACAATCAATCTCCCATCAAGACATTTTTTTTTGTGGTTTTGATTTCTGCTTAATCATATGTTCTTACTCATTGCTCATATCTATCCATTGCCATGTTACAACACCAAAATCCAGGGACATTAAACAACAGCCATTAATTATTTTTCATGATTTTTTCGGTTGACTGGCTCTGATGCATGCTTCTTCTGCTCCATGTTTGGTATCACACTACTCCTCCCTATGGCCTCTTCTACCTCCATAGCTTCAGCTGCTTCTCATCAGGGCAATCTCTGCAAAAGTCAGACTTCTTCCTTCGCAGATCACTTGAAGAGCAAAAGCAGAGGCAACCAGGCTTCACCTCATTCTATTCATCAAAGAAAGTCATGAAGCAAACCTAAATATAAGGGGAAAGTAGGGCATAGATTCCATTTCTTAATGAATAAGGCAAGCATCCATATACAATGAAAATGTGTTGCTTACACCATCTTTGGAGACTCTAACATATCTGTGGCTCCTCCTAACTCCCACCTTACTCCTCACCCAAATTTTCTGACTTTCTTCTGTGTTCTTGAGCTTTTAACTCCCACTCTTCCAATCAGTTAACAAGCCTATGTCTCTGGTTTAAATTTCTCAGAGAAATAATTAATCAGTAAATTACTGTGGTGCTTAGATGGAAAAAACTTTCAAAGAAAAGCACCTCACATGTCACTGATCAGTTTACACAGATTATTCCCGAATTTGGTGTTGGTTTTTCAACCAGTAAGCTGTGGCTACCAAGGGCAAGAACAGGTGTTATAGGGAATGGCAGGCATGGGCTGCTTTGTCAAAACAGTGTTGGTAGGAGTGGTCTTTTTCCTCAGAAGAGTGCAGTGACTGTGAAGAATGCACCTTGACCAGCAAGCTATCTCTTAACTAATGAGCCAAAATTAGGTATTGATTTTATAGTTACTTGGTTATTTAATTTGCTTTCTCTAAAAGTGTCCCTTTGCTAATCTGAAACCCCTCTGCCCATGGGGTGAGACAAAAGCAATCCATCACAGAAAAATCAGGACTGAGTTAGATTATTTATCAGCCTCTAGCATACCGGGATTTTTTTCTTAATTTCTCACATTGTAAACAATGTAAGCATGAAGATTTTCTAGAACATATAGGACCCTTTAAAATACATTTAAAATATGTAATTTACATAATGAAATAATCTCCCCACTGTAGTATATTATCCAAACTTCTTTCTCCCATACATTTCTTTTCATTGCAAACTTTAATTGTGTTGATTAATTTTCTTTCTTTCTTTTTTTATGATAGAAAACTTAATAATAAATTTGTCCAAGTGTACCTGTGATGCAACTACCTCATATACATATATCTAGAAGTTCGTGCCTGTCTGATGCCCAGAAAAAATAATAGCATAAGACAGTAAAGAATAATAGATAGAATCAGTAGGTCTATCAGAAGCCTGGTTCCAGGAAGATTGAGATTTTGTTCCAAAGAACTTGAAATTCTTAGTTTAGCTAGCCAACTCATTATTTTTTCTTATCTTTCTTTTTCTAAACAAGTGAAGATATTGTATATATGTTTCTGGTACACTCTGATGCTCTGTAATTTCAAACCATTGATCCTAAGCTGATAATAAATGGAGGAAAGTGTTTTCATTCACTTCATTAATCATTTATTACTATTGCCTATATGAGGTTTTACTAAATAGTTGAAATATCTGCCCTCAAGAAGCTCAGATAAGTGAAGGAAATATGTATGTAAATTAATACACTTTGTAGGATTCAGTTAGGACACAAAGAAAAAAGTACTCATTTTACTGACGAAAAAAGAGCAGAAAAGTCTTCATAGAAGAGATGAGTTGAAATGTGAAGTTATATTTTTAATGGAAGTCCTGTTACTCTTCATTATTGTCAGCACTTGATATTGTCTTTCTTTTCAATTATAGCCATTCAGGTGGGTGTTTAATAGGATATGATTTCCATTGAGATGTTTTCTGTGACTCAGTTTTTAAGTATATTAATTCCTTTTTCTTATTGATTTCTAGCTTAATTCTGCTCCAGTCAGAGAGCATGTACTATATTATTTCAATAATAGGTTTACAGACTAGCATACAGTCAATTTTGAAAATGTTTTAAGGTTGTTTTCATATTTATATACATATATATTCTTAGGTTTCTATGTAGTGTTTATATATTTTTTCATTGCATTAAGAACATTCAATTTGTCTATATGTCATTAATTTTGTTTGCTTATTTTATTAGTTACTGAGATAATTATATGAAAATATCTCCACTATTATTTTGTTTTTGTTTTGTTCATTTTTTTTCCTCCACTATTATTTTGGATAGGTCTATATCCTGTGATTACATTTATATTTACTTTATATGCTTTGCAAGAGGAATTTAGATCAGCACTTGTTTTGGATATCAGTTTGACATTATCTATAAAAGGTGAATGCTCATATGCTCTATGACTCAGCCATTCCACACTTTGGTATATTTGACAAACACACACTTGCTTGTGTACACCAAGAGACGTGTATAAATAATTCAAAACAGTGGTATTCTTAGCAGCCCTGAACTGGAGATAATACAAATGTATTTGTATTATCCCTTAGTAGTAGAATGAATAAATAAATTGTGGTATATTTATCAATTCAATGGCATACCATAAAGCAATGAAAAATAACAATTGATAGCTATGCTATGTGCAAATATCACAGACAAAGTTAAGGAAAATAAGGCGAATAAAAATGAATGTGTACTATATGACACCTTTTATATAAATCAAAACCAGATAATAAAACATAGCATTAGAGCTCTGAAAAATCATTACTTTAGACAGGATGGTGGGAACAGTAAGTGAAAAGGGACATGAGGTTGACATTTGAGTGATAATTTAATTTTATTGGTATTTGATTAAAAAGGATTTAGCTTTCTGTTAGTTTATTGAATGGAACATTAATGATTTATGCTCATCTTTGTGTATTGATAAATCAATTTAAATTAGATAGATAGGTAGACACAAGATCATGGAGGGGGGATTCCAGACAGAAAGAGAATCACAAACCAAGGAACAGACAATAAATAGTAAGGTCCTTCCTGGAAACTTCAAAGACTTCAGCATGAACAGATAAGAGAGGGAGAACCACAGTAGAATCTGGCTGACTATTTACTTCTCAGCACACCATCAACATATGTGTTTCCTGAATGTTTGCTTCTCTTGGATGAAGAAAAACAGCACAAATATCAAAACACCATTTCGTTTTCTTTAAGAACACGGATCTCAAGATAACTAAATCTCAAATGAAGTCAACAGCACCAAGTAATGAACATCAGTTCCCCAAAATTTGTATTAAAAATATTCTGTGTGTGTGTCCTTCTCAATATATTGATTTTGTGATACATAAATGTTATAAATAGCACAGCTAACACACAATATAAAATGTACATTATGTATGAAAAATGGAAAGTTATAAAGTTTTATATGAATAGAAATTTTGCCATTTTCTTTCAGCATCTCAGTAGATCACCTTGAGAATCTCTTTAGAGAGTGAACTGTGAATTCAGCCTGAAATAGGCACTGCTTTATTACTAAGAAGTCTCCAGAAGAGTTGATAATAATGTGGTGTAATTCAGGATGCTGAGGTAACCTGTGTCCTTTGTCCTTAAAACAGGGTTTTCATGGTTTTAGAAATTAATTCAAGAGCAGAATTCTAGTTATAAGAACTTGCCTTCAGCACCATTCAGAGGAAAACAGCATGAATCTTTGACATCTATTAATTTGCATTCTGGGAAACTCATCCTCCTTTGGGATTGTGTTTTGGTGGAGTGTTCATGGAGGAAATGAGTCTTGAATTGAATCCTGAGAAAAACATTACATTGTTAAAGGAACAACATCAGTAATGAACATTTCAGGAACAAGGGAAACTTGGGATATAAAAGGGAATTTTGAATAATGATTTAATTTTATTTCTTAACTTAGATTATGATTAACAAGAGTTTAGATTTCTGTTGATTTATTGAGTGGAATATTTATTTATGTTTTGTGCACTTGTCTATTTGAATATCAAAAATTTAGCAACGGAGACGTTCAGAACATCTTAAGTAATAGCCTCTGGGGGGCATTTTTTTTGAGACCATAAAACAAACAAAAAAAAAAACAAAACAACATGAACAACAACAGCAACAACAACAACGAACTTCATGTATTTTCCTAGTAAGATCAGCAAGGCAGGGAAATTATCTCTTGAATTGTTGGTGGTAGAGCAAATAATGGAGCTTTCAAGTTAGGATTTCAGTTTATCTGAAACAAACAAGAGGTTCACCTACTACTACTACTATATAAGTGAATTTCTCAGAGAATGTATAAGAAGCTAAAAAAATCTCTCAAATTCATTGCCATCTCTGTATCAGCAGAGGCTGAATTTTACATGAAAGTAATGGCAACTGAAAACTTCCCAGCCTGCTCAAAGAGAAGAAAACCAGGGTCCCAGGGAAATAAAGACAGATAACAGACCTGCTCTTGCTTAAATGACACTGATAGCATGCACATTTACACTTGTGTAATTAAATAATATATCAGTCAGAAAGGTATAAAAGAAAAAAAACTGACTGCAGCACTTCTGCTTTCAGTTGTAACATATGAAAAACTTAGGAGTCATCACTCACATCCTTATAATAAATTAAAGTTGAACAAACTGAAAATTAATGACTCAGATTAGAGAACTCAGATTTCAGTACAAACTGCCACCATAAAATCTAGAAAAATAGGTGAATCCAGGGAGTCAGAGCTGAAATATGCTTACCTGGAACAGAAGCTGCTGGAACCATCAACTTGTAGGAACACCTAAATGGTAACTTTGACAAATTGCTGGAGGTGGAGTGTGAACCATTGTGAGACAAGAGAATCCACTGGGGGCTTCAGATCTAAGTAGCCCCTATACTTTTGTGGCTTTAACCTCCAGGAATCTTATTCAGTTCTCACACTGATGATCAGAGAAAGATTCTTCCATGGTTCTTACATGGGGAGGAAAAGGGTAATCACTGTGAAATATGCCTGAAGTGGTTGACACACACTCCAGGGGAAAAGATTTTTTCTACATCCTTATCCTAACTGGGAGATATTCTGCACCCCCCTACAACAACCTCCTCTAGACATCTTCTCTCATTTAAGGTAGAAAAAAATATTATGGGGGGGGGCATGTGAAAATTATGAGGCAGGCTAAGAAACAGAGAAACATGACCTATATATAAGGGTAAAAACCAGCAATAGAAACTGTGTGTGAGAGTGAACAGATGTCAGATTAAAAGACATAGACTTCAAGGTAACCATTTTAAATATGTTCAAAGATTGAAAGCAAAACATGCTTAAATACATTTTAAAAAAATTGACAAAATATCTCATCAAAGAGAGAATGTATATAAAGAGATATTATAAAGAAGAACTACATGGAAATCTGGAAAAAAAAGTATAATTTAAATTAAAAATTCCCTAGAGAGCCTCAAAGTAGATTTGAACTGGCAGAAGAATGACAAAGGTTGAAAAGAGACCAATGGAGTTTATGTAATCTGAAAAAAACAGAAAGAAAAAGGAAGGAAAAAAAATAACAAAGCCTCAGAAAAAGATGAGACACTATTAAATGCACCAATGCATGCATAATGGGAGAATTAGCAGGAGGGCAGAGAGAGAAAGGAGCAAAAAAAAAAAAAGATATTCAAAGAAATGATGGCAGAAATTCTCCCAAATTTGAAAAAAAATTAATATATACATTAAAGGAGATCAATCCTATTAGGATAAACACAAAGAGATCCATGTGCATATCATTGCACAGATGAAAAAAATGAAAAACAAAGAGAACATTTAGAAAACATCAAGTGAAAACAAATTATCACATAAAAGGGCACCCCAATTAGATAGACTACTGATATTTCATCAGAAATATTGGAGGCCAAAAGGCAGTGGAATTACATATTCAAAGCCCTCAAAGAAAAAAATGCCAATCAAGAATACTATGTCCAGTAAAGCTACGTCCAAAAATAAAAGCAAAATAGACTTCAATAGACTTCACAGATTAAAAAGAGAGAGCGAAAGAGAGATTTTGTTCATAGCAGACCCATCTTGTGAGAAATACTAAAAGAAGTTATTCAGACTGAAAACTAGGGCATAATTTGAACTGACAGGAAAAACATAAAACACTGGTAAAGTTAACTATGTAATTATAAAAGATAGTTTAAATGTATATTTTATTTTATTATGTGTTATTTTATTCCTTTAACTGACTTTAAAAAAATGATTGGATAAAATGATGTGATTGTGCTGATGGGCCTAAAGCATATAAAAATGTAATATATTTGCCAGAACACTGCAAAGGAAGAGGATGGGAACAAAGCTGTATTAGGCTAAAAAGTGACTCTAGACAGAAACTTGAAACCATAGGACAAATGAACAGAACAGGAAACATGAAATGAAAAAGCAAATATTGGGGTGCTTGGGTGGCTCAATCAGTTAAGGGGCTGACTCTTGATTTTGACTCAGGTCATGATCTCAGGGTTCTGGGATCAAGTGCTCTGTCTGGCTCTGCACTCAGCAGAGGATTCAGGATTATCTCTCTCTCTCTCTCTGCCCCTGCTCCTGCTTTCTCCCATGCACTCTCTTTCTCTCTCTTTCTGAAATAAATAAATAAATCTTTTAAAACAAATATAACAAAAAGTTACAAATACATTCTTGCTCTTTATTCTTATAAAGTTATAACTATAGCAATATATTGTTGAGTTTGTCAAATATATAGATGTAATATATAATAATACCTCTAAAATAAGATGAAGATCAAGTAATATTTTATATATAATTGAAATTGTTTTATGAATCTAAAATATCTTCTGACAAGTTAAATTGTGTATAGTAAGCCATATAGCTTACTATATATAAAAAAATTTATGTAGAAAACATTATCAAAGAAATGAAAATGTTTTATTTGTATAATGCAAAAAAATCAGTAAATAAGAACAAAGAAGCAAAAACCATGAAACATACAGAAAATAAAAAATAAAATGGCATAAGTAAATTCAATTACATTAATAGCAGCATTAAAAGCAAATGCATTACACAATCTAGTTGAAAGGCAATAATTACCTGACTAGATAAAAATCAAACTATGACTATACCCCATCTACAAAGAACACACTATATTCTAGGATACATAGACTGAGAGTAAATGGATTTAAAAATTATATACCATGCAAATAGTAACCACAAGAAAGAAATAATGGGTATAGATATATAAGAGAAAGTAGATAACAAAGTAAAAAAAATATTACTAGAAATGAGGGACATCTTATAATAATAAAAGGGCCAATCCATCAGGAAGATATATCAATGTCTTGAGCAACTTCCATACTGTTTTCCAGAGTGCCTGTACCAGCTTGCATTCCCACCAACAGTGTAAGAGGGTTCCCCATTCTCCACATCCTTGCCTACACTTGCTGTTTCCTGTCTTGTTAATTTTTGCCTTTCTAACTGGTGCATTGTGGTTTTGATTTGTATTTCCATGATGGCTAGAGATATTGAATATTTTTTCATGTGCCTGTTAGCCATTTGTATGTCTTCTTTGGAGAAGTCTCTGTTCGTGTCTTCTGCCCATTTATTGACTGGATTATTTGTTTTTTGTGTGTTGAGTTTGATAAGTTCTTTATGTATTTTGGATACCAGCCCTTTATCTGATATGTCATTTGCAAATATCTTATCCTATTCCGTGTGTTGCCTCTTAGTTTTGTTGACTGTTTCCTCTGCTGTGCAAAAGCTTTCTATCTTGATGAAATCCCAAAAGTTCATTTTTGTTTTTCTTTCCCTTGCCTTTAGAGATGTGTCTTGGAAGAGGTTGCCGTGGTCAAAGTTGAAGAGGTTATTGCTTATGTTCACCTCTAGAATTTTGATAGAGCTACCCTACAACCCAGCAATTGTGCTACTAGATATTTAACCCAAAGGTACAGATGTAGGGAAAAGAAGGGGCGCATACACCCCAATGTTCATAGCAGCAATGTCCACCATAGCCAAACTGTGGGAGGAGCCAAGATGCCTTTCAACAGATGAATGGATAAAGAAGATGTGGTTCTTATATACAATGGACTATTACTCAGCCATCAGAAAGGATGAATACCCACCATTTGCATCAAATGGATGGAACTGGAGTGGATTACGCTAAGTGAAATATGTCAATCAGAGAAAGACAATTATCATATGGTTTCACTCATATGTGGAACATAAGGGGGGGGGGCCACAGGGTAAGGAATAGAAAACTGAATGGGAAGAAATCAAAGATGGAGACAAACCCTGAGAGACTATGGACTCTGGGAAACAATCGGAGGATTTCAGAGGGGAGGGGGTGGAAATGGGGTGGCTGGGTGATGGGTATTAAGGAGGGCATGTGATGTGATGAGCACTGGGTGTTATACACAATTAATGAGTTGTTGAACACTACATCAAAAACTAATGATGTACTATATGCTGACTAATTGAACATAACAATAAAAAAGGAAGATATATCAATTATAAACATATATACACCAAACAACAGAGAACCAAAACTCCTGTAACAAAAACTGACAGTTCAACAATAATAATTGGAAATTTCATCAGTCCAGTTTCAATAATGTACAGAAGAAGTAGGTAGAAAATCAACACATAAGTAGAAGACTTCAACAATAATATAACCAACTGGACCTAACACACATCTATCAACATTCCATCCAACAACTGCAGAATATAAACTCTTCTCATGTGCCCATGGAGCACTGTCTAGGACACACCATATGCTGGGCCATAAAACAAGCTTCAATAAATTTAACATGAAAATTATATAAAGTTTGTTCTCTGATAACAATAGAATGAAATTATAAATCAATACCAGGAAGAAACTTGGGACAGTCACAAATGTGTGGAAATTAAACAATATACTCCTAAATAACAACTGGATGAAAGAAGAAATCCAAAGGGAAAATAGAAAGTGCACTGAGATGAATTAAAATGAAAAACACAACCAACAATGGAATAGTTAATGTAGTATTTAGAGGGAAATGTATAGCTGTAATCGCTGTAATCAAAAAGAAAAAAAATCTTTAATTAATTCTTAAAACACTGAAAAATAAGAAAACTAACCTAAAACAAACAAAAGTAAGAAAATAAAATTTAGGGAAAAATTTGACAAATCAGAAAATAGGCAAAAAAGAAAATTAATAGAAGAAAACTTTGTGGTTTTTTAAAAACTTTAACAAAATTGATAAATTTTTAAGTAGATTAACCATGGGGGGAAAATAGCACACTCAAATAAATAGAAACAAAAATGTAATGAGACATTACTATTGACCTTATAGAAATAAAAAAAAAAAAGATTATGAAGGAATTTTTGAAAACTTGTGTGCCAATAATTTAGATAAACTAGATAAAATGGACATATTTCTAGAAAGACCTAAACTATCAAATTTGACTCAAGAAAAAATAGAAAAATTTTGAATAAAAGTATAACAAGTTAAGAGATTGAAATAATAATAACAATAAAAACTACCAAGAATAAAAAGTCCAGTCCTGATGGCTGCTCTGTTAGTCTACCAAATATTTAAAGAAGAATTACACAAATTTTTCAAAATGTCTTTCAAAATAGAAGAGAAACAAGCACTAGTGAACTCCTTTCTTGTAATCAATATTACACTGATACCAAAACCAAACAAGAAGTTACAATAAAAGAAAACTACAGATGAATATCACTTATGAATATAGGCATAAAAATCCTAAACAAAATTCTACCAAACATAACTCAACAAGTTAGGATAATTCCAAGTAGAATTTATCCAGGAATGTAGGATTGGTTTAATGTCCAAATATCTTTTTATTTTTTTTATTTATTGTTTTTATTGGAGTAGAGTTAACACACAATGTAACGTTAGTTTCAGGTGTACAACATAGTGATTCAACTTCTCTATACATTATGCTATGCTCATCGCAAGTGTAGCTACCACCACACGATGCTATTACATTATCATTGACTAGATTCCTTATGCTGTGCCTTTTATTCTTGCGGCTAATTCATTCCATGACAGGAAGCCTGTATTTCCCACTCACCTTCACCCATTTTGCCCTCGCCTCCACCTCCCTCTCCTCTGGCAACCATCGTTTTCTTCTCTATTTACATGTCTTATTCTGCTTTTTGTTTGTTTGTTCATTTGTTTAGTTTTTAGATTCCACATATGAGTGAAATCATACCAATCACTGTTATATACCACATAACATATGGTGTATGTTATAAAACTAAATAAATAATTAAAATATCAAAGCATGGTCTATGAATAAAAACCAAATGTCCAATGAGAACCAAAGATCACATGACCATCCTAATACACATAGAAAAAGAATAAAAACAAGGCAAGACAGACTCTCATCACCTCCATTTAACATTATAGTAAAGGTTCTAGCCAGGTAAAAAAGTGAAATCAAAGGCATCCAAATGGGTGGGGGATGGAGGGTTGAGGAGAGATAATTATCTCTATTTACAGATGGCATGGTATTGTATATAAAAGTCTTAAGGAATCCACTAAAAAGCTATTTTAAAGAGTTCAGAATGTGAGATATAAGATTAATATACAAAAACCAATTGTATTTTTACATACTAGCAATAAGCAATCTGAAATGAAATTAAGACAATAATTTCATTTATAACGTCATCAAAAAATAAAATGCTTAGAATTCAATTTAACAAAATAAGTTAAACCTTATACTTTGAAAACTACAGAACACTGCTGACAGAATTAAAGAAGATCTAGGTGGTAACATATTCCATGCACATGTACCTGAAGACTTTGTATTATTAAGATGGCAATACTCCCCTAATTTATATACAAATTCAGCACAATCCCAGTAAGAATCCCAGCTGGCTTCTTTGGAGAAATTTACATGATCTTCAAATTTTGTGGAAACTCAAAGGACTAGAATAGCCCCAAAATTAAAGGACTTACACTTCCCACTTTCAAAATTTATTATTAAGCAACATTAATCTACATAGTGTAGTACTGGCATAAGGATAGACATACAGTTCAATGGAATATAACTGAGAGTCC
The DNA here is from genome assembly GCF_023065955.2 of Ursus arctos. Lineage (NCBI taxonomy): Eukaryota > Metazoa > Chordata > Mammalia > Carnivora > Ursidae > Ursus > Ursus arctos. The sequence goes on along the minus strand of NW_026622763.1, from coordinate 5,893,662 downwards.
ATAAATAAATCCTCACATTATGGTCAATAGACTTTCAGTATGGATTCCAAAATAATTCAATGAGCAAAGAACAGTCATTTCAACAAATTTTGCCAGGATAAATGGTTAACTACACACAAATCAATGAAGTCAGACCCTTACTTCACACCATACACAAAATCAAACTCAAAATGAATCAAAGACCTAAATGTGAGAACTAAAACTATCAAAGTCTTAGAGGAAATACAGACATTAATCTTCATCACCTTGTATTAGGCAATGGTTTCTTAGATATGACAACAATAGCATAATAAATTAAAGAAAAATACATAAATTGTGTTGCAAAGGATACTATTAAGAAAGTGAAAAGACAACCACCCACAATATGGAAGAAAATATGTGTAAGTCATACATTTGATAAGGAACTTGTATCTAGAGTATGTAAAAATATTCTTGCAACTGAATAATAAAGACATACCAATTAAAAAAGACTATTGGCTTGAAAAGATATTTCTCCAAAGAATATACATAAAATGGCTAATAACACATAAGAGATGCTCAACAACATTAATCATCAGGAAAATGCAAATCAAAATCAATATGAAATACCACTTCACACCCATTAGGATAGCTAGAATCCAAAACTCAGATGAAAATTTTGGCAAGGATGTAAGAAATGGATGTAGGGAGAGTATGGTATAGCCACTTTGAAAAACAAAGTATCAGCTCCTCTAAAGGTGAAACATAGAATTCCATTTAACCTAACTCTTCAAAAAGTGAAACATTAAATTCCATTTAATCTAGCTCTTCAAAAAGCAAAATATAAAGCTATCATTTAACCCATCAATTCAACTCCTAGATATACACTCAAGAGAAAAGGAACAAATATATCTACCTAAAAACTTGGACACGAAGTTCATAGAAGCATTGTTCATAATAGACAACTGAAATGTCTATCAACTGATGAATGAATAAACAAAGTGTATATATAAAAAATAGAATGTTATTTGGCCATAAAAGTAATGAAGTATTGACCCATGTTGCAATATAAATGAACCTTCAGAAGATTATGCTCAACAAAAGAAATCAGTCACAAAGGACCATATACATATAAGACTCCTTTTACATAAAGTGGCCAGAATAGGCAAATGTAGAGAGAGAGAGAATATTAGTGGTTTCTTGGAGTTGGAGAGCATGAGGAGTTTGGTGGAAGATTGCTGAAGGACATGGGTTTCTTTCTGAGGTGATTAAAATGTTCTAAAATCAATTGTGGTGCTGGTCACACAACTCTGTGAATATGCTAAGAATTATTGAATTGCACACTGGCCAGATTGTACAGCATGTGATTGTAACTCAATAAGTTGTTACAAAAATAAAGAAGAAAGACTTATTATCAACAATCTAAGTTTCTATTTTAAGGACCTAGGGAAAAAATGACAAGTTTAAAGCTTAAATCAATCAGAAGAAAATAATAATAATAATTAGAGTAGAAATCAATAAAGTTGAAACCAGAAAAATGATATAAAATATCTTTGAAACTAAAAGCTCATTCTTTGAAAAGATAATAAAATTGATAACTTACAGAAAAGTTAACAAAGACTAACTTAGAGAAAAGACAAACTACCAACATCAAAAAAAAAGAGGAGACAATACAAGGATTAAAAGGTACACTATAAATAATTTGTGCCCACAAATTTACTGATTTAGATGAAATGGACCAATCATTTGAATTACACAAACCTCCAAACTCATGAAAAAAAGAAATAAGTCATCTGAATAGACCAATACCTATTTAAGAAATTTAACCAATAATTAATAACATTCTAAAAAGAAACAACAAGACCCAGTGATTTCCTGGGTGAATTCTACCAAATATTTCAGAAGAAATGATACCAATTCATTAGAATCTTTCCCAGAATACAGAATCAGAATGAACAATTAATTCCTTCTATGAGGCCATTACTACTATCATACCAATGCCATCGTAGCATCATACCACCATACCATACCATCAGACATTAAAATAAAGGAAAACTATAGAGCAATATCTCTCATAATTTCCGATGCAAAAATCCACAACAAAACAGCAAATTGAAAGAAACGATGTATAAAAAAATTATATACCATGACCAAGTGGGATTTATCCCAGGTATACAAAGCTGGTTCAACCTTAAAAAATCAATTATTGTGATTCTTCACATCAACAGGGTAATGAAGAAAAATCATATAATTGTATAAATAGATACAGAAAAGGCCTTTGACAAAATCTAACCCCCATTTATGACAAAATTTCTCAGCAAAGTAGGAACAGAAGGGAACTTTCACAACTTGATAAAGAACATCTACCAAAAGCATACAATAATATCATACTAATGCTGAGAAAATAAAAAGCCTTCCCTTTAAGACTGAAAACAAGACAAAGGATGCAATCTCTCACCATTCCTATTCAAAACTGTGGTAGAATTTTTGATAGGCAGTAAGACAGGGAAAGGAAATAAAAGCTACACAGATTAGAAAGGAAGAAATACAACGGTCTCTATTTTTAAATTTCATGATCATCTATATAAAAATCCCCAAAGAATCAGAAACAAAAATTCCTGGAACATGAGTATAGCAAGGTCACAGGATACAGAGTTAACACACATTTAATTACTTTCTTATATCCCATTGGTGAACAATTAGAATTTGAAATTTTCCATTTTCCATTTACCATTTACAAAAGCACTAAAAATAATGAAATACTTAGATATCAATATAACAAAATGTTTACAGGATCAATAGGTGGCAAACTACAAAACCTTGATGGCAGAAATCAAAAATGATCCAGATAAATGGAGAGATACTCTGTTTTTATGGATCAGAAGATTCATATTATTAAGATGATAATTCTTTCTAAATTGATCTATAGATTCAATGCAATCTAAATAAAAATTCTGGCAAGACATTTCTTAGACATTGACAAAATGATTCTAACATTTATAGCGAAAGGCGAAGAACTTAGAGTAATGAACACATTGCTGAAGGAGGACCAAGTTGTAAGATTTGCACTACCCAAATGCAAGACTTACTATAAAGCTACAATAGTCAAGATAGCATACTGTTTTATAAAAGTATAGACACATAGATTGATGGAAGAGAACTGAGAGCTCGAAGAAAGACCCACACAAATAGTCAATTGATATTTGACAAATGAGTAAAAACAATTCAGTGGACAGCCTTTTCAATAAACGGTACTGGAACAACTGGACATCTAATTTAAAAAAATGAACATGGAGACATTAAAATTTTCCTAAAAATTAACTAAAAATGATTAATGGATAATAAGCCTAAATGAATCATTGAACACTGCATCAAAAACTAATGATGTACTATATGTTGGATAACTGAACATAATAAAAAAAATAAATAAAAATTGAAAAATTGAAAAAATAAAAATAGAAAGAAACAGAAGAAATCTATGTAAATTTGGTTTTGGTGAGGAGATTTTTAATGCAACATTAAAATCAAGATGGATGAAAGAAATTATTGATAGTTTAGAAACTATTAAAATTTAAAACTTCAGCCCTGGAAAAAGACACATCATTAAGAGAAGTAAAAGGAAAGCCATAGACTAGGAGAAAATGTTTGTAAAACAGACGTCTGATAAAAGACTTGTATCCAAAATATACAAATAACTCAAGTCTCAAAAAAGTAAGAAAGCAAACTAAAAAGTAACCAAATATCTTAACAGGCACCTCATCAAAGATAAGCAGGTGTCAATCAGTGTTTGAAAACAGGCTCAATACCATTTGTTGTTAGGAAATTGAAAATTAAAATAAGAAGTGCCACTAATTACCTATTAGAATAGCTAAATTCCAAAGCTTAACAATCCAATGCACTGGTGAAAACGCAGAGTAACCTGAACTCTCATTTATTGCTCATTGAAATGCAAAATGATATAGCAACTTTGGAACACATCTTGTTAGTTTTTTACAAAGCTAAGTATCTTCTTATGCTATGATCTAGCAATTATGTTCTGAGGTCTTTACCCAACTAATTTGTAAGGTTTTGTCCACATGAAAACCTTAACGCAAATGTATATCACATCCTTGTTCATATCAGCAAAACTTGGAAGCATCCAAGATGTCCTCCAACTGATGTATGGATAAACAAAGTGTGGCACATCTGTGCAATGGAATATCATTTAACAATAACAACGAACGAACGATGAACTTGCAAAAATATATGAATGGATCTTAAATGCATATTATTAAGTAGAAGGTAATCTGATAAAGCTACATATTTTTTAAAAGATTTTATTTATTTATTTGACAGAGAGAGACAGCCAGCGAGAGAGGGAACACAAGCAGGGGGTGTGGGAGAGGAAGAAGCAGTCTTCCAGCAGAGCAGGGAGCCCGATGCGGGGCTGGATCCCAGGACCCTGGGATCAGGCCCTGAGCTGAAGGCAGATGCTTAATGACTGAGCCACCCAGGTGTCCCTGATAAAGCTACATATTAATATGATTCTTATGATTCTAATTTTATGACATTCTGGGAAAGACAAAATGATAGAGACTAGAGAGAATAAAACCATCAGTAGCTGCCAGGATCCTGGAGAGAAGGAGGGGAAGGGCTGAAGAGGTGAAACACGGGAATTTTAGGATATTAAATCTATTCTGTATGATATTGTTATGGTAGATAAATGACATTTCGCATTTCTCAAAACCAAAAGAAACTTCCAGCAAAAAGAGTGAAGTTAGTGAATGTAAAATTTTAAAAAATCATTTGGGAGGTTAGAGAATTTCAGAACGTATGCAGAATATGACAAAAATAACTATATTATTAATGTACAAAACAACCTCCCTAAAGGGAGTGGAATGAAAGAAGCTGATATATGTAATTTTTGAAATAAGTGGTGTCTGTAAGTCTAAAAGCAAGATAAACTACAAAAACATTGTATCCTAGTAAAAAGTTGTTTACCATGGAAGTATAGGTTAATAATTCTGATTCATGTATGCTGAAATTGAACAATTAAATAAATGAATGGTGGATGGCAAGAACCAGGTTTCTCACTGTCAGAGTGGGAGATTACAGATAATAAAGATAACAAGTCTAAAATAATCCATGTGGTAGTAGACTATAATTGAAGACCATATAGACTTATGTTAAAGACATTAAATAGATTATATATATATATATATATATATATATATATATATATATATACACACACACACATACTGTTGATTACATGCAGGATATTAGTTAGTATACATACATATATTTCCTTGCTTTGTCATTTGAAAGGACCAAGAAAAACTGACATGCCAGTTCCAGGAAGTATATCTAGAACCCAGATTTTGTTTTCTAATACTATTATCCAAGTACAGGGAACTACTTGCTTCCCTTGGAGAAAAGATCCTTGGAACAACAGTGGGAAATATGCAAGATGAGCTTATAGCATCTTGAAGCGCCAGAAAATAAGAAACTAGTCAAAATAAACAAAGACAGAAAATGCGCGCGCGCGCACACACACACACACACACACACACACACACAGAGACACACACCCAATGGGGGTATACCAAAGAGAAGAATCTAATTAAGAGACCTCTCAATGGCCAAGCTGGAACAATCTGAGCAATAAAATAATAAAGTTTTATGGGATCGTAACTACAAATAAAATAAACATCCAAGGGCCCATTTGACATAAGTAAATTATTGGATAAAAGTAAGTAGGGAAGGAGAGACAAATATCACCTGAAGAAGATTACAGGTAATTTGTGAAAATGCTCTGTCTTTGGGACATCTGGGTGGCTCAGTCAGTTGGGCATCTGACTTTGGCTCAGCTCATGATCTCAGGATCCTGGGATCAGGCCCTGCATCAGGCTCCCTGCTCAGCAGGGAGTATGCTTGTCCCTCTGCCCCTCCCACGTTCATTCTCTCTCTCTCTCTTTCTGAAATAAGTAAAATCTTTAAAAAATTTTAAAAAATTATTTTAAAAATTTTTTAAAAGAAAAAAACATTCTTTGCCTTTACGTATGAGAAGCAGAACTCCCTATTCCTGACTGTGGGCTGCAAACAGTGACTTTGTTCCAAGGAGTACAGTCTGGAAGGGGGAAAGAATAACTTTACAGAGGAAGAACCCAATAAACACTGCTTCACTGAGGTGAACAAGGTTAACACAACAGTGATCAGTCATAAAGGTAGTATGAACTCTTGATATGTTGCCATGAAAATGGCACTTTACCTCACTGATTTTCTTCCTCCAAACCCATAATTTCAATATAATTAGGCAAATTGCAATTGGGAAGTATTCTACAAAATAACTAATCTTACCATAATTCCTCAAAACTGTCAAAGTCATCAAAAAACAAGGAAAATCTGAAAAACTGTCCCAGCCTAAGGAGCCATGGAAACTAATTGTGATATGATACACCCCTTTATGGGGTGGTGCAACAGAAAAGACACATTAGGTAAAAACTAAGGAAATCTGAATATTGTAAGGACTTTAGTGAACAATAAGATACCAATATCATTTCAAATCAGTTTTCAAATTCTTTAGGTAAATACCCAATAGTGTGATTCCTGAATCATAGGGTAGTTCTATTTTTAACTTTTTGAGGAACCTCCACATTGTTCCCCACAGTGGCTGAACTAGTTGGCATTCCCACCAACAGTGCAAGAGGGTTCTTTTTTCTCCACATCCTCACCAACATGTTGTTTCTTGTGTTGATTTTAGCCATTCTGACAGGTGTGAGGTGGTATCTCATTGTGGTTTTGATTTGCATTTCCCTGATGATGAGTGACATGGAGCATCTTAGATTCGTTTTTGGTATTTCCATGCTGTTCCATTGATCTATCCCTATGTTTATTGCAGTATTATTTATAATAGCCAAATTATGGAAGCAGACCAAATGTCCATTGATAGATGAATGGATAAAGAAGAGGTGGCGTATATATATATATATATACACACACACACACATACACACACACAATGGAATATTATTCAGCCATAAAAAATAATGAAATCTTGCCATTTGCATCAACATGGAGGAAGCTATAGAGTATAATGCTAAGTGAAATAAGTCAGTCAGAGAAAGACAAACACGATATGATTCCATTCACATGTGGAATTTAAGAAACGAAAGCAAAGGGAAAAAAAGGAGACAGGAAGAGAGACAAAGCAAGAAACATATCCTTAACTAGAGGAGGAGGGGAGGGGAGGTCATGGGGGTTGGATGAAATAGAAAAATAAATCCAAAGAAAACTTTTGCTTTTATAAAAAAAGACAAAAAATGGAAATAGCATTCAGCATTTACTTTGCTGTGAGCTGTTATTGAGGAAGGGCATACTCTGAGAAGTAAGAGTGGCATCACCAAGCTCCTTCCCCAGAACTCATACAGCAGCTCAGCATCAAGATGCCATAACTTGGAACTCTGTCTGTGAGCATCTGTGCTTTATCTCCATTTATTTTGTGCACCTATTAACAAGATGTGTCCTAAGGTCTCAGGAATCCCCCAAGTGGTTATTTTTTGGGTCTGAGAACACTCAAAAAATTTTCCATATAAATTAACTGTAATTTCTTCTTTGCTTTATGCCATTGCTGCTCATGAAAGATTTCATAGAAACACTCTACTTTCAGACAGTAAGGAAATGTGTTTTGATTTATTAGTTGTAACAAATATACCATACTAATGTAAGATGTTACTCATAGAAGAAACTGGTTGCAAGGTATCTAGGGATTCTGTCACTAACTTTGTGATTTCTTCTATACTACCTTTGTGCTCTCTTTGCAAAAATTGTTCTAAAATAAAAATTTTACTAAAAGAAAGAAAGGAAGGGAGGGAGGGAGGGAGGGAGGGAGGGAGGGAGGGAAGGAGAGAGGGAGGGAGGGAGGGAGGGAGGGAGGGAGGATGGGAGGGAAAAAGGAAAGGTGAAAAAAGGAGAAAATTTTAATCATGGCAAAAGCCTTACATCTTAGACTGTGGAAATTTTATTCTAAAGGGATTTTAATGTCTTTGGCAGGTCACTATTGAAGCTTACTAGTGAGTGGTTTGTGGAATAAACCTCATTCTTCTTTTTAAATATTGATAGAATTTACCCATCTCCAGTCTTTTAGAAGCTCTTTTGTCCTTACATGAATGTGAAAGATCAATGACAGTTATCTCAGTTAGAGATTCTCTTGAGACTCTGGTGTGTAATTTAGATGGGTCAGAGACTTGAACTCAAGTAAAGCAAATATGTGTACTCTTACAATCTTTTTATCCATCATGAGTTTATTTACTTCACTTTCAGAAATGCTCACTGTATCCTTTTCAGTCCAAAGATGATTTTTCTTGACAGAGAAGAAAGGAGCAGAGTAGGAGTTGAGAAGCTCTGCTGCACCAGCATAGCTTCTTTTAATGTTTTATTTGTTTCCCTAAACATGCTTAGAAGGTGGCTTCTCTTCATGTGTGTATGTGCATGTGTATGTTCATGTGTGTATAAACACATATTATATATAAATTGTCATAAATTTATTTACAAAATTATACATAAGCTTTTAATTAATTTATTGATAAATTATATACATATTTTTTCTGGAGCATATTAACTTACCTTAAGCCTAAATTATCTGGCATTTTCGTAATGTACATATCACTTACCTGCATTTAACACTACATACTCTATAATTTCTATATTGGGGTCACATTACTTTTCAAATAGTAAGTTGTTTCAAAAGTCAGATCATAGGGTCAAAATTAGGTACATTTCACAAATAATGCAGACAATATATATGATTTTTGTATTTATTGTCTCTTAATAAACCTGGAAAAGCCAATTTTCTTCTCTGGCTTTGCTAAGGATAGAGGTTACTGCACATAAAGCTGTTGACTTGTAGGAAAGAACCAAGTTTTTATTCAAAAAACTCCTTAATGAGCCCTGTAGTGCATGAAGTGAAAGGTTTTAAATTAAATACAATACCATGAGACTTCTAACCCCACTTGCAAATAATAAAACTGACACTTGGAGAGATTGCAGAACCTCAAAGAGCTAAATAAGGTCATATAACCATCTATGTGTGTGTGTGTGTGTGTGTGTGTGTGTGTGTAACCTTATTTAACCTTACTTATATAACCTTATTTATGTAACCTCATTTAGCTCCTTCTGTAACTTTTCAAATAAGTGTGTGTGTGTAGATATGAACTCAGGCTGCTACCCTACCACTGTGAAATAGCAAACATGTTACAAAGGATTTAGTGAGTACATGAATGAGGGAGGGCCTATGACGGAATTAGCAATGGTTCTTAATGCAGGATAGGGAAGGTGGAGGTCTAGATTCTGATCACACTGAGGGGCTAACTCTGCCCTCAGGGATTCTGATCTGATAGCCCTTATGGACTCCAGAAATCTGTACTCAGAACAGCCAACACTATTCTGAAGTACCTCTCTGTTTATACATCTCTTGGGAGGGGAAAGATCCCTGCTCTCCATATTTGAAGTCATTATTCCGACTCACCTCACAACTAAGATCTGTAGGGTCTTAGGAAAATTACTTATTTTCTTGAATCTGTAGTTCTCCCTGTCTCTAGACTGAGAATAGGAAGGGAGCCCTTAGAGGGCTATTGAAAGGAATAGTGCCCCTGAGGTGTAAACTGATTTGCATGGTGTCTGACTCCAAATAAGTGTTAGAGGAGGACAATAGAGAATCCCAGCTTTGAAGACTCTGAGAGAAGAGGCTGCGGGGAAGTTGGGGCAGGTAGGAAGGCTTCCCAAAAGAGACAAAACAGGAGATGATAATTTTGAGGAACCCAGCCCATATGTGAGGGCTTTGGGGAGTGCAAAGGACAGGACAGCACAGGCTAGGATCAGAAAAAGGTGGGACCCTAACAACCAAGTCAGGGCTCAAGACTTTCTGCTCAGAAATGTGTCCTGTGTGCATCTTTCCATAACCCCATGTGGGGAAAGCGGAGAAGGAATTCTGGAAAGAATGCTGACCATGTTCACTTCCTGCCGTGAGGAGAGGACAAGTGTGCTATGGAGCCACCTGCATGGGTCTCAGGTCAGGGCTAAGGGATCAATAACTCTGGGGTGCAGAGTTCAAGAAAGTCACATCACTAAATGTGAGGGAAAAGGCAAATGGGAAGAGGACAGTCATCAAGGAGGTTGGTTAGAGACCCAAACTGCTGATGAGAGAAAAGCTACAGAAAAGAGGGAAGGCAGTGTTTAGGGCAACCGCACAGACAGAAAGCACAGAAGGTTTTTTTCCGTTGGAAAAGTCCATAGTCCCAGATGCAAGTGGACCTCTTGGGGAAGGGTTCTGAATCTGATAATTAGTAGCCAATCACTTCAGCTCTGGGTCTAGAATGAGGGCAGTCAACACAGCAGAACACAGGCATGTGGTGTCTCCCAGATGCAGAGCCGGTATTATAATCTCATATGCTAGAAGCTACTTGAGTGACCACGGTGACCTAGAAGATGAGAGGCTTAAACCATGTGACTCAGACAGTACTTCAGGAGACCCCCTCTAAGGAACAGCAGTATTTTTTTTGTTATTCCACCTGCAGAAATATCCATAAGCTATAGCTATGGGGATGTCAACACTTCTCCTTGATGAGTCTAAGCAGTCACTGTAATGGAGCTCTAGGGCACCAGCTTGTGTAGGGCCAGCACCCTTGTGTTAAAAACCTATGTATTAGCTGTACAAGCTAATCTTTCCTACTTTTCAGATCCCCAGTTTTCTTATTTTTACAATGGAGAAGACATTACATCTAAGGGTTATTGTAAGGACTAAGTAAGATGTGAATAAGGAGAGGCAGAGTGGCTGTTAACCATTAAATGATCAATGAATGGTAATCATTTTAGTATAACTGTTAATCTTATTAGATTTAAAGCTAGTATCACTTTTTTTGTTGCTCATATTTATCTATTGTTTTCTATATATTTAGAAAACATTTCTTTGAACATTTATTTTTCTCTAGGAAAAATAGAACAAAACATCAGAAGTCAAAGTCACCATATTCTATCAGCCTCCATTCTATTTGTACTATTTTTATACTATCCTCAAGTCTCTCTCCTCCTCTCTCCTTCCTCCCATCCTCCCTCCCTCCCTCCCTCCCTTCCTTCCTTCCTTCCTTCCTTCCTTCCTTCCTTCCTCCCTTCCCTCCTTCTTCTCCCTCTCTCTCCCTTCCCCCTCTCCCTCCCTCCATCTCTCTCCCTCCCTGACTTTCTGTCTTTCTCTTCCTCTTTCTCTCTTTCCCTGTCTTTCCTTTCAGTGGTGAGCACACTGAGAGCAAGGCAGAGAAATCAGGGCATTCAGGTAAGGAAAACCAGATTCAGACCAGAAACAAAACATCTTCCAAGCAAGGTGACTATTTGTTAAAATACAACTCTTTGAATCATTCTCATAGAGAATTTTTAAAAAGAATTTATTCCTTTGTTCTTGCTGCTAGATCTGAATTTTCCCTCACAGTCCCATTGCCATTTTATTATAGAGTTCTGACACCAAGATATGGGATCATTTATGAGGCTGCAGGAACATAGCATAAAATGGCTAAAAAAAAATAATCACTCATTTTGATTTAGTCTTCTCTTCTGGCCAGTAATGACTTCGGATGCCATCCTATTGACCTTCTCTGCTTTGTTCCCATCAAAATCGATACAGTATGCAATGTCATAAATTTGCCTTGGCTGGCTTTCAGTTCATTGCTGCACCAAATGCCCCCCCTGCGAACTGGGTGATAATGAAGTTGTGGGTGACGGGCCTCCTGTAATCAGCGATCATTATGGTGGAGCCTGGCTTTAAAGTAAATGACAGTCAGAGCCAGTAAGATTGGGGAGATACTGATCAAAAAGCAGCCTTGGAAGTTCATACTTTACCTGAAGTTCTGTAGGCAATGAGGATTAGCTACAAAGTACCAGGTTCAAACAGTTTTATTTATTTATTTTTTAAGATTTATTTATTTATTTGAGAGAAAGAGAAAGAGAGGAGGGAGGGGCAGAGGGAGAGGGAGAAAGAGAGAGAGTCCTCAAGCAGACTCCCTGCTGAGCCTGGAGTCCAACTTGGGGCTCGATCATGACCCCAGCCAAAATCAAGAGTTGGACACTCAAACTGACTGAGACACCCAGGCACCCCTCAAACAGTTTTCTTAATAAGGTTCTTTCCAGTTGGACCAAAGAGAATACCAATAGTTTATGTGACTTCAATGTAATGTTTCCTCAGGAAGTGACCCTTATCCAGTTGCAAAATATATTACATACATAAAAGATCATACAGATCAAACACGTAAATTTTAGAGAGTAGACTTGAACATCTATTTTCCCCACACCGACTTAAGAAACAGACATTTCTATTATCTCTAAGCATCCAGCCTCTTGCCCTTTCATGCCTAGCCTCCACTGAGGTCACGTCCCTCACTTTCGGACGTGACTCCAAACCTGATTTTTGTGGCAATAATTCCCGTTATTTCCATCATATTTTATAACTTGTAGATGAATCCATTAAGAATACATTGCTTTAAATTTTGTGTTTTCTAATTTTGTGTTTTATAAGTGAGGTTGATATTATTTGTCTTCCAGGACTTTCTCCTTTGTTTTGAAATCATTTTTTTTTTCTTTTGAGACTCACTCACATTGTACATTATGACTGTGGCCACTCATGGTTATTGTTTTATAGAACTACTTAAATACACCACGACCATGTATTCTGTCTGCTGTTGAAAGACATTTGCAGGTGTCATGTTTATTTGTTTTATTTGTATGTAAAAGCTATCACAAACCTGCTCCCATATTTTATTTTGCTTATTTTAATACATTTTAGGATCAACTTATCAAGTTTCAAGGAAAAGTGCATTGGAAATTTTATTGGAATTCCACTAAATCTGAGTCAATTTGGAATTGATATTTTATGATAGTATTGTTTTCCATTTATTTATGCCTCCTTTAATATCTTCTAATATAGTATTATATTTTCTGTATAGAGACTGTGCATAAGTTTTGCTAGATTTTCCTAAATAACTTTCAATGATGACCGTAAATGGTATCTGTAGTGGTTTCCTAAGGCTGCCATAGCAAAGTGCCATGAGCTCAATGGCTTAAAACAACAGAAATTAATTTACTCACCGTCTTAGAGGCTAGCAGTCTAAATCCAAGATGTCAGCATTGACCATGCTTCCTGGCAGACTGTGAGGAGAATCCTTTCTTCCTGTGGTGGCTGAAGACAATTTGCTTTCCTCCTCTTGAAGTTACTTCACTCCAATCTCTGTGTCATCACAGTGTTATCCCTGTGTGTGTCCGTCTCTGTGATTCTGCTCTTCTTATAAGGGCACCAGTCACATTGGATTAGAGTCCACTCTAATGAATTCCTCCTGCTTGATCACATTTGGAAAGACCCTATTCCATGTAAGGCCACATTCACAAGTACCAGGCATTGGGACTTCAACATATGTTTTGTGGAGACACAATTCAGTCTATAACAGTGTCTGTTTTTTTATTACATTTTTCTAGCAGCTTTTCTGCTAGTATATAGAAAGGCAAGTAACTTCTGCATACTGATTTTAAGTTCAGTAAACTTGATAAATTCCCTTATTAATAGTTTTTTAGGTTTTGCTACATAGGAAACATTATCATCTACAAATAATAAAAAGAGAACCAGAACCAATAGACTAATATATATATTTATTTAATTTTTTAAAATTTATATTTTATTTTGTATATACGCAGGAGTTAGGGGCCTTGACCCACCATGCAGTCAAAAATCTGTGTATAACATTTGGCTCCCCCAAAACTACTAATAACCTACTGTTGACCTTAACAATAACATAAACAGATTATCACATATTTTGTCTATTATATGTATTATATACTGTATTCTTACAATAACATAAGCTGGAGAAAAGGAAATGTTATTGAAAAAATCATAAGGAAAAGGAAATGCATTTACAGAACTGTACTGTATTTACTGAAAACAATTTGCATGTAAGTGGACCGGCAAAGTTTAAACCCATGTTGTTCACGGGTCAACAGTTTATATACATAAAAAGGGATTTATCTTAAGTAATTGGTTCACATAATTATGAAGGCTGAGAAGTCCCAAGATCTTAGTCAGCAGGCTGAGGATTCAGGAAATTCTATGTATTGTTCCAGTCTAAGTCTGAAGGCCTGAGAACCAGGAAAACTGATGGTGTGAGTTCTAGCCCAATAGCAGGAGAAGGGCAATCCCTCATCTTACGCAATCAGGCAGAAGTTCCCTCTTACCAGCCGTTTTGTTCTATTTAGGTATTCAATTGACTGGAGGAGGCCCACTCACGTTAGAAAAGATGTTCTGCTTTAGTCAGTCTATGGATTCAAACGTTGCTCTCGTCCAAAAACACCCTTACAGACTGCGATGACAAAACAGCCATAGCCACTGGCTCAACAACCTTGCTCCCTGCTCTCTGTCTCCTGTTTACTTGCGTTCTGGGAGGAAACACTGTCCTTCCCCCTGGGCTTAGGGCACCTTAGTTCTGGGATTTTTAAGTAATAAGCCTTGTGACCTTACTTCTTTTCTGTGAGTGTAGTGAAACTGCCTTTGGTCGAAACAACTGTAGGTGTTCTCTTCCCTGAAGGTGGTGCTAGGAGACTGAGGAAGCTCCCTGCTGACCCCACGTGGGTGCCTTGCCCCTCCTCATTCTGCAGGTCAAAATGTGCATATTCTTAACTCACCAGCTCCTGGTTTTCCGACACCCGACACCCAGCACCTAGCATGTGTGACCAAATGTTCAGGCACCCTGTGGTCAAGTCAAGTTCACACATAAAGTAACCAGTAAGCCTCCTTTCCAATTTTTATAAATTTGTTTTTCCTTGATTTACTGTACTCTCTGGGAACTCTACTGAAAAAAATAAATAAATGGAAGTGATAATCTGTGCCTTTATTTTGTCCATCATCATCAGAAACTGTTTCCAACTCTTCACCAGCAAGCCTGCTAGTTGCTCTAAGTTTCTGTTTGTTTAGATACTACTGATCCAGCAGCTATTTACAGATTTTTTCTTTTTTAGTTATTTTAAAGATTTTATTTACTTATTTATGTATATGAAGGAGAGAGAGAGAGAGAGAGAGAGAGAGAGAGAGAGCACACCAGGGAAGGGAGAAGGACAAGCAAACTTTGTGCCTAGTGTGGAGTCCCAATGCAACGTGGGGCTCCATTCCACAACCCTGAGATTACCACATAACCACCTGAGCCAAAACCAAGAGTCAGACACTAACCAACTAAGCTAACCAGGCACCCAAAGGAATCTTTTTTTTTTTTCTATTCCTAATTTGTTAGAGGATTATTTTTGGAAAATCATGTAGCACCTTTTCTACAATCGTTGAAGTGAACATACAGTTTTCTCCTTTAATCAGCTAATATGATGAATTATAACAGTCATTTTTTTTCTAATAATAATCCCACTTTTTCTGGATACCTTCAGCTTGGCTGGGCTACCTGCTAATATTTTATTTGATATATGTTTTTTGGCATATGTACTCTTAAGTGGGTTGGCTTTCCTTTTCTTCCTGGTTTTGGGATCCACATAATGCACGCCTCATAAAATGAGTTGGAAACTTTTTCCCCCATTTTTCAGATGACTTTATGTAAGATTGACAACATTCTTTCTTAAACATTTTATAGTTTGCCAGTGAATCCCAGAATTCTGGTCCTAGGATTTCTTTGTGGGAAGTTTAACTTGTTCATTCCATTTTTTTTTTAAAGATTTCATTTATTTATTTGACAGACAGAGACAGCCAGCGAGAGAGGGAACACAAGCAGGGGGAGTGGGAGAGGGAGAAGCAGGCTTCCAGTGGAGGAGCCTGATGTGGGGCTCGATCCCAGAACGCCGGGATCATGCCCTGAGCTGAAGGCAGACGCTTAAGGACTGCGCCACCCAGGCGCCCCCTCATTCCATTTTTAAATAGTTTTTAAATAGACTTTTTATTACTTTGATGTTACTTCTGATAAATTGTATTTCTAAGAGTTTATTGAAAGAAATTTTCAGATTTATTACAAGGTTCTCTGACACCGTAAGACCTGATCTGTAGTGATGTCCCTCTTTGCTTTCACTCTTTGTGCCTTAGTCTTTGCTTCCTTATTCAGTCTTGCCAGAGATTTCTACCTGTCACTAGTCTTTTCAAAAGGTCAGTTTTTGCCTTTGTTAATCTCCTCCTTGTAATTTTTCCCGTATTAATTTGACTCACATCTTTAAAATTTGCTTCTATTTTGTTAGTCTATTTGTCCTAGCTTTTGATTTTCAACATTTCCCCTTTTAGAAGAAAAACTAATAATCCCTCTAAGCAGGGCTTCTCACTTTTTTCACCAGTTTTGATGATAGTATTTTAATTTTCATTTAGTTCAGAACGGTTTCTAATTTCCCTTTTGATCTATAAGTTTTTAGAATTTTACATTCTAAATATATGGCTTATCTTTTTCCACTTTTCTTTTAATGGCTTATTCATAATTTAATAGCATTTTAGTCAGAGAGTGTGGTTCATTATACCAGTCTTTAAAAGGGAAAGTCACTACATTTTATCTAACCTATGGAAGTTTTTAAAAAATATTTGCCATGTGTTTGTAAAGAAGTATGCTTTCCAGTGTTGTGTGCACCATTTTATGTATGTTTGCCTAAGGTTATTTTCCTTTTCAGAAACCCCCAAATTCTCCCTGTTCCCCCCCCATTTCCTTTATTCTCCCTCTCCCTCTCTCCCTCCCTCCCTAGCTCCTGCTTCCACTCTCTTGCGCATGCAGCACATGGGCACGTGCCTGCTTTCTCCCTCTCTCTCTCCCTTTCTTTTCCTCTCTCCCTTTCTTCTTGGAGAATAATTTACTGAGGAATAGGTGTTTAAAAATCTCCCACTGAATTTGTGAATTTTTTAAGTATTTCTTATAATTTAACCAGTTATTACTCTATATCCCAGTCCTTCTTTATTTTTTTTTTTAAGAATAGACAAAGTGTATTGGTTGCTGTCCATATGCCAGACCCTATACTGAACACTTACCAGTCCTTCTTTAGATATATCAAGATTAGAACTGTTATATCTTCCTGTTGAATTGAATATGTACCATTATGGAACTAGTTTCTTTTAGTGTTATTAATTTTTAAAAATCTATTTTGTCTAGCCACACCAGTTTTCTTCAGGTTAATATTTCTGGGGATAGGTTTTTCCGTTCTTTAACTCTTCACTTCTTTTTGCTGTATTTATTGAAAACAACGAAAACCTTGTTTTGCTTTTATTGTTTTTAATCTTTAAATCTTTGTCTTAAACTTTTTCACTTTTACAGGTGTATTTGTATTTATCCCTAATGTTTTCACTAAGTGCTTTATGTCTACTTGGTTTAGAGATTTTTCTCTACACCTATTTTCTTTTTAGAATTGTTACAAGTTTCTTTTTCTAAACTTACTCTTTCTTTTTCCTTAATTATTGAAGTAGAGTTGACATATAATGTTATAGTAGTTGCAGGTGTACAACACAATGACTCAACAACTCCCAGCATGCCTCAGTGCTCAACGTAAGTACAGTCACTGTCACCAAAACATATTATCGCATCACTGACTGTATTCCCTATACTGTATTTAATATTGCTATGACTAATTTATTTTTTAACTGGAAGCTTATAACTTTTAATCCCCTTCACCTATTTCACCCATTCCACCACCTCCCTCCCTTCTAGAGGGTATCATGCTAAGTGACATAAGTCAGAGAAAGACAAATATCATATGACTTCACTTATATGTGGAATCTAAAAAATGAAATAATACAAAACAAAAACAGACTCATAAATACAGAGAAAAAAACTGGTACTCTCATTATTTCTTATTTTCCCTACTGGTTTGGGAGTTACATATTCTTATTCTTTTAGCAGAAAGCCTGAACTTTTAAAAATACATATAGAATACAGTATAAAGCTAATCAAAGTTCTTATTCTCCCTCAAAAGAGTCATGAAATGTTTTAACCTTCATTATCCCTTTCACCTGAAATTGCATTGATTTTCAGGCTGTTTTTTTTTTTTTTAACTTCTACCCTATCATGGTCCCTGACCTATCACACACAATTAGGCTTTACCATTTCTAATAAATCCATAAATACTTAGAGTATATATTAACTACACCTTAATGTATATTAACAACATATTAACTAATGTAAATGTTCATAATTCATTTAAAATTCCAGCTTTTAACTTGGAATTCTTTTATTTCTCCCTCATATATGCCATTTAGAAAACTACCTAGAGTATAGTATTCTGGGGAAAGATTTATTAATTTCAGCACATTAAAGATAATATTTCACTGTTCTCTGACTTTAATAGTTGCTTTTAATAAAGTGGGTCATGCTAAGTAATGTTCTTCCGTGGTTGATCGATCTTTTTGTCTATGGCTGCTTTTAAATTTTCACTTTCTTTGGTGTTCTGCAGTTCCAACTAGGAATGTTGAACAATGTCTAGGAGTACATTTTTTAAATGTTCTTTTCCTGTTTTTGTTATTCATTGAACTTCCTAATCTGAATTTAGTGGGATCAATAAGATGGGATACAGTTCAAAATGGGACACCATAAGTGTAAAGAGGTTAATTATACACAAAGAAACATGGGTGGAACTTGAGGCCACATAGCTGAAAGGAAAAAAAAAAGTAAAAATGAAAATTAATCTAAAATATAATAGCATTTAAACAAAGTTTTAAGAATTTATATAAAACTATATGAATCATGGACAGTTAAACAAGCAAAATGTATCCATTAACATTTTAGAATGATTGTTTAAGATGAGATAGAGGGGTAGGAATGCAGAAAAAGGATAAAGGGTAGAAAATAAGCAAACTAATAAATAAATGAATGAGTAAGTGGGGCCTGGAATTGACTGATATGGCTACTTACACTGAGACAAGAAATATTTATTCAAACCTTTACCTCTGCACCCAAAATGTATGTGTGCATGGGTGTGCATGTGTGTCTGCTCAGTTAATACATTTGTTAACTAAAGTTTTTAATTTCAATATATCAAATTCATAATCTTACTTATATTTTCTGCATTCAAAGTTTTCCATAAAATGTCAAAATGTTGTTCTCCTGTATTCCATTAAAGAAGAAAATGTGTGTGTGTGTGTGTGTGTGTGTGTGTGTGTGTACTTTTCATAATTAGGTCCTTAATACAGCTGGTGTACAACTTTGAATGTGCCATAAAGTGAGATTTCCTTCTGGCTTCTACCGGCACTACAGGGGTATTTCATGACCAGTCTCCTTTTCAGGTTCCATCATATCCCTCTCCATGACATTCGCTCAGATCTGAACTTCAGTTAGAAACTGACCTGCAGCAGATGTTTCTTTTAGCCTGAATTATTTCTATGATAGCCACAATTGGAATATAAATATTGAAAAAAATTATAATCATATTAGCCTAGAGCAACCCTATAGCCAGGTTGTAGGATTTAGGCATAATCAGGTTTTTGAAATTTCACTAGTGATGAGATAAAAATTGTAATCAAAAGGTAAACAATAATGAAAAGTTGGCAAGCTCTCCCCCATAGCCAGAATTCCCACCTCTGCTCCAATCATATTTCTGTATCTTCAGTGAATCCACCTCCTCCATAAATCCAGATGACTCTTATTAGTTCCAGTATAGCTGCAATCAAAATGCCCCCTACAACACGGAGGTGTCAACGAGATGAATCTAGTAAGTTCCAGCCTCAGTCATACAAGCTCCTTTCTTCTCTCCTGTTTTTGCACTCTCACTACTTCTGTCTGTCTGTTTCTTACATTCATTCTCTGTCTCACTCTCTCTGCACTCCCTCTCACATATGGCTGATGGACTCCATGCAGTCCTTCTCTTTGTCTTGGTCAGGAACAGTCTCACTTTTCTCCACATATCAAACACGTACTCATCTCCATGGACTCAGCTTTATTTTTATTTTTTAAAGATTCATTTATTTATTTGAGAGAGAGAGAGAGAGAGCGTGCATGAGGAAGGGGAGGGACAGAGGAAAAGGAAGAGAGACAATTCTCAAGCAGACTCCCCACAGAGTACAGAGCCCTACTCAGGGCTCAGTCTCACGACCCTGAGACTATGACCTGAGCTGAATCCAAGAGTCCGTCACTCAACCAAAGACTCAGCCACCCAGGCACCCCTGTGTGATCTATTTTAAATGTCACTTTCTTTTTATTTTTAAGATTTCATTTATTTATTTATTTGACAGAGAGAGAGAAAGAAAAAACACAGCAGGCAGAGCAGCAGGCAGAGGGAGAGGGAGAAGCAGGATCTCTGTCAAGCAGGGAGCCAGATGTGGGGCTCAATCCCAGGACTCCAGGATCATGACCTAAGTCGAAGGAAGGCACCCAACCTACTGAGCCACCCAGGTGCCCCTAAATGTCACTTTCTTCATGAAGATTCTCTGTCTGGTCATTGATCTTCCTAAGTACTTATTAAACACCCTGCATTTGCCTCATTAGAGCATTCATCAACTACAAGGAACTCTTCTACAAGATGGTGGGGACTGCTGCTTTAAATCTGACAGGCTTTCTTTTTCACCTCTGATATTAGACCCCTCTCCTCCGATACTTGGCATGGTCCATGCCCTTGGGAACAACAAGGACTTCAAATTGCATGGTCTTCAGTGCATCTATTAGAGTTTTTCCTTAAGGCTGATGTACAGATGTCTCTATTGGAGCCTTTAAAATGAGAAGATAAAAATTCGGAGTTACCAGAGGCTATATTCACCTGGTAATGGAAAAGTCTCTGCAGAACAGTCAAACAGAACCAAGCAGAAGTGGGAGAAGCAAAAAGAAGTATCTGGAGAGATGTATGTATTTGATTGTAAACTCAGATTCTGCTTCAGGAAGTTCCTCCTAAATCTTTCCAAATCTTTTCAAATCCCAGAACCACTAATTTTCTTTTTTGCTTATGCTAATTAATTAATGGATCTTTACCTCTTGAAATACAGAGTTCTAACTAACATACTTATCATTCATCTTTATGTCCCTCAGAATGTGGTCAGCAGACCAACACAATATCACTATCCCTGGGAGCTTATTAGGCATCTCATTCCTAGGCCAGCCATAGATCTGCACACTTCTGGGAGTCTGGTAGCAAAGCATCCTTCAGGGTTCTTACGCATGCTACAGTTTGAGAAGATCTCATGTAGACTACAAGCTGTACAAGAACAGAGAATATGTGTCTTTTGCTCAGAGTTGTATGCTTACCACTTAGAAAGTGCCTGGAACACAAATTAATATTGTGGCATATTGGGCAATCACAAATAGGCAGAGATTACACTGTAGCCCAGCAAACTTCTTACATGGAAAAGAGAACCAGCAATAAGAAAGATGTTTGGGGAATAGGGGACTGGGGGAAGATGTAGAGCTGAGACTTTTGAATTGAAGCATGGGAAATGAGCTGGATATGTATGGACCCCTGGGCAACTTAACAGGCTTTGCAAAAGATAAGTGTGGAATCCAGCCTGACTTATCACCCCTTCTAAGTGAGTAACATTTTTTTCCTCATTAAAAGATAGGCAGACAATGGAAAGCTTCCCCCTACCAGCAAAACTCCCATACAACACTTGCACTGGGACCATCCAACATTCACACAGTAGCAAAGAACCCCATATCAAATTCCTTTTCCCAGATAAACAAGATCTTGCACAGTTACTGAACTAGACATTTGAGTGAGGAAAGGTTGAGGTGTGATGGATGGTGGGTGTCATTTTTCTGGGGGCTGCCTGACATAGAAGGAGTGAGCGGGTATAGAGGTGATAGGTAGATAATAGAGTCACAACCACCCATGGAGTCTGAGTCTTCCAAGACCCTGAGACCAAGACATGGATACATTGGTGAATTACATCAGCTTTTTTGG
This sequence comes from Ursus arctos, assembly GCF_023065955.2. Lineage (NCBI taxonomy): Eukaryota > Metazoa > Chordata > Mammalia > Carnivora > Ursidae > Ursus > Ursus arctos. Next base: position 5,871,864 of record NW_026622763.1, on the reverse strand, counting down.
TTTGTGACTATTAGCTTTGGTGAGGGCTGGAATGTCATGATTATAGACTATTTGAATCCACTCATGGAAAGATATGCTATCAATGGTTCCCTTTCCTACAAAAGCCCAAAGGCTTTTATATGTTAAAAAGAATGGCCCACTAGCATGACATAATGAACAAAATATTCTTCTCTGTTCCCTCTTATCTATTGAAACATTAACTGTCAGTATATTAATTTGACATTTATTGAATGCCTACTACATACATGTCAGGCACAATCTAAGGCCCTTTTATTTATACAGATAAAATCCTCACACCTCTGCTAAGGATTTTATAGTAAGGTGGGGAAGACATATGAGTAAACAAAAATGTACATAAACATGTGACAGGACAAGATGATGTAGTTTCATTTCTCTCTGTTTCTGCCCACTAAACACAACTGTGATCCATAGAAATAACACAAGAAACAACCAAAGGAGAAAAGGGGAATATGAAAGAGGAGGGCAAATTGATTTGAGACTCCAGCACTAGAAGAACAACACAGTAACAGGGTGCCTCAGCCTCTATCACCCAGTGGAACACATCATCCTGTGTTTCCAGACCCTCGGCCTAGCAACAGAAGGCAACCCAAGTATGCTCATTCCTCCCAGGGATCTAAGAGAAGCCCAAACATCAGAAGAGCCTTATACCGCGTGCAAGTGGGATCAATTGGAAGGCTCATTAACAATAAGTGGCCAGAGGAAGTGCTTCTACTTACCACCAATACTGAGATGTCCATCCTCCACCAAGAGATACAAATGTAAGCAGGTGGAATCAGCAGGAGGGACTCAGCCATGGCAAGCAGTCTGCCCAGAAAGTCTCTCTCTTTCTCCACATGTCTGAGACCGTTTTCCCATCTAGGTGATTCCAGGTCAGGTGGGCAGAACTAGTTAGAGTTACACTAATTCTATGCAACCTCTTCCAGAAAATACAAGAGAACAGAACATTTCCCAATTTATTTTATGAGGCTAGTATTGTCCTGATACCAGAGGACAGAAAATATAGTACAAAAAAGGAAACTACAAAATATTATCTCTCATGAACATAGACACAAAAGTCTTCAAAAAATATTAGCAAGTGAATCTATCAGTGTGTATAAAGAACTACAGTCCATGACCAAGAGGTGGTTATTCTATGCATGCAAGGCTGGTTTAACATTCAAAAATCAGTAAACATAACCCAACATATCAGATATAAAGTTAAAGATAGATTTAAAAAAAGACGGAAAAAGATATACAAAACAAATTATAGCAAAAATAAATCAGGAGTGATTACATTACTAGCAAACAAAGTAGAATTCAGGACAAGAAATAATATAAGGGATAAACAGAGATTTTACCTAATGATAAGGGGGGTAGATTCCTTAAGAAGACATCCCATTGTAAATTTATATGCCACTTAAACAGATCTTCAAAATACTTAAAGCAGAAATAGATCAAACTAAAAGAAAAAATAGAAGAATTCACCATTATAGTTATAGACATAAATAATTCCCTTTAAGTAAGTGATAAAACAAGTATACTGAAATTAGCAAGGATATTTAATACCTGAACAACACTATCATCAATATGAACTAATTGACACTTATAGAACTTTTCACCCAACAAAAGCAAAATCCACATTCTTTCCAAGTGCATGTGGAACATTCACCATGGCAGACAATATCCTTAGTCATAAAAAAACTTTAAAAGAATTAATATCATACAAAGTACATTCTTGGACCAAAATAAAATTAAACTAGAAATCAATTAATAAAATAATATTCAGGAAACTTACCAGTTTTTATAAATTAAACAATATACTTCTAAATAATCCAGTAATCAAAAAGGAAATCACTTTGGGCATTATATAATATTTTATATTAAATTAAAATAAAAATACAACATATCAAAATTCCTGGGGTGCAACTAAAGCAGTGCTTAGAAGGAAATGTATGATATAAAATGCTTATATTAGAGAGAAGAAAATGTCTTGAATCAATTATTTAGTCTTCAGCCTCAGGGAACTAGGAAAGCAAATTAAACGTCAAGTCAACAAAGAAGGGAAATAATAAAGATCAGAGAAGAAATTAGTAACATAGGAAACAGAAAAAGCAGTAGAGGAAGTAAATTAGACAAAAATCTGGTTCTTCGAAAATATAAATAAAATTTATAGATGGATAAAGAAAAAACAGAAATGACACACATTTCCAAAATATAAGTAAAGGACATCCTACACTCTGTACAAGGATAACAAGGAAATGATAAGAGTGATATAATGACAATAAATTTAATAACATAGATGAAATGGACAAATTCTTTGAAAGCACAAACCATCAAAACTCAGTCAAGAGGCATTACACATAATGAACAGTCCTGTATCTATTCAAGACATTGGATTCTTATTCAATAGGTTTTCCATAAGGAGAAATCCAGACGTACGTAAGTTCACTGGTGAAATCTTCCTAATATTTAAGAAAAAAGTTACATAAAAGTATAAGAATACTTCCAGAAAAAATATATGAGGAAAGATAACCCCATTTATCTTGTGAGGCCAGCAACATACTGATACCAATATCAGACAAAGCACAGGAAATGAAAAGTAGAGATCAAAACACTTATAACATATATCTAAATATCCTTAACAAGTTATTAGCAAATGGAATCCAGCAATAGAAAATAAGGACAATATAAGCAAGTGAAATTTATCACAGGAATGCAAGGTTGACAAAATATGAAAAAGTCAATCAATGCAGCCTCAAATAAACAGACTAAGTTTTTATCTTAAAGAAAACTAGGGGGATGCCTGGGTGGCTCAGTCAGCTAAGCATCTGCCTTCAGCTGAGGTCATGATCCTAGGGTCCTGTGATTGAGCCCTGCATTGGGCTCCCCTCTCAGTGGGGAGTCTGCTTCTCCCTCTTCCTCACCCCTCCCCTGAGGGAGGAAAGCCATCAAAGAAAATAAGGTGGAGCATGTTCAGGTGCACAGTTAGAAAGGGTATTTGCAAGTGATCTTATCAGTGCATGCTAATGACAGAAGACCAGATCCAGGCCCACAAGCAGTTGTGAGAACCTTGGCTTTCAGCATGCACTTCCATAGCTTCAGGATCTCACCACCATCATGCACACAGCAGGTGGAGGTTGGTAGCATGCAATATAGCTTAAGGGGCTCACCCCAATATACTTACAGTGATAGAGGTCAGCTGCAGGGGTCTAATCATGCTTCTTGCACAAACACAGGCACAGTGGCTTGGGCTAGATACTGGTAATGGTCCCAAGATCTGGTGGGCATTGGGGTGAAAGAGTACGGAGGGAATCAGATATCTGACATCTGTGAGTAAGAATAACTGTGGGGTGAAAACTCCATAAGGATATCAGTTTATGTTTCAGCAGAAACTGTGCAGGCCAGAAGGTAGCATAATCAATGTGCTGAAAAGAAAAATCCTACGACCATTAATATTATACTCAACAAAGTTATCATGCAAAATTTAAGGAGATATAGAGCTTCCCAGACAAACAAACAAACAAAAAAAGGTGCTAATCACCACTGAATTGAGCTTATGTTAAATAAATGTTAAAGTGACTAAATAAAATCTAAAAAAAGAAAGAGCGGAAATGAATAAAACCAAAACTTAGTAAACAATGAAGAAAGTCAATGAAACAAGAAGATGATTTGTTTTTTAAAAATAATAAAATTGATAAAACACTAGCAAGACTGACAAAACAAGAGAAGGTTTGAATGAGCAGTATTTTTTTTAGAGATCTTATTTATTTATTTGAGAGAGAGAGAGCATGAGCAGGGGGAGGGGCAGAGAGAGAAACAGACTCCCCGCTGAGCAGGGAGTACCATTTAGGGCTTGATCCCAGGACCCTGAGATCACGACCTGAGCCAAAGGCAGGTGCTTAATGGACTGAACCATCCAGGCACCCCTTGAATGAGCAATATTAGGAGTGAAATGGGATTATCACCACAGGTCCTGGAGCAATAAAGGCAATGAGGGAACACTACACACAACTTTATGCTCAAAAATTTGACAACTTAGGAGAAATTAATGTATTCCTAAAAAAGCAAGATAATATAAATAATATGAATAGTTTTATAACCATTAAGGAAATTGAATTCATAAATTAAATCTCCAGAAAAAGAAATCTCCAAGAATATATAGTTTAACTTGAAAATTCTACCAAACATTTCTAGGAAATTTTCACAAAATATCTTCCAGAAAAATATTAAGACAAAGTCCTTCCCAATTCATTTCATAAGACCAACATTACCCTGATACCAAAAGCCTCAGATGGCAAAACTTCCCTAAAAAGGGAAACTACAGACCAATATCTCTAATGAACTTAGACCCCAAAATCCTCAACAAAATTTTAGCAAATGACCATCAATGTATAAAAGGAATTATACCTTAGGTCTAAGTGGGATTTTTTCCAGGTGTACAAGGGACAGTATATCAATGTAATCTACCATATCAATAAGCTAAAGAAGAAAAGTTATATCATCTCATCAATTAACACAGAAAAAGTATTTAACAAAATCCAATTTCCATTTATGTTAAAAACTCTTAACAAGTTAGGACTTGATGAAGAGATTTCCCACTTTGGTCCTGTTGGGCCTTTCAGTAAGATATTGTTCCTATTAATACTATAATATCTCCTTTCTTTATTGGAAACTCCTTAAAGGCCTTACTCAAACACAACCTCCTCCAGGAAGCCCTTCATGACTAATACAATCCTCATTTATTAGCCAGATATAGATACACATTTACATATATACATATTTATGTATCTATATCTGGCTAATAAATGAGGATATATACATATATGATTATTTTATATACATAATGCCATAAAGAATACCATGTAATATTGTTCACTGTTATTACATGTCATGTTAGCTTTGTTCCATCAATGACAGCAAAATATTCTTATTTTTTTCTTTTCAAATTTTCATTTAAATTCAGTTAGTTAACATATAGTATAATATTGGTTTCAGGAGTAGAATTTAGTGACTCATCACTTACATATATCACCCAGTGCTCATCATAACAAGTGCCCTCCTTAATACCCACCACCCATTTAGCCCATCCCCTACCCACCTCCCTCCGTCAACCCTCAGTTTATTTTCTGTCATTAAGATTCTCTTATGGTTTGCTTCTTTCGCTCTCGTTTTTATCCTTCCCATATGTTCATCTGTTTCATTTCTTAAATTCCACATATGAGTGAAATAATATGGTATTTGTCTTTCTTCAACTGACTTATTTCACTTAACATGATGAACTCTACCTCCATCCAGGTCACTGCAAATGGCAAGATTTCATTATTTTTGATGGATGAGTAATGTGTGTGCATTTGTGGGTATGTGTATAAACACACACACATTTTTTTCTTTCTGACATCTTCTTTATCCATTCATCAGTCAATGGGCATTTGGCTCTTTCCATAGTTTGGCTCTCACTTATGATGCAACAGCAGAAGATTCTTAAAAGCAGGATTCTTAAAAGCAGTTTTTATATTATTTGCTGGGCCTCCTATTGTAATAAGCTAATTGTAGTTCTGTGTAAATATAATTAGGGGAACAGGAAAAGAAAGATGATAAATTGATTAAAAATGAGGAAAAAAAGAAAAAAGAGCACTGGTCTGTAAGAAAAATCTGTGTTCTATTTCACACTGTGTAATATTTAGTAAGTCAAATAATTTCCACAGCTTTGTTTACTTTGTATAAAATTGAGAGAAACTTATCTGCCCTAATTATAATAAAAACTATTAGGCTGAGCTAGGAATGTCATCATTCATAGAGAAGGAGCCCTGAGCTGGATATGAGAAACCTCTCATAAGTGTGTTGGTGCAGGGGGCAGGCATGCAGAGACAGCAGGCACCAGTGGTGGTGTTCAAGTGCAGAAAGACTGAGTGGGGATGAACAAGTGGAAGGAGTTGGCACAGAGGGCTTCCTCAAGAGGTGTGACTATAGAGTTTAGCACAATGAGGATGCGGTGGAGATGTAAATCCATTGACAAGAAGCTCAAAGACCCTCAGTGTGAGGAATCCACTTTGTGGATGAAGTAGAAAGGGGGCTGTCCACAGGAGACAAGAGAAAGTAACTGAGCATCTAGATCTGGTTCGTAGGTCAGAGAAGGTTTCATGACGGAGCAAAGTAGACTGTGAGTCAGTTGCAAGTGACAAAGACACTAGTAAGACTAGCAGGTGAAAAGAGGAACTGATTGACTCATGTAACCTAAAGGCTGAGGGTACAGTTGTTCTCAGTCTCTATGGAGTGCCACTGTTTTCTCAACAGCACTTGTCCAGACACTGTGTCTCTCTGCTTCTCCCTCTCTTGCTGGTGTCATTTCTCCTTCTGTAAGCAGGTTTTCTCAAGTTGGTGGTGGGGGACTGGAGAATAGACAGGTCTGGCTGGGCTGCAGCAAGTCCACAATTACTTCATTTTATTTGGAGACCACTGTAGAAAGCATAACCCCCTACCCCAGGGTCCTAATACAAATTTCAGAAAAGAACTCTAATTAGCTCAGTTTAGTAGACATGTTTATTCCTGGAATAAACTCTGTGGCTAAAAACAGAGAGAATTAAGTTGAAGATGACCAAGGAAGGTCCTATGCCCACCAGTGTTGGAAAGGAGTGAGATCTGAATGTCAACATATCCATCAGAATCATGTGAAATAGAGAAGCCACAATTTCCCAAAGCATTTCATTTGTACTGAAAGGAAGAAAGGCTCTTGGACAGAAAAAAAAAAAAAAAAAGTTCATTCCATAGGCAAACACCAATACAGATCCAAAGTGCCTAGTAAGTTATCGCTTTGGGCCATACATCTCAGGATGTGTGATAAACCTCTCCATGAACTTGAACTCTCATGAACTTGAGCTCCCTTACTAATAAACCATACTCTTCCCTTGGATCCTAAGAAACACACATGTGACTTAAAGTCCTCTTGCTCTTTCTCAGTTGTCCCTGAAGGTCTTCTTTCCTTTATCCTTGACTTAAATTTTATGGGTTGTCCCCCCTACACACCCAGGCTTCCGCTCTACATTGTCTTCTTGGACAGTTCCCATCACTTTTGCTGTTTCAACTATTACCTCCTAAAACATGAATTCCAAAACAACCATTTCCTAATGCCCATCTGCCCAACCATTTCCTAATGCTCAACTGCTACTGAATATCTCTTGCATTTATCTCAAATCCAAGTGTCCAATACCAAATTCACTACCTTTCCTTTTGAAAATTTATCCTTTTTCATATATTCTATGTTTCAGTTAATGGTACCCAATGTCCAAGCATAACTTACAAAACTTTTCTTTTTCTAGCCCCAAACAATGTTACTAAGACAAATTCAGTTAACCTCCTAAATAGTTCTTGATTTTTTTGTCATTTTCTCCAACTTCACCTCACTTTCTTAATTCAGACCTTCAACATCATTTCCCATTATGTATATCCACTGTTTATTGAGAGTTTCCTATGTGCTAAACTGATACTAAGGACTTAATATATGCGTTATCAAGTAATATTTAAGCACCCTAGACATTATATTTGTGTTCATTCTTTTCTTGCTCCTCTGCAATGTTAAAGTAGATGCAAATATGATTTATATGGTAGTTCTCAAGAGGCAGCAGCATTACTCTTCACAAGCATTTGGAAATGCTTGGGACCATTTAGAAATGACTAGAGGAAAGACACTGCTGAGATTTTGTGGGTAAGACTAAGAATGTTAAAATTCCTACAATCACACAGTATAGTACCACACAATGAAGAAGGGCCTCAAATAAAATAACAGTTTTGTCTCTTTCGGGAAACCACCAGCTAAGAATACTGATTGAAATGTATTCCCAAGCCAAAACTCACTCATTTGGTGCTTGAAAGAAATGCATCAATGTTTGGTCCTTTCTTACATTCCTTATGGGTGTGCATTTTTCTTCCTATACACAAACGCATGCACTTTGGCCCTTGCTTTGGGTCAATTCATTCATTCACTCATCCAGTGGCTAATTGCTGAGCAACTACTATGTGCTAGGTACTCCACTAAGTGTTGGGTAATGAACAACACTGACTGTTTCTCCTGCAAAGACCTTAGAGTACAATTGGACAGATAAAAAGCAACCAATAATAACACAAATAAAGGCAATTGCAACTGGCATAAAAACAGTGAAGGGAAGATACATGGAGCTGTGAGCAAATGAATTAAAATATTGGAATTCCAGAACAGAACTGGGCAAGGGGGTGGTGGGCACAGAGGTTTTTTGTTTTGTTTTGTTTTGTTTTTAAGCTGATAGTCATGCTAAGACATAAAGAATAGGTAGGAGGAGTGGACTAAGTAAAGATGGGCAGAGAGTGGAGAGAAAGGAGGGGAATTTCCAAAAAGAGTAAGCAACAACATAATTCTCCTGTGGCAGAAAAAAATAAATTGAAGCTAGGGACTGGAGGGGCAGAGTGTGTGAAATGGTTGAGCCTGGATGTCCAGGCAGGACCCAAACAATCCATGGGTTCACAACTCATGTGAAGAATGTGAAGCCACAGCCCAAGTGTCCTGGGAGCCAATTAAATCTTTCCAAAACATTTAATACTGATCAATTGCATTTTGAGATAGGTCACTCTGACTGCATCATGAAAAAATGGGTTGGAATACAGCAAGATAGATATGGTACTCAATTAGTCTGCACTTTCATCAACCCTGTGAGTAAGGTGAGGGATTTGGCCCATGCTGGTGCAGAGCAGATAAGAAAAAATACTTGAAGATTCTGAAAGTAACTTACAAAGAACATATGGAAGGCCTCCTTTAGGCCTGATCTGAGACCCTGTGCTTCAACTTTGGTTTCCAGAATTCTTAACAAGGGTGTCAGGGTCCCACTAGATCTTAGGAATGTTATTTTCCTGCTTAATTAATGTGTCCTATGTCCTTAATAGTGTTATGTTTGTTTTAACATGGTCTTTTAGTTTAGGGGCACCTGGGTGGCTCAGTCGTTAAGCATCTGCCTTCGGCTCAGGGCGTGATCCCGGAGTCCTGGGATCGAGCCCCACATCAGGCTCCTCTGCTGAGAGCCTGCTTCTTCCTCTCCCACTCCCCCTGCCTGTGTTCCCTCTCTCATTAGCTGTCTCTCTGTCAAATAAATAAATAAAATCTTTTAAAAAAAATAAAAATAAAGTGGTCTTTTAGTTTAAGGGACTTGCCTAAAAGCAAAATCTTAGTAAGAAACGGAGCCAAGTTTAAATCTAGCTCTGTCTTAACCAAGTCTTAGCTCTTCTGAAATCATATTCTACACTGTCTTTATGCAATGTTCTTCTAACTAGGATTCTTGCTTCAAGAATCCCATCCCATTCAGTGAGTCTCACACAGTAGATCTCAAACTACAGCATCAGCATTACCTGTGAATTTGTTAGAAGTACGACTTTTCCAGCCCCATAGCTGTCCTACTGAAGCAAAAATGCTAGCGTTGGACCTAGCAATTGGTATTTCACAAGACCTCTGGGTGAATCTGACACGTGAACACATTTGAAATCAAGTGATTTAACTCATTTCCACACAGCTTCTATAAGAAAAATCCACACAGCTTCTATAAGAAATGTTTTGAAAGTTTTTTTCAGCCAAGAGTCATAAATAGTGAATGAAGTCTGATAAACAGATCTCCCTACATTTTATCCTGCTCTCTCAAGGATAGCCATAGCCATGAGGTCAGTAACTCAACAATTCTCTCTTCACAGTTGCACTCCTAACTTCTAGGATAGTACTTGGAACAGAAGCACTCAGTATTTGTTGATTGAATGCATACAATGCATTTCTCTTTTGTCATTTTCCTACTTTGACCTTTGCCTGTCATAATCAGTCTTCCAATTTATTTTCAGCTGAGACTGTTTTCTTACAATTCTTGTAAGGGTAGATCACTAATACCAAAAGGAGAATAAACATCATAGTTCCCATTGCTCAAAGGGAAACATTCCCCTTAGGGGGAAAGAGTCATTGCAGTAAAAGTGAGCTGTTCCCAGTGCATTTTTAAAAACCACATCATTTCCTTCTCCAAAATGTCAAGAGCTATTTGGCTAAGAACTCATAACTTAGTAGGTAATAAAATAAGCATGGATTTGATAATCATATCTTAGGACTGAAGGACTCAAAGGAATTTTAAATAAATTATTTTTCTAAATGAGTGATTGTGTTAATTGCCATATCTACAATTAAGCTTATCTGTTAATATGCCCTGGTGAATTCAGTGGTATGGTTTCTTCCCAAGGTGCTTGTGGCTATCAGGATGCCATTCAGACAGGATGAAATGCCCACCCCAAGGCTAAGTGAGAAACATTATCTCCACAAAGCTGTACCCTGGTCTGGAAACATATGGGCAGAGAAGAAATTAACAATGGAAGCTGGAGGGGCAATAGACATCTGACATCACTAAGAAAATCCATTTAGATATTCAAATTAAGCACTTCTAGTGTCTAGCTATTTAAATGGACCTATTGATCTTTCAGTTTCAATAAAATTACCCTCATCTTGATTACATGTTTAACCTTGTAGATTTTGAGAAAACATTTCCCTTCCAGAACTTTCTTTCTCCTTATATATTACATTTTAAAACTTTCTTCTTTTTCCTCTTTCTTTCGTTTTCCCTTTTTTCCTTCTTCCCACTCCTCAATCCTAAAATTTATAGCACTTTTTAAGGAATCCTAAAGATCTATATTATGTGAGTACAAAAAAAAAAAAACCACAATATTCTTCATTTCCTTCAGGAACTTACTATCTTGCCTAAGAGATTAGACTATTTCCCAATGTTTACACCAGCTGTGAGGTGGCAAGAAATCACAGCGGTCAAAGGCACAGAAGCTGCAGTAACTACACTACTTGAATTAAAACTCACCACAATCTGGTTGTGCTATTGTAGCTAGTTTTTCAACTTCCTCATGTATAAAATAAGGGTAAAACAGTATTTTATTATATGTATGACTATTATGAAGAGAAATTAGTTGATATATAAAAAGTTCTAAAAAATTGGGGCCCATAGCATACTCTTTGTAAATGTTAGTTGTTTTTTAAGTGCAGTAATAAAAGGAAGAGTTATGAGACAGATGTCACCTCTGAAACAGAGAAATGATGTGGTAAAAAGAATATTCCTAAGGCAACATTATTTGAGATAAGAATTTAAGTACCAGTGTACTCATTTATTAGATATCTACTGATTTTTTTTTTAATGCCAGGACCAGGGGGACACACACGTGTGTGTGTGTGGTCTAACCCATGGTGTAAAGACCAGAGCTTTCAACTCAACATAAGGATAACTGATGGTCATTTTACTATAGAGTTTCCCATAAAGTGCACTGAGGCTACCATCAGGCATCCTACCACAAGTTTGACCTCTACCAAATCTTACTTCTTTCCCTCCACAAGAATATGCCCTAATAAATATCCTGAAAATTCCGTCTCTAGATCTACTTCTCAGAAAACTAAGTGTCAAGCCACTGGTCACACAGGTCTATGGGGGTGGCTTTTCCAAGGAAGGTGAAAAATATATCTTTTATAGTGCCCTTGATTTTACACATGGAGAAACTTGGGCTGAGACATGAGAAGAGGCTTCCCCCTATTAATAAAATCTACAGTAGTTGATCTAGTGTTCAAATTGTAATCCCTTAATAACAAGCCTCACATTGATTCCAGTATTCATGGAGAATGTTGCAGATCTTCGAAGACAATTTTCACTTAATAAAATTTGGATTTCTACAGTAACTGAATAAAATTTTATTTTTGCATATGTGTAAGCTTTTAGATTTAAATACATTTTCAAGTCAGAGAAATCTCTTTTATACTCCAGGTGTCTGAAAGTTCACTTCAGAAAATGCAATAAATATCATTCACATGTAGAACCCAATATTTTTATTTTTCAACCAATTCCACATTCACTTCTTTTTATGTTCTATTTCAAATTTCCTATAAAAATTTAAAAATTGAGACATATGGTTTGCCTTTTTCCCCACATATGTTCATTTGCTTTGTTTCTTAAATTCCGCATAGGAGTAGAATTGTATGGTATTTGTCTTTCTCTGACTGATTTATTTCACTTAGCATAATACCCTATGGCTTCATCCATGTTGTTGCTAAAGGCAAGATTTCATTCTTTTTTATGGCTGAGTAATATTCCATTGTAAATATATATACCACATCTTCTTTATCCACTCATCAGTCAAGGAATACTTCAGTCAAGGCTTCTTCCATAATTTGGCTATTGTTGATAATGCTGCTATAAACATCAGGGGTGCATGTGTCCCTTGAATCAGAATGTTTGTATTCTTTGAGTAAATTACCTACTAGTGCAATTGCTGCATGATAGAGTAGTTCTATTTTTATCTTTTTGAGGCAAACCAGAAAGCTGATTCTTAACTATAGAGAACACACTGATAGTTACCAGAGGGGAGATGGGTAGGCAGATGGGTGAAACAGGTGACGGAGATTAAGGAGTGTACTTGTAATTGTCATGGGGTGTTGTATGTAAGTGATGAATCACAATATTCTACATCCAAAACTAATATTACACTGTATGTTAACCAACTGGAATTTAAATAAAAACTTGAAGAAAAAAAATCAAGGCATTGGTTAATTAACCATAAATGTCTAGGATTCCTTACTGAGGGAGAAGAATTTAATAGAAAGCTACTGAAACATGATAATACTTTTAATCTTTAGGAAGCTTTCAAAAATTCGAATTCCAGAACTCCTGCCTTCCAATCTCTGGGGAAGACCTCTAGACATTTCATATTTTAAAGGCTGCCCAAAAGATCTAAAGTGCAGCCAGCATTAGAAACTACTGATTTTAGTTCAATTTGCTTCATGTACATTGGCTTCTTTCAAAAGTATGTCACAGCTGATAAGACGGTAGCATTCATTGATTCATTTATTCTTTTTAAAATATATTTCTGAAACAAATATTTCTAGAGCACTTGTCACATGTCAAGCATTGAGCTAAGCCTTGGGAATTCAGAAATGAAAAATACATAATCTTTCGTTTTGAGAAGTAGTTTCTAGTGGGAGTAGACCAGAATAGAGACATTTAAAAAAGCAATTCAACTTTAATATTTGACATAAGTTTGTGTAATTAATTAAGAATGAGAGGTTTCTTAGCTCATGCTGTTGCTTTGGAGAGAGCATTCTTGATCAGGTTATAGTTAAAAGTATTCAGAAGGGAATTATAGGAATTATTCAGAAAGGTGAAAGGATGAAATAATTTGAGGCAGAGGGAATGAATTCAGAGGACAAAATACCACGTTTTATTGAGGTACTACAAGTAGAACCACTTTGTGCTCAAAAGTCATGTCACACAAATTAAAAACAAAGTATTAGTTTATCACAAATATTAACTTATTTCAACAAGTTGTATGGTATTCTAGATAAAAAATACCTGCTGTTATATGTGAACTCAAATGCTTATGAAAATGTTTATATAAAATCAAATGCTAAGCATAGACAGAAATTTTGAATGACAACTTTATCTCAAGCGTTATGGCAGGGGGTTTTACATACATTATCTTACTAAATAATCCTGTAAAAAAAGCAGTATCAGCCCTATTCTTCAGTTGAGATAAATTAGGCTCAGAGAGGATAAAGTGCTTAAACAAGGTCTCATCTCTTCAGAATTCAAAATCACAGTAAGAATCTAAAAAGCAGAATGTGGAAATATCTGTATTTTCTCTACTGAGCCTTAGTTTTTACAATAATGAGTTTAGAGTTCTGAAAAATACTCAAACCAAAAGAAGTGTAAAAAAGAAAGATTACTTTCAATGGTGACTTGCAAAGAAAATAAAATAACTATATTATGTATTTATTGTGAGGATTGCAAATAAAAATCTTAATACTTGACATAATAGTGTAGTTTATATGTAACAGATTGTAACTAGTTGGTTTGATATCAGTTTATTATTGTTATGTTTTAAACATAAAACATATAAATAAACATAAACATATAAATATTATACATGATTTGTGATAATGTTTTACAGAAAATTTTACCTTACTATCAAAGTGAGGTAAGATAGTCAAAAAAGTAAGATAATCAAAAAAAGTATTTCACATGGTATTTACATTAGCTCTATATAATAAACTGTCTCTATTTTAAAGATAAGAAAAGAAAAGTGTCTTCAGGTTAAGTGACTTTTAAAGATCATAGGCTTAATGCATTAAAACAAAAAGAAATTCAAAACAGTACCATGGCCCTCCAATTCACAGCTATGATTTAGAAGTTTTCATCAAGCCAATCCTCCTACCAAAAACAAATAGGAGAACTGTGAAACACACATACACAGGCACACACATACACTGGCACACACACTATTTCATGACATTAGAGAAAAACACAGAAGTGAGGTCGATACACCATTTCATGTTTTCCCTGAAGGTGCTTGACACAGATTTTTAAGGAAAGCAAGATGATGACCTAAATATCAAGAATAAAGCAGCATCTAAGAAACTAATAAGCTAAGCAGATTTTGAGAACTTCACACTAACATGTACACAAAGAAATATTTGTCTAAATAAGAAATAGAGACCTTATATAAACAGGCTCAGAGCTGGGACTCTGAAAGACTTGTCACTGAGACTAGGGACAAATCATAAATAGACCATGCATTAAAACATAAAACACCAGACTCTATATGCCTAGATCCCAGATAGAAGTTTGTGATTTGCCCCTTCTCTTACTGGCTAGTAAACATTAAATTAAATCACCATGAAGATATTAGCATCATGAGGTATCTCTATAACTTACCTATATACAGTGTCTAGACTTTAATTATAAATTATTATTCCAACTCAAATAGTACAAAAAGAAGAAGGAAAGAAAGAAAGAAAGAAAGAAAGAAAGAAAGAAGGAAGGAAATATAGAAAAAAACTCATAGATGATCCAGATATTTAAGTTACCTGAAATGGACTCAAATTTTGTTATGATTTATACGTTTAACAAAGTAGATGACAAGGTATAAAAGTTTACCAGAAAGGGGAAATCAATAAAAAAGATGCAAATAGCAATTATAAAATGCATGGCTTCTACTTCAGACCAAATTGCAGTAAAGTGAATCAGACATCACCTCTCACTGGAAACAAAGTTTAAAATGAAAATATAAAAGATAGTTTCTAAGACATTGAACATTAATAAATGAAGAACAGTGATTATTAAGAGTCAAGAATAAAACAAAGAGAGCCCTATAATTACCTATATTGTTTCCTTGACAGAGATTCCAAGCTACAGCTCAAGAAAGAGTACCTGGGAAGAAACCAGGAGACATTCTGAATTGAAAAAATAGGGCTGAGCATCAGGGGAGGCCAAGGAGGCTAGAATTTTCAGGGCAGAGTACCAAAGAAGACAGAGCTATACAGAGAGAGGATTGCACATGGGGTTATAGTTGTCTGCAGATGTCCCTCTTTTAGGTACTCCACAGGGTATTGACTGATACATACTTGTAAGAAAACTACCTAAGGTTTGGAAAGAAATGCCTGAAAGAATTGGAAAGAATACTTGAGATTTCTGGTTTTTTTTTTTTTAAGATTTTATTTATTGATTTGACAGAGAGAGAGAGAGAGACAGCCAGTGAGAGAGGAAACAAAAGCAGGAGTGGGAGAGGAAGAAGCAGGCTCCCAACGGAGCAGCAAGCCCAACATCAGGGCTCAATCCCAGGACCCTGGGATCAGGTCCTGAGCCGAAGGCAGACGCTTAACAACTGAGCCACCCAGGCACCCCAAGAAATTTCTGCTTTCTAATCCTACATGTGGGGAGCTTGGGAACCACCACTCTACCCTAACAACAAAAAGCAAAAATAAATAAAAAATAAAAAATCTACAATTCTTCTTAGATTCATATAAGAAATGAAGTTACAGGGCAAACTGCTGCTTCCCAAACTGGAAAGATATACAAGCAAGTATACAGAATCACAGCCCACTAGAGCAGAAGCCTCCATGAGATCCAGGGTCAGAGTAGGAAAACCTGAACTGTAATTGACAGATTGCTGAAGACTTAGTGTGAGCAAGTCTGAGAAATAAAATGCCAGGGGATTCAGTCATCAGGAGCTCCCGCATTCATGTGATTTTTTTTTTTTTACATCCTAACAGGTACTCCAACTGAATATCAGAAACACACACACACAAACCTCATTCTTCTGTCAGGGGGAGGAAAAAGAAAGCATGTTTAAGTACAGTAGAGCACTGTCTTTTTCTAAGCAAGGTTTGACCTCAGGAAAAACTATTTACCCAGGGCCCAAACCTCTAGGGTTTATCAAAGCCTATATAACCTGGGAGAAGGAAAATTTTCAGCTTTATTAAATTCTAGCCTTCTATGTAGAGGAATTGAAATACCTCACTCTCCAGCCCCTTCTATTCTCTAGCATAGGTGTCCCACCTATTGGGGAGGACAGATGGTAGGGGCTGAGAAACACTTGTGAAGTTTACTTTCGGAAGCAAATGCTCATTAAAAAACTGAGACCGAATTATATGACTACAGAATGCTTCTCTTCCCACCACAACTTGTGACCAAATTACTGGAAGCCTATTTATAGCAGTCCCTTTTACCCAGTACATGTCCAGCTATCAAGGGAAAAAAAATCGTGAGATGTACAAAACCCAAAAGCAAAAACAAACAAAAAACACAATTTGAAGAAACAGGACAAGCATCAGAGCTAGACTCAGATATGGCAGGAATGTTGCAATTATCAGGCCAGGGATTTAAAACAACTATGATTAAGGTAAGGGCTCTATTGGGTAAAGTAGATAACATGCAAGAACAGATGGGCAATATAAGTAGGATGAGAATCCTAAGGAAAAAGTAAAAGAAATATTAGAGATCAAAAACACTGTAAAAGAAATGAAATATGCTGTTGAAGCGTTTATTAGTAGACTGGACATAGCTGGGGAAAAAATCTCTGAGCTGGAGGATATCTCAAAAGAAACCTCCAAAAATAAAAGCAAGAAGAAAAATAGACAAAGCAAAACAAAACAAAAGAGAATATTCAAGAACTATAGGAAAACTACAAAATAATGTATGTGTAATAGGAATAGCACAAGGAGAATAAAGGTAAAAAGGGTCAAAAGAAATATCTGTAACAATAATGACTGAGAATTTTCCCAAATTAATGTCGAAAGTTAAGCCATAGATTCCAAGAAGCTCAGAGAATACCAACTAGGTAAATTTCCAATATACAACATCTAGGATATCATTTTTAAAGTACAAAATATCAAAGATAAAGTTCTGCAAAAAACCACAAGAAAATTAACACTTTACTTATGGAGAAGCAAAAATAAGAATTACATCTAATTTCTCCTTAGAAGCTAAACAAACAAGAAGACAGAGGAAATAAAGTGTTAAGAAAGAAAAAAATTAAGAAACAAAAACATCAACTTAGAATTTTGTACTCTACAAAATTATCCTTCAAAAGGGAAAGAGAAATGCAGACTTTCTCTGACAAACAAAAATTGAGGTTTGTTGCCAGGAAACCTATATTGCAAGAAATGTTAAAAGAAGTTCTTTAGAGAAGGAAAATAAAATAGGTAAGGAAATTGATCAAGAAATAAAGAGTGAGAGAGAGAGGAAGAGAAAGGAAAGAGGAAAGAAAGAAAGAAAGAAAGAAAGAAAGAAAGAAAGAAAGAAAGAAAAAGAGAGAAGAAAGAAAGAAAGAAAGAAAGAAAGAAAAGAAAAGAAAGAAAGAAAGAAAGAAAGAAAGAAAGAAAGAAAGGGAGAAAGAAAATAGAGAAAATTAGAGGTGGAATTGAAGGTGAAATAAATTATTTTACTATTAATTAGTCTAAAAAGAAACAGTATTCAAAACAATAAAAAACAGTAATAATGTATTCTATTATGTATGCATATACACATATATATGTTTATATATGCTTATGTGTAAATAAAATGAATAACAGTGATGATATTAAGGATGAGAGGGAAGACGTTTATAATATACACTACCTATAAGTCACAGTGTGTTATTTGAAAATGGATTTGGATTAGTTATATATGTATACCGCAAACCCTAAGGCAAACCTCTAAGAAAAGTTAAAAAAAAAGGCATAATGTATGCTAAAAAAGAAAAAGAAATGGAATCATATAAGATATAAAAGCTCAGTTAAAACCTATATTGGAAAACATGGTCTTTTTTTCTTTTGTGAGTAAAAACCCAGTTCTCCCCTTTGTGTCTTTCTTTTTTCTTTTGAGTATTCTTTACTACTCACACTTCTGATGCTTCTGATCACCAAATGTATGGAGGTTTTACCCCACACCAAGAAATTATCTGTGATATCAGTTGGGCGTCCTACAATTTAACTCAATTCTGACACTATCTACCCAGAGATAAGGTCAGAACCAACAGATTAAAGGGTTCAGTCCCACAAGACTGCTTCTACCTATTTCAGATGAAATTTCAAGTAATAAGGCTCCAGGTTACCCACAACTTCTATCCAGCTTGGCTATAAATCAGGGGCTCCCATGACCCTCTTCTCAATTTTGATTAATTTGCCAGAGCAGCTCACAGAATTCAGGGGGAAAAAACCCACTTGCTTACAATTGTTAGTTTATAAAAGAATATTATAAAGAATACAGATGAACAGCCAGATGAAGAAATACCACAGGGCAAGGTCTGGTCCTTCTCCGTTCTTTGAAGGATAGGAGGTAAAGCTGAAAATTCCAAGCCTTTAATCATGACTTTGTCTTTTTGGTGACCATCCAGGAACCATCCAAGATCTGAGTAGGAGTCACCTGAATAGAACAAAAGATGTCTCTAGTCCTCTTATCCCTTAGGAATTTACAAGGGTTTCAAGAGCTCAGTGCCAAGATCTGGAGACAGAAACTAATACATATTTTCTATTATTACACAAAACCATAAAATGGAGAAAAATAGTGGAAGGAAGCAAGGGCAATAAGTAGAAAACTGAAGGGCAATAAGTAGAAAACCTAAGGGCAAAAAGTAGAAAACAGGACAAGGGCAATAAATAGAAAACAAAAATAAGGTAGATATTAATCAAACTTTGTCAATAATCACATTGAACATCAATGGTCTAAATGTACCTATTAAAAGACAGCTTGTCAGAGTGGATTGGAAATAATTCCCAATTAAATATTGTCTACAAGAAATTCACTTTAAATATAAAGGCACGTATAAATTAAAAGTAGATGGATGGAGAATGCATACCATTCTAACACTAATCAAAAGAAAACATAAAAATTATATTAATTTCAGATAGAGTAGACTTCAGAGTCAGGAAAGTTATCAGGGATAAGGAGGGGCATTACATGATAAAGGAGCCAATTCTCCAAAAAGACATAGCAATCCTCAATATCTATTCACGTAACAAGAGAACATCAAAATACATTGAGACAAAAACTATTAGAACTACAAGGGGGAAACAGAAGAATCCATTATTATACTTGGTAACTTCACCAACCCTCTATCAGAAATGTACAGATCCAGCAGACAGAAAATCAGTAAGGACATAATTAAATTCAACAACACCATCAATCAACTGGATATAATGGGCATTTATAGACTACTTTATGCAACAACAACAGAATACACAGTGAATGGAGCATTCACCAAAATGCACCACACTCTGAGCTATAAAACATACCTTAACAAATTTAGAGAATAAAAATCCTACCGTGTCTGCTCTCAGACCACAGTGGAATTAAACTAACAATATTAAAGACAAAACTACCAGGAGGGGCAGTTTCTTACAAACTAAACATATTTTTATCATACAACACAGTAATTGTGTTTTTGAAAATTTTCCCAAAAGAGTTGAAAACTTGTGCACACATTAAAAAAAACAAAACAAAACAAAAACAACCTGCTAGCAAATGTTTATAGCAGTTTGATTCATAATTGCTAAAACTTGAAAATAACCAAGATATCCCTAAGTGAATAGATAAACTCTGGTACAACCAGACAATGCAATATATTCAATATAAAAAAAATGAGATACAGAACCATGAAAAGACATGGACAAACTTTAAATGAAAGTTTCTAAGTTTAAGAAGTCAATCTGAAAAGACTACATCATGTATGATTCCAATTATATGACATCTTCAAAAAGGCAAAACTATGGAGACATTAAAAACACCAATTGTTTCCAGGGATTAGGGAGGGAGGGAGAAATGAATAAGCAGATCACAGATGATATTCAGGATGTAAAATTATGATATCCCAATGATAAACACACACCATTATACATTTGTCCAAACCCATACAATATACAACACCAAGAATAAAACATAATCTAAGCTGTGGACTCTAAGGAATAATGAACATGTATGTTTATCAGTTGTAACAAATGCATCACTCTGGTGAGAGATGATAACTGGATGTTATGCATGTGTGGGGAGAGGGGAATATGAAAATTTCAGTATCTTTTAGGGTACTTTTTCTCGTTAACCTAATACTGCCCTCAAAAATAAAATGTATTAATAAAATAAAATAACACACATACACAATAGTACTTAGAGCTCACAAAGGACTGGAGATAGTGCCTATTCTTACCCAACTGATTGTAAATTCCAATGAGTCACAGGCATTGGGTAAAGTACTCAGGGGTTCTTATCAAAATAGTGGGAAATAATTTACCTTAGAATAATGGCTTCCCTGACCTCACTTAACAAATATTAAAAGCAAAATGCAAAGAATCAAACTATTTCCAAATATTGTAACTGTATTCCAGGAAAAGGTCAAGAAAAAATTAGAAACATAAAAATATCCAACACTAGGTAAAATTCACTGTTTGAAGCCAACTAAAAACTACTGCATGCAAAGAAGGAGGAAATTATGATCCAAAATGAGGAATAAAATAAGTCAATCCAAACTTATTGACACAGATGTTAGAATTAGCAAAGAGAAAAATCACAAATAGTTATTACAACTGTATTCCATATGTTCAAAAAGCTGGAAGTCAAATTGAACATGTTAAATAGAAAGATACTAAAACTCAAATTGTACATGTAAAAATGAAAAATATAATGTCTGAGATGAAATATAATACACTGAATGAGATTAGTGATAGGTTAGAAAATTTAGATGTTAGGGGCGCCTGGGTGGCACAGCGGTTAAGCGTCTGCCTTCGGCTCAGGGCGTGATCCCAGCTTTCCGGGATCGAGCCCCACATCAGGCTCCTCTGCTATGAGCCTGCTTCTTCCTCTCCCACTCCCCCTGCTTGTATTCCCTCTCTCGCTGGCTGTCTCTCTGTCGAATAAATAAATAAAATCTTTAAAAAAAAAAAAAAAAGAAAGAAAATTTAGATGTTAGAAAATAATTAGTAGTCTGAGAACATAGGAATAGATATTCCCCAAATTAAAAACAAAGATTTAAAGATTCAAAACAACAAACAAACAAAAACAAAATCAGGATAGTATTATCATTAGTAATCAAGTATACAACTTTGATTAGCCTAAATTATGTATAATTGGAGTATATGAAAAAGAATATTTTGTGAAGATGTAATGGCCATTTTTTTCTAAATTTCACAAAAATTGTAAACCAACAGATCCAAGTATCAGAAAAATGCATATAAAACCATGATATGGTACCAGTACACCTATCAGAATGGCTAAAATTGAAGATTAACCAAATCATGTACTGACCAAGACATGGAGGAAGTCAAGTTCTCACAGCTGGTGGGATGTAAAATGATACACTCACTTTGTGAACATTTGAGTTTCTCTGTAACTCTAGTTATGGATATAAAATATTCATATATATATGAATCATTCTATTTCTGCATATTTATACATATTTCTAGAAATGGAAATAAGTACACACAAAGATTTGAATGCAAAGGTTCATATTTCTAAGCCAACAACTGAAAAGAACCTACGTGCATGTCAAGGTGTGAATGGATAAACAAACTGTGGCACATCTACACGATGAAATACTGCTCAGTATTAAAGCCAATGAAATATTGATCATGCAATTAGCAAACTAATTATCCTAAGTGAAAGAAGCCAGTCAAAAAGAGTACATATCAACAACAAAATAACCGAATTAAAAATGGGCAAAAGAATAGACATTTCTCCGAAGAAGACATACTAAGAGCAAATAACTACATGAAAAGATGCTCAACATCAGTAATCATTAGGGAGATGAAAAATAAAATCCACAATCTTGTACCAGTTTGTGCCCATTAGGATGGCTATTATTAAACAAACAAAAAAACAGAGTATAAGTGTTAGCCAAAATATGAAAAACTTGGAGAACTTGTGCATCGCTGGTGGGAATATAAAATGGTACAGCCATTCTAGGAAATAGTATGATGGGTCCTAAAAAAATCAAGCACCTACCATATGATCCAGGGATTCCATTTCTGGGTATATACCTAAAAGTTGAAAGGAGGGATTAAAACAGATATTTGTAAAACAGTGTTCATGAAAGCATTATTCACAATAGCTGAAAGGTGGAAACAACCCAAAATTTCCATCAAGAGATGAATAGTCAAACAAAATATGGTATAAACATACAATGGAATATTATTCAGCCTTAAAAAGCAAATGAGTTCCGATCCATGTTACAGAATGCATTGATCTTTAAGACGCTATGCTGCATAAAATAAGCCAGATCCAAAAGGACAAATATGTGAAATACTTTATATGAGTTACCTAAGAATAGTCAAATTTGTAGAAACAGAGTAGAATGGTAGTTACAGTTACCAGGGTTGGGGGAGGAAGGAATGGAGAGTTACCGCTTAACAGGTACAGAGTTTTTA
The DNA here is from genome assembly GCF_023065955.2 of Ursus arctos. Lineage (NCBI taxonomy): Eukaryota > Metazoa > Chordata > Mammalia > Carnivora > Ursidae > Ursus > Ursus arctos. Next base: position 5,849,159 of record NW_026622763.1, on the reverse strand, counting down.
GTTTAGGATGATGACAAAGGCTCTGCGCTGGGTGGTGGTGATGGTCACATAACAATGTGAATGTGCTTAATGCCAGATAAACTTAAATAGTTTAAATGGTAAGTTCTATGTTATGCTTATTTTACCACAATAAAAAAAAAGTGAACAAAAAAGTAATATTGTATACCTAATTTTACATAAAATTCTAGAAGTTAAAAACTGATTTATTGTGACATAAAACAGATCAGCATTTGCTTGATGACAGAGAAAACAAAGGGCATAGGAGGGTGATTATAAAGATGCACAAGAAACTTAGGGGATAAAGAATATGTTCATTTTCATGTGTTTGGCACTGCTATCATGGATATATATGTACAGTAAAACATCAAATTATGTACTTTAAATATGTGCAAAATATTGTAAGTCAACTAACTATTCCTCAGTAGAGCTTTAAAAATACATTTTAAGAGGCAATTATAGAATTTATAGATATGACAACTGAAATTAAAAACAATAGATGGGTTTAACCTCAGACATATATGAAGTTAGCATTAGTTAAAAGATGTCAGAAGAAAAAAACTGAAATATGAACAATTAAAAGGATGGAAAAAATTTAAAAGAAGCCTATAATACAGGGTGAAAACTTTTAACTTATGAGTAATTACGTATACATAATTAAAGTTCAAAAAAGTGGGAAGGAAAAGATTGGATTTAAAAAAGGTAATGTCTAAAAATTCTCTAAAAGTGAAAAAAAATCCCACAAATTCAAAAAACGCTACAAACTCTAACCAGAAGGCATCAAAAGAAAATAAAATGTAAATACATCAGAGCAACACTGACAGAAGACATGAAAAAAAATTTTAAAAGAAGCCAGAGCGGGGGAGGAGTTAAGATGGCGGAGGAGTAGGGGTCCCCTTTTTAGCTGGTCCCGTGAGCCGAGGTGGATAAGTACCAGACCATCCAGAAAACCCATGGAAGCAGCCTGAGAAGCAGGAAGATACATCTGAATCTCTACAGATGAACATCTCCAACACTGAGTATTGAGTTACGAAGCAGGGAGCTATGAATCCGGGCACAGATATCGGAAGAGAAAATGGAAGGGGAAGGGAGCCTCCATGCTCGGGCACTGGGAAGTGGTAGCCACCTGCACTGGGGAGTGGGCCAGACTCACTGATGGGCATCCATGAGAGAACAGACTGAGACCTTGAGCCTGGGAATGCGTGCGCGTCCAAACTGAAAACCACCGCCCCGGTGTGCTCACTGGAACCTGACTGAGACAGGGAGCTCAGGAGCACGTGCGCAAACAGACTGAAAACCTGGGCTCCAGAGTGCGCACGAACCACACTGAAACAGGGAGCTCAGGAGCACACGTGGGGGCAGCTAGCAGCTGGCGGTGTTAGAAACACAAAGGACAGAGATATACTGGCCCTGGAAGTGAGGGTTGGGATGCCGGCTGTGGAGCAAACAACCTGGAACACTGCAGGGTTGTTAGCAGCACCAACATAAAAAGAGTTAAAAAGGCCAAGAGAGATCAGTGGAGAGCGGACTGCGATCTTTCTGTTCTGAGACAGAGGCTAGGATATGGCCACTGCTGCTCTGACTCTCAGCAGAGTCACAGAAAACCACCAAGGAAAGCCTCCAGAGAACAAAAGCCCAGAAATAATGGCTCACATTGTGCCCATCTCCATCCCCCCTCGCAGGGGACAGGGCGACTCTACCCAAACAGGGTTGCCTGAATAACAGCACGGCAGGCTCCTCCGCCAGAAGGCAGCCTGAAAAATAAAGAAGCCCACACCTCTAAGGTCCCTATAAAACAAGCGAATACTGCCTGGGTCCTGGTCAATAATTTGGGCTCTGGGCAACCCCACAACCTCTCCTTATCAGAATGACAAGAAGGAGAAATTCCTCTAGCAAAGAAAGATAATGAGTCTGTGGCCTCTGCCACAGAACTGATGGATATGGATATAACCAAATTGTCAGAAATGGAGTTCAGAGTAACAATGGTCAAGATGATGTATAGACTTGGAAAAAATATTAACAAAAATATTAACGAGAATATAGAATATCTAAGGGTGGAAATGAGAGCGAATTTGGCAGAAATTAAAAATACTATGAATCAAATGCAGTCAAAACTAGATGTTCTGATGGCCAGGGTAAATGAGGCAGAAGAACAAATTAGTGAATTGGAGGATGGGTTGGTAGAAGAGAAAGCTAAAACAGAGACTTGGCTCAAAAAAATCCAGTCTCAAGAATGTAGGTTATGGGAGATTACTGACTCAATGAAGCACTCCAATGTCAGAATCATCAGTATCCCCGAGGGGGTGGAAAAAGAGAGAGGTTTAGAAGAGATATTTGAACAAATTGTAGCTGAAAACTTCCCCAATCTAGCAAAGGAAACAAGCATCCATGTTCAAGAAGCAGAGAGGACCCCTCCCAAGGTCAACCACAACAAACCTATGCCACGTCACGTCATAGTGCAATTCGCAAATATTAGATCCAAGGATACAGTATTGAAAACGGCCAGGGCAAAGAAAATTCTCACGTACAAAGGCAAAAATATTAGGATTACGTCAGACCTGTCTACACAGACCTGGAATGAGAGAAAGGGTTGGGGAGGGGGCATTTTAAAGCTCTTTCAGAGACAAACATGCAGCCAAGGATCCTTTATCCAGCAAGGCTATCATTCAGAATTGATGTAGAGATAAGGACCTTCCAGAATCGCCAGTCACTGACCAATTTCATAACCACGAAACCAACCCTACAAGAGACATTAAGGGGGGTTATATAAAAGTAAAAAGGCCTCAAGAGTGATACAGAACAGAAATTTAAAATCTATAGAAACAAAGACTTTACAGGCAACAGGACATCATTAAAATCATATTTCTCAATAATCACTCTCAATGTTAATGGCCTTAATGCTCCCATAAAATCACACAGGGTGGCAGATTGGATAAAAAGACATGACCCATCCATTTGCTGTCTACAAGAGACTCATTTTGAACCTAAAGATACATCCAGACTGAAAGTGAAGAGAAGGAGAACCATTTTTCATGCCAATGGACCTCAAAAGAAAGCTGGGGTAGCAATTCTCATATTAGACAGATTGAATTTTAAACTAAAGACTGTAGTTAGAGATACAGAAGGACACTATATTATTCTTAAAGGACGTATCCAACAAGCGGATATGACAATTGTAAATATCTATGCCCCCAACAGGGGAGCACCAAAATACACAAGCCAACTCTTAACCAGAATAAAGAGACTATAGATAAAAATACATTAATAGAAGGGGATCTCAACACTCTACTATCAGCAGTAGACAGATCACCTATGCAGAAAATCAACAAAGAAACAAGAGCTTTGAATGCCATATTAGGCCAGATGGACCTCAAAGATATATATAGAACACTATACCCCAGAACAAAAGAATACACATTCTTTTCGAATTCACATGGAACGTTCTCCAGAATAGACCATATGGTGGGTCACAAAAGAGGTCTCAACCGATACCAAAAGATTGAAATTAATCCCTGCATATTCTCAGACCACAGGGTGAAATTGGAACTCAACCACAAGGAAAAATTTAGAAGAAACTCAAACACTTGGAAACTAAGAACCATACTACTCAGGAATGATTCGATAAACCAGGAAATCTAAAATCAATTTAAACAATTTATGGAGACCAACGAGAATGAAAACACAATGGTCCAAAACCTATGGGACACTGCAAAGGCAGTCCTAAAGGGAAAATACATAGCCATCCAAGCCTCACTCAAAAGAATAGAAAAATCTAAAATGCAGTTTTTATATTCTCACCTCAAGAAGCTGGAACAGGAACAGATGAATAGGCAGAATCCACACACGAGAAAGCAGTTGATCAAGATTAGAGCAGAGATCGATTAGAAACCAGGAGCACAGTAGAGCAGATCAACAGAACTAGAAGTTGGTTCTTTGAAAGAATAAATAAAATCGATAAGCCACTGGCAAGACTTATTCAAAAGAATAGAGAAAGGACCCAAATTAACAAAATTATGAATGAAAAGAGGGAAATCACAACCAACACCAATGAAATAGGAAGGATCATTAGAAACTTTTATCAACAGCTTTATGCCAATAAATTAAATAATCTGGAAGAAATGGATGACTTCCTGGAAACCTATAAACGACCAAGACTGAAACAGGAAGAAATTGGTTTTTTAAACAGACCGATTAATTATGAAGAGATTGAAGCAGTTATCAAAAACCTCCCAAAAAACAAGACTCCAGGGCCTGATGGATTCCCCGGGGATTTCTACCAAACATTCAAAGAAGAAATAATACCTATTCTCCTGAAGCTGTTTCAAAAAAGAGAAACAGAAGGAAAACTACCAAATTCATTCTATGAGGCCAGTATTACCTTGATCTCCAAACCAGGCAAAGACCCCATCAAAAAGGAGAATTACAGACCAATACACCTGATGAATATGGATGCCAAAATTCTCAAGATCCTACCTATAGGATCCAACAGTACATTAAAAGGATTATTCATCATGACCAAGTGGGATTCTTCCCTGTGATGCAAGCGTGGTTCAACATTCACAAATCTATCAGTATGATACATCATATCAACAAGAAAAGAGTCGGGAACCATTGATCCTCTCAAATGATGCAGAAAAAGCATTTGAGAAAATACAGCATCTTTTCCTGATTAAAACCTTTCGGAGTGTAAGAATAGAGGGCACATTCCTCAATTTCATAAAAACCATCTATGAAAAGCCTACAGTGAATATCATTCTCAATGGGGAAAAGCTGGAAGCCTTTCCTTTAAGATCAGGAACACAAGGATGCCCATTCTCGCCATTATTATTCAACATAGTACTAGAAGTCCTTGCAACAGCAATCAGACAACAAGAAGGGATAAAAGGTATCCAAATTGACAAAGAAGAAGTCAAACTGTCTCTCTTCGCAGATGACATGATACTCTATATGGAAAACCCAAAAGAATCCACCCCCAAACTACTAGAACTTATAGAGCAATTCAGTAATGTGGCGGGATACAAAATCAATGCTCAGAAATCAGTTGCATTTTATACACGAACAATGAGACTGAAGAAAGAGAAATTAGGGAATCCATTCCAATTACAATAGCACCAAAAATCATGTTATCTCGGAATTAACGAGAGACATAAAGGATCTATATTCTAGAAACTACAAATCACTCTTGAAAGACATTGAAGAAGACACAAAAAGATGGAAAAATATTCCATGCTCATGGATCAGAGGAATTAACATAGTTAAAATGTCTATGCTACCCAGAGCAATCTACACTTTCAATGCCATCCCGATCAAAATACCAATGACATTTTCAAAGCACTGGAACAAACAGCCCTTAAATTTGTGTGGAACCAGAAAAGTCCCAGAATCACCAAGGAATTGTTGAAAAGGAAAAACAAAGCTGGGGGCATCACAATGCCAGATTTCAAGCTGTACTACAAAGCTGTGATCACAAAGACAGCATGGTACTGGCACAAAAACAGACACATAGACCAATGGAACAGAATAGAACCCAGAAATGGACCCTCGGCTCTTTGGGCAACTAATCTTTGATAAAGCAGGAAAAAACATCCGGTGGAAAAAAAGACAGTCTCTTCGATAAATGGTGCTGGGAAAATTGGACAGCTACATGCAAAAGAATGAAACTTGACCACTCTCTCACACCATACACAAAGATAAACTCCAAATGGATGAAAGACCTCGATGTGAGACAGGAATCCATCAAAATCCTAGAGGAGAACATAGGCTGCAACCTCAATGACATCAGCCAAAGCAACGTTTTTCATGACACATCTCCAAAGGCAAGAGAAACAAAAGAAAAAAATGAACTTGTGGGACTTCATCAAGATAAAAAGCTTCTGCACAGCCAAGGAAACAGTCAAAAAAACTAAGAGGCAGACCACAGAATGGGAGAAGATATTTGCAAATAACACTACAGATAAAAGACTGGTATCCAAGACCTACAAAGAACTTCTCAAGCTCAATACACAAGAAACAAATAAACAAATCATAAAATGGGCAGAAGATATGTACAGACACTTTTCCAATGAAAACATACAAATGGCTAACAGACACATGGAAAAATGTTCAAAATCATTAGCCATCAGGGAAATTCAAATCAAAACCACACTAAGATACCACCTTATGCCAGTTAGAATGGCAAAAATTGACAAGGCAGGAAACAACAATTGTTGGAGAGGATGTGGAGAAAGAGGATCCCTCTTACATTGTTGGTGGGAATGCAAGTTGGTACAGCCACTCTGGAAAACAGTGTGGAGGTCCCTTAAAAAGTTAAAAATTGAGCTACCGTATGATCTAGCAATCTCACTACTGGGTGTTTACCCCAAAGATACAGACGTAGTGAAGAAAAGGGCCTTATGCACCCCAATGTTCACAGCAGCATTGTCCACAATAGCCAAATTGTGGAAGGAGTCGAGATGCCCTTCAACAGATGACTAGATTAAGAAGATGTGGTCCATATATACAATGGAATATTACTCAGCCATCAAAAAGAATGATTTCTCAACATTTGCTGCAACATGGAAGGGACTGGAGGAGATAATGCTAAGTGAAATAAGTCAAGCAGAGAAAGACAATTATCATATGGTTTCACTCATCTATGGAACATAGGAAGTAGGAAGATTGTAGGAGAAGAAAGGGGGAATGAAACATGAGAGACTATGGACTCTGAGAAACAAACTGAGGGCTTCAGAGGGGAGGGAGTGGGGGATTGGGATAGGCCAGTGATGGGCAATAAGGAGGGCATGTATTGCACGGTGCTCTGGTTTTTATATGCAAATAATGAATCATGGAACTTTACATCAAAAACTAAGGATGTACTGTATAGTGACTAATATAATTTAATAATAAAAAAAAGAAGCCAGAGCAAAAAGACATATTCCATTCAAAGGAAAAATAATACAACTATGCCGGGAATGACCAGCAATCCCTGTAGTGACGGATAAAAGATTACTCCAAACTTTGCCATGAAAGAGAGAAAGTCAAGTGGGTTGATGCTCAGAGATGAAGACCCTTTGCTCTTCTTTGCTCCCACTTTTATTGGTCCTTCAGGATAATCACAAATCTTTTCTCACTGTTCCTCAAGCACATGATGTGCCACATGGGGTCTTACTGAAACTGGGAGGATCTGTTTACAGGGAAGATAGGATATGCTAATTTGGGCTTATTCTATGAATCCTGCTAAATATAGCCTAATGGACAATGCCTACAGCTTTTAGGTCGCAGGGTGACTGTTTGGGCTAGGAAAGCTTCGGGTAGACAACTCCCTGTGGCATTCCAAGGGCAGAGTGGTTGCATAGGCCTAGGCATTCCAAAGGCCTATGCCCTTCTCCAAAATCTTCCCTGCCCTTAGCAGCCTCTGTGTTAGCAAACCAGGTATTATGGCTGATTTCATGCTCTACATTAACCCCAACACAACTAGGGTGCCTGGGTGGTGCAGTCAGTTCGGCACAGATTCTTGATTTTGGCTCAGGTCATGATCTCAGGGTCATGAGATGGAGCCCTACATCAGGCTACCCACTGGGCAGTGAAATCCCTGCTGGGATTTCCTCTCTCCCTTTCCCTCTGCCCCTCCACTGCCCCCCCACTCATGTGTGTGTGCACTCTCTCTCTATCTAAAAATAATAATAATAATAGAACTAAAATAAGACTTCCCAGCAGGAATGGTGGAAGCCAGATAATTGGAATATGTTTACTAAAATTATAAAGGAAAAGAACTGCAAATATAAAAACAAAAACAGTAACTGTGTGTGTGTATGTATACATATATGTATATATCTGTATGTATGATTACCATATGTATATTAGTACATTAAAATATGTACAATAGCATAGGTATTAATATGTATATATGATTAAAAACTGTTGGAAAACAGTACACATGGAAACCTCAGATTTCACATTTGTTCTTAGAATATTCACCAAAATTGATTATATGTTGAGTTTTAAAGTAAGTCCCAAAAAATTTCAAAAAAATTGAAAACATACAGAACATAATTTCTATTAACAGTGGAACTAAACTGAACATGTATATCCAAAATGAATGACTAGAAAATTCTCAACTATTGGAAATTAAACAATAGATATATAAATGAGTTGGAGAATATATTTTCAAACCACATAACATACAAAGGTTTTGTATTTAATATATGTGAAGAACTAATGCAAATCTATAAGGAATAGAAAACCCAACAGAAAAGGAGGCAAAATACTGCACAAACCAGGATATACAATATCTACCAAACACAAACATGTGCTCACTTTCATTGGCTATTCAAGAAATATAAATTAAAACAAGGTGTGCTGCCATTATTACCCCCATCAATATAGCTAAAATAAAAATCTCTATTAAGGTTAAGCATTGGTGAGTATGTGGGTTCCGTCATGCATTGCTGGTGGAATGTAAATTGTTACAAGCGCTTCAAAAAACTGGCATTACCTACTAAGTTTGAAAATGCACGTACTCTGTGACACTGCAAATCTATCCTCACCTATGTAGCTAGACCAAATGTGTAATTACGTCGAACAAAAGACATATACTAAAACATTCATTAGCAGCACTCATCATAAATTTTAGAAACTGGAAACAATCTACATTTCTATCAACTATAGATTGGATAAATAAATTGTGGTCTAGTTATGAGAAATAAGCCACTTTTGCTAAATGCAACAGCATGCAAAAACATAAAAAATTTCACAGACATAATATTAAGTGAAAAAAAAAAAAAACCTTGTAAAAGCATCTGTATTATATGATTCAACTTATAGGAAGTTCACAGTAAAACTACTCAATGTTGGCAGAAAATAGCATTGTAGTTACCTTTGGGGAGAACAGGTTAGTGATGGGAGGGTCCATGGTGGGTTTCTGAGTAGCTGGTAATATTCTATTTTTCAACCCAGAACATGGGAATGTGGGTATGTTCACTTTGTGAGAATGTACTGAGCTGAACACTTACGATGGTGTACTTTACTTTGTGTAAGTTATACATTATTAAAATGTTAACACAAAACAAAACATACCTTTTTTGGCTCTGTATCTTATACTCTTTCCCTTAAAAGGCTGTGTTGTCTCAATGTTCATACGTAAATCCTCTGTAATTGCAGAAATGATGGTCATCATTAACAAGTGTTAACTAATGGCCCACTCTCCTCAGTGTGTTTTATTTAGGGTCAGCGTCAACAATGAAATTCTGTATATGATACAGTCCATGTCCTGTTGGGACATACCATCAAGTTGGGGAGAATGTTATAAATTAATACTAAAAGTACCCAGCAATTACACTACTAGGTATTTATCCAATGGATAATAAGTAAAATAAAATAGATAAAAAATAAAATAGTGATTCTAAGGGGCATGTGCACCCCAATGTTTATAGCAACAATGTCCACAGTAGCCAAAATATGGAAAGAGCCCAGATGTCCATTGACAGATGAATGGATAAAGAAGATGTGGTGTATATATATGCAATGGAATACTACTCAGCCATCAAAAAGAATGAAGTCTTGCCATTTGCAATGATATGGATGGAACTAGAGGGTATTATGCTAAGTGAAATAAGTCAGTCAAAGACAAATACCATATAACTTCACTTATATGTGGAATTTAAGAAACAAACAGATGAACATAGGGTAAGGGGAGGAAAAATAAAATAAGATAAAAATAGAGAGAGAGAGAGGCAAACCATAAGAGACTCTTAACTATAGGAAACAAACTGAAGGTTGCTGGAGGGGATGTAGGTTGAGGGATGGGGTAATTGGGTGATGGGCATTAAGGAGGGCACTTGATAGAATGAGCACTGAGTGTTATATGCAACTGATGAATCACTAAATTCTACCCCTAAAACTAGTAGTATACCATATGTTAACTAAATTTAATTTAAATTAAAAAATTAAAATAACAGTAAAAGTAAAGACATACATGTCAAATAATGGTAGTTAGTGATAGAAGGAGCGATAGACTATAAGCATTTGGAGATAGAATTTAGTGATGGAACAGTGAGAGCACCAAGAAGTCCATAATCACTTACATGGGATACAATAAAAGAAGACTTTAATGAGAAGAAGGCAGTATGCTTGCAGAGGCAAAATTGATAGCCTAAAAATATTTTTTCTTAAGTTAGTTACCATTACCATATGCAAATATAATGCAGCTCTTTGTAAAATTTTCACATGCACCAGAAAATAATTTACTAGTTAAATGCCAGATTATTTATTTACTAAAGAGCCCTTCAAAATAAACTGATGGTATAGAAACCAATAATACATAAATGTGAAATGATTATGACTATTAATGCTTTTCTTAATATTAAGATAAAAGGAAATTGCCCTTTAAATCAAAAAGTAAACATCTAATTGCAGTGGTAATTGCATTGTAACTAATTTCATGCAAACTGATTATTAAAACATGGATTGATATACTATTATGTGGAACAAGAGCATATCAAAACCGTGGGTAATGGAAATTTAAATCTACGAGATGCCCATGCTAAGCTAGGTAGAGTCATATCAAGCTTAAAATTGCAGCAACTTTATAGCACACAATAATCAGAAATATAGTGTTGGGTTGGAATCTTGTGTTTTGTTTGTAATATAGAAAGATAGATGTATCAGGAGTGGATGGGCTTTACAGGAACCCCAAAACTCATAAAAACATTTTTCTGATGCCTTTTGAAAGTCTGTTGCTCCAAGGAAGAGCATGAGAACCAGAATTTTGGTCATTAAAGGGTTGAAAACTTTCAGAAACAGACACACATTTTACAGTGATATTTTTATCCTTGTAATTCTTCCGATCAGACATGCTTTAAGGTGTGCAAGCATTTGAAATAATAAAGCAATTGTTCCTTTAAAAATTCATGTCCAAGTCAATAGAGTTATTACCTAAAATTATAATTAGAGAGTAAGGACCATAAATATGTTCTAGTTTTCTAAAAATTAGTAATACTATGAATACTTGTGTGTGTATCCTTATTCCAAAAATGAAATGTACTAGAGAAGAAAAAAAAATCCACCAAGCCATTATCCTAGACAAAATGTTGACATAAAAATTAAATGAGGCAATGTGTTTCAAAGACACTTACAAACTTAAAGTGATATATGATTGTGTAAATGGCATTAATAATCTATATTTTTCATGATTAGTAACAATATCTCAAAGCAAGAAAGCATTTGAGAAATTTTCTTGTTAAATGCCAATCTTTACAAATGAGGAAACCAATGCCCAGCTTAGGGATTCACCTATCCATGGCTTCACAGCCACATAGTGGCAGAGACAAGCCCAAAATTTAGCCCCCGAATTTCAACAAGTCAAACTTCAGATGTTGACTTATGATGTGAAAATCATAGTGGATTCTTTATTTATATCTGAATGGACCTCAGATCCTCCCTCTTGAGCACATCCTCCAGGATTTCTTTCCATGCCTGCCCTTGCTTTACTTTCTCACCCTGAAAACCAGGTGATTTGTTCACATCCTGAGTGCAATGAACATTGTACAGATCAAGGGTTTTAAATATGACAAACAATAGTATCTAAGGTTGAAAATTTTCAAAATTTATTAAGTGTTGCTGTTTCAGTAATTAAAACTGGTAATAGTGGTAAATAAATTTACTCATTCCCCAAGCAATCTGTAGTGATATGGAGTAATTAATACTGTATTTCATTGCTTGAAATTGGTGTTAATTAATTCACTTGCCAGGAAATTTGTTCACCCTGATAAGCATTTTTCCTTATAATTCTGTTATTGACTTTGTTCAATATTTTAAACAAAATGTAATTAAATGATAACCAAAACTATTGCAACTCACATTTAGTAAGTGCAGTGATAGGCCATCACTTTTGTGTGTGTATCAGTGCAATAATTAAACACATGATATATGTGGTATATCCGGTAAGCTAGGCAGGGCATGCCTCTGTTTTCTTACTTTTTTTTTAATTATTATTGTTAGTTTGTACCATTTTTTTTAATTTCCTGAAACAGTGACAGCAAGGACATTTATCTTTTTTCTACTCCCCAGCATGTAACCCCATTCCAGTCTTCTACTGATTTCTTTCCTATAGCCTCCTCTTCACTGTCTCTATTTTAGTACCTCCATTTCATCCTTCTCCTGAAGCACACAGTTGACACCCCCGCTTGTCTTTCTCTTCCCTCAGGTGGTTGTGAGGTTCTCCTCTCTGCCCTCAAGCCCCCTCACCTTCCATCATGGTACTCTTCATCCTATATATGAATCACTTATCTCCTGTATATTAACAATAGCAATTGCTGTTTGTTCCATCAGGGTCCAAAAACTTTTCTGAATATGCAGTGGTTAACACCACCAATAGAATCCTTGGTCTCATGTAACAAAGTCAAAACAGTCAAGGAGACTTCCATCCTAACTCGATTATAAAAAAGCTTACAAAAGACTATGAAATAGAAATACAGGGAGCTATATGGCCAGTACCAAACAAAATTGTTGCTATACATTTTCAGTATCCTGATTATATCTGAAATATAAACAAACACACACACACAAATGGAAAATTGCTTATTTTCTGCAAACATTGTGCATGCACGAAAGCAAAGAATTCTTAGGCAGTGTGGCAAGTGAATGACTATTATCCCACACTCTTCCCTAGGCCCCTGTGGAAAATTGTTAAGTGTTCTGTTGCTTTGTACTAACCTTACAATCCCATCACCTTCTCAGACTTTCACTAAAGCTGATGAATTTTGTTCTTATTTAAGGCCTACTCCAAATGTGTCTTCATTGGAGTATGAAGCCCTCTTCTTCCCCAAGGCTGTTCATTGCTTCCAGCATGCATTTTGTCTTAAGGGAGAGACAAAAACAAAAACAAAAACAAAAACAAAACAAACAAACAAAAAAAAAACCTTTCAGGGTCATCTAGCTCAACCATTATTTTTCCTTTGCTAATGAAGCTCTTCTGCAATTTATTTATGCCTGGATGTCAGGAGCAACTCCCTAATGAGTAACTATGGTCCTGTGGAGTGCTGTGGTAATATACATCGCTATTTGCTGAATGTGTGTCCAATGACCAGGAAATCATTTAAAAATGATCTAAAGTATAGCTTGAAAGTCTGCCTTCCTAACAAATGCCTGGGAGATTACAACATTGTGTATTCAGAGACTACATGCTGAGTAGCAAGGATGTAAAGAACATAGAAATTAATCTGGATGACAGAAATTTATAATATTTTTTGGTTTTATATCTACCAAATCAGGGTCAAGGGTAGAGAGGTCTCCAACTCAACTTAAAGGCACACATTTTTGACTAATGCTTCCAGAAATTCCAAAAACGCCTTGTACCACAAAGTTTCATTATAACCCCCCTACTATGAGCCTTCTTTCTCTCTCCATAATACAATAGTTCTTTAATGAGCAGTGGGGACATAATCAAAAGAAAAGTCTGACTTTTGCCTCAGTTTAACCACCAAGATCTATCCCGGTATATATTTTTCATATTGGTTCTCAGTAGCCTATGGCTGTTGCTTCTACCATTAATAAGCATATGCTCTGTGTTAGGGTTGGTTTTGTTCTGCATCTGGTACCAGGGTAATCATTGAATTACCCCCTAAATCTACCATCAGTGAATCAAAGGAATACCAAAAGTAAATATTACAAACAACCTGGGTGAAAAGAGAAGTCAAAAATTTCAAACCGGTGTTGTTATCATCAGATGCCTTTTTTAAATAGCGAAGTAAATGAACAGTTATCTAGGGTTATATTTGTGCCTAATTCTAGAGAATAGAGGAGATAATATTGACCACTAACTTTTGACTCCAAAATCGCATCAGTTAAATGGGGAACCCCAAATGGCTGCCCCAATGCTAATTGAAGTAAACTCAATGAAATCCTTCTCTGGCCCTTCTTTCCTATATTATCTTTTATCATTATTTTTTCTTCTCACTCTGAATTCTACAAAGATAAGGAGATAGTGAGTTTCGTATGCATCAACACAAATTCAAAATGCAACTATCCCCTGTGACAGACACAATGGACCCCATCACAGTGGACCCACATCTCCTGAATTATTTTGCTTGCTTTTTTATCTGCTTGCCTCTTGTTCTTTCTGCCATCATTCATTCTTTTGCTTTGAATTCATGAAACAGCACACAGCAAATCTTACAGAGTCTTTTAGATAAGCAGAAATCACTATGCTACTTTTTAAAAATCTTAATTATGATGCTAAATCATTTTTCCTTAGCTATAATGCAGGAAAGCTGCCCTTTTCCTCCCCTCAGGCTCAAGTACTTGGCTAATGCTTTGTAGTCTTTATATTTGTTAGGTAGACATAGCTATTAGAAAATTTAATCCTTTTTCAAAGTGTTATGAAGATAATGCTTGAGAAAAACATTGGAAAGTTTGAAAATCTCAAATCAATATAGGACAGTTGTTTAAGTCATAGTTTATTAAGCAATAAAATAATAATGTAGCAGATTTCCAGCACACCAAAAAGAGTAATTTTGTTTCTCTAAGAAACGTTTCTACGCATTATTTTCTTCAAGAAAAATGTATAGTTTTTGGAATCTCTTAGTCCAAAACTCTTTAAAAGAAATTTCACTTAAGAATTTTTGGCTTTATAGGAAGCTACCATAATCATGGCTTCTTTCATTTTCAAAAGATAGTTGGGGGAGGGTTCCATATTATTACTATGTCCTCTGAGAGCTTAGTTCCTGGAAAAGTCAGGGTCCATCTTCCACTGTGCAATTCTAGCCTAAGGAAAGTTATATCACTGTTGACAGCCTTGTCTTTTCTTCATAAATCCTGGGAGTTATCCCATTAGGAATATTCATTTTCCTTCAGACATGAAGTGACCATTAAGATGCACCAGTAAAGAATCCCTGGCTTTTAGTGTCTGGCTCTATTTCTTCTAATTTAAGGATTTAAAAGAAAATAAAATGTTGCAGTGAAAAAGTATATTTTTATTTGCAATGAAGTGAATACATTTCTGTTTCCTAATAAATGAGTTATAAAACTCCAGGATTAACATTTTCTTAAATTTAATGAAATCCTGCCATTTGCAACAATGTGGATGGAACTAAAGAGTTTTATGATAAACTTAGTAAGTCTGTCAGAGAAAGACAAATACCATATGATTTCACTCATATGTGGAATTTAAGAAACAAAACGAATGATTATAGGGGGATAAAAGAGAGAGAGGAAAACTAAGAAACAGACTCTTAACTATAGAGAACAAACTGATGGTTACCAGAGGGGAGGTAAGTTGGGGATGGGTTAAATAGATGATGGGGATTAAGGATGAACTTGTGATGAGCACTGGGTGATGTACTGAAGTGTTGAATCACTAACTGTATACCCAAAATTAATATTACACTGTATGTTAACTAACTGAAATTTATACAAAATTTTTTTTAAAAATTGAAATTCTCAATACAAGATGCATGCTTAAGTATAAAAGAGAAGATATCACTGAATTATAGAAAAAAAATGTCTCTGCAAGTGGAAACAGGTTTGCAGACTGTCATCTGAGACTAATTGAGATGAGATTTACTTATAAGGAGAGGGTAGTGCCACAGAATGGAGAGTAGTCGAAACCAAAGGTGGATCTCGGTCATCAAAGAACTTGGTTTGTCTTATTCTAGACAGACTGAAAAATAACAGAAGGCATCCACTGTGAGATCCAATCTTATCCCCCACAAATAAATAAATAAATATATCATTAATGAAAGGTAACCACCTGTCTCTGAAGGTTGTTGACTGCACATTATATTATCTTCTACTCTTTAATAGTACCTGCTCACATGAAGAGAAACTGATATTCCATGTTTTGATGAATAGAAGACAGTTCCTTTTGCAAGAATTTCAAGAGAAAGTAAAAGTGAGAAGTATGTGTATATGGAGAGGAATGGCAATATTTATTGAATACTACCACATGCTGAAATATGGGTTAAAATTTCATATTTGTTTTCTTGACTAAATAATTAAATTCCCTACTGTTTAAAGATCCCTGGTACTGAGAAAAAACTCACTTGTTTCAGATCAGACATCTGGTAAATATTAAAACCAATCTCAATCTCATACCTTGATGTTCAAATCATATCACACCATAATTCTTCAGAAACAATAGACCAGAACCTTCTAATAAAACATATTTTGACAATAGAAATATTATACATCCATACTACTTAAAATGGTAGCCACTGGTCCCACATGTTTATTGAACTTTTTTTGAAGAACTGATATATGTGATTTTTTTTATTATCAAAAACGAATGATGTACTATACAGTGGCTGATTATTGAACTTTTGAAATTTTGCTACTATGAATGAGAAACTAAATATTAAATTTCATTTAATTTTATTAATTTAAATTTAAATAAACATGTGAATAGTGACTATTCTATAGACAACACAGTTTTCTTAATGAGAATTGTCAAGAATTTTCTTTTAACTCAGATTTTTTTCCTTTAGCATTACTGTTCCTCTTCAACTACTGTTCATTTTTCAAAATGCAGCCCCTAGAAATCAGCACAAATGGTGGGATGAAGACCTCTGAATTTTTCTTTCCATAAAAGCAATAAGGAAACTTGCAAAAATTGTGAGAATCAACTTTTTTGGGACCCTAGAAATGAACCAGAGTTGAAACAAAGCAGTTTATTAGAAAAAACAGCTGAATCTCAGAGCAGTAAACTTTGTGGTATCACCAGTCTTATTTTCATCCATACCTCTCCAGCTCTCCAGTGGTCTTGGAAAACTATAGGCTGAAATCACAGCCTAGCAGTCTAGCAAGCATTTTTTGGGGGAAGATAGTGTTGACTCTCCTTCATAGACTCATTACCAGAGAATTATTATTTTAGCCTGTCTGGTAGGTTATTGGAAGATCCTACTTGCAAGTCTGTCTTTTGAGCTCACCCAGTGTTCAAAAACTTTCCGAGGGCACTTGTCAAAAACAATGAAAAGAAATTTTTAACTTTTCAGCTGCCTGAGGCAGTGGATAACAGTTGGGGAAAACAATATAATATTACAAAAACAAAAAACAAAAAACAAAAAACAAAAAAAAACAGAAAAAACTTTTAAAGAAAAATCTGAGGAATGAGATGTCCATAGTGTCTTTGAAAGTCTTTGACATATTTCTGGGATTACAGAAATTCCCTGATAAGGGAGGTTAACTTACTCTAGATGAGACACCTGGTAATAATTAAAACCAGTCTCACTCTTACGCCTTGATGCTCAAACCACATCATATCATGATGCTTCACACACACACTGGACCAGCACTATCCAACAGGGTTGTGTGCATGCCCTGGGCTGTGCACATACTAAGAAAAGAAGACTGAGAAAACCCTAAGCTCTGACTGTGGGCTAATTTTGAGACTCCGTGCAAGCATGAAGGCTAAATCAGAGTTTTCAAATGTCAGGCTGAGTGTTGAAGTCTTGCCTCAACATGCACATGGAGTTCCTTGGAAAATAGTTGGAAAAACTATTGGTTCCATCCATTTAAGAATATGTATTTAATTATAATCTGACCACAAATCGAATAGAGCAGAGATTTCCATAAACACAACAAACATCACAGACTTTATAGAATTAGTTCAGAGAAGTCACTAAACAAATAAAACAACAAATAATAACAACAAAAAGCAGCAACAAGGAGAAATTAAGACATTCTTAAGTAAATGGACTTCTGACTTTAAGAATTGAAATATAATAATTTTGTGCTCTATGCGATTAAGTTTGAGGTGATTTTTACAGTAACAATGGAAAACTAATAGAAACTAAAAGATAAATAATGTTACTAGGGACATTTTTATAATGATAAAAATGCTGATTATAAACATATATGCAGGAAAGAACAGAGTCCTAAAATACAAGAAGAAAAAACTGAGAGAATGGAAGGGAAAAATAGACAATTCCACAGGAATAGTTGGAAATTCTATACACAACTTCCAATAACAGCTAAAACAACTACACAGAAAATAAAAGAAAAAAAAATAGAAGACTTCAAAAGTACTATAAATCAAGCAGACTTCACAGATACCTACAGAGCATTCCATCCATCAGTGGAGAATATGCATTCTTCTTAAGTGTACTGGAACATTTGCCACATAGTCCATAAAACATATTTTAGTAAATTAAAACATTTTAAATCATGCAGAGTATGCTTTATAAACTCATGAAATAAAACCAAAACTCAATAACAGAAGCAAATGGGAAATTCTTTAAAAATATGGAAATTTCACTACATATGTTCCAATAACCAATGGGTCAAAGAATTAACCAAAGGAAATTTAGAAAATACTTTGATATAGTTCTTGTCCAAGTGGCAACGTAGGAGCCCACCTCCTCCAATGGATACATTGAATCTGCTGCTACGTAGGAAACCCCTACTGCTCAATAGCAAAAATAAGCAAACAAAATGAGAAAGAAAGAAAGAAAGAAAGAAAGAAAGAAAGAAAGAAAGAAAGAAAGAAAGAAAGAAAATTATTTAAAAATGGGCAGAGGCTGGGGCGCCTGGGTGGCTCAATCGTTAAGCGTCTGCCTTCGGCTCAGGGCATGATCCTGGAGTCCTGGGATCGAGCCCCACATCAGGCTCCTCTGCTGGGAGCCTGCCTCTTCCTCTCCCACTCCTCCTGCCTGTGTTCCCTCTCCCACTGGCTGTCTCTCTCTCTGTCAAATAAATAAAATAAAATCTTTAAAAAAAATGGGGAGAGGACCTGAACAGACATTTTACATCTGAAGGCCAAAAAGTACATGAAAAGGTGCCCAAGATCACTAATCAGGTAAACACAAATCAAAACCACAGTAGGATTTTACTTCACACCTGTTAGAATTGCTATTTCAAAAGGACAACAGTTAAAAAGTGCTGACAAGAATGTGGTGAAAAAATAACTCTTGTGCACTGTTGAAAGGATTGTGAGGGTCACCTGGGTGGCTCAGTTGGTTAAACGGGTCAGGTTAAGATCTTGGGGTCCTGAGATTGAGGCACACTTTGGCCTTCCTGCTCAGAGGGGAGTCTGCTTCTCCCTCTCCTGCCTCTACCCCCCCAACACACATACTCATTCTCGCTCTCTCAAATAAATAAAATCTTTAAAAAAAAAGAAAAAGGAATGTGAACAGTGCAGTTACTATGGAAAACAGTATGGAGTTCCTTAAAAAAGTTTTAAAAATTAAAAATAGAACTACTGTATGATCTAGGAACCCCACTTCTGGGTATATATATACTTCTGGGTATATATCCAAAGGGAACAAAAACAAGAAAACAAGAGATCAGAAATATATTTGCCCTTCCTTGTTCATTGCAGCATTATTTACAATAACCAATATAGAAAATAACCTAAGTCCCCATCAATGGATAAATGGATAAAGAAGATGTGAAATACATATGTGATATATACCACATATATATCTATTTCTATATATTTACATATCTATATCTATCTATATATCTATATAACCGACATGGATGAATATGAGGGCATTATGCTAAGAAAGACAAATAATGAATGGAATCATTTATATGTGGAATCTAAAGAAGTCAAGCACATAGAAACAGGGAGTAGAAAAGTTGTTGCTAGGTTCTGGGAGGCACAATAAATGGGGAGAGTTTTATAAAAGGATACAAATTTTCAGCTATAAAAATGAATAAGGTTTGAGTATCTGATGCAGAACATGATGACTATGGTTGGTAGGACTTTACCGTATAATTGACACTCGCTAAGAGAGTAGAACTGAAATGTACTCTCTCATACAAGCACACACACACACAAAGGCAAATATGTAAGGTGATGGATGTGTTAATTATATGGGAGGAATCTTTCCATGATATATATATAACAAATCATTGCAAGGTATACTTTACATATCTTACAATTTTATTGGTCAATTATACCTCGGTAAAGTTGAAAAAATAAAGTACTTTGATAGAAAGGAAAAATAAAACAATATATACAAAGTTATAGAATGCAGCTTAAACAGTGCCCACAGGAAAATTTATAACTGTAAAGACCTGTATTAAAATTAGATGAAACCTGACATCAATAATCTAACCTCTTGCCTTAAGAAACTAGGGGGGAAAAGAAATTAAACCCAAAGAGGCACAATATGGGAAACAATGATTAGAGCAAAAATTAATTAAAGTATATAATAATAACAGAGAACATCAATAAAACAAAACCCAAAGCCAGTTATTCGAAAAGATCAACAAAATTGAAAAAACTCTAGCTAGGCTCACTAAAAGAGAGTAAAATCAAATTACTAGAATCAGATATAAGAGGGGGCATTACTACTTACAGAGGTAAAAAGAATTGTAAGAGAATACTATGAACAATCAGATGTCAACAAACTAGATAACCTAGATGAAACAGACAAAAATCTTGAAACAAATTATCAAAATTGACTTAAAAAGAAATAGAATATCTGAATAGACCTATAATGACTACATATTTATCAAAAACTTCCCACAAAGAAAAGACTAGGATCAGAAGGCTTCAGCTGGTAAATTCTGTCAAACATTTAAAAAATGAATACCAGTTCTCTTGGGGCACCTGGGTGGCTCAGGTGTTAAGTGTCTGCCTTCGGCTCAGGGCATGATCCCAGGGTTCTGGGATCAAGCCCCACATCAGGCTCCTCCACTGGGAGCCTGCTTCTTCCTCTCCCACTCCCCCTGCTTGTGTTCCCTCTCTCGCTGGCTGTCTCTCTCTCTGTTAAATAAATAAATAAATAAATAATCTTTAAAAAAAAATGAATACCAGTTCTCAACATTCTCTATCAAAAAACAGAAAAATAAACACTTTTCAATTAATTTTATGAAGTCAGTATTATCTTCATATGAAAATCAAAGACATCATAAGAAAAGCAAATTAAAGACTAATTTAACTTGTGAGCACTGATGCAAAAGCCTCTTAAAAAATACTACACTAAATACAGCAACATACAAAAAGGATTATACACCGTGACCTAATGAGATTCATTTCAGTAATGCAAAATTTTCTCAAAATGTAAAATTCTAACAATGTAATATACCATATTAATAGAATAAGAGACAAAATCATGTATTCATCTCCATAGATACACGAAAGAATTTGAAAAAATTCAACACTCTTTCATGATAAAAACAAAAAAAAAACCCATAAAATGAAAAACCTCAAACACTAGGAAATGGGAAATTCTTCATCCTGGTACAGGGAATCTATAAAAATCACAGCTAAAACTATACTTTATCATGAAAGACTGAACACTTTACCCCTAATATGAGGGAAAAAGACAAGAATGTCCACTCTCTCCACTTTTATTCAGTGTTTCCCTGGAGGTTACAGCCATGGCAATTAGGAAGGAAAAATAAATAAAAGACATCCAAATTGTAAATAAATAATTAAAACTCCATTTATAGACAACATGATCTTGGTGTATTAGTTTTCAAGGGCTACAATAACAAAATTCTACAAACAGGATGACTTTAAAAACAGAAATTTATTGTCTCCCAGTACTGGAGGCTAGAAGTCTAAAATCAGGATGTCAGAAGGATTAGTTCTTTTTTAGGGTTGTCAAGGAAAGAGCCATTCTAGATCTCTCTGTTTTGTATATATATATCACGTTTTTCCCCCTATATCTCTTTATATCATCTTCCCTCTATTCTGTAACTAAATTTCCCTCTTTCTGCAAGGACACTAGTCATATTGGATTAAATCCCACTCTTATGACTTATTTTAACTTGATGACCTCTATAAAGACCCTATCTCCAAATAAAATCACAGTGTGGCGCCAGAGGTTGGGGGGGGGGCACAATTCAACCCATAACACTTCTATATAGAAAATATCAAGAAATCCACTAAAAAATTGTTAGAACAAATAAATAAGTTCATAATAATTATAGGATATGAGATTAATATGCAAAGACTAATTATACAGCAATATAAAATCCAGTCATAAACAAACCAACAATGAAATTAATAAAGCAATTTATTTAAAATAATGTCAGAAAGAACAAGTTGTTATGAATAAATCTAAGAAAAGAAGTATAAAATTTATACAATAAAAAGCACACAACTTTGTGTAAGAAATTAAAGAACATTTAAATTAATGGAAAGTTGTCATAAATACATGCACCAAAAGACTTCACATTGTTAAGATGGCAGTATTCCCTAAATTGATCTACAGAGTCAGTGCAATACCTCTTAAAATCCAAGTTAGCTTCTTTGTAGAAATTTACAAGTTAATTTTAAAATTAATATGGAAATCTAAGGGTCTCAGAATAGCCAAAATAGAGGAGTAATATTGGAAGACTCACACATAGATATCAAAATTTACTGCAAAACTACAGTTATCAAGACAGAATGGGACTGGCATATGGCTAAACATATAGATCATTAGAATTAAAGCCCATTAAAATAATCCTTATGATCACATTTATAGTCATTTATGAATAATTTTGACAAAGATTTGAAGACAACTCAATAAAGAAGTAATAGTCATTTCAACAAATGGAGCCAGGACACCAGAATATCCATGTACAAAAGGAAAAATTTGTACTCCTACCTCACACTATACACAAAAACTAACTCAAAATGGATCAAAGACCTAAATGTAAGAACCTAAATGTGAGAACTAAAGCTATAAAACTCTTAGAAGAAAAGAAAGCTATAAATCCTCATGATCTTTATTAGGCAATAATTTCTTAGATATGGCACCAAAAGTACAAACAACAAAAGAAAAAAAGGTAAATCAAACATCATTAGAAATTAAGGATACCATGGAAGAAGATATTTGCAAATATGTATCTGAAAAGGTACGTCTATCTAGAATACAAAAACAACTCTTACAAGCCAATGACAAAATGACAAATAATAGCATCAACAATGAATAAAGGATCTAAATAGATATTTCTCCAAAGAAGATACACAAATGTCTAATAAGCCCACAGAAAGATGTTTAACAACTAGAAACTTGAGAAATACAAATCAAAACCACTGATACACCACTTCACTAAGATGACTATAATCAAAATGACAGAAAATAACAAGTGTTGGCAAGGACAAGAAGAAACTAAAAACCTTATGCACTGTAGAAATGTAAAATCGTGCAACTACTTTGTAAAACAATTTGGCAATTTTCAAAAGTTTAAATGTGGAATTACCATGAGACCCAGCACTTTCACCTCTACATATATCTCCAAGACAAATGAACACATACATCTAGGCAAAACTTATATATAAAAGTTCATAACCTCATTATTCATAATACACAAAAATCAGATACAAGCCTTTAGTCTGTCAACTGAATAAATAAATTAATAAATGTTTCCACTCAACAGAATATTACATGGCAATAAAAAGTAATAAGGTACTTATATATACTACAATATGGATGAACATGGAAATTATGCTAAGTGAAAGATGCCAGACATAAAAGACCATATACTGTTTGAGTCTATTTATATTAAATATCCAACACAAACAAGTCTATAGAACATAAACCAAACTAGTTACTGCCAGGGCCTGGGAGAAAGAAGCAGTGGGGAGTAAACTCTAATGATTACTGAATTTCATGTTGGATTTATAAAAATATTCTAAAATTGATTGTGATCTTCAGAACTCAGCATATACTAAAAACCACTGATTGTATACTTTAAAAGGGATAAATTGGATGGTATGTGAATTATATCTCAATTAAGTTTGTACAACTTCTGAGGTGAGTAATCTGAGTATATAATCACTCAAACACAAACCAAACTAAGTTTCCTCACCACCAAGAGAAATTACTTACATTCACCCTAACCAGCACAAAAATAACATCAGACAAAACTCCTTAAAGTGCTTCAGGACCCATAAAGAACTGCATAAAGAAGTGCAATTGGTGTTACTGCCTTCCACACTTAGACATGGAAGCTCAGCCTAGAATGTGGATTTCACTCTTCACATCACTGTCTTCAACCTCTCTCTCTCTCTTTTTAAAGATTTTATTTATTTATTTGACAGAGAGAGAGAGAGAGAGAGACAGCGAGAGAGGGATCACAAGCAGGGGGAGTGGGAGAGGGAGAAGCAGGCTTCCCGCTGAGCAGGGAGCCTGATGCAGGGCTCAATCCCAGGATGCTGGGATCATGACCTGAGCCAAAGGCAGACACTTAACAAATGAGCTACCCAGGGGCCCCTAAACCTCTCTCTTAAATATGAACTTTGTCCTTCCTCAACCTCTTTCTCTAATTGCCTGATTCTGGCATATAGTGTTTTTTTCCCCCCTCATGGTCCAGTACCTAGTTATCTACTCTTCATATATATTTTTTGTTGCTGTTTGTATCTTCAATTTGGTTTAGTGTTCTTGCTTTAACACTATCCAAGTGATAGTTTTTGCACTCAGTACTGGAGATAATTACACTGCAGGTTGATGAATGAAATAAGAAAGCTCAACAAAGGGTGCTTTGAAGAAAGAGAAGACTATCCATTCTGTCTTGTACTGTCCTTTATCCCATAACCTTGCTCACACATCAAGAAACAGTCCTTCTATACCAAAGATTTGAAGAAGAGTTAATACCCATTCTCAAACAATTCCAAAAAAATAGAACAGGAAGAATAACTTCCAAATTCATTCTATAAAGCCAACGTTACCCTGATATCAAAACCAGATAAAGATATAACCAAAAAAGAGATGTACAAGCCAGTATTTCTGATGAGCATAGATGTAAAAATCTTCAACAAAACACTACCAAACCAAAACTAATAATACATTAAAAAAATTATTCACCACAATCAAATGGGATTTATTTCTGGGTTGCAAGCATGGTTCAACATTCCCAAATCAATCAATGTGATACAACACATCAATAAGAAAAAAGATAAGAACCCTAAGATCATTTCAATAGATGGCAGGGGTGCCTGGGAGGCTCAGTGGATTAAGCATCCAACTCTTGATTTCAGCTCAGGTCAGGATCTCAGGGTCATGAGATCGAGCCCTGCCTTAGGCTCCATGTTCAGTGGGGAGTCTGTTTGAGAATCTCCCTTCTCCCTTTGCCCCTTCCTCCCCCTCAAATAAGTAAATAAATCTTTTAAAAAATAGATGGTACAAAAAGCATTTGACAAAGTACAACATCCATTCATGATAAAAACTCTCAACAAAATAGTTTTAAAGAAAGCATACTTCAACATAATAAAGGCCTTATATGAAAAAACCCACAATGAGCATCATGCCCAAAGGGAAAAAAAACTGAGAGTTTTCCCCTATGATCAGGAATAAGAGAAAGGTGTCCACTCTCACCACTTTTATTCAACATAGTCCTGGAAGTCCTAGCTGCAGCCATCAGACAACAAAAAGAAATAAAAAACATCCAAACAGGTAAGGAAGAAGTAAAAATTTCATTATTTGCAGATGACAGGATACTGTATATATAGAAAATCAAAAAGACTCCACCAAAAACTACCAGAACTAATAAATGAATTCAGTAAGGTCTCAGGATACAAAATCAGTGTACAGAAATCTGTTGCATTTCTGCATATTAATACTAAAGCAGCATAAAAAGAAATTAAGAAAACAATCATATTTCCAATTGCACCAGAAAGAATAAAGTACCAAGGAATAAACTTAACCAAAGAGTTGAGAGACCTGTACTTTGAAAACTATAAAACATTAATGAAAGAAATTGAAGACACAAAGAAATGAAAAAAATATTCCATGCTCATGAGTTGGAAGAACAAATATTGTTAAATGTCTATACTACTCAAAGCTATCTACAGACTTAATGCAATCCCTATCAGAATACCAACAGCATTTTTAACAGAACTAGAACAAACAATCCTAAAATTTGTATGGAGCCACAAAAGACCCAAATAGTCAAAGCAATCTTGAAAAAGAAAAGCAAAGCTGGAGGTATCACAATTCCAGACTTCAAGTTATATTACAAAGCTGTAGCAATCAGGACAGTATGGTACTGACACAAAAACAGACACATAGATCAATGGGACAGAATAGGAAATCCAGAAATAAACCCACAACTACACAGTCAATTAATATTTGACAAAGCATGAAAGAATATTCAATAGGAAAAAGACAGTCTTTGCAAAAATGGTGTCAGAAAAACTGGATAGCTACATTCAAAAGAATGAAACTGGACCACTTTCTTACACCATACACAAAAATAAACTCACAGGAAATTAAAGAACTAAAGTGAGACTCAAACCATAAAAATCCTAGAAGAGAACATAGGCAGTCATTTCTCCAACATCAGCCATCTCCACACTTTTCTAGATATGTCTCCTGAGGTAAGGGAAATAAAAGCAAAAATAAGCTATTTAGGCTACACCAAAATAAAAAGCTTCTGCAGAGTGAAGGAAAAAATTAACAAAACTATAAGGCAACCTATGAAATGGGAGAAGATATTCACAAATGACATATCCAATAAAGTTAGTGTGCAAAATATATAGAGAACTTATAAAATTCGACACCCAAAAAAATTCAATTAAAAAATGGTCAGAAGACATGTGCAGACATTTCTTCAAAGGAGACATATAGCTGGTCAACAGATACAGAAAAGATGCTCCACATCACTCATCATCAGGGAAATGCAAATCAAAACCACAATATCACCTCACACCTGTCAGAATGGCTAAAATCAAAAACACAAGAAATGAGTGTTGGTGAGGATGTGGAGAAAAAGGAACCCTCTTACACTGTTGGTGGGAATGCAAACTGATACAGCCACTGTGGAAAATAGTATGGAGGTTCCTCAAAAAGTTAAAAATGGAACTACCCTATAATCCAGTAATCATGCTACTGGGTATCTACTCCAAAACTACAGAAATACTATTTCAATTCAATTCTAATTCAATTCAATTCAATTCAATTCAATTCAATTCAATTCAATTATTTACGATAGCCAAATTATCAAAGCAGCCCAAGTGTCCATGGATAGATGAATGGATAAAGTGGTGGTGTATATATACACAATGAGATATTGTTCAGCCATAAAAAGAATGAAATCTTGAAATTTGTAATGACATGGATATAGCTAGCAAGTTTAATGCTGAGCATAATAAGTCAGCCAGAGGGGCACCTGGGTGGCTCAGCTGGCTAAACCCAACTCTCGATTTCGGCTCAGGCCATGATCTCAGGGTCATGGGATGGAACCCCAAGTGGGGCTCCACACTCAGCATGGCATCTACTTGTCCCTTTCCCTGTCCCTCTGCTCCTCCCACCCCCTCCCTCTCTTGCTCTCTCTCTCTCTCTTACACACAAATAAATAAAACCTTTAAAAAAAAGCCAGAGAAAGACAAATACCATACAATTTCACTCATATATTTAAGAAACAAAGCAAGCAAAGGAAAAAAGACAGAGAGAGAGACAAACCAAGAAACAGACTCTTTACTATAGAGAACAAACTGACCAGAAAAGGTTACCAGAAAGGAGGTTGGTGGAGGGTGAAATAGGTGATGAGGATTAAAGAGTGCACTTGTAGTGATGAGCACTGAGTGATGTATGGAATTGTTGAATCACTATATTGTACACCTGAAACTAAGATAACACTGTATGTTAACTACATTGGAATTAAAATAAAAACTTTATTTAAAAATATAATAGGGGTGCCTGGGTGACTCAGTTAACTATCTGCCTTTGGCTCCGGTCGTGATCTCAGGGTCCTGGGATCAAGTCTCATATCAAGCTCCCTGCTCTGCAGGAAGCCTGTTTCTCCCTCTCCCTCTGCCTGTCACTCCCCCTGCTTGTGCTCTCTCTCTCAAATGAATAAATACAATCTTAAAAAAAAAGAATAAAAATTGTAAAAAGAATAAAAGGAAAAAAAAGGAAGGAAACAGTCCTAACATGATTATGGCCAGATGGTAAATTTCTAGTGAGGAGGGTGGAAGCAGTTTGCCACATTAAAATCTACCTTAGCAAGTCCACTGGAACTCATTGACTCCTGGAGAAATAGTCCAAGAGTTGGACATCATCAATGCCAAATGGAGACAAAACCATGCTGTACAAAACCTAAAGGGGCTATTTTACATTTAACTATTCTCTATGTAAAACCTACCAGAAGCTGTTAGAATGCCAGTTCCCATTTTTCAGTTTTAAGCAAGTGGGTACACAAATAGCCCCTGACAACAGCTGATGAAACATAGGGAGAATCTCAGAGTGGATATTCATCACACAAACAATGGCAAGTGGCTATCCATTCAAGTAGCTCTCTGGTTAGGCTGTAGTGGTAATTGAGTAAAGGGAGATGGATGGCCACACTACTTTGTTTCAGCAAAGCCCCAGAAATTATAAACCTTTTCCAAAACTCTGGATCCTATGTTGTTGTTTGGCCATAGAACTTTCTGTTAACACATGATTATTAATCTTGGATTATGGGTGTTCCTTGTGAACAGAGCCTATGATTTAATTCTGCGGCTCCAGATCTTATCACTTTTCCCAACACAGACCAGACCTCTGATTGCTTATTGGGTTTATTGTCTGAATTAATGTAGTATTGATAATATGAAGCAATTGCTTTTCAAATCGGTCTGCAATTGTTATAACAATCCCAACTGAAACAATAGTTTTAATTGCTTTGTTTTTATTTCATTGGTAATATAAAAATAATAATACTATATTCAGGATCATTTTATGTCCACCTGATGATACAATTCAGACCCAAGACTCTAAATTCTTCATCAGTTTTTAAGAGCATACATGTACTTCCCAACTCCTGGGATACATGTGTGTCTTTAGGTCTGTGATGAAAGGTATAGGTTTCTGAAGAATACCCATAACATTGGGGTCCCTGGGTGGCTCAGTTGGTGAACTGTCAGATTCTTGATTTTTGACTCAGGTCATGATCTCAGGGTTCCAACTCTTGATTTCAGCTCAGGTCATGATACAGCCCCAAATGGGGATCCATGCTGGGCATGGAACCTGCTTAAGATTCTCTCTCTCCCTCTGCTCCTGTCACCCCCACCACCACTCTACCAGGCTTACACATGCTCTTTCTCTAAAATAAAACACACACACACACACACACACACACACACACACGCACACACACACACAAATACTCATAGCACCAAAGTCAGAGGCAATGACAACCGATGAGGATATTAATCCATCCTTTGGGGGATTTCAGCTCATGCTGTAGGTCCAACCTACCCTTGATCTCCCCCACTTCCCATCTTTCTTTCCTTTTTTTTTAAATATATATATAAGATTTTATTTATTTGAGAGAGAGCAGAGCAAGAGAGCATGAGCAGGGCAGAGGGGCAGAGGGTGAGGAAGAAGCAGGCTCTGCAGGACTCGATCCCAGGACCCTGGGATCATGACCTGAGCCAAAAGGAGACCCTCAACTGACTGAGCCACCCTGACACCCCTGTCTTTCCTTTCTGCATGTCTGCCTGGTGGACTTCAAGCTCTTGTTTCAAAAGCAAAGACAGTAGTCTTCTGGAGACGATTCAACCAACTCTCATAATTATGTAAAACTAATCCTCTGCAGTAAATCCCCTTATGTTTTAATATAATCTTTCTGCTTCTCTGGTTGAACCGATACAGAGTTAATGCATTACTTTGCTTTTACCACTGTTTTATTCTTGCCAAAGTTTTACTAGTATTTCACCTCCAAGCACCAACATCAGAACTTTTTTTCTTTTTCTTTTTTCTTTTTTCTTTTTTTTTTTTTTTTGCCAGTATTCTGGAAATTTTAGTCAGGTCTTACAATGATCCTGCATATAATGGCCAAGGAAAGAAACAATAGGTAGCAGAGAGCTAAATTCACCACAAATAGGGAGAAGCTCTTTCAGTATATACAGGGCTTTTGCTTTCTATTAAGAACACTTATGTGTTCTACAAGTAAATGAGAGAAAAACTAAAAATCTGTCATATTGAAAGATCAAATACTAAGATTTGGACTTAGCATTCATTAATATTAGCCTGCAAGAATTGCTTGCTGGCAAAATTTTGGTTAAGGACAGAAAATGATCATTTTAACCAGCTAATAATGCTGTTATCCACACAATTTAGTACAACATACTTGTAGGAACGATCTCTGCATAAATATTTTTGAATTCAAAATCTAAAAGCAGATTACAAGTGTGCCCAGGTGGCTCAGTCAGTTAAGTGTCTGCCTTCAGCTCAGGTTGTGATCCCACAGTCCCAGCCTGCTTCTCCCTCTCCCTCTGCCTAATGCTGCCCCTGCTTGTGCTCTCTCACTCTTCCTCTCTGTCTCTAAAATAAATAAATAATATCTTCAAAAAAATAAAAATAAAAAATAAAATAAAAGCAGATTAAATATAGAACAAAATCTGAGGCCATATCTTTCTATTAAAGCCAACACTAACAATGTTGTTTTAGCAAACCATAATCTAGAAGACATGAAATGAATTTTGTCAATTTAATATTGGTTTTGTGCCTTTTATGTAATTCTGATATTTATTATGGTCTTACAGTTTTATAAGAACTATAAGTAAGTTATAAGCAAAGTTTAAATCTCTATTTTACCCACATTTAAGCAACATAATTATAGAAGTCATTTCTGTCAACAAATAAAACATTAATAAGAATTTCATTTTTCTCTAAAATGGTAGTTTTCAACCTCACTGACACATTATAATTACTTGGGGTCATTTCCAGTGATTCTGATTTAATTGGTCTAAGTTGAGCACTGGCTTCTAGGTCATTTCAATCTTTCAGTAACCAATAAAAACAATAGGAAAATAATAAGGATATGCATTTGAACAGCATTGTTAATCAAATTGTCATTATTAGACTTTACAGAACATTACATCTGACAAATGTAATTTTTTTTCAATTGCATCTGGAATCCTCACTAAGATAAATCACATATAGGGACATTAAAATAAATCTCAACAAATCATAAAATGATTGGAATATTTCATAATATAAGTTCTAACCACAACATAATTACCTTAGAATTTAGTGACAATAGCACATTTGAAAAATTCCCAAATATTTAGAAATTAAACAAGATACCTTAAAATAATAATTGTGCAAAAAGTAAATTGCAAGATATGTTAGGAAATGTTTTTAACTAACTTTAACTCGTGCTGTAATGGAAATACAGCATATCAGAATTTGTGAGATGCAGCCAAAGTAGCACTTGAGGAAATTTTATAGCTTTGAATACTTATTTTAGAGAAGAAAAAGATGTTTTAAAATCCATTATCTTTATTTCTATCTTAAGAAGCTAGAAATGAAAAGGAAATTAAACCCAAAGAAGGAAGAAAAAAGAAGATAATAAAAGTAAGAGCATAATTCAGTGTATTGTTGTTCTTTTAAAACATTAATAAATTGAACACTCCCAAGTAAGACTCATGAAATTTTTTAAAGAGAGAAAAAAATTATCACAAGCAGGAAGAAAATAAAGATTATCTCTATATATCCTAAAGGCGATAAAGGTAAAATAAATAATGATTATGAACAACTGTTTGTAATTAAATTTGACAGCTCCAATGATGAACAAATTACTTTAGAAACACAAATTACCAAACTTACTCATAAGAAATTTAAAAAAAAATCTAAACAGCCTTATATTTAGTAAAAAAAAAAAAGAAAGAAAGAAAGAAAGAAAGAAAGAAAAAGGAATTCATAATTAAAAACTTTATCAAAAAGAAAACATCAAAATACTTATAGTGGATAGTGCTATTAAATATTTAAGAGTAAAATAATACTAAACCTAAGAAAAATCCGGGACACTCTTTTTTTCTAAAAAGTCGGCATAATTTTGATACCAAATCCTGAGAAAGTCATTACAGAGAAATGAAAATCACCGACTAATACTCTTTTGAATATAAATAGCAATAAAAAATTTACTAAATATCAGCAAACAAGTTAAGCAATAAATAAAAAATAATAATACATTATATAGCTAAGCAGTGTTTATCCCAGGTGGTCAGGTTGATTTTGCATTCAAAAATGTATCAATTTATCACATTAAGTGACTAAAGGAGGAAAAAGTTATCTCGATAGATGTAGAAAAATCATTTGATAAGAAATCAATGTCCATCCAGGGTAAAAACAGAAAACTAGGAACAGAAGGGAACTTTCTCAGTATGATAAAGGATATCTACAAAAGCCTTACCAGTAATATTATATATAATGGTAAAATTTTGAACATTTCCCCAAAAGATCAGAAATAAGGCAAGGGTACCTGTTCTTACTCCTTCAAATCAACATTGTAAGGTATATCCTAACAAATTCAATAAGGAAAAAAATAAAAGAAATAAATATTAAAAAGAAGTGAAACTGCTATTATCCACAAATGTCATGATTATATAGGTGGAAAACTCTATGGAACCTAAATGCAAAGAAAACAAATTTCTCAACTAATAAGCAAATTTTTCAAGATTGCAAGATATAGTGATATAAATACTAGCAGGAAATAATTGCAAACTGCAATGAAAAATTATTCCATGTAAAGTAGCATCATAAAAAATGCAACCTATTTCCACCTCGCACCCACTGAGCATGGGTCCAACTTCTTGGTTGATAGAAATACTGAATACCATGACTGTTATGTTAGTTATATGGATGTACTCATTACTAAACCTTGTTGAATTGTATATTTAAGCCCCGTCCATTTCGTTGTATATAAATTTTACCTCAATTAAAACAAAAATATGTTTAAATCTTTTGTGTGTTTACTGTTTTCTTTATTGACACTGACTGATACCCTCCCCCACCCCCACTGGGTGCCTTGTCTTACTTATCTTTGTTTACTCAATGCTTAAGTGAGAAATTCGTGTTTATAATGAAGACATAAGAAGAGTAGAATAAACCAAAGCAGATGAAATATAATTCAGGCAGATGTCAGAAACTGAATTTTGTCCTGGATATCTTTTCTTTTCTTTTTTTTTTTTTTAAAGATTTTATTTATTTATTCGACAGAGATAGAGACAGCCAGCGAGAGAGGGAACACAAGCAGGGGGAGTGGGAGAGGAAGAAGCAGGCTCATAGCAGAGGAGCCTGATGTGGGGCTCGATCCCAGAATGCCAGGATCACGCCCTGAGCTGAAGGCAGACGCTTAACCGCTGTGCCACCCAGGCGCGCCTGTCCTGGATATCTTTTCATTGCCCTCACTCCTCCTGGGACAGAAGCTTTTACAAGCCAAGTGTTTTGTCTGCAATTCAACCCCAAATCCAGTGTTAATTTTTGTTGTCTTTGTAAATAAGTTAAAAAAAAAAAAACCCAACAACTAGTGAATGGCTAGTATACAAATATACTATCTCTATTAATAATTATAACTGGCACACACAATAACAACCACAATATTGGTATAAAGACTCACATTTTTTTCTAAACCATTGTTTCACTAATGATGTAAATAAAAAGGAAAGCAAATTATTTTGTATCTAGTATCCACTCATAAGGTCATTCATGAATTCATTCACTCACTTAGCATTTGTTAGTATCTATGCTAGATACTAAACTAGAGGTGAGAATATACACATCAATAAGAAACTGTCTTTTCTAAAAATAAACTGGCATTCTAGGTGGGGAAAAAATAAGTAAGCAGACCAATATAAGAATGGCTAGTTGAGCTATGGAAGAGATAGGTACAGACTAACATGGGTTTCTGCTACTTTTTCTGGAAAATATATATACACACCATGTCTGGCCAATTCTTCCAGGCTTCTCTGCCAGAGGCAAGTCTCACCACTTCCCACCTCTTGTCTTCATTCCCCAATCTCAGATTTTTGCTCAAGTGGTGCTCTGTCTAGAAGGTTCTTTCACTGTTTTTCCCTGGCATGTCCTGATCTGCGCTTGGACTAGGTCCAAGTTCTGCCAACCATCTTTCATTGATGTCTCTTCTATCCCTATGGCTCCCATATGCTATCATGTCCTTTCTCTACTTGCTTCACATGAACGTGTCTATGCTGCATTGCATCTTGTATATTCCTAAGAGAGTAGAGACCCATCTCATGCTGAGAGCCTTCTCACAGCATTGCTCCACAGTTGTCACACAGAAGATGCTCAAAAGTAGGTTGTGTTATTAAAAGTAGTGTATGTTATTAATGCACAATTGTTGAACACATGATATACACAAATTACTGATAATTTTTCTTGCTGACGATGGGATAGGTATGATCCAGGCACCTTTGATCTGCTTTCCTTACTTCTGTCCAAACACATACTCTTTCAGCATAGCCGCTACAAATATAATACAAATAGAAGCCATGGCATGCAATTTCTCCACTCAGCAAGTGTGCTGACGTAGAAAACCTATGAAATACAGTTTAGAAACAATGTCTCTCATTCCTGAATTTCTCTGGAGCAGCAATTTGCTAGTGTGTCAATGTCACTGACAACTCATAAAGTATTGACTTGAAGGGTTAAGATGAACACTTTTCTTCTCTCTGGGGGAAAGGGAAATAGGCCTGAATTCCCTCTGGGAAAACTCTTTCCCCTTGCAATGGGATGGAGATAGCCAAAAGATATGTCAGGACTATCCTTGTATAAGTCTAAAAGTTGTGCTTATAATTTGACCCTGGCCACTTCTCAGTATGCAGTGGGCTATAGCCTTGGTCTCAGGCCTAACTACACATTAGAATCTGATTGATTAAATCAGAATTTCTAGGGGTGGGAACAAGGTATTAGCAACTCTTGAAGCTCCCCAAGTGATTTCAATGCACAATCAAATTTAAGAATACGATGGTAGGTATATTTCAGGGGTTTCAGACCTTTTTTTTTTCTTAGATTTTATGTATTTATGTGACAGAGAGACAGCCAGCAAGAGAGGGAACACAGCAGGGGGAGTGGGAGAGGAAGAAGCAGGCTACCAGCGGAGGAGCCCGATGTGGGACTTGATCCCGGAACGCCAGGATCACGCCCTGAGCCGAAGGCAGACGTTTAACAACTGCGCTACCCAGGCGCCCCCCAGACCTTTTTGAATCTAAATTACTTAGGGAGATCTCCAAAACTTCATGCGATGGTTAATTTTATGTGTCAGCTTGACCGGATCATGGAGTGCCCAGATACTTGGTGCAACATTGTTTTGGATCTTTCTGTGAGGGTGTTTCTGGATGAGATCAACATTTGAATCTGACTGAGTAAAGCAAATTGTTCTCCCCAATGCCAGTGTTCCTCCTCCAATCAGTTAAAGGCCTAAAGAGAGCAAAAAGGCTGACCCACCCATGCATAAAAGGGAAAGTCTGACTGACTCTTCAGCCAGGACCAGGGTCTTTTCCTGACTTCTGGCACAAATATTAATGTTGGTTCTTCTTGGGTCTTTGAGACTTCTGGCTTTCAGATGGGAAATTTATACCACAGGCTCTCTGGGTCTCTGGTTGCTGACTACAGATCTTGGTACCTATTAACCTCCGTAGTTGTGTGAGCCAGTTCCTGATGATAAATCTGTGTGTGTGTGGGGGGGGAGGTGGTGGGTGTATGCATACACACATACATATACATACATACATATACATACATACATATACATACATTGTGTTGGTTCTGTTTCTCTGGAGAACCCTGATCAATACACTGTAGTTGTATCTCATTGCCAAAGATTGTGTTTCTACTGGAAAGGCATGGCCCCAGAATTTTGCTGATTTTATTATTATTATCATCATTATTATTATTATTAATCATTATCATCATCATCATCATCATCATCATTATTATTCCCAGATAGTTCTAGTAAGGACAGACTTTGCAATTTGGACATAACCGAATGATCTCAGGCAAGTTACTTAATGTTCTCTATGTTAGTTATTATCTTTATATGTAAGATGAGGATAACTATACTACCTTATGTAGTTATAGTACATTGCATTGCAATGTAAATGGTAGAGTGCCTGGTCCATGGATATTAGGAACATTTATTTTCCCACATATGTGTGCAATTGGCAAAATATTTTTCCATAGTAAATGTTCAGTATTGATTTTAAATATAACTAGAAAATATTTCCAAGCATCACTGATTTAATTACCTTCAGAGTACAATTTGAGACTTGTATGTGCCCCATAGCAATACTTACATACTTTTTGCCTGTCTGTCCATTCATGACCCAAGCATTGACCCGGTGCAGATAGGCCTTGATCCAACAAACCGAAATCTCTTAATGTGTTTTTGCCTGTTTCTAATTTCTTCCAGTTACTCACCTGAATTTCTTCAGACATTTCAAAGAAACAGGTGGTAACAGCAGTTACTAAGTAACATGAGACAAGATTTTACCAAACACCACTTGTTGAATATACTTGGTCTGATTTTAAACCTCTGTTTCTTGTTCATGCCATTATACTATCATCCGAAATTTGAAATTCCTTAAGCAATACATTTGACCCTAGAACACTGAAATATTTGAGAGTCCCCATTGGCTACATAGTCTCCTCTTATACAAATTCATCTTTGTTACCTTTGTTACCTTTAAAACATTTGGAAATGAGCTCCTAGGTAAAAAAGTGCTAGCATGTTTATAGCCATAAATTAATGAGTGTTTAAGAGAGGTTTTCTATAATGATTATTTCAGGTTATTTAAATATCACTTTTACTTTAAAAGATTGCTTTACTTGAATCTGAAACCTCAGTAAAGGCAAATAACTCAAGCAGTCTAAGCAGCAAGTATGATGCAGTTATAATTATCTGAATATGTTAACATTTAGGGAACAGTCAGGCGCATTACTGGCCTTTGGAAAATAGAATGCTTCATGTAGACACTAATTAATCAATAAAATCCTAATTGGATTCTATTAAGTATTGGAAACGACATTTCAGCTTAAATATTCCATGTACAACTCTGACCCATTCCCAAGCAGCAATAAAAGCCAATTAGGGTGGTATTCAAATTACAATTATGAATGCTATCACCATCCTCATCTACATTAATATTACAACAATTAAAAAGAACACAGTAAGGAATGAATCAGGCAAGTCTCCTGCACAGATGCCTCACTTTGGGGCTATTGTTGAGAAATTCAATAAAACACAAAAGTGGCTTTTAAAGAGCATGAGCTTTGGAATTAGAAAGCCTGAGATAATATCCATCACTACTAATTGTGTATGTATCTGAGACCAATGTCTCCTTCTGTGAAATGGGAATAACAGCAGCCTTTTTCAGAACTATGTTGAAGATTAGAATTGGTGCATACATGTATTCCAGCAGAGAGCTATGCACATGGAATCCTACAGAAAATGGCAGATCTATTCCAGAATACTGAGGTCTGCATTTATGGAATTTTTGGAAGAAACCCAAGATTTATCAGAACTCATATGCCATTTTTATTGCAAGAACACATTTTATTGCAGTCCCCAAAGATTATGTTCCAATCTCTGCTTGAACACCTTTATTGCTTCAGAATTTATTTCCTCTTGGTGTACCACAGTTTCATTGTTAGCGTTTTTAGAACATGCAGAAATTGACCTCCTTATTGACTCCCATTGGACCCAGCTCTACTATCAGGAATAACATATACCATATTGAAATCCTTTTCTAGATGAATTGTTCAAGAAAAAAAGATCATGTGTCTGATAGCATAGATTCTGGCGCTAAACTGCCTTGGTTCAAATCCTAGTCCTACAGGTGACCAGCTGTTGACCACGGGCCTATTAAATTCTCTATGCTTTAGTTTTCTCACCATTAAATTTGGATAATAGTTAAAACTCTTGCATGTGTTGTGAACATTAGCTATCACTGCATTCCTATTTTTCTTTTCATACTCGCAAACACTCCTTGTAGGTTATTATGTACAAGCCTTTTCAAGGCCCAGTCAATCTTGCTTAGATGCCAGTTTAAACATAAAACCCCTGTTAAATTAATCATTTTGATGCACATCTTGGTAAGATGTGTTACATCTTTCTAGATCTGCATGATCTGGAACAAAATCTTTTTTTTCCCCTGTACAAGTGAGAAACAGAGTCTTAGAGGTAAGGCAACTTGCCCATAGTCACCTAGCTTGTATGTGGAAGGCCAGGGATTACACACTGCAGGTGCCACGGCCCAGGCTCTTCCAGGATTTGCTACACTCTCTCAGCATCCACCACAGTAAATAAAGGAAGAAAACCAAAAGGGATGAGACCAGAGTTGATGGAAGCTGAGACTTGGCCACTGTAACAGTACAAACCAGGCCTAATGGACATTCCAAAATGACTATCTGGTAGCAGCCACGATGTTCAGACAGAAATGCTCAGAAATCAGGCAGCAAAGTCATGCTATTTCTCCTGGGAAAGGCAGAACTTGATTGTAGATATGGTGTTGTGATACAGGCAGCTGAAAATGGTCTATTCACAGGGCACAAAGTGTATGAGCATATTAGCAACCAGACAAGACAAACACAGTTTAGCAGTGACATTCTGGAAAATTTGCCTTTATTCAGTGGATTCAGTGGATGAATTTCATAGTCAAATTTTTAGATACAGTGAACAATTTGACTATAAATACATTTGGGGTAGCACAGGTCTTATGATGGCCCTCAAATCATACTATATAATTAGTCACCACTTTATTTTTAATATTATTTGTGGGATTAGTCCTCATTCCAAGACAAAGAGGGCTGGTGCTACCCAGGGGCTGCTACCTGAGTTAAGACTTGTTTTAAAACATAGACTACTTGGGAAGAAACATTGTAAGATGTGACCTCAAGATGGTATAGACTGACTACTCTGTAGACCTAGAATGTCATCTTGAATTATTTCCCTAGCAAATAATTAGATAGATCCTAGATTCAAATCTCTTTGTTCCAAATCTCAGGTTTTGTTGGCAATTTTTTCCATGATGTAAATTAAATGAAGTTCTCAAGATCGAAATTATTTTATTGAGATATCTTAAAATTTCCTTATAATAATAAGCTAAATTTCAATAATTTAGTCTTGTAGACTTTCTATATTTCAAATGAATTCTAATTTAAAAG
Organism: Ursus arctos; assembly: GCF_023065955.2. Taxonomy (NCBI): domain Eukaryota; kingdom Metazoa; phylum Chordata; class Mammalia; order Carnivora; family Ursidae; genus Ursus; species Ursus arctos. The sequence continues at coordinate 5,810,361 of NW_026622763.1, read as the reverse complement.
GCCACTAAATAACTGTATGATTCAATTTATATGAAATATCCAGGATAGAAGCATTCATATTAACAGAAGGAAAATCAGTGGTTATCACTGATGGTGGGGAGCGGTAACAGGGAGAGATTGACAATGAGTAGCAGGCTTCCTTTTGGGGTGATGAAAATGTTCTTGAACCAGATGTAGTGATGATTGTACAACATTGTAAATTTACTAAATGCCACTAATGACAAATTTTATGTTGTATATGTTACAAAAAATCATAAAATTGTTTTAAGAATGTCTCATCCTATGGAAGTTAGTAGGATTACATGGGGAAAAAACTGGGGACAAAAAGAAACTTTTGCTCTAATCCTGCCTCTACCACTTACTAGCTACAAGCAGATGGAGTCCCCTGAACCACATGTACCACATAAGCTTCCTGTAGAATCAGCTAATGCAGATGAAACACGCACAGTATTTAATGTATAGTAGGTGCTTGGTAATGGTCACATAGTCATGGGTTCTCCAAGGTGACATAATAGGTAAAAGGATAGTGATTTAGAGGTTGGTTTTATTGTAAGGAAATTTGCTATAAATGTGCAGAAGTGATTCCCAGGAGCCTGGTTCTGGTTTACTCACATTAGTCTACGAAGTTTTAGTCTTTTATTTCTCCCTGGGCTGGAATTCAGTGCAAAGAATATTTTGACAAATAAAACCAACAATGGAAAACATTGACTATACAAATTATTGAACTTTTGGGGCTGATAACAATAATCCTGCTTAAAAAAAATAAGCTGTGAAATAAAAGATCAATTGACAAAAACCAGATGAATATCAGCTGAAAATACACCTGATAATTATAATAGCTAACACATTCAGCATTTACTAAGCTTCCAGCATGGTCCTAAGGGAGATTTTATATATAAAAATATAAATATATAATTTATATATGTATATATACTATACATATACTGTGTGTGTATATACATACTATATATACATATATATATATATATAGTACTATGTCATCATTCCATTTAATAACTTAAAAAACTGAAGCAAACTGAGTTATTCTTTCCGCATTATATTACATATAGTAAGGTGCTAAACCAAGATTATAAATTGAAACCAAGAGCCTCCAGTGACTCTGGTTTTAACCACCACACAATAGTCACCTCTTCAATCTATACATCTGAGTTTAGTGTTGCTAGAGACATTTTTAACTTGTATGTTTATAAAATTTGTTTACTGATACATTAAAGCACAAGGTATAAAGAGAACTTCGTATAGTAGTTAACTCATTCATAGCCATCTATAATAAGCCATATTTTTTTCATTCAGTATAAATTCCTAATTTTTCCTAAGTTAGGAACTTACAAGAAGTTTTGTTATGGACAATGGAAATATTGCATTAGGAGTTTAGCTTTTTCACAGATTTTTTTCTTCTTCTAGAGATTCCGATATTCTTTTCATGCAGAAAAGCATACAAAGGTTAGAAGCCAATTGAGAAATCAAGTACCATGTTAATTATCTTGGAGAAAACTCAATAATCTTCCAAAAAGCAGATTGTACCATTTAGGATATCATCGAGTAAAAGTTGCAGATTTTGCTATAGAAATTGGCTTAAATTGTAGGGATTTTATTGCCTCACATAATAAGTCATGAAGGAAGGGTAAACAGAAGAGGGAATGAACCATGAGAGACTGTGGACTCTGGGAAACAAACTGAGGGCTTCAGAGGGGAAGGGGGTGGGGGATTGGGATAGACTGGTGATGGGTAGTGAGGAGGGTGCATGGTGCACTGGGTGCACTGGGTGTTACATGAAATTATGAATCATGGAACATTACATCAAAAACTAAGGATATACTGTATGGTGACTAACATAACATAATAAAAAATTATTATAAATAAGAAAAAATAAGTCATCTTGAGCTAGGTTATACTTGGGACAAGTACAAAAGTGTAGAGGCTCAATATTATCTTCTGGGACCTGGGTACTTTCTTTCCTGCTTCTGCCATAATCCTCAATGGTTTGGTTTTCATTTTGAGATATGTTGCTTCTTGGTTGTAAGATGACAACTTCACCTTAAAACATCATATCCTAACACAATTGTGTTAGGTCTACACACTAAAACCTAAAAGGAGCAGAGAATAATTTTTTTCAAGCATTCCTTTAATTTTATTTAATAAGAATAACATTTCCAGTAGCCTTGGAAAAGACTTCTTTTGTCTCATTGGCCAGAACTGGATCCCATGGCTACCTCTAACAAGGAAACTGAAAAAGAGAATAAATAACATTATAACCTACTATAGTAGAAGGAATTCTGCTAGTAAAAAGAAGTGTGAGGAAGTATTAAAATGTAGTTTTTATTATTACTTAGGTAAGATGAAGGCAAAAGATCAAAGGATGACTATAATTGAAAAAATAGTTTGTTACTCACAATATCTAAGAGGTGGGGTCATGCTATATCATGCAAGACTACATGGAAAAGCACCAGGGTTGGTCAGGAGTCAAGGGTAGTTAGGAGAAAATGTGAGCAAGAGGCTTTATTGTGGTTTTCCTGGAAAAAGAAGGGCAAGGCAAGTTAAACAAGCTTGGGATTGGCTATGTTAAATAATTTCAACATGCTCTTGGGCTTAGAGGCTCATCCTAGTTGTGTGCTACTTGGCCCTGGAGTGATAAAGAGAACATTGTCTCGGAGTGTGAGAGTCCAATAAAGTAAGATGGGGTGGAAAGCCTGTAGGCTCTGGATTGGTTAGTCTGTATGTGAAAGGTATGCTCCTGGGCACATTGCTTGCCATCTTTAGAAATTTATCTAATCTTGAAAGGGACAGTCTCTCTTCAGTCACTGAAGCCCCAGATACTAAAACATTAAGAATGCAAAAAATAAAACCTCCTAACAAAGAAAATCCCAGGACCAGATGACCCCACGGTGATTTCTACCAAACATTTAAAGAAAAAATAATGCAAATCCTTTTCAAACTCTTTGAAAATAAAGCACTCTCAAACTCATTGAATGATGCCAGCATTACCCTAATACCAAAACCAGAGAAGGACACCACAAGAAAAGAAAGTTACAGGACAATATCCCTGATAAATATAGATGCAAAAATTCTCAACAAAATTCCAGCAAACTAAATTCAAACTAAAAGGATTATACACCATGATGTAGTGATATTTATCTCTGAGATACAAGGATGGTTCAACATAAACAAATCAGTACATATAATACACCACATTAATAGAATGAAGGATAAAAATCATATTATCCCCTTAATAGATACCAAAAAAAAGGAATTTGATAAAATTCAACACCCTTACATGAAAAAAGACCTCAACAAATTGGATATAGAAAGAACATAACATAAAATGTTGTATATGAAAAACCCATGGTCTATATACCAACATTGAAAACCTGAAAGCTTTTCCTCTAATCAGGAAGAAGACAACAATGTCCACTCTCACCACTACTATTCAGTATTGTCCTAGACTAGCCAGAGAAATTAAGGAAGAAGAAAATGCAATCAAATTGGAAGGGAAGGTGTAAAATTGTCTCGATTTTCAGATTACATGATCTTGTATGTAAAAAAACACCAAAGGTGCCACCCAAAAACTTTTAGAACTAATAAATTCAGTAAAGTTGCAGGACATAAAATAATGATGCAAAAAATCAGTTCTGTTTTTATACACTAACAGAAATATCTGAAAAAGAAATAAAGAAAATAATCTCATTTACAAGAGCATCACAAAGAATAAAATATTTAGGAATAAATTTAACCATAGAGGTGAAAGATTAAGGCATGGAAAACTATAAAAATTTGATGAAAGAAATTTAAGAAGACACAAATAAATGGAAAGATATCCTGTATTATTGATCAGAAGCATTAATATTGTTAAAATGTCCATTCTATCCAAAGAGCTCTACAAGTTCAAAAAAGCTCTATCATAATTCCTATGTCATTCTTCACAAAAATAGAAAAAAACAATCCTAAAACTTGTATGAAACCTCAAAAGACCCTAGTAGCCAAAGCAATCCTGAGAAGGAATAACAAAGCTGGAGGCATCATACTTTCTGATTTCAAACTGTACTACAAAGCTATAGTAACCAAAACCATGTAATACTGGCATAAAAACAGACACATATAACAGAGAGCCCACAAATAAACCCATACATATACACTCGCCTAATATTTGACATGGGAGCTGAGAATACTCAATGGGGGAAACATTGTCTTTTCAGTAAATGGTGTTGTGGAAACTGGATATACACATGCAAAAGGATAAAGTGGGCCCCTATCTTACATCAGTCACACACACACACAAATTAACTTGAAATGGATTAAAGATTTAAATGTAAGACCTGAAACCCTAAAACTCTTTAAAGAAAATATAGAGAAAACTCTCCTTGACATTGGTCTTGACAACAATTTGTTAGACAAGACAATAAAAGCACAAACAACAAAAGCAAGAATAAATAAGTAGGACTACATCAAATTTAAAGGCTTATGCACAGAAAAGAAACAACGGAACAAAGGGGCTCTGGAGTGGGAGAAAATATTTGCAAGTCATATATCAAGAGATTAATATTCAAAATATCTCAGGAACTTATACAACTCAATGGAAAAAAATTAAAAATGGACAGAACATCTGAATAAACATTTTTCCAAAGAAGATAGACAAATGAACAACAGGCTCATGTAAAGGCACTCAACATCACTAATCAGCAGCAAAACCATGAAAAGATATCATGGTATACCTGTTAGAATTTTATTATTATTATTATTTTTATATATATAATAATTTTTTATTATATTATGTTAGTCACCGTACAGTACATCCCTAGTTTTTGATGTAAAGTTCCATGATTCATCGTTTGTGTATAACACCCAGTGCACCATGCAATACGTGCCCTCCTTACTACCCATCACCAGCCTATCCCATTCCACCACCCCCTTCCCTCTGAAGCCCTCAGTTTGTTTCCCAGAGTCCATAGTCTCTCATGGTTCATTCCCCCTTCTGTTTACCTCCCCCTTTCTTCTTCCCTTCCTTCTCCTACCGATCTTCCTACTTCTTATGTTCCATAGATGAGTGAAACCATATGATAATTGTCTTTCTCTGCTTCACTTATTTCACTTAGCATTATTATTAAAAATAAAAGGATAAAAAATCCCGGCAAGGATGTGGAGTAAAGGGAACTTTTGTGTACTTTTGGTGGGAATGTAAATTATTGGTTCAGCCACTATCGGAAAACAAGATAAAGATTCCTCAAAAATGTAAAAATAGAGCTACCATATAATCCAACAGTCCCACTTTGGGGCATACAACTAAAGAAAATGAAATCACTATCTAGAAAAACTATCTACATCCCCATGTTGTTCATAGCACAATATCCATGACATGGAAACAACTTAAGTGTCTGTTGACAGATGACTGGATAAAGAAAATGTGAGATAAAGAAAAATGTATATATACACAAAATATTATTTAGCCATAAAACAGAAGGAAATCATAGCATTTGCAGCAACCTGGACAGAACTTGAGGGCATTATGCTAAGTGTAATAAGCCAGAGAGAGAGAGACAAATATTGTATGGTATCACTTATATGTGGAATCCAAAAAAATAAAAAAACAAAAAACAAACTCACAAAAACAGAGGTAGAATAATTGTTGCCAGGGGCTGTGGGGGTAGGGAGGATAGTGAGGAAAATGGAGAGATGCTGGTCAAAATGTACAAACTTACAGTTATGAGTAAGTTCTGGGATCTATTATTCAGCACAGCGACTACAGCTAACAGTATTTATTATATATTTGAAAGTTGCTCAAAGAGTAGATCTTAATGTTCTCACCACACACAAAAATGTAATTGTGTGAAGTTACAGATGTGTTAACTAACCTTGTTGTGGTAATAATTTTACATTATATACATATATCCAATCATCATGTTGTACCTTAAACTTACACAATGTTATATGTCAATTATATATCAACAAGGTTGTGGGGAAAAATACAGAAAATTAGGAAAATAGAGTTAATTCAGAGGAAAATGACCTTTGGTAGTCTAGTAATCTGTGTTAAATATTGTAGGTCTTAGGGTCATGTGAGGCTTTCTACTACCTCCTCAAGTCTAATCCAGAATGCCTATGAATACCACAGACAGTCTGTCAGAATACTAATGAATTAACAAGTTGCTGCCTACAGACAGTGCCTAGCTGGCTTGGTTTACCTACCAGTTTCAGAGGGTCTCCCCTTGTCAATTTGAACCCTTCCCAGATATTCTTTTCTGAAGCAACAGAATGCACAAAAATGTTCTTTATATCTGAGCACCAGATGTGAAAGGAAAAAGGACAGATCCCAATTCTTGTCATAAGGGAATGGACTCTCAATGGGGTCCAAAGAATGGTCTGGGGAGAATTTGATTAAGTGATGAAGGGAGTCTGGGAAGCTGGCAGAAGGAAGTAGCATTCTCCTAACAGAGTAGTGCACTTAATGGGAATTGTTCTTTTTGATTGATTGGTGTCAGGTGTTGGTCAATTCTTTTGATCCTCCACTGTGAGCACCTTTCTGTTTTACCTCATTTCAGTCAGAAAAAATGCCATCCATGAAGTAAAACAGTTACTGCCCCCTGAAGAAAGGGCCTGGTCTTTGCATATGGAAATGCTGCAGGTTCATTTTCAAAGCAAGTCTCCATCCCTTGATTCTCATGGGGCCATACATCTTTCATTGTGCTCTAAAAATTGTTGATGGCTTGCATTTTTGAAGGCCCTGACACTGTCTTATGATTTCCTGCTTGGCTCCTGCGTTTCTGTATCAATGACGGATATTTGAGGTAGGGATGTGAATTATAAGGAACTCTTTTTCTTGAAAAAAAAAATTCTGGTTGATGTCTAAGAAGAAAATTAACCCGTATCCTCCTTGAGTAGAGCCATTACACATCCTCTGTGCTGCCATTAAGTGTCATCTGCTAGGTCTCCAAAAATGAATGGGGGCATTAACAATTAATCAATATAGGCCCTCCCTGGCATCTAACTACTGATAATACAAAGTTGGAAATTAATTGTAATTGCTTTCCTAAGATCTTAGTCTAAGGAGACTCACATATAATTAAGTAAGCATGATGTAGTATGAATTGATGAGAGAAAAACTCTCCAAAAGCCTGATATACAAGGTAAGCCATTTTAGATTTCTTTCTAAGTCAGCATGACTGTACATAAACTTCGTTCAAACCAAAAGCCTCATGTATAGCCTACCAAACATGCATTGTACATCTGCTGTGTGAATGAGTAGCCTAAAGGAAAACCACCTTGTCCTTAAGATATTGATCAATGTTTCTACTACCTGCATTCCTTGATGTTAAAACTCATGATTCCTGCCTATATGATAATTTATAATTTTTGAGCTTATACAAGATGTAAAAAAGTATATATCCCTGTAGAAACTGTTCATTGGAGCACTTCCTTCCCTGTGAAGAGCATATTTCCCCGACAGCTTTCCTAATTTGAGCCCAAATAAAAGTCTCTATTTTCTTTTAATATTAGACTTCTTTCTCTGGGAAATTTTTACATGAACAGAGTTAGATATGAACAAAGTAGAGCAGAGGCTACAGGAGTGTTAGATCCTGTCTGAAGATTCAGAGTAGCCCTCACGTTCCTGTATTTCCTGTAGCTCAGCTTCATGGTGGTGACTCCTGTTGAAAAAGAAAAGCAGAAAGCCCAAATGGAGTCATTTCCCAGCCATCCCACCCCCCACCCCCAGGATAGCAAATTACAGTTTCAACCTATCCCAGGAATGTGATATTTTGTGAATCTAAAATGTCCTGATCAGCACTAGTGGGGTCATCTGCAGGGTAAAAAATCCTGTCCCTCAGCAAGATTCCCCAAAAAGAAAGCATCATGGCCTGAAACAATCCTTTCTTTTCTTTTGCTCATAACTTCTTGCCTTACTCAACTTCCTATAAAAAATTTATTTTTGATACAATGCCTCAGCACATCTCTCTACTTGCTAGACGGAATGCTGCATGATTCATGAATTGCTTAATAAAGTCAATTAGATCTTCAAATTTACCCAGTTGAATATTATTTTTAATCACTGGTCATCTACCCAGCCCTTCCAGAGTAGTAGAAAAGATACAAAATTGCTTAAAGCCAAATTATAAGTCTCCAATCTAAACTTCTCCAAAACAGTTGTACAAAAATACATTATAGATTAGACAGATAATTGATAGATGATAGATAGATGATAGATAGATAGATAGATAGATAGATAGATAGATAGATAGATAGATAGATAGATATGGGTCTGGTTATGTCAACTGCTCATCAGCTAGCCTCCAAGACCTGACCTTTACTGTCCACCTATTTGTACTCACCAACCTTAGACCCACATTTTTCCTTAAGCTCCTCTTTCCAGCTTATTTTATAAATCAGGCAAAACACCCGATGTGCAGAGCATCCTGTGATGGGAACCAAGACTACCCCTTAAGCAATAACAACTGCCTAAATGAGGATCTCTGGTAGCCCAGACCACCCAGACCAGTTAGAGCTCAACCCCTGACTCACACCTGCACAGAGAGAACACGGAGTGACCCATGGAGTGACTGACAGTTAACTTTAACCCATTGTAATGCCAACATCTCCACACAAAGAGGAACACAAACTTCCAGGCACATATACCACATTACGCCCACCTCTACATATTATGACAAGGCTCTTCTTTCTAAATATTCATCCTCACTTTAAATAAAAGGAGCCCATCCACACTTGCTCAGGGAGTCACAGCTTTGGAATGAGACCACACCCCCAGTGACCTTATTTTTTTTTAAAAGATTTTATTTGTTTAACAGAGAGCACAAGCAGGGGAGTCGCAGGCAGAAGGAGAGGGAGAAGCAGGCTCCCTATTGAGTAAGGAGCCCAAATGTGGGGCTTGATCCCAGGACCCAGGGTCCAGGATCATGACCTGAGCCGAAAGCAGTAGCTTAACCAACTGAGCCATCAAGGTGCCCTCCCTGCGACCTTATTTGCTGCAAATCCTTGATTAGATTTCAAGCCTGGAATAATCCTTCATGGTCCTCAGTTTTGTCCTCTGGGCTCTTGGTTTTGCCCTCTGAGTCATCCTTTCTTTTTTAAGGGCACACATTGTTTGCAGATGACTAGTTTTATTAGCCTGCTTCCGACCACTGTGATCAGCCCTAGTCCATAGGTATTCTTCAATAGCAGACTGATGAGAATAGAGTAGGAACAAAGTAGGGAGATTGACGTTTAGATTATTTTTGGAATCAAATAGACCCATAGTTACAGTTGTTGTTGCTTACTGAACTCACCTCTTGTGAGTTGTGGTCCTGACTTACTTACTTAATCTCTTGGATCCTCAGTTTCATCATCTCTAAAATGAGAATACTATTACCAATCCCATAGCATTAGTAGAAATATTAAATAAAATAATGCCTTATTATTATATAATGTGATTAGCACAGGTCCCAGGATTTGATCAGTTCATGGAAATTACATCTTGCTATTTCTTTCATTCTTTTTCTCTTTGTTTTCTGTTATTATGAATTTCAAATTTCCCATCTTGGCTATATATTGTAATCACCTTAGAATCCTTTGAAAATACTGAAACAGTAGCCCCGCCCTTAACTGTAGTTCCAGTTTCTGTGATTTCAGTTACCTGTGGTCAACCACAATCTGGAAGCAGATGGTCCTTCTTCTGAAATGCTATCAGAGGTCAATAGTAACCTAACATTACATCACAACACCTACATCATTCATCTAATTCATCTCAGCATGTAGGCATGTAATCATCTCACATAATTACAAGAAGGGTGAGTACAGGACAATGAGATATCTTGAGAGAGAGAGAGCACACTCACATAGTTTTTATTACAAATATTGTTATAATTGTTCTATTTCATTATTACTTATTATTGTTAATCTCTTACTCTGCTAAATCTATAATTTAAACTTTATCACAGGTATGCACATATAAGAAAATGTATAGTATATGTCAGGTTCAGCACGCTTTATGGTTTCAGGCATCCACTGGGGTCTTAGATTGCATCCCCTGCAGATGAGCAGTGGGGAGGTGGGGAGTTGACTCTCCTTGGGTTCTACCCCCAGAGCTGCTGATTTAATTTTTCTGGGATCTGGCCTGGACTTTGGTTTTTCTAAAATTCTCCAGGAGATTTTAACATGCAGGTACAGTTGAGAATCAGTGTAAGACTTTGTAAATGACCACCACCTTCACATTCACACAACCTTCCCCTTGCGCCCACCCCTAGGGGGTTCATGTATATGCAGAGTAGGACTGACCCAAGGAGTGGACTCTATGGAGCTCCTTAATGCCTTTCTCCAGAACAGCCCCTCTTAAGCCACCTCAGATACTCCAAATATCTCTAATCTAGTAAATTTTTTAGGACATCCTGTCAAGATTTTTGTTGGCTTTGTTGAGTTTTGTTGGGATGGAGTACTTACTCCCATAATGTCATGTATGTGGTCCATGCCCACTCATTACCAACAGTTTGTCAGGGGAATGAGAGATCTAGAGAGCAGAGGGCAGATTAACTGACCTGAGGACAGAAGGGTGGAGGCAGGCTGGGAGGAACTATGGGTCAGAAGTGAGGGATCAGAGAGAGAGTAGCTTATTTGAGTGCACCTCTGTGAAAGCTGGTGGAGCCAGGAGATATCTTGAGTGCACCAACCTTGAAAGGAAGGTAGAAGGGATAAGGAAGGAAGGGTGGGAAGAAGAGAGCTGAGAAAAACTTGAGTTCCAAATGGAAGGGCTAAAGGACCCAGAAGCAAAAGAACAGCTTTCCACTGTACTTACATATATGAGACATGTATACAGCGTGCACTGTATTTGTACAGTAACCACACTTTCTTATCTCTTCTAGAGTATAGAGGCCAGCATTCTTTCTATTATTAGGGGAAACAGGAGTCCTGGCAGGGGGACAGAATTCTGATTACACCATCATAATTAATTTTGTTGTTTTATCACTTAAGAGTGTTTAAGGCTTAGTGACTCAGTAGATCTGCAGGCACTTTCTGAACTTAGTCAATGCAAGGCACCCTGCTGAGGTTCTGAGGCATCTGAATACATCCAGTCTTTAGGATTTGTGCCTGAAGGAAGCAGCTGCTGCTCCTATTTCCTACTGGTGACTATGAATTACACTCACTGGGGAGCAGGGGGTGGTGGGCAGTGGAGGGAGAAAGAGATGGGAGTCAGGGAGCCTGCAACTCGCAGGCCATGTAGACTGGATTACATCATTCTCTCTCTGATATACATCAAGCTAGATCTTTCCCTCCCAGTGCTGACATTCCCAGATTCTATGACGCTGTGCTCATAAATTCAACAGTATGAAGAGAACATTGATCCACATTGTTTGGAGAATCTTCAGGAAAAATCACCAAAAGTTTCCTGAAAAATTTAACAGCCATGGAATGACTCCCTCCCGTTGAGGGGATCTGTTTAGAATTCTAGATACAATTGTTGGACAGGAAGTTATACAAGGAGACTCTGAACTTCTTCCTATAACAAGGACATATAGGGGAACATACAACAGAAGTCCCTTACAAGCTCCCTTTTGTTTATAAATTGTCCTTTTGGGTCCCAAATGCAGCTGAAGAAAGCTGTGTTGGGATTGTAGACCTAGGCAGGGTTTGTAACTGAATGTGACCTGAAATCTTACGCTGAGGGAAGCTGATTAAAGGATACCTTCCCCTTGGCTTTTTGAAGAAATTTCCTGGGGCTTGGCTGTGAGTCACAGGTTGGTCTTGTTTCTGCCCTTCTCCAGGCAAGCGGTGCCACCTTGGTGACAAGGACTGTTTGGGTGATTGATACCACCTCTCTTCAGGATGAGGCAAGGACTGTACTAGCAATTTCCAGCTTTTTCAGTCCATTGCTTTTGATGTACCGTCTCTACTTCATTATGATGTATAATACAAAAATCTGCACACATTTTGCCCAGAAAACATAGGTTTCCTGACTGTTGGCCAGAACCAGGGCCAATATCAAAAGCCCTCATTTGTTTGATGGCAGCAGAGCCAAAAAGCAGCATATGCTTCTCAAGTCTGGTTTCCTTTATATGCCTCTGTACCCTGGTTATTCCTTTGAGTGAAATTCTCACCCATTTCCCCTATCTGGAAGTCCCGTCCCTGAGTTTAGAGTAGTGTCATTCATGTAACTGATCAGGAATGATTTCCCAGTTGGTTATCCCAGAGATGAGATCACTCAAACCCTTCTTTAAGAAAAGAAAGCCTTCAAAATTTAATACAAAGGCATAGTAATCAAAACATCATGGTCTGGCATAAAGACAGACAGATAAACCAATAGAAAAGAACAAATAACCCAGAAGTAAAGCCTTGCATATATGCTCAAATAATTTTCTACAAGAGAGCAAAGGCCATTCAACGGGGAAAAGACAGGCTTTTACACCAATGGTGCTGTAAAACTGGATATTCCCACACAGAAGAGTGAAGTTGGGCCCTTACTTTACACTAAAAACAAAAATTAACTCAAAACGGGTTAAAGACCAAAATGTAATGGTTAAAACTATAAAACTCTCAGAAGAAAACATAAAGGAAAAGCTTCATAACATTGGATTTTAATACCAAAACCAGTGGCAGTAAAGAAAATAAATACATAAGTTGGATTTAACCAAAATTAAAAGCTTTTGTACATCATAGGGCACTGTCAACATAGTGAATCACAACCTATAGAGTAGGAGAATATATTGCAAATCCTATATCTGATAAAGGATTGATACCAAAATATATTAGCAGCTCCTACAACTCAACAACAAGAAAATAGCCTGATTTAAAAATTACAATTGTACTATATGAGAAATTTAAAATGAAAATGTAAACAGTATACTGTATGTCACTCCTTTACTCAGAATTTTTAAAATTCTTCAGTTTATACTGAAAAAAATCCAAATTTCAAGACGATCTTTCCTCCTTCATCTGCCACTTCTCTCAGTATGTAATCATCTACAGGCAGTTCGTAAATATCTGCATTATTTATGCCTCAGGTTTCACATTTATATTTTTTAAAATAAAAATTTTTCCACCCTTTTTAAAAAATTCACTTGTATTTGCCTAAAAAAATTCCCCAACTACTTCCCAAGGAAGCATCATCTGCAAGTATCTTTCCAGAGTGGGATTCACGTGCATTGAGACAGCACTTTCCTTTTTTTTTTTCCCTTTCTTTCTTCTTTCCTTTCTTTCTTTCTTTCTTTCTTTCTTTCTTTCTTTCTTTCTTTCTTTCTTTCTTTCTTTCTTTTTTTCTTTCTTTCTCTTTTCCTTCCTCCCCTCCTCCCTTCCTCCCTTCCTCCCTTCCTTCCTTCCTTCCTTCCTTCCTCCCTTCCTTCCTTCCTCCTTTCCCTTCCCTTCCCTTCCCTTCCCTTCCCTTCCCTTCCCTTCCCTTCCCTTCCCTTCTCTTTCCCCCACTCTCCTCCCCTCCCCTTCCCTCCTCTTTTCTTTCTTTCTTTCTTTCTTTCTTTCTTTCTTTCTTTCTTTCTTCTTTCTTTTTCAGAAAGGAGATTTGTTGGGGTGCCTGGGTGGCTCAGTCATTAAGCATCTGCCTTCGGCTCAGGGAGTGATCCTGGCATTCTGAGATCAAGCCCCACATCAGGCTCTCTGCTGGGAGCCTGCTTCTTCCTCTCCCACTCCCCCTGCTTGTGTTCCCTCTATCACTACCTGTCTCTCTCTTAAAAAAAAAAAAAGAAGAAAGAAAGGAGATTTGTCTGTTGTAAGAATATATGCCTGAGTGAGATGGGGTGGGGGAGTGAAAGACTGTTAGTGTTGATCTATAAGGACTGATGCAGGCAGGCCAGGTTGAGGACCCAGAGAGGGGTCTTACAGGACCAGCCAACAGGGTCCTTGGCTTCACCCAGGATGGAAATCAAATGTGAGTTAGGAGGAGGTGAAAACAGAGTTTATTGAAGTTATAGAGAGAACAGATTCAGACCAACTGTGTGGGAAAATCAGAAAGGAAAGGAGAATGAGTCTTATCTTTATTGAGGGTCTGGGGGTTTTTATTGAGAACAGTGGCCTGGTGTACATGTTCTCTCAGGTACCCAGGAACAAGGACAAGGTCCAGATGTCCATAATGAGCAACTTATTCTGTGAATCCAGAGGTCTTGATATTGAGATGTTTAGCTCCAGTGGTTTAGATATCACCTATTGTCCTGGAAGACTCCAAAGATACCATTAACTTTTTGTTCCTTACAAGGAAGACATACTAACTAAGGCATGTATAGAGTGGGGTGGGGGTGCAGGTCCTAGCAAGAATAGAAGCAGGAAACAAAGCAAAGGGAAACAAAACAAAACAAAACAGATTTTTCTTTCATGAAGTCCCTTTGGTTTCCCTGTCTCATAACTAGGAATCCAATTCAAGGTGAGAGAGAAAAACAAAAGAAGGACATTCAAAGCAAGAAAAGCCCATGCAAAGTGTCAGGAATGTATGGGCAGTTCAGTATTGCTGGAAATGCACACTGCAGTCTGGGTGGAATGGAAGTAAGAAAGGTGGGAGAGAGGATGGAACTGGGGGTGTGCCTTGGCATAAACTGGACAGAAAGTGCCTGTGAACCATAGACAGGAATTCCAGTGTAAACTTACAGATGGCAAGGGCACAAGCTAATGCTCCCATGAGATCACTTCAGCAATGGCTGGAAAGGTGGATTGAAGAGGAGGTGAGACTCAGGAAGGGAAATCAGCAACCATTCAGTCAAGAAGCACGTATCTGGGAGGGAGGTGAAAATCTGGCTGACCCAAAGGCATCAAATGTGAACTTGGTGTATGTGGTCAAATGGACAGGCCTAAAAACTGACCACCAGTGGGAGACTGAAGTGGAGGCTGGGTGGTAGGCAGTTAGATAGTTGTGTGAGGCTTGGGTCCCAGAAGAAGTGGGGGCAGGGATGGTGAATGTTGGGGGATAGATATCTGAGACCTGCAATTAGGGATATCCTGCCCAGAGGACCAAGGGGAAATCTGACACGGAAGCCATAGGACAGACATGCACAAAAAGAAAAAAAAAATTGCAATTAACATTGCAGTTGGCAAATCCCTGACTTCCCCCAGCTTTCTTAGGGGATGCTGGTAATAAGGTGCACCACATTGAGGAAGGCTATAGGGGATGTCGGAGATCTGTCCTGGCAGCTCTCCACAAAAAAAAACAGATCAAAACGGATGGACCCAAGATGGCACAAGCCATGACAGGAAATCCCTAACCAAATTAAGAAGAAAAGGCAGGCAACCCTGCTTCCTATCCCAAGTAATGACTATTCCATTCCCTAGTAATTTTCCACTCCACAGTTAATAAAAACCGAGGACCAATTCTGTACTGGGCACTTGAATGTTTCTCAAGCTGCCCACTCACCCCTCTTGTGAGTGTACTCAATAAACTCTGCTTGCTTGTGCTTTCTGGTCTCTCACCTGAATTCTTTCTGGTGAGAAGATGAAGGACCTAGGCTATTTCACTTGAGGTGGTAACATCTGCTGGGGTGCTTTCCTAGACCTGCAGCTTAATCACCCTCCACTGAGATGGGTAAAGAGGGTACAGTTTTGTGGGGCTGGCAGAAAAAGGCTAACATCTCTATTCTCTGGATTGCTTATGTAAATTAGATTTTTTTTTTCCCTAGGAAAACACCAGTCTCCTAAAATTGCATTGGCATTACTTATGGTAATGCCCCATGAAAGGAAACATGTTTCCAGGCTTAGTGCATAGAAAATAGGGACTCCAGGGATGCCTGGGTGGCTCAGTCATTGAGTGTCTACCTTCAGCTCAGGTCATGATCCCAGGGTCCTGGGATCAAGCCCCGTGTCGGGATCCCTGCTCAGCGAGAAGCCTGCTTCTCCCTCTCCCACTCCCCCTACTTGTGTTCCCTCTCTCACTGTCTCTCTCTGTCAAATAAGTAAGTAAAATCTTAAAAAAAGAAAAAAAGAAGAGAAGAGAAGAGAAGAGAAGAGAAAAGAAAAGAAAAGAAGAAAAGAAAAGAAAAGAAAAAAAAGGAAAGGAAAGGAAAGGAAAGGAAAGGAAAGGAAAGGAAAGGAAAGGAAAGGAAAGGAAAGGAAAGGAAATAGGGACTCCAGGACCCAGGAGGCACTTTTCTGGATGCACACTGACCAAGTCCTGGCCATGTGTTCATCTAAGGCCATTTGCCAGCATACAACACCCCTAAATTTAGTATCTCTAGATATCTTTAGTATCACCCCTAAATTTAGCTTCTTCCAACGATGTCACTATTGAGTCCTTACTTTTTCTTTCTAATAACGCTTTTCTGGAATAACATGATTATCCCATCTTTGCAGCTCACCTCTTACCCGTGGGCCAGATATTTGGCTATCACTACATAACTGAAGTGTCTTTCTCATCAGTATTTGGATCGACGGTAGATTATTGTTTAATGGAGCAGGCCATTTCTCCTCAGACACTTTTCACTTAACCTCCTACCCTCGGAGTGACATTCTTGCTGGCTGCTGAGTGAAGGAGTCCTCCTCCCCATATAGTTGTTTTGTAGGAGTAGCTAAGGATTAATTCTTCCTTTCAGCTGCAACTTGTCAGAGATCAAGAATGAACAAAGATGAACATCAAGGGATAAGAGCTAGACCCTGTTTGGCTTTGTCTGGCATTCATTCCTATTCACGAGGCCAAATTCTGTGATGCTGTTGTGACCAAGCATTCTCATAGGTGGAAAGCTGCCACTTTACTGTATGCTGCTGTGACACACAGCTGGTGATGTCTGCTTGGAGCTGGAATGGAGTGAGCCCTCCTGTTAATTTCTGAATGAAAAGATACACGCTAATCCTTCATTTGCACCCTGGATAGCCCTCTTGTTCACCTGCACCTAGTAGGCTTTGGTCCTCTGACATTCCAGAGAGAATACATCCTCATTAGAAAGGACAGTTTCCTCTGATTCTATGGAAAAGTACCATGGGCTCCAGTCCTAGCATCTCATTCTATCCCTAATCGGTAATTACTATTATTATCTGTTGAGCCCTTATTAGGACAAGACCCACGTGAAATATCTTTCAGTTACCCATCCAGTCCCTGAAAATGTGCTGGGGAGCCATTGTCTAAAAATGGATGCATTCCCCATTTCTAAAATTTCCTCAAACTACTTGCCATCTACCTATCCAAACATAATGATTGCTGCTGTAATATCCTCTGGCCCTCTGATCCTTCTCTGGATCTATACTCCCGTTCTTGGGACCACTGGTTCTCTTCTTCAACTCTGTTCCAGCACACCCTACCTAACATAGTCCTGGGACCATGGACATTGTGGTTATGAGTAAGAACCTATCCACCTCCAGCATATAATTATAATGAAATTTAAATTTAATTCCATTTATATTATTATTAATAAATTTAAATGGAATGAAATTTATATTTAATTGTAGTTAATATATTACATATTATACATACTTTTTAATAAATTTAATTGTAATTAAGTCCTTTCAAAACAAAGGTGATACATACTCAAAAGTCATCTTTTTCTCATGATTTTTCTGCATCTATTTTCTATGCTCTTGAGATTATTGATATCTATTATACCTACATAGTGGAAATACATATAATGCTGTTCTTGTATACATGACTTCCGAACTCTGGGTTCAGTGACATCACATTAATAGTTTAAAATCAGCCATGGGATTATTTGCAGCAGTGACATAGACAAATTGTACAAATCAAGTCTTGGTTTATTTTGCTGACTGTTTACACCAGGGATCACCAAACTACCATAGTGATTCAAATCTGGCCTGCAAGAGAAGAATGAGTTCTACATTTTCAAAGGGTTATAAACTAAAAATGGAAAACATGCTATACAGACCTTACAGATGATAGATGATAGCTAGATAGATGATTGGTAGATGGATAGATGATAGATGATAGATAGATAGATAGATAGATAGATAGATGATAGATAGATGATAGATAGATATGTAATATATGTAATATTTACTACCTGGTTCTTTACAGAAAGTTTGCTCACTCTTGGTCTAGAATGAGGTTTGACACAGAATGTGTGATGACTAAATCCAACCTGCTATTTACTTTTGTAAATAAAGTTTAATTGGAACACAACCAGGCCATTTAATTATGTATTGTCTACGGCTGCTTTCAATACCAGAACACAAGGCAGAGCTGAGTAGTTGCAATAGAGACTGCCTGACCTGCAAAGCCTAAAATATTATGCTGTGATGCTTTAGAGTAAAAGTTTGCTGACCCTAGTCCAGACAAAAAAAAAAAAAAAAGTAATGGAGAAAGGTTTATAATGCAGATTCAATTTCAAAATAAGTGTGTCTGTAGCTGTTCCATTGCAAATAGCACACAAATTTAAAAACATTCTTCCAGTATTAAAAAATCAATACCTGAATCAGCATATAATACTGACTCACTCAGGTCATTGACGAATGAGTGAAGTTCCAATGTGTTTTCATTGTTCGACTTTTGCATCATTCTTGTTAATGTAAACAAAATAACCAACACCTTGTGGGAACTACATTTGCTCGTTAGTTGCAACCATAGGTTGGCTGTGGATATGAGTTTAGAAAAACCCAATAATGCATTCTGTGCAAATCAATTTGCTGTATGGAATTTACAGTACAGAGTACTGAATATTTAATTGTGTGCGTTATGTGTGTATAATAATTGTTTGCCAACTTTGTATCACCAAGATATATAATAATCCTATGTATTTGTGGATGGATGCATGCAACACACGCACAGGCACAGGCAGTGTGCACAGCTGGGCTCCTCTCAAGATGACTTCTGAAGAAATCAAGAGGTTTCTTCAGGAAGAATGTGCACAAAGTCAAGGAGGTAGCAAATATCCCAAGTAGAACTAGGAACAACACCTCCTTCTTTAAAAGGGGGGAAGTGATTACTTAAATGTTTTCTTTTGAGATAATTAAAGTGTGTATGCACCTATAGAAAATAATATAGAAAAATCCTGTATACTTTTTATTCTATTTCCCCTAATGGTAACACCCTGCAAAACTGTGGTAAAATATCACTCAGAATATAAACATCAGTATAGTCAAGATTTAGAGCCTTTCCACCACTGAAAAGGTCCCCTGTGTTTACCTTCTATAAACTACATCCACTTACCTCTGAACTCCATTCCCTCCTTTAACCCCTGGCAACCACTAATTTTACATTTCTACAATGTTTTCATTTCAAGAACGTTCTATAAACAGAATCATACAATATGTAACCTTTGGGGGCTGGTTTTTATGACCTAGTAGAATTCTCTAGAGATTCATCAAGGTTGTTGCATGCAATCAGTAGTTTGTCCTTTTTTATTACTGAGTAGTGTTCCACAGTTTGTTTAACCCTCTACCCACTGAAGGACCTCTGGGTTGTTTTGCAGCTATTATGAATAAAGTAGCTACAAATATTCCTGTTTTTTTGTGTGAACATAAATTTTCATTTGTCTGGATGGATGGACAAAAAGTATAATTGTGGGTCATGTGGTGGTTGCCTGATTGTTTTTACTAAAAAACTGCCAAACTATTTTCCAGAATGGCTGTGCTATTGTATATTCTCATTAGCAGTACATGAATGATCCAGCATCCGTGCCAGAATTCGGCGTAGTCAGTATGTATGTATGTATGTATGTATGTATGTATGTATTTCGGCCATTCTGGTAAGTGTGCACTGGTAATCTTATTTGTGGCTTTAGTATGCATATTCCTATTGAATAATGATGTTTGATCATATTTGACATCTGTATACCCCTTTTGGTAAAATGGTTCTTCATGCCATTTGCGCGTATTCTAAATGGACTGGTTTATTTTTTTTTTTTTAATTTTTTTATTATGTTATGTTACTCACCATACAGTACATCATTAGTTTTTGATGGACTGGTTTATTTTTGTTGTGTGTTTTGTTTTTATGGCAGAGGTATGAGAGTTTTTGTATGTTAAAAATATTAGTCCTTTGTCAAGATATATGGTTGCAAATATTTTCTGCCAGGTTAAAGCTTGTCTTCTCATTCTTTTCACAGGGTTTTTCTCAGGGAAAATGTATTTAATTTTGATAATATATTTACCAAATCCTGCTTGTTTTCCATGTTTTTGGTGTTGTTCTAAGAAGTCTTTGTGCTAGACATCCTTCTATTTGTTTTTGGTAAAAGGTTTAGAATTTTATGGTTTACATTTCAATTTTGATCCATTTTAAGTTAATTCGTAGATCCAGTATGATTTGCTAATTTTTGACTGAGGACTTTGTGTATAAAATCGTGATAGATATTGGTTTGTAGCTTTTTTTTTTTTTTGTATCTTTGCATAGTTTTGTTATCAGGGTAATTTTAATTTCATGATAAATTGTTCCCTTCTGTTTTCTGGAAAATATAGTAATAAAATTAGTGTTAATCTTTTAAATATTTGGTAGAATTTGATAATGAAACCACCTGGGCCTGGAGATTTCTTTTTTGGGAAACTTTACATTACAAATTCAATTTATTTAATGATTAAAATACTATCAAGGATCTCCACTTCATCTTGTTTGATTTTTGGTTTACTTCCTCTAAGTTGTTAAATTTATGAGTGTGAAGTTGTTCACACTATTCCTAATTACCTCCTTCTGGACTGAGGGATTTATCATGATATCCTCTGTGTTCTTTATTTCATACCTGATATTGGTGAATTGTGTCTCCCATTTTTTTTGTACTTTTGTCAGCCTTGTTAGAGTTTTATCAATTTTATTGATTTTTTTTAAGAAGAACTAACTTGATCTATTGATAGTGTTTTTAGTCTATCACTTTGTACAGTTTTCTTAGTGGTTGTTCAAGGTAACACAATATTTTCACATAACTTATCAGAGACCTAGTATTAATGTCTTTCTACTTCAAGTGAATTGTAGAAAACTTACTTCCTGTAAAGTCTCTTTGCCCTCTTCATTTACTGAAATAGAACTTTCTTAAAAATTTCCTCTTCATATATTGAGTGCCACATGGTTTTATGAGTTTGCTTCAACCATCAAATATGATTTACTGAAACAGTGATAGTCTATTCCTTATGTTCCATATATGAGTGAAACTATATGATAATTGTCTTTCTCTGCTTATTTCCCTTAGCATAATCCCCTCCAGTTCCATCCATGTCGATGCAAATGGTGGGTATTCATCCTTTCTGATGGCTGAGTAATATTCCATTGTATATATGGACCACATCTTCTTTATCTGTTCATCTGTTGAAGGGCATCTCAGCTCCTTCCACAGTTTGGCTATTTTGGACATTGCAGCTATGAACATTGGGGTGCATGTGCCCCTTCTTTTCACTACATCTGTATCTTTGGGATAAATACTTAGTAGTGCAATTGCTGGGTCATAGGGTAGCTCTATTTTTAACCTCTTGAGGAACCTCCATACTGTTTTCCAAAGTGGCTGCACCAGCTTGCATTCCCACCAACAGCGTAAGAGGGTTTCCCTTTCTCTACATCCTTGCCAAAATTTGTTGTTTCCTGTCTTGTTTATTTTTGCCATTCTAACTGATGTAAGGTGATATCTCATTGTGGTTTTGATTTGTATTTCCCTGATGGCTAGTAATGTTGAACATTTTTTCATGTCTGTTAGCCACAGGGGAAGGGAGAGAAAACTGAATGGGAAAAAATATGAGAGGGAGACAAACCCTGAGAGACTCTGGACTCTGGGAACCAAACTGAGGGTTACAGAAGGAAGGAGGGGTGGGGGCATAGGATAACTGGGTCCTGGGCATTAAGGAGGGCACCTGTTGTGATGAACATTGGGTGTTATATGCAACTAGTGAATCATTGAACACTACATCAAAAACTAATGATGTACTATACGTTGGCTAACTGAACATAATAAAACAACAAAAAAAGATAGTCTATTATATTTATCCCACATAAGTCCATTTCAAAACTTTGAAGTTCCTAGTGGCCTTCTGTTTGTACTTTCTTTT
Organism: Ursus arctos; assembly: GCF_023065955.2. Taxonomy (NCBI): domain Eukaryota; kingdom Metazoa; phylum Chordata; class Mammalia; order Carnivora; family Ursidae; genus Ursus; species Ursus arctos. Next base: position 5,788,470 of record NW_026622763.1, on the reverse strand, counting down.
TGTTTAAAGAACTTCCCTTTGCAGTTCTTTACAGGCAGGTGTCCTTACCACTTAGTCTTCCAGTTTTCCTTCATTTAAGAATGTGTTTATTTTCCATTTATTAGTGGAAGATATTTTTGGATTTTGTGATTGACAGTTATTTCCTTCAATACCTGAAAAAAATGATCCCATTTCCTACTGGCCTCCACTGTGTCAGCTGAGAAACCTGCTGTTATTCAAAGTGGCACACCCCTCTAAGGAATTTGTCTTTCCATTCTTGGTACTTTCAAGATTTGTCTGTGGCTTCAGATTGCCTGAGTTTAATTATGATGCCTTTTGCACTGGGTTTCTTTGAGTTTATCCTTTTTGGTAGTGTGTTCAGCTTCTAGAATCTGCAGGTTTTTGTCTTTTGCCAAATTTGAAGTATTCTGCCATTATTTTTTAACACTTTTTGAGCCTCAATCTTTCTCTCCTCTGCATCTTGAAATCCAATGATACAGATGTTAGGTATTTTGATATTCTCCCCCAGGTCCCAGAGACTCTGTTCAATTTTTATCAGTCTGTTTTCTCCATGTTGTCCAGCTTCAAAAATTCTGTTAAACTATCCTCAAGTTTGCTGATTTTATCCTCTGTCATCTCTGCTCTACCACCCCATCCCCTTAAGGCTTTTTGTGTGTTTGTTTGTTTGTTCATTTTATGAGTAAGAGGTTTTTTACTTTTTGGATCTATAATTTCTATTGGTTTATTTTTATAACTTTTTATTTCTGTGCTGAGATTTTCTAATTTTTCATTTGTTTCCAGGAAATTCATAATTGCATGTTCCAGTAATTTTATGATGGCTGCTTTAAAGTACTTGTCAGGTAATTCCAACCTCTGATTCATCTTGGTATTTGTCTTTGAATGATTTTTCTGGCTCTTAGTATGAATAATTTATAGTTATCACCTGGTCATTTTGGATATTATGTTATGAAACTTTGGATTCTATTTACTCTTCTTTGTTCAGTAAGCAGGTCTCCTATTGCTGTTGAATGAGGTCTAATTTGTTGTATATTCTTAGCTGCCTGCTGGGTCCTGTTGACATGGTGGGGCATGAGCAGGGAAGGTGAAGTCTAGTAATTAGCAGCCCCATCTCACACCTCCTTGTTAAATATCATTGCTGCTGGGTGGGAGAAGCATTTCTGCTCACCGAGGGACCCCACTTACACTGTCATTGTCGTGGAACATAGAACAAAGAACAATCAGAGCTCTGCATACTCCAGTTGTGCAGGGAGTAAAGAATCACCACTCAGGCTCACCAGCACTTCCCTGCATGGGAATCAGATCATGGCCACCTGCTTTTGCCAGAAAAGGAACGTTCAGCCTCATTGACAGTATCCAGAGCAAAATCTGGAGCATGCCACCTGCTTCCAGGAGTGGTGGGGAGGTGATATGGAAGATCAGCTTCCTACTCATCCCTAATGAATCTGCCAGGGCTGAAGATTATGGTTTTCCCTTAGCGTTTGAAGTAAAGTAAGAATTTTCAAAAAAGTTTTTTTGTTGCTAGACCATCCTTTCTTGCTCTTGGCTGAGGGAAACAAACTTTTTTGCATCTACATTTTTTTTTCTATGCCTGTTGGGGGTTCTAGATTTGAGGCTTCTTCAGCACTCTGTCTATGAGATATGGGAGGCAATAAAAAAGACCCAGAGAACTCAATACTCTGTTGTCCCTCAGGTTCTAAGGGAAGTCCCAAAGAAGCCTATTTTCTTCTTTCTACATTTCACAAAATCTCCATGCTGGATTATTGTGTTATGTCTAGGGTTTGTTTTGTTTGTTTGCTTGTTTTAGTTATAAGGAGAGTAACTTAGAGGGATGGATGTTTCCATCTTGGCATAACCAGAAGACCATGAGATGTAATTTTTTAAAGTAATCTCTATACCTGTGGGGCTTGAACTCACAACCCCAAGATCAAGAGATGTAATTTTTAAGAGTAATATTTTTACTCTTATGTGACTATGTCTCTCACACTGTTCCATGGATAAATGCCTAAGGAATTGCTGTTTTACTAAACATTCTATCAAAACTTGAGGCCATTCCAACAACATAGCACAACAAAAAAGAGAAAAGATGCATTTTCTCTTCAACTTTTCCAAAACACTCCAAAAGAGTTCATGCCCAGGGCAGCCCTTGATGTCCAGCATGGCACCACTGGCTCCCAGCAATGTAGAGTATGGATTGACAGAGAATAAAACCTCACCCAGGCACTGGATTTTCCCAGGAAGATCAGAGTTTGGGGGAGCATATATTTCCTCTAAAACATCAAAACATTCCTAAAACAAAAGTTGAAAGCTGAAGGGTGTTTGTTAACCAGGACTAGTTGTTCTTAATGGTTGCTAATGACTGGAGAAGTTTATATTATGTAATATTTCTAAAGTTATCATATTTTAATCTTCAATATCTTTCACTAACTATACTACTTGTGATACCGCTCTCTTCATAACTCAGCATATATGCACAGATCCAATTTCCCAGCTATATCACAGTCATTAGTTGAATTTAAGCTTCTGACTAGTGCTTCAAAGTGAACTTTTTGAATTCCTAGTGAAACATAGTACAGTGAAACATCCCTATGTAGAGATTGTGAAAGATATTTTCATTTCTCTGACTTCATAACTTCCAAACACTGGGTCGTTTCATTGTGGTAATATAGTCTGCTGGTGTCATGTATTCCCTGACAGTTTATATGGATCAGTTAAAATATTGTTTTCTAATCCCCACTTCTAAACATATCCCCCCCACTACATTCATAATCAAATTATCTGCTCTTATTAGGCTTATATCCTTGTGGCCTTCCACACATATTTACTATGAAAAATTATATTTTTCAAAAGAAAAAAGATCACATCAATATTTCCAGTACCACATGCTCTCCTAGAGTCTTACCACCATCCAGCAATTTCTTTCCCCCTTGACCCACCAGATTGTGACCACCTTAATGAATAGAATGTAACAGAAGTGACACCACATGACTTCCAAGGCTAGGTGATAAAAGTTGATGTGGCTTACCCTTGGCTCTCCCAGGATGCCTGCTTTGGGAACACAGTCCCCATGCAGTGGAAAGATAGATTATATGGAAAGACAATGGGTAGGTATTCTGGGCAGCAGCACCAGCTGAAGTTTTAGCCTGTAGCCAATATTAATCATTAGACATATAAGTAAGTGAGTCTTAAGATGATTCCAGCCCCCAGGCTCTGAGTCTTTCAACTGAGATCCCAGATATCACAAAGCAGAAACAAGCCATTGCTAATATGCTGTCTGAAATCCTGACCTAGAAAATCTGTGAACATGATGAATAGTTGTTATATCACTAAATTTTGGAGTAATTTCTGAGGTATCCATGGGAATTCTATCATTTCCTACATCCTCTGAAAACTGGAACATCATTTTCTAAAATATGTTTCAAAGGAAATGCCTAGATTCTACCTTAGTTTTCAGTGGTGAGCTAACACCTGAATAGAATGCAATATTAATCTCCTCAAAGTAGATATATAATTTGAAGCATGTCTCAAAGTGTCCCAACGATTTTAGAACATGGAAACTTTTCCCTACATCTGATAGTAATACTAAATATAATATAAATATACTTAAATATATTATACTAATATAATATACTTAATAAAATATACTTTGGGAAACTCTTTTGAGAATAGCTGTGGTCCAACCTCTCTCTCTCCTCCTCCAAGGAAAGGAAACTCTGGTCAAGGACAAAATGGAGTCCTCAGAGACATCTTGCAATAGATCTTTTTGTGAGAGAATTTTAATGCATTGTAAATTGCCCTTGACTGAGGCATATTGGTTTTAAACCCTGTACTTGACTACTGTCTTTTACTTGTTTCCATCTTCATGTTTCCAGCATTCTCTTTCTTGGGATTTGTCCCTACATTCTGATCTCAAGTGAGAGCTGTAGAGAGGAGGATGAAGCAGGAAGAGGCTTAGAGGAACATGAAAAGAACATGTTTTCATGAAGTGAAATGGTGGTCAAAAATTTCACACCTATTAAGCCCAGTTAACTTTGGAGAGAGAAGACATAATTAGTGGTAAAGATCTATGTAGTAATTAAGGGACTACATTTATCAGGAGTATCCTCTGATCTCATATCTCTCCTCAGAAGTGTGTGTGTGTCTGTGTGTGTGTCTGTGTGTGTGTCTGTGTGTGTGTGTGTGTGTGTGTGTAGGTGGATGTCAATGAAGGGAAAGATGGAATATATGGGAGAAGAGGAAGATGATATGACTGCTGTATTTCCAGGTTTGGCCTGGTAGTAAAAGAATCAGAAGTCCTCCTCTACGGCAACTGTTTTCCATGGTACAGCCAACATACTTGTTCTACTTTCCCATTTCCTTTTGCCTGGAGTGTTTTCTCTAATATTTTCCACTCATCAGCATCTATCATAAAACATTCACAAAACCCTAATTTCTGGGGGGTGCTGGGCATAGATGGATGAGGAAAACTCAGTTCCCATCCATCTTTGTTGATGAGGAAGATACCATGGGATGTGGTAGATCATTTACAGAAATGGTCTCAATTATCACTTCTTTGCAATATGATTTGCACTACTCCCACCCTTGGTGTCTAATGGGTCCTGAGTCTTGACCAAAGCAATGTGGCAGAAGTGACACCATGGCATTACTAAACCTACACTTTATGAAGTCTCATAAGCTTTTGTTCTTGCTCTTGGAACTCTGTCAGTTATCATAACAATAAACGTAGGCTAGCAGACTGAATTTAGGGAAGACAAGTGGCACAGTTCTTCTGTCCCCTAACCAACGGCCATATAAGGTCATCTTTAATCACCCATACCCCAGGTTGCACTCAAACTGACTACGGACACATGAGTGAGCCCAGCTGAGGTCAGCTAGGCCTAGTTCAGACCAATAGAATGACAGCTGATCCTTAGATTCATGATCAATAATAAATGATTGTTGTTTTAAGCCACTAAGTTTTGAGGTGATTTTTTAAGCAGCAAAAGCTAACTGATTCAGGGAGAATAGAAGTGTAAACAAATCAGATAGGTGAAGTTTTAGAGGTAAGCCCAGGATTCTTGAGTAGTACAAAGGAGAGTGGCTAAGCAGTCCTGTGGGGATTATGCATGGCTTAAGGGATAACTTGTGAAGAAGAATTAGGAATTAACTAGGCAGTGAGTATAATATTTGTAGGGTGACTATAAGAACAAAAACATACAGGTAAGCAAGAAGTGCCAGATGTGTGTAAAAATGGTAAGCAATATGGAGCTTTAAATATGCTGAGCTGTCAGGAAATTGGTTAGAAAGGAAAGCAGAGTCTCACCTTGCTAAAGAGTTTATACTTCTAGTCCAGACACCGTTCAAAACCCAAATCAGCCCCCTATGTCTTGAGATTGTCCTGACTATTCTCTATCCATAGCTGGTACTCACTGTTCTGGCTTTTCTGTAATATTCCTTGTCTTTATCTTTCACTGGGCACTCACTCAGCCCAGGGGAAATATTTAGTGCTCATATTTGTAAATATGTCAGCTGTGAGACAGCTTTCTTGTCCAAATATTCCAGATTCGTTTTCATCTAATATCTTTGTTTCATGCCTGTAACAATATCAGTTAATGAAAAGGATGATAATTCACCTCAATAAACATTTGTTGGTCATCATTATTCGTAAGACAATGCATTCTCTGCTTTCCATTCACATAAAATGAGATAAATTAAATAAGAAGACTAGTCCCTGGGGCTCTTCCTAGTCTAGAGCTTCAGTTTTGATGAGAAACTGAATGAGGCTGAGTGTCAAAAACAAACAGAAACAATCACCCATCCTGGGAACAGGGAAGCCATATACTAATAGAGACTGACCTATAGCACCAGTTTGGCATCAACAGTCCTAGGTTTGGATCCTGGTTCTTCACTTGCTACTACTCCAACCTCAGAAAAAATTCTTGGTGCTCATAGCCTTTATGAAATAGGAATAATATTAATTTTTTTAAAAATTTTATTTTAAAAAGCCACATATGACTAGTGGCCACCATATTGAACAATGCAATTATAGAGTCTTATTGTCCTGGATTCAAATCTAAACTATCTAACTTAGTAACTCTGTGACTTTGGGAAACTTACTCAACCTTGCTGAGTCTTAGTTTCCCAATCTGTAAAATAATTAGAGACATATTTAAAGAATTATTGGTATGCTAAAATGAGGTGTGTGCATTTAGTAGTTAATACACAAGGAGCATTCAATAAATGTGAGTTATCTTATTCATGATTTCAAACATTCATAATTTTACAAATACATTGATAATGTCATTGACCTTCAAGAAAAACCAATGAGATGGTAAAACAGGTTTTATTTATCAATTCTGTGTTATGGACAAGGTGCAGGAAGCTAAAGGCCTTATCTGAAGGGCAGGGGTACATGTCCATCAAGCGATGTTCAAATATTTGCTTTCTGGGCACTAGGTATCATTGTGACAATGAACTAAGCACAATCAGGGTTACAATTATGAAATGCACACCTTGTTCTCAAGCTTCTTACTGTCCAATGGCAAGGTGAAAATTACACATGGAAAAAAGAAGAAACCAATGCTCTGTTAAGTGTTGTGGCTCTGAGCATGCTGTAGTAATGGTCTAGCAATATCTACATAGCTTGGAGGCCTTGGAAAGGACCCAACTACTCAACAGATGCTTAAGAACTAGACCAGGCCCTTAACATTTAATAACATTTAAATACTTATATTAATTCTTCAAGAGTACTACTATTGTCTATATTCTACAAATGAGCAAATCAAAACTTTGAGGAATAAAATAGTTTGATCTAGGACATTGTGAAGTCTGGAATTTGATTATGTCCATCTTATCAGCTAGTAAGTTAGCCTATTACTGTTTAAGGGATCCTTGCACAAAACTCCTGGATCAGAGACAAAGAACTTTATTATGCACAGCATAGCAAGCAGCACAATTTACGTTGGTTCCTCTCACTCCCAATTTCCACCAAGAGCTCAGATGGATGCTCTGCATGCAGTGGGCTTGTATCACAGCTGTAAAACACTGGACTTGCACAATCTACTATTTTACAGCAAGCAGTAAGCAAATCTGCTCCTTGTCTCCAGAAGAGACATGACCTCATCCTTCAAGTTTACTCACTGAAATGACCCTGGGAAATGTTTCAGTGGTGAGAGATCACCGAGCTTTGCATCTTTGGCTTACCCAGTTAGGTTTCAGGGAGACTTAAGGCCTGTGGCTGATTGTCTCTCCCAAAGATCCCAAGCTAAGAAATGAGGGATGTTCTTTGGCTTTTAATTCCCATTTGTTCCACTATAACATGATGCCTGTTCGCCAAAAAGACAAACTCAATGACCCTGCCCTCTGATTCTCATTGGAGTGCTCTTGACATCACCCTGTGCTGCTGAAATTTACATTGACATTAATTTAAAGGAAGCTTTATCATTTCCCTAGTCTTTAAACAACCTACCTATATTATTTCTAATACTCATAAAATATTTTTAATAACATATTACCTTTATTTTATATAGATACAGAGGAAATAGTTGAAGTGACCTGTCCAAGGTGACTCAGAAGCTTTACCTTCAGGGTTACATATTTCAGTTTATTTTTGTCTCCTTTCCTTCCATCTCTCTTTATTCCTTTTTATAATAACCCTCAGCTTTCTCTCAAAGAAGGTAGTCCTTCACTGTTGTTAGTGTTCACAATATAAACCTTCCTGACCTGGGTTCATATCCTATCTTGTCCAACAATGAACCTGATGACCCTGAGCCCAGAAACAGCTGATACCTCTCAACTTCCCTGTTTTCATCTTTTTGTGGGTGCAAGACAAAGTGCATGGCAGACCAGCAGTTTAAAACAAAAATGTCTGCTAAAAGAACAAGGAAAATAAATCATTCTAGGTGAAACTCAGCTAAAATTGAACAATTTTTATAGCATTTAGAGGATTCTTCATTCCCGTTAAACAGAGTGTAAATGATCAAACAGGTGATGGATTTCTTGGAGAGAAAAGTCATTATATGGTTCTAAAAACATAAAAAAATGGTATTATGTGCCATAAAGTACAAAAGGATATCTTTCTCAGTCCTCACTCTCTACAAATAGCATTTTCAGATGCCTTTTATTGGGGCCTCCTAAGGTATTTACCAAATCCATGTAAAACTTCCCTCTTCTGCTTTCCACATGAGTAACAAATTAACACCCAGGTAGTCATTATCGCATATGGGGGGGAGGGGCAGATGGACCCTTATCATGACCAGGGCATAATTGAGCAGAGTCATAGCACATGGCACTATTTGCTTTAAAGATTTCACTGAAAATAACACAGAAGGTTGATGGTTCTGGAAAATAACACAGAGGGGAAAATGGCATGAAAGGTGGAAGTGGGGAACAGTACTCTAACGGGGCCCTCTATATCCATGCTTGGTCTCCTCCACACATCCAATGTGGGGAGAGGGATGGTGAGTTGGTGGACACCACATAGTTCACTAAGAGCCAAGGTACTTAATACAATGCCAAGAGCACCAGGACATATGTCTGAGAGGAATGAACATAACAGTACTTTGTACCAGGGTTTGTGCAAAGTAACAGAGAAGCAAGGTCCACCATTTATTCCAGAGTCAGGAGAACTTTCAGGGAAGTGACTTCTGAGATTATTCTTCAGGATAAATCAGAGCTGGTTAGGCAAACAGAGAGGAAGGCTGGACACCAGACATCTTGCACACTCCTTGAGAGCAAATCTTGTGTATACCGGCACTAGTTTCAGATGTTACATCAAAATATTACTTATGAAAATCAAGGTAAGTGGTCTTTCATTCATTCACTCACTCATCCCACATTCACTCACCATCTACAATACTCCTGGCTTGGTGTTGAGTGTGGGAGTGTTAGGGATGAATTAGAACAGTCCCCACCTTCAATGTGCTAAAACTAAACTTTGAGAGCACCTCACAGCCATGTCAGCAAATATAAGAGGTAACTCATCTCAGATGTGGGACTAACAAGGGAAAAATAAAAATAATTTACTCTGTATCCAGCATGGAACCAAATTCTAGAGGAAACACCACAGAAATTTAAGATATGGTGCCTGCTCTCCAAGTGGCTACTGTCTATATGGGCTGATGTAAGGGAAACACATAGAATTGAGTGCTAAATGACCTGGCATTTTCCTTCTCCACAAAAGCAGCATAGAAATGGGAATTCTCTGTGGACTGTTCCAGCAACATTTTAAAGACATTCAATTTGCCAAATTATTTTTAAAAACTCTTATTTAAAATGAATGAAACATTTTCAATCCATAAAATATTATCTAACCATACTGCCAAGACACCTGGCAACTACTAATATGACTTTGTAGTCCTATCTCTATATTCCATAGATAAACAGAGAAAAAACAAGCTAGAGGGGCTAGAAATTCCTGGTCAGAGGCAAAAGAAACTTGAGGTGAAGGACAGAAGGAAAATGTTCTCATGAAAAAGCACATTCTTAACTAAGAATGTTCCCCAGATGTTGCCGAGGTAAGAGCACACTATCACCTGGACAACACAAGCCAGGTGAACACAACTCAACGCATCTCTGTCCATCCTTCACATTCACATTACACATCCATGATAATTTCAACTTAAAGGACTTTTCCCATTAGAGAAGGTGTCACATTTTATATTGAAAGTTACCAGAACAGGAAGGCAAGATTCAGTCTATAAACAAAATTTTCTAGAAAACATTTATTTCTTAAAGGATGCCTTGCCAAGTAAAAATAATGGCCCATTTATCCATGATAAGCCTCAGTTCATGGACCAATACAAAAATGACCCAGGCAACTTAAATTTTCTACAGAAATCATAGCATTACTACTAATAAATAACTTTTCTTTGCTTAGCACCTTGAGGGCAGGGGGAGAATCTTTTTCAGTTTTGTCCCGAGGATCTAGGTCAGTGCCTAAAACATATTTGCTGATTTCACAGAGCTGGAACAAACAATCTTAAAATTTGTGTGGAACTAGAAAAGAACCCGAATAGCCAATGGAATGTTGAAAAAGAAAACCAAAGCTGGTGGCATCACAATTAGGGACTTTAAGCTGTATTACAATACTGTAATTATCAAGATAGTATGGTACTAGCACAAAAATGGACACATAGATCAGTGGAACAGAATAGAGATCTTAGAAATGGACTATCAACTCTGTGGTCAACTAATCTTCAACAAAGCAGGAAAGAGTATCCAATGGAAAAAAAAAGACAGTCTCATTAACACATGTTTTGGGAAAATTGGACAGCCACATGCAGAAGAATGAAACTGAACCATTTTCTTACACCATACACAAAAATAAACTCAAAATGGATGAAAGACCTAAATGTGAAACAGGAATCCATCAAAATCCTAGAGAACATGGGCAGCAACCTCTTTGACCTCAGCTGCAGCCACTTCTTGCTAGACAAGTCTTCAAAAGCAAGGGAAACAAAAGCAAAAATGAATTATTCACACTTCATCAGGATAAAAAGCTTTTGCACATCAGAGGAAACAGTCAACAAAACTAAAAGGCAACCCATGGAATGGGAGAAGATATTTGCAAATGACTTATCAGATAAAGGGGTACTATCTAAAACCTATAAAGAACTTATCAAACTCAACACCCAAAAAACAAACAATCCAGTCTAGAAATGGGCAGAAGACATGAACAGACGTTTCTCCAAAAAAGACATACAAATGGCCAACAGACACATAAAAAAAATGCTCAACGTCACTCAGCATCAGGAAAATACAAATCAAAACCACAACGAGATAACACCTCACACAGGTCAGAATGGCTAAAATAATAAGTCAGGAAACAATAAATGTTGGCAAGGATGCGGAGAAAGGGGAACGCTTATACATTGTTGGTAGGAATGAAAACTGGTGCAGTCACTCTGGAAAACAGTATGGACGTTCCTCAAAAAATTAAAAATAAAACTACCCAGAACTGCACTCCTAGGTATTTATCCACTGGATACAAACATAATGATCTCAAGGGGCACATGCACACCAAAGTTTATAGTAGCAATGTCCACAATATGGAAAGAGCCCAGATGTCCAGTGACAGATGAATGAATAAAAAATATGTAATATGTGATATATATGTATATATTACTCAGCCATCAAAAGAATGAAATCTTTCCATTTCCAAGACGATGTGGATGGAACATCATTGGGTATTATGCTAAGTGAAATAAGTCAGTCAGAGAAAGACAAATATATGATTTCACTCATATGTGGAATTTAAAAACGAATGTAGGGGAAGGAACGGAAAAATAAAATAAGATAAACACAGAGAGGGAGGCAAACCATAAGAGACTCTTAACTATGGGAAACAAACTGAGGGTTGCTGGAGGGGAGGTTGGTGGGGGAAGGGGTAATTGGGTGACAGTCATTAAGGAGGGCACTTGTAATGAGCACTGGGTGTTGTATGCAACTGATGACTCACTGAATTCTAACTCTGAAACTAATAATACAGTGTATGTTAACTAAATTGAATATGAATTAAAAAAATAAAATAAATAAAACATAATTGCTGAATGAATGGATAAACGGAAGGTGGAAGTTGAGAGCATTTTCTGCTTGGAAGTAAAGCAAAGAGGCAGACCCATGAATCTGCCTTCTACCATCTTGGGGGGTACTCAGGTCCTCCTGTTGCCTTAGAGCCATAAATTGTCCTTACAGTTCTAAAAATAGAGACCAATGGAAATCCCCAACAGGATGCCCAGCAGTGTAGGAAAAGCTTTCCACATTCTGAAAGGCTTAGCTGCTAGTCACCAAGGCCATACCATGGTGACTCTTCAGAAAGGAAAATATAGAGCACCTTGACCCAGGGCCTCTCCTAGTTTATCTGGAGAAATAGCGCAACAAAGGTATGACAACATAGCAAACAAGTTTGCTGTATAAAAACCAAAGACCTCAAACAGTGCTGTGTGAGATCCAAAAGGACACGCTGATATTGTTTTGGCCTTGGGAAGATTTCAGGGAGGAGGTCACTGTTCACCAGGCCTTTCAAGGTAACGGCAGTGCCAGTATCTGATACACATAAAGGACATCAGTCCTCCCTCTTCTATTGTCTGCGGCAATTCTAGTAACTCAGGGTTGGATCCAGGTTTGTGGGCTTAAGGTATGTACATTTTAGTGAGACGTTTTTAAGTAAAATGAAAACAAATATAAAATAAAATATAAAATGAAATGTAGGGAAATCACAACATATTACTGAAGCTTTAGATGGTCTAAGCCCCTTTCTTTTTCCTTGAGACACCAGAAATGCCCGTATAGGAATGCTTCCTAATGGTAGCCTGGCTTCCTCCCCTTCTCTGGAAAAAGCCAGCTCCTACAAGTCCCCAGCATTCAGAGGACCTGGCACAAGGGAAGAGCCCTAAAGCTTAAGCTTCATGGTGAATTTGCCCTTTCAAGCTTCTTCAATTTTTGATAGCTTTATATGTAAAATAAGTAACAGTAATTCCCCCAGCACTGGGTTCTTTAAGAATTAAGTGAAAGAACACATGCAGGACATGGAAACTAGAGTTAACACAGAGACGGGAGTGGTGGTGAACACAGCTAAGGAGTATGTGCTGGCTGAAAAAAAACAAAAAAAAAAAAAAACCGTGTGAGAAGTCAGAAACATGAAGTCTAACCTAAGTGCTAATGAAGTATGGGGAAGGGGAAAAAATTCAATGGTTAAAACATAGTGGTGTAACTTAAAGTTTTTGAAAAGTGAATTTAGGATATAACTGTGATATATTGTTACCAGACATCGGTACTTCAGTTCAGATGTGCTAATGTAAAAATTATGTCTGACATTGAAAATCAGAGAGCATAGCCTTATGAGAATGGAGGCTTGGACATGTAAGTTTTGACAAGGAAGTGAGAAGTGATCAGAGGGTATCCTGACAAATAAAAGAACATGCTTGCTGTCATTCTGGGCAGAACACTGGAGGTCATTCAATGGGAAAATGCCAGCACTACTATTGGCATGAGAACTCCCGGGAAACAGCAGCAAAGCCCTGGACTAACAGCACAAACTGTGGAACAGAAGAAGCCAAGGCTATATTTCAGCTCCATCACTTAGCAGCTGCTCAGTCTTCGGTGAGTTATTTACCTCCCTAAGCATCAAGCATCAGTTTTTTCATCTGTAAAATGGATGTAGAACAATACCTGCTTTCAAGTTTTTCTTTTCTTTATTTATGTATTGCTTTATAAAGACATGCTGAGATAATATCCAGACCTGAGGGCTTGAGAGACAAATCCTCAATGGTTCTGTATTTTGTTCCTTGGGGTCTATATTTTGTTTTGCAGGGTAAAAAGAAGTAAAGATGTCCTAGGTTGTTTTTGTGTTTTATGGTGTGTGTCTGTGTGTGTGTGCTTGTGTGTGTGTGTGACAGAGAGAGAGAGAGAGGGAAAGAGAGAGAGAGGGAGAGAGAGAGAGAGAGAGAGAGAGAGAGAGAGAGATAGGGAGAGAGAGGGAGAGAGAGAGAGAGGGAGAGAGGTGGGGGGGTGCCTGATTGCTGGATCACCCAGAGATGACCAAGTATAGATATAACACATGCTTTCTTGCACTGATCAACTAGAACTCTTCAAAGAAATTGCCCAGATAGCATTCATGACCTTGCTCTTCCCCTCCCAGACAACAAGATTTGTTTCCTCTGATTCTCTGCTTAGTCAAACATTTTATTTTTAAAGGCAGACAGAGCCTGTTTCTGAAGTACGTCTCTAATATTACATCTACAGTCTTCCTTTTATTTCTGCATAGAAATAATGGACAGTGGAATAGAGCATCAAAGAGCATTCAGTAAGACAATTCAATAAGACAGTCTGTGCTGTTCAGTAAGACAATTTAAAAAGTTTAAATTAAAAAAAAACTCTGGTACAATCAAAATATCCTCATTCTTCCCATTTGGAGCCTCAGGTTCCACTGCTTATACATCAGAGCTCCCAACACTCACATGTATTCATGTATGACTGTCACTGAAATGGCATTTTCCTTTAGCAAATCAATTTTGGTAAATTTTTCCCAAGGAATATGTGGTGAGATTTCCAGCCATGGTTGTAAAATGGCCTCTGAAGACCACCAGCAGATCTGGGATGTGGCCCACAGGTCCCCAAAGGATGCATGTCCTTTGCCAACTCTGCTAAACGCCCATACCAAACCCCATGTTGCCTTTTCTCAAAATCTTGAAGCCAGTGTGGAATGAGTTTTAATTCAAGTGTCTGACAGATTATTTAGGAGTTTCTATTTTGGGATATTTTCATCTTTTAAAAAAATTTAAAATCCAAGAAAACTTAATGTGCTCAATAACAAAGGGGTGCTGAGCCTGATAGAAAAGTCCCATACATTGGGCTCAGCCCCAGCCCCTGGAGAGACAATGCAGAACCCAAGTTTGAAATTTGCAAAGAAGATCTAGGTTTTGTTTAGTTTGCTTTAGTTTGGATTTTTGCATTTTCAGTTTCTATTTTTTTAATTTTTTGCTGCGAAGGTAAATTGCTTTGTGAAAATATTAGAAGTGGCCTTTTGACAGCCAGATGGGACTGAAGTAAAATTTCCATTTTAGTCAAACTGGCTTCACACACTATGCAATTTTCTTTATCCCCCCAGTTTAAATTCAAGGCTCCTATAGTGATATCACACTCAATCAAAGCCGACAGGTTATTTCTATTAAAGTTTGGGGTTGAATGGAGACTAACTAGAATGGTGCTTCTATTGCTAATATTTCATTCGAGTGGCAGAATGCAATACTTCGGATGGAGTTAAGAAGATAAAATTTCGAGGGCTGCTGAAATTGAAAAACAGCTTGTTAGGATAATTCAGCTTATTTAAATAAAATCACTGTTGATTTGGATGTTCCCCTCCAAATCACAGACCTCCCTAATTCCATTGTTGCTCCTGCCTGCCTGCGTCTTCCTGAGAATCTTAATAATTGTTCTCTCAGGAGATTTGGCCCTTTGGACACCAGGATGGGAGGACAGCAGGGATAGAGGCTGCCAGCCTGCAGTTCCTGGCTATTGTGCTCAATGAAAATCCGTTTTATTGGATAATCTCTGGAGGGGAGGGGGAAAAATACACAGTTCTGCTCTCCATAGACTTTAGTAACTCTTTCAAACCTGTTGTGTTTGGTCCAAACATAATAAAAGCTAATTCCCTACAATCACATCAGCTTCTGTAAAGGCCAAGGCTGTGGCTAGGTGGGTGTTATGAATTCAGAAGAAGATAGAGTAATAGTTTGTTAAGCACACATCTATGCGTGTAACTACCACTGTTCCTTTTTGAAAAGAGACAAAAGTCAACTAAATGAAAGTCCCTTAAAAATAAGCATTTACTGGGTTACCGGGGTGGCTCAGTCAGTTAAGCTTTCCGCTCAGGCCGTGATCTCCAAGTCCTGAGATTGAGCCCTGAGTTGGGTTCCCCACTTGGTGGAGAGTTTGCTTCTCCCTCTCCCTTTGCCCCCCCAATCTGTTTCTCTCTTTCTCTCAAATAAATAAAATCTTAAAAAAAGAAAAAGAAAAAGAAAACAAGCATTTATTTGTCAGAGCTACAGAAGATGTTTTTGTAGATGTCTAAACTTTAAAGGCAAACCAAAGAGCCCCCCAAAGTGTTTTTTCCAATATAAGCAAAATGAGATCATCATCCTTTTATGCATTCATCAATATTAAATGAGCATCTTTAGGCACATAGCATCTGTATAAATAGCACCTCGCTCAGCATTGTGTCCAACATAAATGTTAGAAGATAAAAATATTGAATTTGGACATATCCCAGGGCATAAAACGTCCACAGTTCAGATATAAAAACAAAAAGGTTGGGAGTGGGAGGTGTTCAGAGCCAAAAAACAAAACAAAACCTTACCATGTCGGTTGAAAGTTCACTATATACCAAATTCTTTATATTGTAAGTTCAGATATCTGGATTCTTGCTCTGCTCTGTCTCTATTTAGCTGTATGATGTGAGACAACATTTAAAACTTTTCCTGCACATTTTCTCCACTGATAAAAGAAAAGTAAGGCTTATGTAGAAAGACTCAATCTTATAAGGACCTCCATATATGACACTTATAAGTTCTCATTAGAGATGAGTTCAAAGAAAGGTTTGATTAAGAGAGATTTTATCAAAAATGGGTGTCGGTGCAGCAGACAGTTGAATCTCTGAAGCACTAAGGGGGAACAAACCAGCTACCTGCAGGAGGTTGTGTAAAATAAAAGAATTCCCAAACACCTTGGTGTGGCACACTGCCCCTCCATGCCTCCCATGACCAGAACCTTCTGGATTCCCAACCTACACTCAACAAGACCACAAGAAAATGTCCTGTGTCCCCCCAAGAAAGCCATGAGGCGATGCTCATCAAAACCTAAAATTCCTTTCCGAGGAACTAGGTCTTTCATTACACAGTAAGAATGAGAGTAACTAAGCATGAGAGAGACTAAAATTTGAAGTTCCCCAGAAAGGAAACAGGAGAATGCTCTTCTCTGTGCTCCTGGAAACTCCAGGTAATCATTCACAAAGGGACAATGAGCATCTACCACGGGGCCAGTGTGGTGCAGATGCTGGTGACAATAATGGGAAAAGCAAGCATGGGTACCCTCCTCCAGGCAATTCAGATCCCAAAGAGGGACTGAGAAATTCAGCAAATCAGCATGCAAATAAATGCAGAGAGTCAGCTTGGATGAAGCCCTAAGAAGAATATTAACATGGTACAAGGAGAGGCTCAAAAGATTTACTTAAGAAATGTAACTATTCTCTGTATCTTTGGGGTAAATACCCAGTAGTGCAATGGCTGGATCATAGGGTAGCTCAATTTTTAACTTTTTAAGGGACCTCCACACTGTTTTCCAGAGTGGCTGTACCAACTTGCATTCCCACCAACAATGTAGGAGGGATCCCCTTTCTCCACATCCTCTCCAACAATTGTTGTTTCTTGCCTTGTCAATTGTTGCCGTTCTAACTGGCATAAGGTGGTATCTCAGTGTAGTTTTGATTTGAATTTCCCTGATGGCTAATGATTTTGAACATTTTTCCATGTGTCTGTTAGCCATTTGTATGTCTTCATTGGAAAAGTGTCTGTTCATAACTTCTGCCCATTTTATGATTTGTTTGTTTCTCGTGTATTGAGTTTGAGAAGTTCTTTGTAGTGAAGAGAAGGGCCATATGCACCCCAATGTTCATAGCAGCATTGTCCACAATAGCTAAATCATGGAAGGAGCCGAGATGCCCTTCAACAGATGACTGGATTAAGAAGTTGTGGTCCATATATACAACGGAATATTACTCAGCTATCAAAAAGAACGATTTCTCAACATTTGCTGCAACATGGACGGCACTGGAGGAGATAATGCTAAATGAAATAAGTCAAGCAGAGAAAGACAATTATTCATATGATTTCTTTCATCTATGGAACATAAGAACTAGGAAGATCGGTAGGGGAAGAAAGAGATAAAGAAAGGGGGGTAATCAGAAGGGGGAATGAAGCATGAAAGACTATGGACTCTGAGAAACAAACTGAGGGCTTCAGAGGGGAGGGGGGTGGGGGAATGGGATAGACTGGTGATGGGTAGTAAGGAGGGCACGTATTGCATGGTGCACTGGGTGTTATATGCAACTAATGAATCATTGAACTTCACATCAAAAACCAGGGATGTACTGTATGGTGACTAACATAATATAATAAAAAATATTTTTAAAAAAAGAAATATAACTATTCTCTTGGGGCACCTGGATGGCTCAGTTGTTAAGCGTCTACCTTCGGCTCAGGGGGTGATCCCAGCATTCTGGGATCAAGCCCCACATCAGGCTCCTCCACTGGGAGCATGCTTCTTCCTCTCCCACTCTCCCTGCTTGTGTTCCCTCTCTCGCTGGTTGTCTCTATCTCTGTCAAGTGAATAAATAAAATCTTTAAAAAAAAAAAAAACCTACCAACCTAGAATTCTGTACCCTACAAAATTATCCTTCAACTTGGAAGGAGAGAGTGACATCACCAAGATAGCAAAGTAGGAGACTTCAACCTTTATCTCCACCATAAGGACAATTAGACAGCTATCTATGAGCAAAAGTAGCTGTGGGAGAGCTCAAGAGTTCACTTAAAAAACATCAGAACACATTGGAACATAAAAACACAATAACAGCAGAATAAGGGTAGGACAATAGTTTCATTTTTTTAAAGATTTTATTTATTTATTTATTTATTTATTTATTTATTTATTTGTCAGAGAGAGAGAGAGAACAAGAGCGAGTGGGAGCAGCAGAAGGAGAGGGAGAGGTAGACTCCCCACTAAGCAGGGAGCCCAACATGGGGCTGGATCCCAGGACTCTGGGATCATGACCCAACCCGAAGGCAGACACTTAACCAACTGAGCCACCCAGGTGCCCCAGAACAGTTTCATTTTGCTTAAATCCTCCCAGTCTCCAAGCTGGCACTACTCAGAGCCAAGAGGGAACTCCTACCTGAGAGATTTTCCCTTACTGGGAAATGGAGAGCAGAGTGAAAGACCAGTTTTCCCAGCCTTTGGGGGTGTTGCACAAAGGACCTGCTTCAGTTTTACCCCACTCAGAGCTCAGCAGAGCCAAGAGGTCTAGAAGTGGATAGGAACAAGGAAAAAATTCAGAGTTTACCAGTATTAGCTTTCTGGCAGAAGCAACTACAGTTCCTAGTGGCCTGTACTGTGGATTTCATTAGCCCTCACTATGGGGATCTCAATAGCCCTTTCAGACCCTGAAAAGCCCCATAGTTAACATAACTGACCCCATCAGGAACCCCAGGAGACTGCTCCACAGAGGACCTTAGCAGCATTTGCCAATGAGGAAACCAACAGCCAGCATAGTTGGTACAAACCCTCTGCAGAGTTTACAACTGAGGATCCCACAATATACTGAAATCTCAGATTCTAGCTGCCTGAAATCTTCTTGACTCCTACCCTCCCACACTGGAGCCACCCCAGCCAGCACTGCTGTGGATACCCTGGACCCCAGAATGCACACTAGTAGCCAAACTTAGCATAAATGGCTACATGTGTGCATAATGACAGCACAGTGCTCTATGGCTGACCCCTACCTCTTTGTGTGTGCCTATGGTTGTCCCAGCCACCAAACAAGTCCACACCAATAGCCCAGGTACCCAAGTTGCTTGCACCCAGAGCCAACCCCAGCTCTGTCACTGATAAGCACTATTGTGCATACCCAAAGTTAACTTCCACAGCTGTACCTATATCCCAGAAGCTCTGACTTCTGCCACTGGCTTCCAATGCCATGTGCATACTCACAGCTAGCCCCTGCAGCCACAAAGTACATGCTTACAGCAAAGGCCCCTGCAACTGCTTGTGAGCCTGGATCCTGCCCCAATTCCTGCCAGTTGCCCTGTGTGCACTCATAGCTAGATATTGTCAACTGTCACCTGAGTATGGCTGGCCTCAATTCCTATCATAGGCTTCCAATAGCATGTACACATTCACAACTAGCCTCTGTAGTTATATGAATTCACACTGACAGACAAGGCCATGCACTGGGAAATGATCCCAACTCTTGAACAGGCTGACACTTACAGCTATCCCCTGCAACCAACAAACCTGTACACTGCTGGTCAGACTCTGATTGCACCTCCACTGCCATACTTGTGCCTGTGAGCCACTACTGCAGCTGGATGAGTGCACACCAACAGGCCAGGCCCACTTAGCTGCTCAGGGACCCAAACCAAACCTGACTTCCATCACTACCCCCACGGCCATGACAGGACTGTGACTAGTCCCTACAGCCATGCAACTGGAGACTGACAACCCAGATTCACATAGTTGACCACGTGCCTGTAGCCAGCCCCCGCCACCACAAAGACCCTTCAGGTGAACATATGCACACCACATCTCTGGACACCACCACACCTACCCCTGCCCTATGCTGTTGGACCTAAAGGTGCAGCTGAAGACCTCAACAGCTCTTGTGGCCATCACAAAACTCCTGCAGGTCTTTCCCCCAAGGATCATACATTGTTGGTGTCATAGACACAAGATACATGACCTAATGAGACATATACCTCTCTGAGCTGAAAGCCTCCACCACTCCTGCATTTGGCTCTCCATATCAATAACCCAGGGCCACAACATATTCCAACATCTCCCCACTGCAGGTAAAATTCTTTCCTTATCAAAATAAGTGGGGGCATGTAAATGTTTCAGATGGTTAAGCATCTACCTTCAGCTCAGGTCCTGGGATTAAGCCCCACATCAGACTCCCAGCTCAGCAGAGAGCCTGCTTCTCCCTCTCCCTCTGCCTCTCTCCCCTGCTCACAGGCTCTCTCTCTCTCTCTTTCTCTCTCTCTATCAAATGAATAAATATAATCTTTTTAAAAAAGTGAATAAAATCTGGAAGAGGTGATTGTGTCATCAAAATCATAGACACATACACAAGGCAAAAGAGATCACAAAGAATTAGGGAACCATTATCACCAAACAAACACAATAAAATTCCAGTAACTGAACCCAAGACATAGCAATACACAATTTAGCTAACAAAAAATTCAAAATAAATGTTCTAAAGAACTTCAGATGGCAACAAGAGAATGCAGTTAACAACTTAACAAATTCAGGAAAACAGTACAAGAACAAAATGAGAAGTTCAACAAAGAGACAGAAAGAAAACATTAATAAATAAATAAATAAATAAATAAATAAATAACCAACCAAACACAAATGTTGGAGTGTAAGGATATTACTGAATAAAAATGCAACAGAGAGCTTCAAAAGCAGACTGCTCAATCAGAATAAAGAACAGTGTACTCAGTCATTTGAAGGCATCCACTCAAAGAAGACAAAAGAAAAAAGAATTAAAAAAGTGAAGAAAGCCTATAGGACTTATAGGACATTACCAAGCAAAATAATATACATATTGTGAAAATACTAGAAGAACAGAGAGAAAAAGGGGCAGAAAGCTTATTTAGAAATTAATGGCTGAACATTTCCCAGTTTTTGAGAAAGATACAGATGTCCAATTACATAAAGCACAAAAATTCCCAGTCAGGTTTAATCCAAAGAAGACTACACCAAGACTCATTATAATAAAAATGTTAAAAATCAAAGAAAGAGATTTCTTAATTTCTCTTTCTGCTAATTTTTATTGGTGTACAGAAATTCAACAGATTTCTGTATTTTGTATTCTACAAATTTACTGAATTCATTTATTAATACTAATAGTTTTTGATTAAAAAAACTATTTTTAATCAAAATACTTTTGATTAAAAAACAGGGTATTTTTAATATAAAATCATGTCATCTAAAAATAGCAGCAGTTTTACTTACTTTTTAGCAATTTTGAAGTCTTTTACTTATTTTACTTATTTGATTGCTGTGGCTTAGGCCTCCACTACTATGTTGAATAAAAGTCATGAGAATGGACATCCTCCTATTGTTTCTGATCTTACCGGAAATGCTTTTAGCTTTTCACCATTGAGTACAATGTTACCTGTGGGTTTTTCATATACAGCCTTTACTATTTTGAGGCATTTTCCTTCTATACCTTTATTTTAAGAGGTTTTATCATGAATGCATGTTAAATTTTGTCAAATGCTTTTTCTGCATCTATTGAAATAATCATATGATTTTCAACTTTCACTCTGTTAATGTGATATATGATACTGATTGATTTGCAAATGTTCAACCATTCTTGTATCACTGGAATAAATGTCACTTGATCATGATGAATGCTCATTAAAATGTATTTTTGAAATCAATTTCTAATATTGTTGAGAATGTTTGTATCTATGTTCATAAGGAATAATAATCTATAATTTTCTTTTTTGTAGTGCAGCCATGATGGAAAACAGTATGGATGTTCCTCAAAAAATTAAAAATAGAAACATCATATGATCCAATAATTCTACTTCTGGCTATTTACCCAGAGGGAGAAAAAAAACTAATTAGAATAGAAATGTGCACTCCAATGTTTATTACAACATTATTTATAATAGCTGAGATGCGAAACAACCTAAGTACCCATTGATAGATAAATGGATAAAAAGATGGGACATATACACACAATGGAATATCATTCAGCTATAAAAAGAATAAAGTCTTGTCATTTGCAACAGCATGAGTGGACCTAAAGGTTATTAAGTTAAGTGAAATAAGTCAGACAGAGAAAGAAAAATACCATCTGAGTGATATTTCACTTGTATTTGGAATCTTAAAAAAAAAAAAAAAAGAAACAGACTTATAAATAAAGAGAACAAACTGGTGGTTTCCAGAGAGGAGTGGTGTGGGGATAAACAAAATAGTTGAAGGAGATTAAGAACTATAAACCTCTAATTATAAAATAAATAAGTCATGGGGATAAAAAGTACAGCATAGAAAGTATAGTCAATAATTCTGTAATAACTTTGTATGGTGACAGGTGGTAACCACACTTATGGTAGTAAGCATTTTGTAATGTATACAATTTTTTTTGTAAGTATACAATTCTTGAATAACTATGTTGTACATGGGACACTAATATAATACTGTATGTCAACTATATTTCAATTAAAAATAAAATTAAAAAAAATTAAAATTTTGAAAGCATCAAGAGAAAAAAATCTCATTAGATGCAAGGAAACCACAAAAGGCCATAAGTGACTTTATTAGCAGAAACCTTTGAGATGATATACTCAAACTGCTAAAGGAAAAAAAAAAACCTACCAATCAAAAATACTTTACCTAGGGGCGCCTGGGTGGCACAGAGGTTAGGCGTCTGCCTTTGGCTCAGGGCATGATCCCGGCGTTATGGGATCGAGCCCCGCATCAGGCTTCTCCGCTATGAGCCTGCTTCTTCCTCTCACACTCCCCCTGCTTGTGTTTCCTATCTCGCTGACTGTCTCTATCTCTGTCAAATAAATAAATAAAAAATCTTAAAAAAAATACTTTACCTGACAAAGCTATCCTTCAGAATTAAATGAGAGATGAAAACGGTCCCAGACAAACAAAAGATGAAGGAATTTATCACCACTGGAACTGACTTACAAAAAAAATGCTAAAGGGAGATATTCAAGTTGAAAAGAAAAAAATACTAACTAGTAACAAGAAATCATATGAAAGTATATAAAACTCACTGATAAAAGTAAATATCTGGACAAATTCAGAATACATTAATATTGTAATGATAGCATATAAATGACTTACAACTCTACCATAAAGCTCACAAGGCAGAAGATTAAAAATAGCTATAGCAGCATTAATTTGTTAATGGATACACAATTTAATATACATAAATTATGACATCAAACACATAAAGTGTATGGTGGAGTGAAACTGTTGAGCTTTTGTATACAAAAAAATTTAAGTCATTATTAGCTTAAAATAGACTATTAAAAACATGTTTTATGTAAGCCTTGTGGAAACCACAAAGCAAAAGCCCATACAAGATACATAAAAGATAAAGAGAAAATAATGAAAGCATACTACTATAGGAAATGACCGAATTACAAAGGAAAACTGCAAGAGACAATGAAAGAAAATAAAGGATATAGAAAACACTTAGAAAACATAAGCTAGAGGGCGGTTCTAAGATGGCAGAGGAGCAGGAGACTTAAAGTTCCTCTGGTCCCAGGAATTCAGCTAGAGAGCTATCAAACCATTCTGAATACCTATGAATGCAACTGGAGAATGAAGAAAAGAGTAGCAGAAACTCTATGAACAGAAAAGTGACCACTTTCTGCAAGGAGGAGAAAAGATGGTGGAGGAGTAGGAGACCCTTTCTCAGCTGGTCCCGAGTCGAGCTGGATATCTACCAGACCATCCTGAAAACCCATGGAATCAGCCTGAGACATAGGATGATATATCTGGATCTCTACAAACGAACATCTCCAGTGCTGAATATTGAGGGACCAAGCAGGGACCTGTGAATCTGCGCACAGATATTGGAAGATAAACAGAAGGGAGAGGGAGCCGATGTGTTCCAGCACTGGGAAGCAGTAGCCAAATGCACTGGGGAGCGAGCCGGACTCATGGACCAGCACACACGAGAGAGCAGACTGACCATGGGCCTGGGAACACACGTGCGACCGAACTGAAAACCCAAGCTCCGGAGCACTCACTGGAACTGGACTAAAACCAGGAGCTCGAGAGCGCTTGTGCTTACAAACTGAAAATCAGAGCTCCAGAGAGCACACTTGAACTAGACTAAAACCGGGAGCTCGGGAGTGTGAGGGAACCGGGGGCGGCTGATGGTGTTAGAAGCACGAAGGAGAGGAGGTGCCGGCCCTGGAAGTGAGGGCTGGGAGAGTGGCTGTGGAGCACACAACTGGGGACGCTTCAGGGTTTTTAGCAGCACCAAAAGAAACAGTTAAAGTGGCCAAGAGAGCTCAGTGGAGAGCGGACTGTGATCTCTCTGTTCTGAGACAGAGGCTAGGATACAGCCACTGCTGCTCTCTCGGAGAAGTCAGAGAAAACCACCAGGGAAAGCTGCCAGAGAACAAAAGCCTGGAAATACCAGTTCGCATTGTGCCCATCCCCATCCCCTCTTGCAGGGGAAAGGGTGACTCTACCCAAACAGGGTTGCCTGAGTATCAGTGTGGCAGGCCCCTCCCCCAGAAGGCAGGCTGAAAAATAAAGAAGCCCACATTCCTAAAGTCCCTATAAAACAAGTGCACACTGCCTGGGTCCTGGTCAATAATTTGGGCTCTGGGCGTCCCTGCAACCTTTCCTCATCAGAATGACGAGAAGGAGAAATCTCCCCCAGCAAAGAAAAGATAATGAGTCTGTGGCCTCTGCCACAGAACTGCTGGATATGGATATAACCAAATTGTCAGAAATGGAGTTCAGAGTAACAATGGTCAAGGTGATGTGTAGGATTGAAAAAAATATTAACGGGAATATAGAATCTCTAAGGGCAGAAATGAGAGTGAATCTGGCAGAAATTAAAAATGCTATGAATCAAATGCAGTCTAAACTAGACGCTCTGACGGCCAGGGTAAATGAAGCAGAAGAATGAATTAGTGAATTGGAGGATGGGATGGTAGAAGAGAAAGCTAAAACAGAAACTTGGTTCAAAAAAATCCAGTCTCAAGACTGTAGGTTACAGGAGATTACTGACTCATTGAAACACTTCAATGTCAGAATCATCGGCATTCCTTAGGGGGTGGAGAAAGAGAGGTCTAAGAAGAGATATTTGAACGAATTGTAGCTGAGAACTTCAGTAATCTGGCAAAGGAAACACGCATTTGTGTCCAAGAGGCAGAGAGGACCCTTCCGTGGTCAGTGAGAACAGACCTACATCAAGTCACATCCTAGTGCAATTCGCAAGTATTAGATTTAAGGATACAGTATTGAAAGCGGCCAGGGGAAGAAAATCCTTACATACAGAGGGGAAAATATCAGAACAATGTCAGACCTGTTGAAAGAGACCTGGCAGGCTAGAAAGAGTTGGCAGGGTATTTTCAAAGCTCAATCTGAAAAGAATATGCAGCCAAGGATCCTTTATCCAGCAAGGCGGTCATTCAGAATTGATGGAGAGATAAGGACTTTCCAGAATCGCCAGTCCCTGACCAATTTCATAACCACAAAACCAAACCTACAAGAGACATTAAGGGGGGTTCTATAAAAGTAAAAAGTCCCCAAGAGTGATACAGGACAGAAATTTACAATCTACAGAAACAAAGACTTCACAGGCAACATGACATCATTAAAATCATATCTCTCAATAATCACTCCCAACTGAATGGCCTAAATGCACCCATAAAATGCCACAGGGTTGAAGATTGGATAAAAAGACATGACCCATCCATTTGCTGTCTAGAAGAGACCCATTTTGAACCTAAAGATACATCCAGACTGAAAGGGAAGGGAAGGAAAACCATTTTTCATGCCAATGGACCTCAAAAGAAAGCTGGGGTAGCAATTCTCATATCAGACAGATTAGATTTTAAACTAAAGACTGTTGTTAGAGATACAGAAGGACACTATATTATTCTTAAAGGATGTATCCAACAAGTGGATATGAAAATAATAAATATCTATTCCCCCAACAGGGGACCAACTAAATACACAAGTCAACTCTTAACCAGAATAAAGAGACATATAGATAATAATACATTACTAGTAGGGGACCTCAACACTCCACTCTCGGCAAAAGAGAGATCACCTAAGCAGAAAATCAACAAATAAACAAGAGCTTTGAATGACATACTGGACCAGATGGACTTCACAGATATACATAGAACACTACACCCCAGAACAACAGAATACCCATTCTTTTCGAATGCACATGGAACTTTCTCCAGAATACACCATATACTGGGTCACAAACCAGGTCTCAACCGATACCAAAAGACTGAGATTATTCCCTGCATATTCTCAGACCGCAATGCTTTAAAACTGAAACTCAATCACAAGGAAAAAATTAGAAGAAACAAACACTTGGAAACTAAGAACCATCCTGCTCAAGAGTGATTGGGTAAACCAGGAAATTAAAAATCAGTTTAAACAATTTTTGGAGACCAATGAAAACAAAAACACATCTGTCCAAACCCTATGGGACACTGGAAAGGTGGTCCTAAGGGGAAAATACATAGCCATCCAAGCCTCACTCAAAAAAATAGAAAAATCTAAAATGCAGTGTTTATATTCTCACCTCATGAAGCTGGAGCTGGAACAGAAGAAGAGGCCTAACCCACGTATGAGAAGGCAGGAGATCAAGATTAGAGCAGAGATCAATGAATTAGAAACCAGGAGCACAGTAGAGCAGATCAACAGGAAGAGAAGTTGGTTCTTTGAAATAATAAATAAAATTGATAAGCCACTGGCAAATTTTTCAAAAGAATAGAGAAAGGACCCAAATTAATAAAATTATGAATGAAAGGGGAGAGATCACAACCAACACCAATGAAATAGGAAGGATCGTTAGAAACTTTTATCAACAGCTTTATGCCAATAAATTAAACAATGTGGAAGAAATGAATACCTTCTTGGAAACCTATAAACCACCAAGACTGAAACAGGAAGAAATTGATTATTTAAACAGACCGATTAATTATGAAGAGCTTGAAGCAGTGATCAAAAACCTGCCGAAAAAAAAGAGTCCAGGGCCTGATGGATTCCCCAGGGAATTCTACCAAACATTCAAAGAAGAAATAATACCTATTCTCCTGAAGCTGTTTCCAAAAATAGAAACAGAAGGAAAACTACCAAACTCATTCTATAAGGCCATTATTACCTTGATCCCCAAATCAGGCAAAGACTCCATCAAAAAGGAGAATTACAGACAGATAACCCTGATGAATATGGATGCCTAAATTCTCAACAAGGTCCTAGCTAATAGGATCCAACAGTACATTAAAAGGATTATCCATCATGAGCAAGTGGGATTCTTCCCTGGGATGCAAGGGTGGTTCAACATTCACAAATCGATCAGTGTGATAGATCATATCAACAAGGAAAGAGTGAAGAATCATATGATCCTCTCAAATGATGCAAAAAAAGCATTTGAGAAAATACAGCATCCTTTCCTGATTAAAACCCTTCAGAGTGCAGAGATAGAAGGTACATTCCTCAATTTCATAAAAACCATCTATGAAAAGCCTACAGTGAATATCATTCTCAATGGGGAAAAGCTGTAAGCCTTTCCGTTAAAATCTGGAACATGACAAGGATGCCGACTCTCACCATTATTATTAAACATAGTACTAGAAGTCCTTGCAACAGCAATCAGACAACAAAAAGGGATAAAAGTATCCAAATTGGCAAAGAAGAAGTCAAACTGTCTCTTCGCAGATGACATGATACTCTATATGGAAAACCCAAAAGAATCCACTCCCAAACTATTAGAAGTTATAGAGCAATTAAGTAATGTGGCAGGATACAAAATCAATGCTCAGAAATCAGTTGCATTTCTATACACGAACAATGAGACTGAAGAAAGAGAAATTAGGGAATACATACCATTTATAATAGCACCATAAATCATACGTTCTCAGAATTAACCAGAGATGTAAAGGATCTATATTCTAGAAACTATAAATCACTCTTAAAAGACACTGTAGAAGACACAAAAAGATTGAAAAATATTCCATGCTCATTGATTGGAAGAATAAACATAGTTAAAATATCTATGCTACCCAGAGCAATCTACACTTTCAATGCCATCCCAATGAAAATACCAATGACATTTTTCAGAGAACTGGAACAAACAGCCCTTAAATTTGTGTGGAACCAGAAAAGGCCCCGAATTGCCAAGGAATTGTTGAAAAGGAAAAACAAAGCGGGGGGCATCACGTTGCTGGATTTCAAGCTATATTACAAAGCTGTGATCACCAAGACAGCAGGGTACTGGCACAAAAACAGACACATAGACCAATGGAACAGAATAGAGAACCCAGAAATGGACCCTCGGCTCTTTGGGCAACTAATCTTTGATGAAGCAGTGGAAAAAAGACAGTCTCTTCAATAAATGCTGCTGGGAAAATTGGATAGCTATATGCAAAAGAATGAAACGTGACCACTCTCTCACACCATACACAAAGATAAAGTCCAAATGGATGAAAGACCTCGATGTGAGACAGGAATCCATCAAAATCCTAGAGGAAAACGTAGGCTGCAACTAATTTGACATCGGCCACAGCATCTTTTTTCGTGACACCTCTCCAAAGGCAAGAGAAACAAAAGAGAAAATGAACTTGTAGGACTTCATCAAAATAAAAACTTCTGTACAGCCAAGGAAATAGTCAAAAAAACTAAGAGGCAGCCCACGGAATGGGAGAAGATATTTGCAAATGACACTACAGATAATAGACTAGTATCCAAGATCTACAAAGAACTTCTCAAACTCAGTACACGTGAAACAAATAATCAAATCAAAAAATGGGCAGAAGATATGAACAGACACTTTTCCAATGAAGACATACAAATAGCTAACAGACACATGAAAAAATGTTCAAAATCATTAGCCATCAGGGAAATTCAAATCAGAACCACCTTGAGGTACTACCTTATGCCAGTTAGAATGGCAAAAATTGACAAGGCAGGAAACAACAAATGTTGGAGAGGATGTGGAGAAAGGGGATCCCTCTTACACTGTTGGTGGGAATGCAAGTTGGTATAGCCACTCTGGAAAACAGTGTGGAGGTCCCTTAAAAAGTTAAAAATTGAGCTACCCTATGACCCAGCAATTGCACTACTGGGTATTTACCCCAAAGATACAGATGTAGTGAAGAGAAGGGCCATATGCACCCCAATGTTCATAGCAGCATTGTCCACAAGAGCTAAATCATTGAAGGAGCCGAGATGCCCTTCAACAGATGACTGGATTAAAAAGCTGTGGTCCATATATACAATGGAATATTACTCAGCTATCAGAAAGAATAATTACACAACATTTGTAGCAACATGGACGGGACTGGAGGAGATTATGCTAAGTGAAATAAGTCAAGCAGAGAAAGACAATTATCATATGGTTTCACTCATTTATGGAACATAAGAAATAGGAAGATAGGTAAGAGAAGGAAGGGAAGAATGAAGGGAGGGTAAACAGAAGGGGGAATGAACCATTAGAAACTGTGTACTCTGGGAAACAAACTGAGAGCTTCAGAGGGGAGGGGAGAGGAGATGGGGATTGGGATAGGCTGGTGATGGGTATTAAGGAGGTCACATATTACATGGTGTACTGGGTGTTATACGTAAATAATGAATCATGGAACATTGCATCAAAAACCAGGGATGTACTGTATGGTGACTAATATAACAAAATAAAAATTATTAATTAAAAAAAGAAAATATAAGCAAAATGGTTGTACTCTTATTTATCAATAATTATTTTAAATGTAAATGGACTACCTTCCTCAATCAAGAGACAAAGAGTGATTAAATGTAAAATAAAATAATAAAATAAGATAAAATAAAATAAAATAAATAAAATAAAATAAAATAAACAGACCCAACTATATGCTGCCTATTAAGACACTCACTTCAACTTTAGGATACAGATGGGCTCAAAGTAGAGGGGTAGAAAAAATATATCCATGCAAATGGAAGCCAAAGGAGAACAAAGTTAGCTCTACTTACATTAGACTAAATAGACTTTAAGTCAAAACTGTAATAAGAGATAAGGAAGTTCATTATATAATTGCAAAAGGATTGATTCAACAAGAGGAAATACCAATAGTGAATGTATATGAACCTAACAATGGAGCTATTATTTACAGATCTGAAGGAAAAACGAGACAGCAATACAAAAATTGTATGGATTTCAACACCCCCACTTTCAACAATGGATAGATCATCCAGACAGAAAAACTATAAGGAACCATTAGAACCTAACCTTTAGACCAAATGGACCTAACACATAAAGAATATTTCAATCAACAGAAGCAGAATACACAATTTTTCAAAACACACAAAGCAAGACTTAACAAATTTGGCTAATTGAATTTAACTTTAAAAAAAAGAAAAAAGAAGATTAAAATTACATCAAATATCTTACAATGACAATGGTATAAAACTAGAAATCAATAACAAGAAGAAACCTGGACAATTCACAAGTAAGTGGAGGTTGAACAATCTAAACAACTAATGGGTTAAAGAAATCAAAAGGAAAATATATATTGAGACAAAATTGGAAACACAATGTACCTAAACTTAAGGAATACATCCAAACAGGTCTAAGAGGGATATTCCTAGGAATCAATGCCAACATTAAGAAAAAGAAAGATCTGAAATAAACAACCTAACTTTACACCTCATGAGTCTAAAAGAAGAACAAAATGCCCAGTTAGGAGGAGGAAGAAAATAACAAAGATCAGAGGAGAAATTAAATCAACAGAAATTAGAAAGATAATAAGAAAGCTCAACACACTGAGTTATTTTTTGAAAAGATGAAATTTATGTATCTTTAGCTAAATTGACAAAGAAAAAGGAGAGAAGACTCAAATAAGCAAAAGCATTAATGTAAAAGGAGATACTACAACAGATATGACAGAAACGCAGAGAACCATTAAAAACAAATAAACAGCAACAAATCTGTTAACTAAAAATAAATGAATGAATTTCTATAAACATACAAACTACCAAGTCAGAATCATGAAGAAATAGAAAATTTGAACAGACCAATAACAAGTAAATTAAATCAGTAATCAAATATCTCTCAACCAAGAAATGTCCAGGACCAGATGGTTTTGCTAGTGCATCAAACCAAACACTTGAAGAAAAAAACTAATACTTCTCAAACTGTTTCAAAAAATTCAAGAGGAAGGAACATTTCTAAACTCATTTCATGAGGTCAACATTATCCTGAAACAAAAGCCAGACAAAGACACTACAGGGGCGCCTGGGTAGCGCAGTGGGGCTCCTGGGTAGAGCAGTCGTTAGGCGTCTGCCTTCGGCTCAGGGCAAGATCCGGGCATTCCGGGAGCGAGTCCCACATCGGGCTCCTCCACTCGGAGCCTGCTTCTTCCTCTCCCACTCCTCCTGCTTGTATTCCCTCTCTTGCTGGCTGTCTATCTCTGTCAAATAAATAAATAAAAAATCTTTAAAAAAAAAAACACACTACAAAAAATTAATTAATTAATTAATTTTAAAAATTAAGAAATCAGCCATTACTACTAATGAACACTGATGCAAAAATCCTTGACAAAGTATTAGCAAACTGAACCCAACAGCATATTAAAAGAATTAAACACTAGGTCAATTGGAATTTATTCCAGTTATTCAAGGATGTTTCAACATAAATTTTTGGGGCTACACCAAAATAAAAAGTTCATGCATCGCAAAAGAAACCATCAATGAAATGAAAAGGAAGCCTACTGAGTGGGAGAACATATTTACAAATGATTTTTCTGAATACAAGTTAATATCCAAAATATATACATCATTTATACTACTCAACACTCACACATAAACAAAGCCAATCTGATTAAAAAATAGACAGGGAGTCTGAATAGACATTTTTCCAAAGAAGACATATAGATGGCTAGCAGACACATTAAAAGATGCTTAACATCTCTAATGATCAAGGAAATGCAAATGAAAACGCTAATGAGATTATCACCTTATAAATCAGTCAGAATGGTTATTATCAAAAAGACAAGAAATAACAAGTGTTGGTGAGGATGTGGAGAAAAAGGAACCCTTGTACATGGTCGGTGAGAATGTAAGTTGGTATAGTCATATGGAAAACAGTATGGTGGTTTCTCAAAAATTAAAAATAAAACTACCACATGATTCAGCATTCATCGTCTGGGTATATATCCAAAGGAAATAATATCACAATCTTGGAGAGATATCTGCACTCTCATGTTTAGTGCACCATTATTCACAATACCCAAGTGTATGTATGTGTGTGTATATAAATATAGTATAATATATATAGTATAACATATAATAGCATATATATAATATAGGATATATATATGCAATAAAATATTATTCAGCTTTAAAAAAGGAAAGCCTGCCATTTGCAATATCAATAAACCTAGGAGGCTATTATGTTAAGTGAAATAAGCCATACACACAAACTCATAGTAACAAAAGTATAATAGTGATTACCAGGGGCTGGGAGTTGGGAGGTAAAGGGAAAATATTAATCATAGCCACAACCTTTCAGTTATAAAATGAATAAGTGTTGAACACTTAATGTATATAATGTAATTACAGTTAATAATAACATATATTTGAAAATGCTGAGACTAGATCTCAAGTGTTCATACTATAAACAAAACAAAACAAAACAAAACAAAAAGCTAGGTGAATTGCCAGTGAATGTTTAGTTTGATTTTAATATTTCACAATGTATACATATATCAAAACATCACATTTTACTTCTTAAATATACATAAATTTGTCAAAAAATAAACACAAAATAAATGAAAAAAATGGAGAAAGTTTTTCTCAACCAAACAAAAATTGAGGGAATTTGTTGCAGTATATCTCTCTTTCAAGATATGTTAAAAGAAGTTCTTTAAAGAGAAGGATAATAATATAGTCCAGAAATTTGGATAAAGGAAGAGTATTAAAAAAAGGAATAAGAAAAGGTAAAATAACTTTTATATTTCTTATTAATTGATCTAATAGATAACAGTATGTTCAAAATAATAATAGCAGCAATGTATTGAATTGCATAAGTTTAAAGATATATGATTATATAAAGTAAAATGAAAAATAGAAATGATGAAAGGGACAAGATGGGGGGGAAATTATTTTGTTTTTATAAAGTACACTACCTGAGAGGTGGTATACTGTTATTTGAAAGTGAATTTATATTATTTTTAAGTGTATATTGAAAATTCTAGGGCAACCACTAATACAATAATAAAATAAAATAAAATAAAATAATAAAAATAATAAATAATAAATAAAATAAAAAATAAAAATAAAAAATAAATGGAAGGAAGGAATCTAAACGACATGCTAAGAAATGAGAAAAGTGGAATCATAAAATGTTCAATTAGTGTATAAAAAAACAAAAAAGGCAAGAAAAGAATAGAAGGCAAAAATTAGATAAAGAACAAGGGCAACAAAGGGAAAACTGATACAAACATGGTAGATATTCATCTAACTATATCAATCATTTTGAACATCAGTGGTCTAAATATACCAATGTAAAAGACAACAATTGTCAGGGTGGGTCAAAAAAATAAAACCCAGCTATGTGTTCTCCATAAGAAACCTACTTTACATATAAAGACACATATGGATTAAAAGTAAATGTATGGAGAAAATATATCATGCTAACACTAATCCAAAGAAAGTAATAGTTATAATTAATAATGATTAATGATAATAATACATAAATTTCATACTGAGCTGATTTCAAGGCAAGGAAAATTATTAGAGTTAAAATTGGCATTACATAATGGAAAAAAAGGATCAATTCTTTAAGAAAACACAATGATCCTAAATAGGTATGCAACTATCAACAGAACACCAAACGATGTGAGGCAAAAATTGATAGACATACAAAGAGAAAAAGATGAATCCACAATCATAGTTGGAGACTATCAGAAATAGATTTAGAGGAAAGAAAATCAGTAAAACCAGAGCTGATCTTAACAACACCATCAATCACCTGGAGTACTTCATCCAACTAAATAGAATACACATTTTTCTCAAACTCATATAGAACATTCCCCATGATAGAACACATTCTGAACATTCTGGCATGTATTGCATGGTACACTGGGTGTTATACACAACTCATGAATCATCGAGCCTTACATCGGAAACCGGGGATGTACTGTATGGTGACTAACATAATATAATAAAAAATCATTAAAATGAAAAAAAAAAAGAACACATTCTGAGCCATAAAACATACCTTAAATTTAAAATTATTGAAATTATGCAATGTCTGGTCTTGATCATAATGGAATTAAACTAGACATCAAAAATGAAAGATACGTGGGAAAATCCCAATTATGTGGAAATTAAACATATATGGGTCAAAGATGAAATCTCAAAATAAATTAAAAAGTATTTTGTGATGCTTGGGTGGTTCAGTTGGTTAAGCATCTGCCTTAGGCTCAGGTCATGATCATAAGGTCCTGGGATCAAGTCTGGTATTGGGCTCCCTGCTCAGCAGGGAGCCTGCTTCTCCCTCTCCCTGTTGCTCCCCCTGTTTGTGCCCTCTCTCTCTCTGACAAATAAATAAATAAAATATTTTTTAAAAAAGTATTTTGAACTAAATAAAAATAAAAAACAACTTACTGAAATTTGTGGAATGCAGCAAAAGCAGTGCTTAAAGAGAAATTTATAGTATTGAATGCATATATTAGGAAACAAAAAAACAAGCAAACTTAGATCGATAATTTAAGTTTCCGCTTTTGGAAGCTAGAAAAAGAAAATTAAAGCCCAAGTAAGCGAGGAGAAGAAGAAGAAGGAAGAAGGAAGAAGGAAGAAGAAGAAGAGGATGAGGAGGAGGAGGAGGAGGAGGAGGAGGAGGAGGAGGAGGAAGGGGAGGGGGAGGGGGAGGAGTATAAAGGAAATCAATTAAATTGAAAACAGAAAATAAATAGACAAAAATCAATAAAACCAGAAGCCAGTTCTTGGAAAAGATCCACATAACCAATAAACCCCTAGGCAAGCTACCTATGAAAAACAAAAGCCACAAATTGCTAATATCAGAAATTAGATGACATTACTATAGTTCATCTGGACATTAAAAGGATAATGAAGGAACACTATGAACAACTTTATGCCAAGACATTTGATCACCTAGATGAAACAAAATTCTCTGAAAGATACAATCTGCCAAACCTTACATAAGAAAAAAATATATATAAGCCAAATAGACCTACACCTACTAAAGAACTTAAATCCATAATTAATAACCCTCCACAAAAGAAAGCACCACGATAGTACACTGGTAAATTCTACCAAACATTTAAGGAAGCAATTATGACAGTATTCTATAATGTATTTCAGAGGAAAAGTACAGGAAATTCTCACACAGCACTACCCTAAAACCAAAATCAGATGAACATGTATAAGAAAATAAAACTACATGATATCTCTCATGAATACAAATATAAAAATTCTCAGCAAAATATTAGCCAGCTGAATCCAAAAATGTAAAAAAATAATTATACACCATGACCAAGTGAGTTTTATTCCAGGTATGCAAAACTAGTTCAACATTTAAACTCAATTAATGTAATCCATACATCAATAAGCTAAATTTAAAAAAATCATACGATCATGTCGATAGATACATAAAAGGCATTTAACAATATCCAACGCACATTCATGATAAAACCTCTTAGCAAACTAAAAATAGAGGAAACTTCTTCAACTTGTTAAAAAAAATCTACAGCTAATATTATACTTCATGGTGCAAAACTAAAATCTTTCTCACCAAGATCAGATACAAGGCAAGAATGTCCCTTCTCACCATTCCTTTCAAACATTATACTAGAAGTTCTAGCTAATACAATAAGACAAGAAAAAGAAATTAAAGTTATACACACTTGGAAGAAAGGAATAAAACTGTCTTTACTCACAGACTACATATTTGTCTACATAGAAGTCTGAAAGAATAGATTTGTTAAACTCCTGGAACTGACTGTGGCAAAATTGTAGGACACAAGGTTAATATACAAAAGTCAATCACTTTTCTACATACCAGCAGTGGAATTTGAAATTAAAGACACACTATCATTTACATTAGCACCCCAAAAATGAAATACTTAGGTATAAATCTAACAAAATATTTTTTAAATCTATAGGATCAGAACTATAGAAGTCTGATGAATAAAGTAAATTAAAACCTACATAAATGGAGAGTTACTCCATGTTCATATATAGGAAGATTCAGTAATGTCAAGACATTAGTTCTTCCCACTTGATTATAGATTCAATATAATCCCAATCAAAAGTCCAGCAAGATATTTTGTTGGATATTGACAAACTAATTCTATAATTTATATAGGAAGGCAAAGACCCGGAACAGTCAATACAATATTGAAGGACTGACACTGTCTGACTTCAAGACTTATCACAAAACTATAATAATTGGGATATGTGGTATTGATGGAAAAAAAATAGACAAATAGATCAATGTAACAGAATAGAGAGCATAGAAATAAATATATTCAACTAATAAATATGGTCAACCTCCCAAATAGGGCCAACTGATCTTTGACAAAAGAATGAAGCCAATACAATGGAGCAAAGATAGTATTTTCAACAAATGGTGCTGGATCAACTGGACATCCACATTCAAAAAAGAAAAAAAAATGAATTTAGATGTTATATAATTCCCCAAAGTTAACAAAAAATGAATCACAGATATAAATGTAAAAGACAAAACTGTAAAACTCCTAGAAGATAACAAAGGAGAAAACTTAAATGATCTTTGGTATTATAACTTTTTAGATACAACATCAAAGGCATGATATATGAAATAATTAGTTAAAAAGCTGGATTTCATTAAAATTAAAAACTTCTGCTCTGTGAAAGATAATGTCAGGAATATGAGCAGAGGAGACAGACTGGCAGAAAATATTTACAAAAAGACACATCTGATAAAGAACACATTTACCCAAAATATACAAAAAACTCTTAAAAACAAAAAATAAGAAAACAATCTGATTTTTAAAATGGGCCAAAGTCCTTAACAGATACCTTATCAAAGAAAATATATAGATAGCAAAGAACCATAGGAAAGATGGTCAACATCATTTGTCCTCAGGGAAATGCATATTAAAATAACTATGAGATACCACTATGACAATAAGATACCACAATTTGACCTATTAAAGTAGCCAAAATTCAAAATACTGAAAACACAAAATGCTAATGAAGAAGTAGAGCAAGAGGAACTCTGGTACATTTCCAGTGGGAGTGTAGAATGGTACAGACACTTTGGAATGCAGTTTGACTGTTTTTTGTTTGTTTGCTTTGTTTTGTTTTACAAACCTAAACACACTGTCACCATACAATTCAGCAATAATCAGCTCCTTGGAATTTGCCCCAAAGAGTTGAAAACTCATGTCTACACAAAAGCCTGCACACAGATGTTTATAGAAGCTTGATTCATAATTGCTAAAACTTGGAAGCAAGCAAGGTGTCCTTCAGTGGTGAATATACAAACTGTGGTACACCCAGACTATAGAATATTATTAAGCATTAAAAAGAAATGTGCTATCAACCCATGAAGAGACATGGAGGAAAATTAAATGTATATTACTAAGTGAAAGAAGCCAATCTGAAAAGGCTACACACTGTATGTTTCAGTTATAAGACATTATGTAAAAGGCAAAACTATAGAGACAGTAAGATCATCAATGTTTGGGTAAGGAAGGGAGGGATAAACTTATGGAGCACAGAGGATTTTTGGGACAGTGAAAATAAACTGTATTATACCATAATTATGGGTACATGTAATTATACATTTGTCCAACCCCACAGAATGTACAACACTAAGAGTTAACTGTAATGTAACTGTGGTCTTTGTATGATTATGATATGTCAGTCTACGTTTATCAGTTGCAACAAATGTACCACTCTGCTGGAGGATAATGGGAGATACTATACATATTTGGGGCAGAAAGAATAAGAGAAATCTCTATACTGTCCTCTCAATTTTTCTATGAACCTTAAAGTGCTCTAGAAATAAGCCTTTAAAAATCTGTGAGCATATTATAATCCTTATAATAACTGTTCTAAATTCTTCATCTGCTAATCCCATCACCTGTCATTTATGGGTCTATTTCAATGACTGAACATTAACTATTTGTGACTCATAATTTGCTGCTTCTTTGAATGTCTAATAATTTTTATTGGGTACTAGACATTGTGTTGTTCTATTGTTGAGTATCTGGAATTAGATGTATTCTTTTAAAGAGTACTGAAGTTTGCTCAATCAGAGGATTAAGTTTTTTGTGGATTAGGATGACCCATTCTAGACTTCTTTTAATCTCTGTTAAGATGGATTTAGTGTAGCCTTTACCTAATACTATTTTAGCCAGACCACCACTTTTCCTTCTTTCTTTCTTTCTTTCTTTCTTTCTTTCTTTCTTTCTTTCTTTCTTTCTTTCTTTCTTTCTTTCTTTCTTTCTTTCTTTCTTTCTTCCTTCCTTCCTTCCTTCCTTCCTTCCTTCCTTCCTTCCTTCCTTTCTTTCTTTCTTTCTTTTTCTTTCTTTCTTTTCTTTCCTTTTTCTTTCTTTCTTTTCTTTCCTTTTTCTTTCTTCTCTCTTTCTTTTTTTCTTTCTTTTCTTTCTTTCTACTATATTTCTACTGATTATTCAGTGTCATTAGTTTTGCTTATCTTGTCTAGACAGAATTCAGACATCTCCCAACACTATGGGAACTCTGATAATTGTTTAATTTGTAACCTCAGAAGTTGTTCTTTTTCTGACTCATAGAATTTCTACTTATTAACGTGTAGATTATATTCCAGACAGATGATCAAGAAGAAAACCTATAAAAATTTTTGAAGGCTTTTCTTCATCTATTTCCCTTCTTTGATACTCTGTCCCACAAATGTCATCCACCTCATCTTCCCTGGACTTTGTTCTTTCTCCTTCCCTGATTTGAGGTCCAGAAAAATGCTCTCAATATAAAGATGGGACATTCTGAAGGCTGACCCTATTTGTTTTCCTTCTCTCTGGGATCATAGTCTTGCACCATTTGACAAATTTGTTTTTGTATACATGCTTATTTGTTTGTTTTGTTTTTAATGACAGGAGAGTAAGTCTGATCCTGGTTACTGTTTCATGGCCCAAACCAAAAAACTATATTGAGTATTTCTTGAATTAATTAATGTATAATGAATTAATGGCAAAAGTCTTGTTAATATGCTGAATTTGAAGGGTTTGTGAGATACTAACTTGAAAATAATCATCAGGCAATAGAATATTTGACAATTTATGACAGTGATTTGGAAGAATGTATAGTGTAGATTTATTTTCATGGACCTGAAAATTTATGGCAGAAGAGTAGAGGAAGTGGGAACAATTAATATTTAAGTGACGGATACATAAATAAGTCGTTGGGTGTTAATGAGTGGTTAAGAGTGAGGAAGTAGTAACTACATTTTATGAATTAAATTTTATAGACTTTGCTAGAAAAATATGCATACAATGATGGAGGAAAATAGCTACCCTGTTATAAATTATTTAAATTAGTAATTACTTGTGGTCCCCATTTCACATTAGAATCTTTTTTTTACATTCTGGAGCTCATTCCCCGTTCTTATAGATATATTTCTCAGGAGCTTAAGCAAAATGGAAAATGGATCAATAAATTAAGATAAGTTAAAACTGCATTTAGACTCTACAGAACTCAAATAATAGGGGCATATCCAGTAATACATAGGGAGATTTGAAATGCTTTGGGTAGGTATAAAGTATCATCCAAGAGCAATTTTAAGATACAGAACAAAAAACCAACAACTACAAATAATTGCCTTTTTCTATCTATTGATCTTCCTTTTTTTCCCTTAATTATTAATATAAATTTATAACCTATTATCATCAGAAATTTTCTTAGGGACCAGACACTGTAGTTTATTGTCAGTATGAAAATCATCATCAGGAGAGTTTAACCAAATGAAGAGATTATGTATTAAGTTAGTGACAAAACCAAAACCAGGTAGAGCTCAATCCTTCTGACTTCCAGACCAGATCTCTTTTTCTTGAGTAGGCATGTGCCAATAACTGGCCAGTTATTTACTAAATTACGTCTCATTCTTCCTGGGTGCACTATTCAACTAAAACCAGAGCCTCACTTGAAGTTCATCTGTCCTTTTGGCCTGCATACTAAATCCTCCTACAGCATGCACTACTCTTTCCTTCTACTATCTGCTAGGTTCTATCAAAGACCAAGGTAATCCTCAATAAACCACATGTTGAAATGGCAGAGCTTCTGTTATTCGGCATCTTACATAACTGTGAACATTATCTTGTCCCTTCTACCACCTCCTTTTGGACTTTGTGTGAATGAGAAATAAACTACTGTTGTGTTGTCACTGAGATTTACAGATGCATCTTTCATAGCAGCAAGTTCTGCCTTAATAAAAGTCTACAACTTTGTGTATAATAATAATCTAGGAAGTCACTGGAAAGTGGGGACAGAAACTGATACACTTAAAAGGGACACCCTTCTGTGCATTCCTTTTGTGTCATGTCTGAATCTATTTCAATCATAAGGAGGGAGACTGGGTCAGGCAGGGGTGGTTTTTATACAACCTTGAGTAAAACCTGTAATATTTATTCAATGCATAGAAGATGCTAAAACTAGAATAGAAAACTAAGCCAAAAGCTGTGCTGGGAAGCATAGTTTTGTACTTGGGTGGAAGAACTCTAGGAACAACAGTGAAGAGCAAATAAGTATGAATATGATAGCTGGAGTGAACTAAACAGCTTCCTTATTAAAGAAAGATGGCATCAGGTTCTTAAATCTTTCTTTATGAGCCATCTGGGGCATGATATACAGGTGGGTTTGCTTTCTTCACCCAGTTTTGGAAAGACACTCATAACACATTTCTTGATGTTCACAGAACTAACTCCATCCTCCATTCTTCTGAAAATAACCTCTGAAATCAAGTATTCATCATCCTTCCCTATCAGAAAATTGGTCATCCATTCCCATTAGCAACCAGTCTTAGTCACTCAACATCACACAAGGAACTCTTAAGAC
This sequence comes from Ursus arctos, assembly GCF_023065955.2. Classification (NCBI taxonomy): domain Eukaryota; kingdom Metazoa; phylum Chordata; class Mammalia; order Carnivora; family Ursidae; genus Ursus; species Ursus arctos. Next base: position 5,747,415 of record NW_026622763.1, on the reverse strand, counting down.
AAACTGCAGAACTGGTGGTGTGGACTGGATGACCACATCAATTTTTCCTTGTATTAGAATTTGCTCACCGAATTTCATTGTCTCCCTTAACACAGTCATCTATCTGAGTTCATTGACTGGTCTGGATTTACACAGGTTATTTGAAAGATAAAGGTCAGATACACACCAGACTGCTATAACCACATTTATTAACCACAGTACCCCCCAACCCCCACCTGCCTCTCTGACTTTCAACATCATTAGTGTCATCTGGAGCAAGAGAACAGTAAATTAAATGTGGCAGATCATGAAATGGGAGCCAAGAATAAAGCCACAGATTAGTGATAGATGATGCAAAGTTCAACCTTATTAGCCTTTGAAAAACCACACTGCTCCGCTAAGCCAGTATCTGAACCTTGTTATATACAGAACACCTAGATGGTCGAATTGCTGCTGGTTTTAATCAGAGGATGACAAAGAGGCAATTAAGTATGGCTTGGAGATGAAGATAAAGTCCTTCCTCAAGGGGATTTGCTGCTGGCTGAAATTTCAGGCTATGAAGTTTGGAAATTATTTTTTCACTCTCTGCCTTGGAGTCTTGCTAATTTTATACCACCAACTTCCAGACTTTGATTTTCTTTTAAGATTCACATATACACATTCATAAAGCCAGGCACCCTCAAGAAAAAAAAAATATCAGAACTAGCTCCAATGCAATGAAGGAACTAGCTTGTACTCTACTAGTTCTATTAAACTATAACTTTGATGCTGTCTTTTGGGTACAGGATCTTTCTTGGAGGCTAACAACAGATAAAACTGGGATACATCACAGGATATAGACTCTGTAAGATATGGTTGGTACTCATCAATTACTACTAAAATGACTGGCCTATATTTGGCTGCCTTTCTCTTAATATTGTGGGAAGTGGCAAGTTATTCAAGGGGTCAGGGTGAGGATGTTGGGAGATCCTGAGAACTGACTCAATATCACAAAGTCCTAAAGGCTAGAAAGAAACAAAATGGTTAACCCAAGATGTGAAAAGGCAATGTAAGGTAGATTCTGAGAATAATTCTTGAGAAAACAAGAACATGTCTTAGCTGGCAAGACAATAGTATATACCAAACTCAGAAGGTTAGGAAAGCAATCTCATTTAGAAGTCAAAATTAATTGTATCTAGCACTTGGGTCTATTCCATCTCTTAGCCAATATATATATTTTAATACTAGTTTAAAAACTGTACTGGGAAAACAAGAAAGTTTCATTCACTCAGCATATTGGATATTGTGAAGAAAAACAAAGGAGAGAGAGGCAAAGCCATTGGGATAGAAAGAATAGAAGAAACCCAAGCTCAAAGCACACATGTAGGGAAAAAAAAAATGCATACTTGATTGTTAGGATCAGAACCAGAGGAGCTAGAAGCTTGGAATGAAGGAATTCAAGGAACAGGAGGAGGCTCTAGTACAGTGTTCAGAGTTGAATTAAAGCCTTATTACTGAAAGTGAGGTTCATGGACCAGCAGCATCTGTATTACCTGGGAGCTTTTTTTTAGATGCAGAAACTTGGGCCCACCATACTTGTTGAATCAGACTTCACATTCTAACAAGATGATTTGAAGTTCTCTAAGGTTTAAGAAGCACTGTATTCAAGTTCTGCATCAGAAAGAGCAGAACCAGACTGATTCAATAGCAGCCCCATAAATACTTGAAGGAGGGGAAGGTAGCAATTTCTGCTTCTAGGCTAAAAGTCTTAACTTTCTGTAAATAAAGTGAGCTATATGGCTGTATCCTACTGGGCTTGGGGCCTGCCAGAGAAGCAGGGCACTCTTTTGGTAATTGTGGCCTTCCATGATAGACAAGGGAAACCAAGAAAGATTGTCCTGCTCAGGAGGAATTATGACCACATGTTCTTCTCACAGAATCCCAATCTGCCAGCACCTGGTTATCCTGAAGTTAATCCTGGTTACTCACATGCCCTGATCCCTCTTATTTATTTTATTTTTATTTTTTTAATTTATTTTTTATTTTTTTATTATAAAGAACACACATTTGGCTCTACATGTCCCAGTCCCTGATAAAGAAACCAAAGTTGTCTATTGGGAAAAACAGACCAACAGAACTTCAAAGAACTTGCCTTCACCAATTCATCCAGTGCTCTCTATTTACAAGTATAAAAAGACAACCAAATTCACTAAATATTTGAGTAAAATAAATGTTATAAAGCGAATTAAAATGAAAATATTCAAGAGCTAAAATGGTGTAGACTCCAGTGACTTAAAACAAGAACTAGCCAGAAATATGCAGAATCACTACAGTGTGGCCAAAATTAGTGTCATTTATGACCTTGAAAAAAACAACCAAATTAGTGGTTCTCAACTACTGATCAAAGATACCCAAAGGGCTTGTGAAAACTCCAGAGTTTGGGGCTCCATGCCAGAGTTTCTATTTCAACAGGTCTGAGGCAGGGCTGGGAAATTTTCATTTCTAACAGGGTGCCAGGTGATGCTGCTGCTGCTCCAATGACCATACTTTGAGAACCACTGGCCAAGATGATCAAGCACAGCAATCAACCTGGGAATAAAAATAGGAATTATTCAGGAAACAGATGGACAATTTTACATATAAGAGTCAAATATGTTTCCAGATATTGCCAAATGTCCCCGTAGAGTGAGGGGAGCCCATTGCCCCAGCTAAGACCACTTACTTCATCCAATCACTTCTGAGAATAATGGGGCCAACATCATCAGTGTAGACCAGTAGTTCTCACACATGAGCATGTGTCAGAAATACTTAAAGTGCTTGTTAAAACATAGGTTATGGGCTCTGCCCAGGGTTTCTGGCTCCCAGATATGTATCACAATTTGAGAAATACTAATTTAGTCCATCCAGAGCTTAGACCAGTAAGTTTTTACTTCCTGGGACTAGAAAAAGAGTTTCCTTCTTTGGAAGCATGTAGAGTCAAGGTGGAGGGTAGTTCTCTGCATTTCTGTGTCCTGTTTGAAGATAAAAAGGGGGAGAGAACATTATTAGGTAAGTAATCAACAGGTTCTGTTACTGCTTACATTCATAGAGCTGGTCTGGCCAATGGACCTTAATGGCCAGTGGTGGACCAGAGCACAAGAGGAAGGTACCAGAAGTCAGAGCAAAAATTTTCTTTGTGTGAGGTGGAAGCATTACCAGGAAAGCCTGCTGCAGAGATCTATGAGGGTGGGATTAAAGAACTGAGTTTAGGTCTAAGACCTCTATTGTCCCTTTTCTCTGCTTCTGGCCCTGAACCCCAATCCTGCACACTAACATCCTTAAATCTCAGGCTCTTCCTACCTTTTAGCCAACCACAAGTAAGAAGAATTTGGGAGGGGTGCCTGGGAGGCTCAATCAGTTAGGCATCTGCTTTGGGCTCAGGTCATGATCCCAGGGTCCTGGGATGGAGTCCCCCAATAGGCTCCCTGCTCAATGGGGAGTCTGCTTCTCCCTCTGCTCCTCCCCACTTCCCCCCCCCCCGTTTTTGTGCATGTGCTCTCTCTCTCACCCCCCTTAAATAAATAAATAAATAAATAAATAAATAAATAAATAAAATCTTTTTTTAAAAAATGGGAACAGAGATATTTGTGAGCCTGTTAAAGGTGACCTCAAGTCCATCATTCCACACTATCATGGGGACCAGAGGAAGTGGAAGAGAGAAGGTGAAAGATGAGGGAGCACAACACAGCTACTTTTTAATGCATAATAGACTTGTCAACTATGAAATGCTGGAACTTTAATCAACTAGATTCCTCTTACTACACCTTCTGCATGTGGGAGGGGAGTAGGTGGGTCCATGATGGTGAGAAAGGAAGCATGTAGAATGGACTTAGTATAGAGAGAAGAAAACCATTCCCCACCTCTAGAGCTGAGTTTTCTTCCTTGTTATGGAAGGGTGCTACCTCCAGGATCTCCTCCTCATAATTCTAAGCCAGACCTCACTTTCCTTGGTGGCCCAACTTAAATTCTACCTGCTCAAGGTCCAGTTTCCCCACCTCCATTCAAATTTGATCTTACTCTTTGCTAACTCTTTTGTATATTTTGTTCTGTGCTGTTTTATCTTTTTTTAAGGTGGAAAATCTGATTTCTCCAACAAAACTAAGTCACTCTAGGAGTACAATGGGTCTATTTTTCAATTTGTTTCCTTAGCTCCAGGACGATGTACTATCTTCAAGTAGCCACATCCATCCCTACAGTGAAAGAGAGGCACCCCATAAAACTCATGGAAATCAAGGACAAAGTTATGGAGCAACCATGCCTTGAAATCTCCATTCCTTCACTTACTCGCATGAGCGTAGGCATTTTAATCTGCCTCTCTGCATTTTAGTATTCTCTTCTTTTGGAAAGAGGATAATAATTGTTTTCAAAATCAGACATAATGCGTGCAAAGTCCTGGTACCAAGACTTACAAAAAGTAGGACAAGTGTAACAGTTATTATCATTACTAAAAGATCAACATAAGTTTGCACCCTTTGTTTACAAAGAGGCTTCTCAATGACACAGGCTAGTGTATACTTCATATCTTATCCTAACTCCTCGTTCCCCTGGATATCTGCCTCATAGCTCATTATTTTCATTATACATTTCCCTGACCCACCATACATACCTCTGACTTTTTCTTGACTATTTCTAATGTAGGTTCCCTCTTTATCCTGGAAATGGATCATTCTGTGGGCCTTCTCTGATATCGTGCCTTCCAGTTGAGTTCAGTGCACTTGTCACCACTGGGACCCTTTTACCTGAATATCCCTGAGGACAATTCTCACAATGAAATCAGTCCACATTGAAAATGGGACCTCAAGTCTCTATGTACCCTTAGGTTACTTCTTACACCATAAAAAACTTTTTGACCAAGTTTTAAGTTAAAGAAATTGAAGCTCAGGCAGCAAGATAGAACTATGTGAGCTGAGTCAAAGGTTTTCATTCTGGAAAGTCAACTTTCTTTCAAACATATACCTGTTTTTACTTCTGCATCTCCCATTATTTCCCTATTCTGTTGAAAACCATTGGTAGAATGCCTTTGGGCTCAGTAGATAAACTCCCATTTTTGTCCATGTTTAAATTTTTTCATTATGCTTGGGCTTCTGCTAGTGGGTTCTTAACTGGGACTTGCCCCACATGTGACAGATCAATCCGTGTAGTTTCACCGGAAGTGAAACACCTGCAGTGAGGCTAGGACATGATGTTGCCAAGCCTGCTCTTGTCCTGTGACCAGAAACGAAGAAATGTATTCTCTGTATAATGTTCCTAACCTTTACAATCTCTCAGCCTTCCAACTTTTCCAGATAATATTTGTTTATCTGAAATATTCAGACCTCCAAGAACCTAGAATTTATCTCAATCATAGATCTCTGAAAATGTAAAAAGGATCCCAGTGTTTTTTTATACACTTCAACTCATGGATTTTGTTTAAAAGAGAGTTCTTCAAGCCTTCATTCACATAATCCATTTACTCTTTCTTAGCTACTTTCTAATAAACTTGAGTATCTTACGATCTAGCCCATGCACCATTGGAAATGATAAATTAGAGAAAATTAGAGAAGACAGTAATCTTCTTAGAAATTTGCCTCTAACAAGAAAAGATAGCTGATAGGAAACTAAGAAGACTGAATAACTGTAAAAGTAAGATACAAGAATGCAAAATTCATCGTAGTGACTAATTATATTGAGAAGAATTTCCAGCTCCACCACCATCCCCTTCAGCCCTCATTATTGTTCTCTTTGATGATTACAACTACCTCCTACTGGTTATCCTGCCTGAGTCTTCCTTCATGCTAGCTGATTCTGCCATGTATTATTAGAGCTACCTTCCTTTAAAAGAAAGCATAAACTATACTTACTTTAATGTCTCTGTTGTACTACATTTGTCTTCAAGACACTGTTTTAGAATGTATTCAGAATTTTGTTTTTATTTCAGGTATGGTGAGGTTAGCAGATCAGAAATTGCCTGCCATTGAAACAATCGTTTGTTACATTTCCTAAAAGGAGGGGCCATGCCACAGTATGCAGGGTTACACGGGGAAGCACCAGTGTCAGTCGGGAGGCAGAAGGAACAAGAAGGGAACATGAGCAAGAGGTTTTGTTGTGGTTTTTGTAAGAAGGCAAGGGTGAGGTCAGGTCAGCTGCTGGACAGGTTCAGAATTGGATAGTTTGATTAATTTCAGCAGGCTCAGGGCTATGGGGTCATGCCTAGTTGTCCTGCCTAATAGCTGACCCTGGAGTGATTTAGGGAAGAGGTACGGCATTCTGGGCTGCTAGAGCTGATAAAATGAGGCAGACAGTAGTGTGAACTTGTCATTGATTGATTGCATATCAAAGACATGCTCATAGGCAAGTAGTTTACTATTTCTAGGAATTAGCTCTCCCTGGGAGGGCAGTTTCTCCCAGGACAGCAAGGCCCCAAGATGCAAAACATTATAAAATCAGACTATAAAACAATAACCCACACGATTAATACAGACACAATCTTTTTTCATTAGGACCTAAGGCCATTCACACTCTGCACCTCTCTCCCTGCTTCATCCCCAGCCACTCTACAGGCTCCAGGCACACGGCTACTCTCCACTAGAGGCAAGCCACCCATGCTCTTCCTCAAGCCACTCCTGTGGCTTTTCACATATTGTTTATATGTGTTGGGAACTTCTTTCTTCACCTAGCAACTTGTCTGGAGCCTTCAGAAAGCCTGCTCATGTTCCCTGAGTCTCTTTGGTATATGCACAGGTCTTTCCTGTTATCTTCCATTCAATTTGGCTTATATCTTAGTTGTATTTAACATGTAATAGGTTGCATGTTATTTATCTGTTAACATGCGTGCCTCTCCACCAAAGTAGGAGTCCTATTGACAGCATGTGCATTAGACATCATAGGCACACAACTAATATCCATTGGGTGCATGGCAGTCTTGGGCCCTTTCTTGTAGAGGCAAGCAGCCATAGGAACTTAAATAGCTCCAAGGGTATTATGTTAAGGTAAAGCTGTCTGGCTTCACATTAGGTCTTAAACTTGGAGGCAAGTCATCTGATGAAAATAGGATTTATTAGTAAAGCCGAAAATCATCCTTAATCTTAGGAGTTTGATTGGTTTGGATTTGGGAAAGCTGATATTTTTTTAAATGAAGCCCTAGTTCCTCCCTGTATCTCAGAGCTCAACTTAAATATGTGTACCTAGCTTAAAGGTGAGAAGCAGAAAGGTTTACATTTAAGTATATGTTGGAGCTGTTGGAACCAACACTGCTTCATTCAAATTGTGAGGTGAGAAAGGTTTAGCTTTTCCTTGGGAGAAGCATTCTGGGGATAAACCTACAGAAGAGAGAGGGAGATCTGGCATAGCAGCGGGCTTTCCACAGTCCCCACTGAAGTCTTACTTTGTGGGGAGAGTCTAATTTTGCCTTTGAATTAATGAGCATAATGCAACTATAAGTTTAACCCTCCTTAGTTCCTCTAGAGATCTGTTGATGGATTATGAGTGATGCATGAGATTGTCAGGAAAGCATTACACCATTCTTGTGTTTGTTTAAATGGGAGTCCTTTTTTAGCCTAGTTTACATGAGATTCTCCACAAGGCAATTTACAAACCACTCTTCACCTAAGGAGCAAATGCTGACTTTGAAGGGCCAGAGTGCTTCTTTCTGTGAAAGTGTCAAGAAACTTAACATACACACACATACACACACGTGCATGAATTAACAGGTATGCATGAATTAACAGTTATGTATACACACGTATGAGAAAGAGATAGAGCTAGAAAAAGGGGTATTTAAGGATATATCTTCTTTCAGTTCTTATACAAATTATTCAAAATCATTTAAAACATTTTCAAACAAACTTGCTTTTCTATAACTTAAAATGAATGTGATTTAAGATGTTTAAGATAGAGTGTAAAAGAAATTTTAAAACATTCAAAGTCGTATAGCCTGTAGAGTTTGTCTTTATTGATGAGATTCTTACAGATAAAGTGGATAATCACAGGGATGGAGAACATTCTATTGGCAAGAATGACCTTGACTGCAAAAGAAAGACCCCAGCTTTATGTCCTGAAGCTCACTCTGGAAGTTGTGGTATTTGATACCTGACCTCCAGCTTCCTTCAATGCCACATTCCCTGATGGTGAGAGTCACCATTTGGTCTGACACTACACTTAGGAGCAATTGGTCAATTGTTTTATGGTTGCTCTTCCCCTAAAGTATATCTAAGCATAAGTGATTTGTGAGAACAAAAGGGTATAATTAAATGCTGGAATAGATTTGATTTGTTAAGTATGGGATTATTTCTGACATTTATAGCATGACTTAAAGAGAGTCCAGAGCTGGGAAATACGTGCTTACTACTTTGCATGATGTTTATAAAGAGAAGGAGATGTGACGTGGGGTAAATGTGAAAAACTGGAAGTTGTTCTCCAGTTCCCTTTTCCCTGGGGGTTCTTGTCAGCTCTATTCCATTTCATCACAAGCTCTTCACAGGAGCCAAGGTCCTTATTTGCTTTCTCCACATAGACCAAATCAGAAACATCGTTTTTACTTTAATTTGAAAATAATTTTAAATTTAAAGAAAAATTGCAAAATAAACACAGTGGAATACCTATGTACCATTTATCCAGATCAGCCTGTTGTTAGCATTTTACCTTATTTGTTTTATCATCTGCTTTAATCTGTTTAACTGTCATCTGTTATCTATCATCTATCTATCTATCTATCTATCTATCTATCTATCATCTATCTATCTATCTATCTATCATCTATCTACCAAATACGTAAGTGTGCATATACATGATTCACATAAGCATATATGTTCACATCTATATACATATTTTAGAAATCCTGAGACCAAGCTAAATACACCAATGTTTGTCCCCCAAATACTTCAGTGTGCATTTCCTAATGATAAGGATATGCTTTTATGCAAGCACAGTACTATGATCAACTTCAGTAAATGTATGAGTACTGTACTTTTACTTAACCTACTGTTCTGATCCAATTTTTTCATTGACCTAGTAACACCCTTTATAACATTGCTCCCCTCTAGTTCAGGGTCCAGACAAGAGTCAGGTACTCCATTTAGTTCTCATATCTGTTTGCATTCCTTTAATCTAGGGCATTTCCATTGTCTTTCCTTGACTTTTATGACATTGCCAATTTTAAGAATACAATCTCCCCTTTTTGATTAAATACAACTATTCCTATTGTGGATCTGTCTGATGTTTCTTCACAATAAGATTAAGGTTTTGTATTCTTGCAATGCTGCATAGTTGATGTGTTCCTCTCAGGGTACTGCATCTGTATATTCATCTGTCTTTCAGAGATGATGTGACTGTTGATCAACCAGACAGGGAGTTTCCCAATTTCTCTACCACATAAGGACTCTTTTTCCCCTCCTTGCAACTAATAAGCACGCAGTTGGGAGACATTGGAAGATCATGAAAATATCCTTCTCCTTATCAAAAATTTTCCATATTTAGCATCCATTGATGATTCTTGCCTGATGCAATCTTTACCATCCTCGTTGCCAAGTTGTAGGCAGTACCTCCGCCTTTAATGGGTGACCTTCAGCATTCTACTGCAAAATGCTTTCCCAATTATCTATCTGTCTGTCAGTCTTTCAGTCTATCATCAACACTGACTCACACATTCCTATCTTAAATGGTTTACAATTCATTACTGTACTTAATTATTTGATTCCACAGTTGTCCCATATTTGGCCTGTGGAACTCTCTTATAGGTCTTTGCAACATGCCTCCATTGTCTTCTTAACATTTCTTACTTTCTTGCATAATAGATGTTCCAAGCTCATCTTTTATGTATTCTGACCAGATTTGATCACCAGTTTCTCCGCTTGGCCCAAGAGCATTTTAATGGGAATGATATTAGAAACCAGTGTGCTCACTGCTGCTAGGATGGCTTTGCTTCTTGGCTCTCTCAGCAGACAGAGATAGGAAACAGCTACATACTTTTCACATAAAAACGGACATACATACAAATATGCATGTGCATACACATATCCTGAGTTCACACCAATACCTTCAATTCTAATCCACCTCCCATCCATATTTGTATGTCACTTCCTCCACAGGGAGTATATTGGCTCCCAACAGACTCAACTTGTTTAATTATTTGCTCAACCCTATATTACATCTAAAAAGCTCCAGAATTATGTCAATAAAACTAAAATAAGCAAACTTACTCAAAAGCTCATGTCTGTATGTTACACCCCCAAACAGAGATCAATAGTACAGAGTCAAACACTGTGGCCATTAATTACTAGAATTAGTTCTTTTCTTGCTTTTTTTCTTTTCTCCCTCAGTGTGTTTAGGGTATTCATTCAAAACATAATTAAATTCATTTGTTTCACTTTTCTTTCAGTTTTAAGTGTATTCTTTACATTTTTATTGATTTGACTTTATGAAGCCTTCCTTCATCCTAAATAGCAGAAGTGAAAAAAGGGTACCCACATTCTCCAGATGTCTGGACCATCACCTCACATTATTTCTAGAAGGAAGACACCATCTCAATCTGAGATAATGAGCAGAATATTCACCAGGAAAAATGCTATTCATCCTGGAACAGGAAAGAGGAATGGATTTGGCACATCTTCAATATTTGGGATTAGGAGATCAGGAGATAGGAATGGTTTAGGGTTGTCTCTGTGACCAACAACCTTCCAGACTCAGCCATTCTGAGACAGTGGTCATGCTTTATGAAAATAGTTAAATGGAAGTGTAAAAATTAGAGAAAGTGGGCTAGTAAAAAGCTGTAACTGGGAGCCAAGATCTATAGTGTGATCTTATAAATCACAGGTACATACCCTAATGCTGTGAGAGATTCTTCCTTCATACCCAAGCTCCAATAGCAGCTGCAGACTTCTGAGCCCCATCTGTAAGGCATGGGGAATGTACCTGGCTTCGCAGCCATCAGGTTCCAGTGGTGATCTGTCAGGGACAAACAAGATGATGTGAACAACCAGACCAACTGAGTTATAACAGTGATACTACATAGTCATTACAATAGGCAAAGGGACTGTAGGTGCACTGCTAACTATATTCCATCCCTTGGAGGTAATGATACCCAGAACTGACTTCTTGGATTGAATAAACTCACTTAAATGCCTTCCCAGCAGGAAGGATCATAAGGCAGAGAACAATATTCTTATAATTGTCTGAGTGGGGGAACCCTGAATCATTTGAGTATTCCAAAGAATGTAATCATATTTCATACTCAATCCAGAGAAGACTATGCCAAGTTTATACATAAGAAAACAGGCTCGGGGATACTAAGCAGTTGGCAAGCATCATACGCCTAGTAAATGGTGTAACTAGGTTTAGAATCTTGGACTTTCTGAATACAAAGTGCATGATCTGAGGACAATGCAAAGGAACTCAAGAGCCTGGGTTCCCTACCTGCATATCTCTCAGCTTGTATCTCCTCTCTATGCCTCATTTTCCCCACCTGTCAAATGAGAGAATGAGTGCAATTACCTCTAACTATCTTCCAGTTCCAAAATGAACATTTGAGCTCTGTGTGTGTGGTTGGGGCAGAGGAAATTTTCCAGTGACAAGGGACATAAACAAAAGAAATGAATCAACTCAAGTAATGAAGGTTAGGGAAGATGTAGGAAAGACATAGGTTGGCTGGTGTGTGAATATTGGGGTTTTCTGATCCCTAATGTCATAAGAGTAGAGATAGAGCACAATGAAGAGGAGCCAGGGGAGCACTGGGTGAAGATGCATGGGATCCACAGACCCCACGCTGAAAACAAGCATGGCAGGACAGGAACAAGAGATAATTGCTGAAAACTTGGGATCTCCCTCTGGCGAGGAACTTTTTGTCTATGTTTCCATATTTAATTCTTATAGGAACCTTATGAGGTAGATAGTAATACTCATCTCTGCTGAAGATGGGCATATTGAGTTTCAAAGAGGTAAAGATCTTGCTTGTGGCATGCAGCTGGTTAAGGAGGGAGGCAGAATGCCACACCAACCAGCCCGCTGGACTCATTCCCTGCTCCAGGCTCCAGTCCCGAGGGGGAAAAGGCCATGAAAGTCAGCAGCAGGAAAGGAGCCACACAGTGTTCTTGTTCTCTCTGGAATTTGAGATACTACTGTGCAAAAAGGGCCCTTGGTTCTTATATTTGTCTGCCTCCTTTTCTCTACCTAGTTTTGTAAAATATGACATTTGGTAATTAATTTTTCAGATCTATAAGGCTGGTGTAAGAAAGGCTGTAAATTAAACAATTCTCATTTTCATAACATCGCAGTCCAGAGGGCATTGCTTGATGACACATTCCTGAAGCAATGATGCGTACTTTTTATTAACCGAAGACCCAGGATCTAAAAGCCCCTTGCCCCTGCTTTGTGATGAAGTTAGGCATGCGAAACAGAAAAATAATTGGACATGTTTATCTCCTGATTTTTTTATACAAACCCACTCAACAGGAGTGTCAGGGACTGTTCCCTAAGACAGGTCTAGTGTATGAAAAAGGATAAAAGAAAAAAGGGCATTTACGATGTAATTTCTACCTCATTCCAAGAAGATCTGAAGTGGATACCACAATACATCAGTAGACCATGCTAGAAAGAGATGACAAGATCAGGGAGAAAGAAGACTCCAGTAGAGTATAGTAAATTAAGAAGGCAAAAGGCTGACAGTATCCAAGTAGAGAGAGGTCTGAAAATGGTCTGTTCAAAGGATGAAGGAACAAAATGAGAGTCATGGACACAGGGAATGGAGTCAGAACCAGAGGATCCATGGAAGGGGTTAACTTCTGGGCACTTTATTGTGTTTGGCAAGTCTGTGGTCGCAGCTGGCTGGGGTTTCGTGGTGGGACAAGTAGTCCAGAGTGAGGTGTGTCCTGAGGGCAGAGGAGCAGAAGTCAGCTGCAGATCAGGATGTCAGGTAAGTGGACTAGAGTCAGCCCTTTGACCTTTGACAAGGTCAGAGCAATGCATGGAGTTGATGCCTTTGCTCAGGACTAAAGAGTCAGGAATATACGAGGAGCCTCATCAAGAGGACTGAAGTCAAGCAAGCAGGCCAGGGACAGGGGAGGGCCAGGCAGAAAGAGTGGGTGATCTTATAGCAGACCAGAATGCAGTGGCTGCCTTGCTGCCCAGGTCAGTCCTCACTGTATCCTCACCGGCCTGGAATGAGCACTGGAAGGGCAAGGAGCAGGGCAGTTACTGATACTAAAAATAAATCAAAAATTTTAAAAACCAAACTCCTTGAAACAGAGAGTAGAATGGCAGATGCCAGGGGCTGGGAGTGGAGATACTGGAGAAATATTGGTCAAAGGAGTTTGGAAACTCCCAATTCTGAGGATTTAATGCACAACCTGGTGATTATAATTAACACTGCTGTATTATATATGTGGACATTTTTTTAAAAACTAGATCATAAATGTTACCACCACAAACACACAAATCATAATTATTTGAAAGAATGGAGGTGTTGGCTAATCTTATTGTGGTAATCGTTTTGCAATATATACGTGCATCTAGTCCTCACACTGTCCATTAAACTTATATATGTTATATGTCATATGTGACATGTTATATGTCAATATCTCAATAGAGTTATGGGGAAAAAAACTTAGCTGAGTGCCCCTCATTAATAGGATGTATGTAATAAGTGGGGGCAAAATACAACAAATTTGGGGAATACCTAGTATATGCCTGGAGCTGTGCCAGTTTCTAGGGATATAGAGAGATAAGATTGGGCCCTTCCCTGTGTTAAGGAAGTTAAACTTGTACATAGGTAATTATAGCAACTGTTTTTAATACACAGAGAACTTTACTTCTGCCATGAAGAGTCAGGGAAAGAGTCTGAGGAGATGTGATATTTGGATTGGGTCTTGAAAAATAATAAGAATTTTTTCTAAGAGCAAAGAGAAAAGAGGAAAGCCACTTTAGACAGAAGAAGTTGTGTGTTTTAGGTATAGATTCCTGGAAGGATCAAAGTATGTTCACTAGACTTCCCCATGGCAGGAATATTGAACTAGACATTTCAGGAGAAAAAAAACATACATAGATATTGACCAGTGTTGAAATAGAACCCCCAGTTGTCCAAAATAAGTCTATTAAATAGAGCTCACATTCTTTAAATCAGCTTTTTCTAAAGTGTTTCTTGCAGCTATTTATAATTATTAAATATGTGGAGGGGTTCTCCTGTCAATAACCTTGAAAAAATTTTGGAGTGAGCATACTGAAGATCATTTCTGATGGACTTCTCAGACCTTTTAATACATGAATGTGAATTTTGAATTTTGAAGAAAGAGTATAGCATGAAGCATTTCTCATGTTTATTAATAGATGGAAGAGTCTGGGGTTCCTGGGTGGCTCAGTTGGTTAAGTGTGTGCCTTCGGCTCAGGTCATGATCCTGGAGTCCTGGGATTGAGTTCCGCATTGTCAGTTGTTGGGCTCCCTGCACAGCAGGGGGCCTGCTTCTCCCTCTCCCCCTCCCCTCTCTCATGCTTGTGCTCTCCCCGCACACACACACTCTCTCTCTCTCTGAAATAAATAAAATCTTAAAAAAAAAAAGATGGAACAGTCTTTTTTTTTTTTTCTCCAGCCCAACAGACATGGGACACTCTAGGAACCTGCGGTTAACATTCTGGGTAATCTAGGAGTTTAAAACCCACGCTTCCATTCATTGTACTGTGTGAAATTTTTGTGATAAGAGGTTTCAAATTGTATGATAATTTTTATATCCCTATGCCCCCTGCCCAGATCTGTGCTGTCCAATTTGGTGGTCATGAGCCACATGTGGCTATTGAGCCCTGAAAATGTGACTAGTTTGAACTGAGATGAGCTGTGAGCTACTGGAAGGTTGCCAGGAAGTGCATACGTGCCTCGCATCACATTTCCACTGGACAGCACTGCCCTCGGCCATGAGCTATTTGAGTGTGGAGATCTTATTCATCCATATATTCTTGATGCTTCAGAAATTTTTTGTCATATAATAGGCCTTTAACATTTACTGAATGAATAAAATCACAAGTAAATAAGTGAAGCCCTGTGCATAAAGTACTTGCTGCACGTAAAATCTGGTGTGAAATGCACGTTCCTATTGTCACACTTTCATCTTAAAAGACTGTTTCTGCTTATACACAAATGACCTCTTTACTGATGTAAATATCTCATTTGCATGTGTGAAATTTATCTCCTAATTGTTTTCACATATACAGGAAGCTAGCCCTCCAAGACATAACATTTTCTTTTGAAAGAACCCAGAATTCTGAGCTATGAAAGCATTTGTTACAGTTGGGGACCTGCATGTGAGCAACCAGCAGCTCAGGTAGCCACGTGCTCTCCTGCATTGTCACTCTGGCCTCATCTCTCTTTGCCTTCTTGCCCCTAAGGAAACTTATGTCTGAAAAAAACCCAATAACTTTCTGATCTCTAAAGCCATCTTTAACTCACAGTTCTAGCCCTTCTGAAGCATTAATTCTCTCAAGTAAGCTTCCGTCTCCTGTAATGCCCATCCTCTGGCCAATGCTCATCTCCTTCTGCTCTACTTCCTCCAATCATGGTCCCTTTCTCTCTTTTCTTCCTACCTTGACACTGATTTTTTGGGCACCTCTGTGAATCTCAGCAATCTTTGAAATGACGATAATATTGTGCGCTACTACTATCAGGCAGTTTGAAAGCTAAGTGAATGAATGAAAATAAGAAGCTGTGTAAACTGCCAAGTGTGAATAAAGTGTGAAGTGACATGGAATGAAGCAAGACACCTTGCTACATTGCCCTGGATTTATGAACCTCCCTACTCCGTTAAAAGAATTTAAACTAATCTCTGTATGCCTAGAGATGAACCACCTATTTTTTTATTCAGCATCCCAATTTCCTTCTTCTTTGGCTTGATATTTGAATTACAGAAGAGTATGGAATAGTAATTCTATAGTAATGTATGAACTTTCTTCTCCTACTCTCCAAAATATCTCACTGTCCTCATCATTATGCAGTTATAATGAACTAAGGCAGAGACTTATATTTTACTTTTATTTAGCTATAAGTATTAGTTGGTATTTGAAATTTAACATATTTTTTTTCTGGAAGATTCATTGGCTATGTGGATTTTAGTGAGATGTTTAACTTGAGGCCATGTGGAACGGTGATTAAATGCTTGACTACTGACTTAGATCAGGTAAGGTATTGTTGTAGACTGAAAAACTGGCCATATTTCATACCATTCCACCAGGAGGTGGGGTCTGTTTTTCTTGCACTTGAATCTGGGTTGACCACATGACTTTCTCTGGCCAATGGAGCATCAACTATCACGAGATAGGCAGAGGCATGAAAAATAATTGCTTGGTGAAGTTTGTCCTCTTGCTATTTTGGGAATGCTTGAGCCACGACCAAGTGAAGAAGACTAAGGAAGACTACTAGAGAGTGATTCATGTGTTGCCCTGTCTCCCTTACTGTTTCAGCCAATTGCCAGACATGTGAGATGTGAGACCACCCTAAACCATCCAACAACTGGCCAACCCGCTATCTCAGTGCAGACACATGAGAGAACGAAATAACTGCCCAGGTAGCCAACAGAATGTGTAAGCTAAATACATCATTATTGTTTTAAGCCACTGTGCTTTAGAGTGGTTTGTAATGCAGCAAAAGGGAATTAACAAGGAAGCACTTACTTAGAAGTGGGATGATATGCTGGCCACAAACCCTTAAACACTTGGCATTGACTTTGCAACTGGGCAGTGGATGGACCCAGGAAAAGCAGCAGGGAAACCCTTACCAAGGGGAGCAAACTCTTAGTGAAGGCTCGTGTACTGATAAGGGAACTGCTAGAGCAGTTCGAAAAATAATGACACATTCTGCACAATAAAAGTTTGCAAAGATGTTTCCTGGAATAAGTTGAGGAATAGAGCATGTAGCTTATAACTTTTGATCTGGATAAGGAGATCTCCAGACAGAATGCTGTAGTGTTAGTTGGATGCAGCAAAGCTAATAAAATATCATAAGAGGAATAAGCTAAAGAAAGCACCATTTAGACTGAATGAAAAGGATAGAGGATATACGGAGAAACCCACACTTGTTGAGTTAGAAAATAAGATCATTCTGATTCTTAGTCCCCAAGTAGGAAAAAATTCTAAGTGACATGAGGTCTTGGGACAACAATCAAAACAAAATGTGGCTCTAGATTCCTTTGTTAAGACTTGTGAAAGATTTACCATGGTGGCCAGTAGATCTTTTCAACAAAACAAAGATGCTCCTAAGCATCTTAAGGGTTTGCTCTTACAAAACGTTAGCCCCAAGATAATTACTTGTTCCTTATTTTATTTTATTTCATTTTATTTTATTCCAGAGCATTCCTTAATCCCCATCACCTGCACCCCCACCTACCTCCCCTCTGGTAACCATCAGTTTGTTCTCTATAGTTAAGAGTCTGTTTCTTGGTTTCTCTCTCTCTCTTTCTCTCTCTCTCTTTTTTCCCCTTTGCTTGTTTCTTAAATTCCACATGAGTGAAATCATATGTATTTGTCTTTCTCTGACTGACTTATTTCACTTAGCATTATACTCTCTGGCTCCATCCATGTCATTGCAAATGGCAAGATTTCATTCCTTTTTATGGCTGAGTAATAGTCCATTTTATATATATATATATATATATATATATATATATATATATATATATATACCATATCTTTACCCATTCGTCGGTTGATGGACATTTTGGCTGCTTCCATATCTTGGCTATTGCAAATAATGCTGCTATAAACATAGAAGTACATGTATCCTTTGCATTAGTGTTTTGTATTTTTTGAGTAAATACAATACTTTATATAGAAATCACTAAAGACTCCACCAAAAAAAGTAGGAGAACTGACAAATGAATTCAGTAATGTCACTGGATACAAAATCAATGTGCAGAAATCTGTTACATTCCTATACACTGATAATGAAGCAGCAGAAAGAGAAATTAAGAAAAGAATCCTATTTACAATCACGCCAAAAATAAGATATCTGAGAATAAACCAAGGTAAGTATTTGTAAGGCTACGAGAGGGAAACAAGCCTCAAACAATCATGGGTGTAGCTTTTACCAAATGGTTTGGAGTACAACCTGATGAAGAGAAAGTCTGCAAAATTTTTAAAAAGGTCTGACAGTAAAAGGGTAAATGGCTTGTCAAAAAGGAACTTAGATTGTTCAAAATGCCGGAAGAACCCTGTCCCCTAACTTTCCACAGACAGGACTTAGGCTGACAAAGTCACCCAGTTGTGACATGGACCACTTTTTGCAGTACAGAAAAGATTTCTGAGAAGGCAAACTAAGAGTCCAAAGTAGGAATCTACTCAAGGAAGCAGAACCAGGATTTAAGCCAAACCAAGAACTTCTTAGCCTCATACACATAATTGTAACATAAACTGTTTTAAGCCACTACACGTTGAGGTGATTTGCCGTATGGCAAAATCTAACTGGTAGAGTTTTGAATTCTAGCTCCTCAATTTTCTGAGATAATCTCCACCACTGTGTAACTTCAGACATAAAAATAATTCACTTTTTAAAAAATTTTTAATTTTCAGAAATCTAAAATAAGGCTACTATACTATATACCTCACAAGTTTGTTGCATCCTGATAAGATAGTACATACTGTAGACTATGCCAAAAGGTTTAGTGTCTATAAAAATTTCAATTGTTAGTATTTCACGAGTCTTTGTTTTTTCATCTATGCAAGGTGATAATCACAATCTCTTAATTTTGTTTTGAAAACCAAATGGCATAAACAGAAATGACACATCTGAATATGAGAGATCAATAAATCAGATCATGATCAAGTGTGCAGTTGTAACCTTAATTCGTGTCTCCCCCCCGACATGGAAAATATATAAATAATATAAAATATGATATGATATAATATAATGTAATATAATATATACAATGGTCTGTAAAGTTATCCTTCTGAATTTCAAATATGATCTCCTAGTTTGAATGAATGCATGCTGTATCAAGAATACCATATGTCTTTACAAAATATAATTCCCTTGTTCTCAGAATCTGCTCTTTTTAGATTAATGAGATCTCAGGATTCTATCCAGTCTTCCTGTGAACCCATTTCCCTTCTTCAGCGTCCTACCTTCCCTGGAATTATCTCAGTGTCCCCTCTCCATTGGTCTTTAGCAGCTTCCAGTCACTTCCTTTGCAAACCAACATGTTCTTCCCCCTTATCACTAAACTAACATCACCAACAACCTCATCAAGAAGCAGGTTTCAAGTGCATGGACATTCAAACCTAAGAGAAGCCACAGGCAGTAGGAACGCCTCAGTGGGAAAATGGCAATCAGTTGACCACACTTGAGGAAAGAGACAAGAAAGCACAGAGGGAGAGCTCCATGCCTAGAAAACAGACATGGGAGCACATGCATTGGTAGCACATGCTGACAAAACAATGTAGTGGCCACAGATACATGTAGGAAACACCAAGGAAATCTCTCAGGGCTTCCTGGAGGAGAGAAATTAGCAGGGCCTTAAAAACAAGTATTATTATAATGGACATCCATATTCATTTAATAATTATTTGATGAGTATCTATGATGAGCCAAGTGTTATACTACATAATGAGGGAAAATAAATAATATTAATAATAATGTCATGTCTCTGTGTATCATTTTATAATTCATAATCCAGTTAGGAATGATGGTGTGAATATTGGGGAAAGAAAGGGAAGGGTTAAATGGGAAATGGAACTGATTAAACATCTCTGTGTTCCTAGCACTGTGCTGCATTTCACAGTGCTCAGAAAGCCACTCTCTGAGGTCAGATCAATTATCACCTCAATTTGGGGTTGAGGAAAATCAAATCAATAGAGATATTAGGTGACTTGACCAAGTCACAAGCTTGTGCTGGTGGAGTCAAAAACTGAAGCAAGATTGGAGTTTCTTCCATGTGGAAGCTCAGGCTGGAGGAGTCAGAAGGTATAGTCAGCACCTGATTTGAGCAGAGCCCAAATTGAGCAGAGGGCAGAGAGAGGACTGGGGGCAGAGGGCAGGAAAAAGAGACAGAAACAGGAAAGAAAAGGGATACAGACCGTTTTCTACAGAAGCCAATACATTCACCCAAAGAGCATCTGCCTCCCAGGGGAAGCCTGTCATTACAACTTGTTAGCACCTGGCACATTTTTACAGTCCAAAGATATTCTTTCCTATGACCACCAATTAGCACCTGCCACAGCCGTTTTCCTGGACAGTTGATGAGGATTGAGATTCGGCAGGTTGAAGATTTCACTAAAGCCCTGCAGCTAATAATGGTGATATTCAGAGCAGAACTAATAGCTCACACTATTAGGAATGGATGCCATCTTTCATATGACCAGATTCTCCCAGGACCTGTACAGTTTGATTTTCCTGTGTTTCAAGCACTTGAACAAGCTATTGTTAGCCAGTAATAACTTGTGGAGCCCCCTTAGCCAGAGAGCAGAGCATTCCATCACTGAATAATCCAGCTGATTTATTTTATTATTTGGGGAGTTTATAAAAGGGCGATTCATTTTCCCCCAGCTCTCAGGTGATTCTCTGAGCCATCCTTCTCAATATTGCCACACTGACTCCTGTTGCTCCAAGTTATACCATGCAAAGTACCATGAAAAGGACCCAGATGGGAGGGACAGTTGCCAGACTGTGGGCTCTGAAGTGAAGGTGGTGCCTCTGGCTATTTACCCAATAAATTAGAACATCATCACTGCAGAAGGATGTTCCCACCTCAGGTCGCCAGACCCCTTCCTCTTTGTGCATGTGCACCGCAGCACCTGCAAGCTTCTGTTAAACTGGTTTGTTGTCATGTGAGTCTCCACACAAGGATGCGTGGGTCTATGTCAAAGATTCTGTGTGATTTAACTCGTTCCCTTTTTTAAGATTTGTTTATTTATTTTAGTCCGAGAGACAGCAGGGGAGAGAAGCAGAGGCAGAGGGAGAGAGAGAGTCTTTTTTTTTTTTAATAATATTTATTTTGTTATATTAGTCACCATAGAGTACATCCCCAGTTCTTGATGCAATGTTCCATGATTCATTACTTGCATATAACACCCAGTGCACCATGAAATATGTGCCCTCCTTAACACCCATCACTGACCTATCCCAATCCCCCACCCTCTCCCCTCCGAAGCCCTCAGTTTCTTTCCCAGAGTCCACAGTCTCTTATGGTTCATTCCCCCTTCCGTTTACCCCCTCTTCTTTCTTCCCATCCCTCTCCTACTGATCTTCCTATTTCTTATGTTCCATAAATGAGTGAAACCATATGATAATTGTCTTTTTCTGCTTGACTTATTTCACTTAGCATAATCTCCTCCAGTCCCGTCCATGTTGCTGAAAATGTTGTATATATTGTATATATGGACTGCATCTTCTTAATCCAGTCATCTGTTGAAGGACATCTCGGCTCCTTCTGTGATTTAGCTATTGTGGACGATGCTGCTATGAACATTGGGGTGCATATGGCCCTTCTCTTCACTACGTCTGTATCTTTGGGGTAAATACCCAGTAGTGCAATTGCTGGATCATAGGGTAGCTCAATTTTTAACTTTTTAAGGGACCTCCACACTGTTTTCCAAAGTGTCTGTACCAACTTGCATTCCTACCAACAGTGTTAGAGGGTTCCCCTTTCTCCACATCGTCTCCAACATTTGTTGTTTCAAAACCACCTTGAGATACCACCTTACATCAGCTAGAATGGCAAAAATGAGAGAGAGAGAGTCTTAAGCAGACTCCCTGCTGAGCGTGGAGCTGGACGTGGGTTTAATCCTATGACCCTGAGATCATGACCTGAGCCAAAACCAAGAGTCACACTTGACTGACTGCACCTCCGAGGTGCCCCTATGTGATTTAACTCTTGACCAAATCCAAACCCAGGCCCAACCCTGAGTAATAATGACTGGAGCTAGCAAGCATTCACCTGACTTCCCAACATCTGCTGTCTATTTTCCTGATAATAGCAGTTCAGTATTATTTGTGGGAACCAGCCTTTTCCCATCTCATCCCAGTTCCTGTTACTGTGTAGGGTTAAAATTTGCCCGGGCAGCAGGATGGGCACAGGACGTAGGAGAGAGCTTGCCAGGCCATACTAATTGGCCGGGCCTGGGCATGTTACCCAATTGGTGTCAAGGAGAGTAAAGGCCAGGGCTTTTCTGCAGTTACTGACTGAGAAAGAATTCTCTTTCTTCAAGGGCTCCTAACTTGGCAGGAGACAAGGCTGAGCTATTTGTGGACATTTTTGTTATCATATGCAGAGAATCTGACTAATAATGAAGAACAATGGAGGAAGAATCTCTTAGTGATAAAGAGTGACAGAACTTAATGACAGTGTCTGAGCTTCTGGATCCACCCCTTCCTGAAGCCTTGGCCATGATTGAGATACACTTGTCATCTCTTCCTTTATAGCACAGGTCCATTATCTATTGTGTCCATTACCCATTGCTGCAGAACAAACCATCCCAAAACTTAGTGATATTGAAAAGTCATCCTATTTCATACTCAAAATAACCCAAAAGAACTAATACTGTACAAATAGGGAAAAAGAGCATCAACTAGGTTCAAGGAATGCCCCCAAACAATCAGTACATGGCATTGTCAGTTGGTAGTCAATTACTATCCTTTAAATCAGCAGGTTACTGATATCACACCTGAAAAAAGAAAACTCATCTCACTCTCATTCAATTCTTAGCCTCCTGAGAAGAAGTTTCCTCATGCATCTGGTTCCTCCCTGCTTGATGGATATGCAATGCTCAGTGTTTCCACTGCCCATCAATTCCATGCTGAAATCTGGGCTCTGGAAAACAGCGGTCCTGCTCTGTAACAGACCTTGCTAAAATGCATTCATCCCCTACTGTACATCCCACTAGCTCACAAGCTCTGGCACCAGAAGGCCCCACCTAGTAAGAAAGTCCCTTTAACAAGCCCATCTCCAGGATCTGTTCATGCATCCTCTCACAATCCTTTTCCGTAATCCTTGTGTTAGGAGTCTGGGCAATTCTGACAGGGATCAACTGATTGGAGAAGCAGGAACAATGTCCATGGGGCTTGAGTGGGAGCATGGCTCATCCTATCCATGAAAGCAGGGGATCCAAGAACCCAAAGAGGCAGAAGAGCAAGCACCCACAGGACAGCAAAGCTTCCGTGACCAGGGAGCTCACACAAGGCACTCTGCCCAAAGGAGCAGGGCCAGTCCCATGACTTGGTGAGGGGAAACTAGGGTCTAGGTGGCAGCACCCCCAGTGCAAATGAGGTGAGGGATGTGGGAAGGATTAGGGCATTGTGAGCAGGGGCTCTGGAGCCAGGCTGCCTAGATTTGAAAACAAGCTCCATCATCTGCTGTGTGGCCTTGAACTGATTAATAAGACTCTTTTTGTCTCAGTTTCCTCATCTGTAAAATGTGGCTAATCATGGTGCCCACCAATTGTCCCTATTGAGACCCAATGCCTGGAAATGGCTTATTCATGGCAGTGCTCCACTCAGAGGAGTCACAAGTATCACCAATGTTTTGACTGTTTCCCACAGTCTGTGTATGGCCTCTGGATGTGCCCACCTGGTATATATAGATGCCCTGCCCCCATGTTTCCTGATTCCACAACGTCTGCCCAAATGCGTTTTATCTTTGCTTAAAACTCACTCCTCAACTGTAAGTCACCTACTCCTCGTCTAAGAACAACCTGGGCTTTCCCATCAGATAGAACAAATCACTTCTTGGATCCAGCCCACGTTATGGAACCCTAGCCCATACTGGCCCAACCAGGTGTCTTTTCCACAGAAGGGAAATCCACTCAGAAATGAAGACCATCAACATATGCACTATCTCTGCAGAATCTAAACCTTAAAACCATCAGGGACTTGACATAAAAGCCATTTCTGCTGTGCCTTTCAGAGACCATGGTAGTATTTTGGTTTTAGCATCCAGATATTTCCTGCTTTCAGGTTTTCATACTATGAACACCAGTCCTTTATTTCTATGTACGAGAGCAATTTTGTATACTGAAGGACCTATCTACAACTCCTCTGGAACTGCAGGAAGGGGGAGTCAGGATTTAAGTAATGGCTGTGAGTGTGTGTCCATAACAATAGATTCTGTTGAGGTCCCTTTTTTTTATAGAAATAAATGCTACGTAGTGGATTCATATTGTCTGTGTGATATAATAAAATACATAAACTGGTAGATAGGAATATTTCTATATAAGCACAGATAATATTTAGCATTAGGCTATTAAAATGGAATTAGTTAAGTATCCATGCACATATGATGTCATGTTGAAACCACAAGCCTGACTAATTGGTTGTCAGAAAATACAAAGGAAGAAAGAAGGAGGGAAGGAAGGAAGGAAGGAAGGAAGGAAGGAAGGAAGGAAGGAAGGAAGGAAGGAAGGAAGAAAGGAGAGAGGAAGGGGGGAGGGAGGGAGGGCAGGTGGGCAAGTGAGATGCCAGTGCTTAATTGTTAAAAGCACCAGCTCCTGAGTCCCTTAGTTGGTATGTGTCTGTGCCATGGTACAGAGGATGCTACTACAGACGTTCCTTTGAACACCTGCCCATAGGTATCATGAATCTGCTTCCGAGGGCCCTGAGTGAGCATTCATTTCCAAATATAGGTTCCCTCTTGTTAGTTCACAGCCCCATCTGGAGCTTCCTAGGTGAAATCCGAATCTGGTTCCTGTACTCGGAGAATGGGGAGAGACTGAAGAAAGGAGGGCATCCTAGATTGGTAGGTGGCACGTGTATACGCAAGAGAACTGACCTATGAGATGTCTCTTGGGCAGCAAGTAGGTTCCCACACATGCCCACCAAATCTTAAAGCTTATAAAGAGGCCCTGACTGGGTTCAGGCACATATACGTGCAGGTATTCTCAGCACCACATCACCATCTCGAGGCCGTATCCTTGGAGCAGCCTCTGGGAGTGGGGAAGACAAGTGGAACCTATATTCCAAGGACAAGGGAGGGAGTGAGGAGCCTCTGAGTGCCCAGGTCCAGCTCACCAGTCAACTGGCAGTCATGTCCTCTCGATGATGTCCACTAGCACCTCTGCATGGTGATCAAAAGGAGGTGTTTTGAGGTTGACAAACATATAATCCTAAATCTAACCCACTGAGAACTGCACTAGCTCCACCCATGTCTCAGACAAGAAAATATTTCCTAATGCATGCTCTAACTGGAGCAGGAATTAAAACACCCCTGTATCAGTTTCCTATTGCTGATGTAACAAATCACTACAAGTTTAGTGGCTTAAAACAATACAAATGTATCCTATTCAGTTTCTGGAAGTCAGAAGTCCAGCAGTGTCTAAACTTTGCCAAAAACGAAGTGTTGGCTGCACTGTGTCCTTCCTATGGGTTCAAAGAGAGAACCTGTTCCCTTGCCTTTTCTAGCTTCTAGAGGTTGCCCGTATTCCTTGGCTTCTGGCCCTTTCCTCCATGCTCAAAAGCAGAGATTTAACACCTTCAAATCTCTCTGACTCTGAACTCTGCTTCTTTTTTTTTTTAAGATTTTATTTATTTATTTATTTATTTATTTATGAGAATGAGAGAGAGAATGCACAGACAGGGAGGATGAAGACAAGCAGACTCCCAGATGAGCAGGGAGCCCTATGTGGGGCTCTGTCCCAGGACCCTGAGATGATAACCTGAGATCATGACCCAAGCGCACACACTTAACTGACTGAGCCACCCAGGCGTCCCTGACCTCTCCTTCTGTCATCATATCTCTGTCTCTGACTCTGAGCCTCCTGCTTTCCTCCTACAAAGACACTTGTGATTAACCCTGGGTGTGCCTGATATAATCCAGGATAACCTCCCCATCTCAAGATCCTTAATGTAACCACATCGGCAAAGTCCCTTTTGCCATGAAGTTGACACAGTCACAAGCTACGGGGATTAGGACCTGGACACCTATAGGGAGCCATTATTCTACCTACCACAGCCCCTGTCATTCAAGTGACCTGTTATGTATCTCCAGCTAACTAGGCCAGACTACCCACCATATGCCAGAAACTGATCATCACATTACATTTTCCACATCACCAATCTCATTTTCATTTTCACAAGAGCAATGGGAATCTGGCACTGTCATTCTCTGTGAAATGCAGGCACTGAGGCTCAGGAAAGTTGTCATTTCTCCAAAGTCAGTGGACCAAGGTTAAGGGGAATTCCTAGAACTTCAACCAATGTTGCTGGAACTTCAAATTCCACCTTCTTTCTATGTCACTTATCCTGCTTGACACAACTCCAAAAAATGTTCCAAAATAAATGCCAGAAGTGAGTGCTTCAAAACTCAGCATGGCCCCACTCTCCCCATTCTCTGCGTCCGCTGAAAGTTTGAGAGTGGAACCTACCACGGTCAATAGTGCCCTTGCCCCTTACCTCAGTCACAGTGTCAGTTCATGGTAGGTGCTTCAGAAATACTCGCACCCTAAATCAACACTTGTATAACACCCCTCCAAAGACGCAGGTCAGAGGGCTCGACAAAGTAGAGCCCTCAGGTATCACTCTTCCCTAAGCACCAACGTCATAGTCATCAACACCTCCTCACTGAGTCCCTGCCACCTGTAACATACTGCTCTTGGCCAGCAGGAGATGCTAAGGCATGCAAATGCTTTGCAGCTCACCACTGATCTGAGGACGACACTGCAGGAGCCTCAGATCCTCTGCAGGTTTGCTGATGCTGGCAAAGTGAACCAGGAATGCACACTGGGAATGAGAGAGTGCTCTAAGCCCTGCATGGTCACTATTACTCAGAACCCCAACATTGTCTGGATCGGTGCCTTAACAAGCTCCTTGTATGTCCCACAGACGTCTAGTAGGTGATTGGACAACCACATCTTGAGAAACACTCTTCCAGATGTTTCAACACATCTTGTCCCTGAGTTAGGAAGGGGCACTGTGGCTCTTCCTCGAGTAGTCTGCACATTCATGGTGGTCTAGGAAAAAGCAGGAAACAACCAAATGATGCATTAATTATTAGAAATATACTGAGCCCTCATCTGCCACCAAGGCCTCCGTCTGCAGCTCCTACGAGAGTGGCTCTGACTTACTCAGTACCTGCAGCAGGCAGCAGTAGGCATCCATAGCTCATTCACTAAGCAAGTGAAGTTGAATAAAAGAACAGAAGAAAAAGGAATAGCTGAGCAGATCTTCTAGCTAGCTCACTGCCAGGGCTAGTATGTGTTATCTCCTATGTAGAAAAGAGACATTCTATCCTAGAAAATTTTTCCACCCTCCTCCCAAATACATACACATGTGTGCACACACACGCATGCGCACACACATGCATGCACACACACGAAGCACGTACACATGCATACCTGAGCATGTATGCACACACATGAGCACACCTGAACATATGAACAACCTTTACATCAGTAGACCTTTTCCCTCAAGTTCTTCTCAATTAGCTTCTTGAAAATCCTCACTCAAAATTTTAGTCCCCCAATCACTACAAAACATCAGAACATGTGAGTTACCCTTGAAGTTCTCATAAGATACCTGTAACCTTATGTAACACACCACCAGAGCATTCAGAGAATAATGACACCAATGTTGTAAAAAGGGAGAGAGAGGAACCTATATTCATCAAATTACAGGCTGTGTTTTTTGCTGAGATATGCATGTTCTTAATATTGAAGAAGATTCTAAAAGCCTGGAAATGTGAAGTGACCTCAGAAAAATAAAACACAGTGTTTTATTTTGTATATTGTGTATTTTCAAAAGCCAACAGCTCTTCATTTTCTCTGAAAAAACCTTTTTTTTAATGTAATGTCTTTTTTTTTCAATTTGCAGGAACTAACTAATTCTACCTTCTCCACTGATCTTGGTTTATTGTTAAAAATAAGTGACTTTCTTTAAAGTAACCTCCCACCTTTTGTACCATGCTTAGGAAAGAAAGAAGAAAGTTAGCTATAAAGAAGACAATGACTGTGGCTGGCGTGAGGTGGGAATGATTTAAAGTGTTTCTATCCAATTGAGAGGAAAACCTGTGGCCCTTTAAAGTTGAACTCTTGGAAGCTGCATTGCACATAATTGGAATCAGTGTGAATATCACATGCAGCAGAATGAGAAAATGTCACTAACTCGTCCTTCTTCGGTGAGGAAATGCTTGCCTTTCTGTTTTAAGGGCTTGAAAAGGACCAGCTGAGATGAGAGCAATTTTTTTCCACATTCTCTTCTGCGAGTTCCATTTTCCTATGCTTCCGTGGAAAGGAAGCCTCAAATCAGAAAAAAAAAAAAAATATGGGATAGTATTGCATCTCTGTTTTCTTTATAAATGTCCATTCATGATATACCAGAGGATTCTCCAGCATTAATGAGAGTGTTACCTACAACAGAAGCACATGGTACAGGATGAACAAATAAGAACAAATGGTAATAGATGTAATTCTGGGACTGAGGTTTGTTTGGGCCAAGAAAAAGCATGTTGGCTGTTCCCTGAGTGAGAATTAAAAATTTTTAAACCACAAGTGCCTCATGGTTCAGATGAGGATATGAGACAGGTGGCTTGGGAGCCAGAATGCCTGGGTTCCATTTTGTCTTGTTTAGGAGTGCCAGATAAAATAGAAGATGCCCAGTTAATGTGAACTACAGATAAACAGTGAAGATTATATGGGATATACTTACACTAAAATGTTGTATGTGGTCATAAAAATTATGTGGCTAAATCTGGCAGCTCTAGTTTTGGCATTTATTTGCTGTCTCTTAGCCTTAGCCTTTTCATTCTTCAATTTTCTCTCAAGGATAATAATATTCCTAAATAGAGACGATAATAATAATGATGCCCATTTATAGGATTGTAAGTAAGTTAATATTTCTTAAGTACCAGAATAGTACCTGACACATCATAAGTACTGTGTCTATGTTTGTCACATAAAATGATAAATGTATTTGCAAAAAAAAAACACTGACGCCAGACCAGTCAAGTAGAGACTCAAGCTTTACAAATTGATGCACTGGCTACCTTTATCTCAGAGTCCTACCGACTGACTGACAGGTGAGACAAATGGGGCATCAGTGGATGGACCCAGCTTTACACAACAAGCATTAGAAGTGAATACCGTGAAGCTGGAGCCATGAGGCTTATGGAAATAGTTGGCCAGCCAGCTATGTCCACTCATGGCACTATCAGAGTGGTTTATCCTGAATGAAAGAGTTTCTCAACTTCATTCCTGTGAAGGGAAAGGCAGAAAGTTGGTCTAGAAAGTTGCTTGAATCTGTCTGAGGTTTTTTCCTTTCAGGGTGAAAGTGGAAGGAGGAGAGAAAAGTGGAGATATTGTGGATTGAGATGGTGCCTATGGTCATTTTGCCTGGTTCTTCCCAAGGTTACATAGCGAGTGAGTGGCTGCAGAGCCTAAAGTGGTTTGGGCTTTGAGGACGACAGTGTAGATGGAAGAGGGAAGCAGCATCTCAGACCTCTAACCTACTGTGCCAGCCACTATTGTACCATTAATACATTACTTTTCCTGAGCTCTGCCTTCAAATCAGCAACATGGCTTGATCCTCTTACCTTACCTTAGGTGAGGTAAGAGAGGATACTTGGGGTGTCGGTGCAGTGCCATTGTTGAAAGGGGTTGTCAGATCATAGCCAAGAAGGACATACCACACATAACAAGCCTCAGGTGGCAACAGGACAGAAATAGGAGAGTGAGCAGCCTCCTCACAAGCTGGGAGGACCATTGGAAAGGTGGGATGACGCCGGCAGCTGACAGAGACAAGCAAGCACTTGCAGCCTCAGTCTTGTGGAATGGAGCAGAGGGGGGCACTGGGTTTGGCTCCTGCTCAAGGGGCAGAGCAAGCCATGGCCTTTCCTGACCAAATATCTCACTCTGGGACTTGTATTTGTTATTTCATTTTTATCTATCCATTGCTTCTGCCTTGGGCCTTCCCCTTTACGCTCTTGTCAATTTCTATCAGTTCTGGGAGGAAGGAATGTCCTCAGACATGTCCTCACCCTGGCATCTGTGGTTACTCTCACCCTCACTCCATCTCTGAGTGTGGGATGAGTAGAAGGAAATTCCCCAGTGATCAGATCTTAGGCTCTTCCAAGGTTGTGAGGGTATCACACCAAGCAGCTTTCTCTGGGCCTCACTGGGTTGGTGGTCCTCTGCTCTGGTCCATTCACTTTTGCTGAGCTCAACAAGCATTTCATGAGTAGCTGCTACATGGCCCAGTGTCCAACCTGCAGACTCAGTAATATGTCACTTAATATTTATTGAACACTAATATATGACTAGCCTATAGTGTTTCATAGACATCATTTCATTTTATCACAACAAATTCCTGTTGTAGGTATAATGATTAATCCTACTTTACTGAGCCCTGTCTCATAGGAGCTCCAGAATGAGGGGGAAACATCTAATTATAATATAGTAATTTATATTGAATATTATATTTAGTCAAAAGAGTGTTTTATACCACTTACCTGACAGGCACTCTCTGCTAGGTACTGGAGTAGATAAGACAAGCATGGTCTCTACCTCCATTGCACACACAGACCAGCAAGAGGATAATGGGTAAAACAGGACAGCAAAGAATGCTGTGGTAGCCCTTCCCATGCTTTGTAGGAAGACCTCATAGGGCAGGGGAATGCCACCTAACCTGAGGGTGTACTTTCTGGAGAGAGTAAGTGATCCAGTTTTCTATTACCGACTCCAACATTTCACAGCTTAATACAACCATGTATCACTATCTCACACTGCATGATGGACTGATACACTAGGTTCCATAGGGCAGTTCTCACTTGGAATCCCTCTGATCCTTGCTTATCAAATGTTGGACAGAACTAGAAATATCTGAGGTCTCGATGAGACTGGATGTTGAGACTGCTTACTTATTCACAGATCTGTTCCCCGTGCTAGTACAGCAGAGCAGCTCAGGATGGCTGAGCATCTCCATCTTGATGTGACCTCTCTTCATGGCTAGCTTGGGATTCTTTCACCATGGTGGGCTCAGGGACTCAGACATCATATATGGTGTCTGACTTCCTCCAGAACCAGTGTTCCAAGAGATCATTGTAGAAAGCACAGGACTTCCTCTAGCCTAGCCTTAGAGGTCATCCAAAGATACTTATGACACATTCTTTTGGTTATAAGTGAATCCCAAACCAGCCCAAATTAAAGGAACAGCACTGTATTCAGAAAGCATGAATGCAGAGGGCTGGTTCATAGAGGAACCATGGAAAACTAGTTGCCACAGGAAGGGATAGGAGCTATGATGCATGCAATGATAGGAGAAACCATGAGGTCCTAAAGAAATTATAAAAGTCGTATTGTAAAAGCAAACAAAAAGTTATTACTGTATAAAAGTCAAAGTTGTTATTAAGGATCCACTCATTAGGTGACACTTCATACATGTTTACATATGAATATATTGTATATATAATTAAGATATATTTCTAATTATAACCACCTGATAAAGTGGGTACTGTGAAGTGGAAACTCAGATTCAGAGAACTTGAGTAACTTGCCTTGAAGTGACCACTCTGTGGTTTGGAATAAAGTGAGGTTGATTCTTGAGACATACTGAGATCACTTCTGCTTAGACAATTAGTGAAGACTTCATAAAGGACGTGATTCCTTAGTGCTGTCTTTAAAAATAAATTAGGAGTCTTTCAGACAAACGAGAAGAGGAAGAATTACAAATAAAAAATGAAAACAAGTTGCTGGGTTGAAATCCTGGCTAAAATGTGAAGTGCAGGGCACGGAGACAGAAGCTTAGGACACACAGGAAGGCAAGGGAAGCTCATGGGTGTCAAGCCAAGTAACTTTATTCCATGGCAATAGAGAGTCACAGAATCATTTTAAGCAGGTGAGTAGCAGTACACCCCAGTCCTCTTGGCCTTCCTAGACAGGTGTGAAAATCTGGTTCTTGAAGGATCCATGTCCTTTCCTTGGCAGACAGAAGGACAGACCTCTGCAGCTGTTTGCACAGACTGAGCTCCTGGATAACAGGAAACGTACATGGTCATCACTATTTCTTTGATTCTAAGCCCTAAAGCTGCCACACATCGGGTGGCCAGTGAATGATGGAGGGATGGGTGGATAGATGATGGATAGATGGATGGGTGGATGCTTTAAGTAAGTAAAAAGTGCCAGAACTTATAGCTCCTAAGAGAGAAACTGCAGACAAAATTTAGCATTGTCCTTTCCTATGAAGCTAACCAGAACAATTACTGCCTCTGCTGAAAGTAGTCCTGAGCTCATGGCCCAGACTTTATATCTACCTGACTTTCTGCTTGCATTGAACCCTCTGGCCTGGATGTAACTGTTGCATGCTAGCAGCCTGCCTTGATGACCTGCAGGTTTTCCCCCCACTTCCCTCTCTCCTCAGGATGCACAGCCCAGTGGGTAACCACATTAGTCACTGCTATGAATTGCAGGTGAGTCCTTACCAAGTTGATATCCCGTCCTGAGCACTCTCTTCATCACCACCTAGTGGAGGTCTCAAGTTTAACACTCAACTCAGAAATTGCCTCCATCAAATCCGGGCCTTCCTCCCATATTGAGTTTTCCTAGCTGAATCAATGGTACCACCATCAGTGAGAAATCTGAGAGCTCACCAGGACTCTTCCTTTTTATTCACCATCATGTAAAATTGGTCAGTGAGTCAAGGCAATCTTGCCTTCTGAGTAACTCTTAAGTACACTCTCTCCTTGCCAATGATGTTGCCAACACCCACGGCAAACTCTCATTTTACAGAAGCCCTTCCACCACTTTCTCTGCCTCCAACTTGTCTCTTCTGGTTTATCTCCACACTATATCCCAAAAAAATCCTTCTAAAATGCAGACTCTATATATCACTCTGAAATTCAATACCTTACTACTGTCAAGAAGTTCTAACATAGCATAATTTTGCGATAAGTATTTTGCTTCTTACTTGTGTCCCATCACCCACCACTCTCTCTATGCACAGACCTGTTTACTTGGGTCACCAGCAAGCCCTCAGACACATCCTATTTCTGCTCCAGACTGCCCTGCCTTTGAGCCTCTGCACATACTTCTCTCTCATTCTTTCTACCTGGAATATCCCTCCCTCTCTCAAATTCTGGGTGAATGCCAACTGTTTATGAATAGGAGTGAGTAGGTCACTCCTATTCAAGTGATCCCATAGTTCAGAAAGCTTGTGACTTGCTCCCAGTCACATCTCCAGTGACTGAGGCAGATGCCAGCCCAGATCTCTCAGACTCTCTGCTGTCCCAGTCATGCTTCTCTGGCTTGCTACTTGAATTCACAGAAGAGCCATAATAATTCCCCATGTCCTTTTTCACACTAACTTTCTTCTAGCTTCATCAATGATACTATTACCTGTTTTTATTATTTGCAGATAGTGTGAATAATTTCTTCAGGGAAACACCTTGTCTGTAACATGTTAGGGTATGTGTACCAAAAGCTTGCTATTCACTTTTCTACCTTTCTTTGTCTTTTGACAGTGCATATTTTTCTAAGCCCCACTTTACTGTTGGTATTAACAGCATCCTATTTTTAGGAAATTACTTCTTAGGGTTCTTCTGGTGCACCAGAAGCTGCTCCTCTCACAATGTTCTTTCCATTATAAAGTCCTTGCAGCAGATGTAGGAGGGCAGGAGATAAGTAGTGGTTTGAGGAGCCAGTGAGAAGGCTTTAATTGAGCAACAAAAGAGGAGGTCAGGATGCACTCCTCCACTACAGCATCCAGAACAGAAAAAGCTGTAGCATTTACAAAATAAAAAATGCTAAACTGGTCACTCACAGTCAGTCACCGAGGAGAAAAATCTCAATTTTACAGAGGGGCGAGGAGTAGACAAATATTCTAGAAAGATACTTGGAAAAAGATTCTGGGGACCCAGATAAGCTGGCATTTTCAATCTACCAAATAAACAAAGAAAAGCACAAATTGATTAAATTGCTTTAAGTAGGAGGTGAGACAATAGAAACATAAGTAGGTATTTAACTGAGCTATTTTCAAGCAGTTTTTCTTCTGTTTTTTTTATCTCACTCTCAGATATCTGTGATTGCTTATGAGGATACACACTATAAAATCATGAACTATAAATCTAAAAAGGACAGGGCAATGTATGTGTCACACATGGATGCTTAATAAATATTAATTTAAGTGAATGAATAAATGAAGAATGAGGATTAACTAGAATAGGAGATTAGGTGGTTTGTACGGGAGAGAAATAAACCACAGAGAAGGAGGGTGTAGGATGTTACACTTGGGAATTGTTCAATGACCAATTTGTCTTCCACTTTTTGGAAGGCCAATGTGGAAAAAGAAGTAGGACCCTGGATTCTAGCCCCAACTCTACCTCCAACCAATCTGGAGTTTTAATCACGTCCTTTCTGTGATTCTGCTTCTTCACAAGTGGTGGGAGGCTTCTGTGATCTCCTGCCAGGCAGCAACCTGCCTCCCATCCTCACGCTTTCCATTAGATACCACCCAGAATAAGCTTAGTAAACATTTGTGGAATGAATAATCTACACATGTTTTATGGACAAACCTTCTAAGTGATAATTTTTGCATGTTTCACCTTTGCCTTCTCCCCAGAATGATGTTGCACAGAGTCTGGACTGGTCTTCATTGCAGTCAGGGCAGAAGAATGACCCACATAGCTGTTTCCAGGGCTTGTATTTAAGAGACAATCCCTGATGTCCTGTGTGTTGCTGCTTTTTTCTGGGAGCTGACATTTCCAAAGGGATATGGTAAAGGGGCACGAGGACACAGACTCTAGAGTCACAAAGTGCTTTTCTGCGATGCTGGAGAGAAAACCCCTGGGAAAAACTAACCTTTTATTGTGATTATCTGAGTTTCTGATTCCTTTAAGAATATTCTCAGTGACCACCAGCCAAATAACCTGAATGGAATTCCAGGGACATTTAATGCCCACTAGTACTAATGCCATACTTCCTTTGAGTATGTGCAAAAGCTATCCTAGACAGAAGTATCTCATTCTATAGAATTAATGAATGTACAGAAAAATCATGTAAATATGACACTCCCCAACCCCACAAATACTCTGATTGTAAATTCTAAAGTCAAACTCAGAGATACATTTTTCTGGGAAAACTTTTGGTGTGGCAGACACATTTATGCATACAAACAACTTCTTGATATACACACATCGGAGGAGAAAAGCATTTTCTAATAAATAATTAACAATACCCAAAGCTAACTGTTCAACATGAATGCAAAAGAGCTAGGCTTTTTAAAATATTTGTCAGAAATGCTTAGCAATCTAAAAGGAATACAAACAAACAAGGTTGTCAATTCAACTAAGTGAAATTATTTGGATGATCTATTTCCCAGGGTTGTTCTCAGCTCCCTTTCTTAATCTCTGAAGCAAAGAACACAATGATCTACTTGGTGGTAGACTAGCACTCCATCAGAAACTGAGATGAGATGCTTTTGGAAATGGGTACACAGTCATAGCTGGAGCAAAACACACACATATCAAATACACACTTTCACATGCATACCCATATTCTCACCTTGAGAGTATGGGGAGAATCTAAGTTTTATGCTCATTAGGAAAACCCTTCAGAAAAAAAAATCAGTTCACTTATAAATGTTATAGGAATTTTTTTCAGCCAACCTCTGTGGGCAATGCTTAATGTGTGAAGAAAGACATGTGAATGGAGCAAAAACTTGTAAACTATGGCAGAGCAAACAGGAAGTGTGTAGAAGGGGTCAGGGAGGAAGGGGAAAGAAGCTGTGTGCTTACTATTCATTTTTTAAACAGTAAATCCTCTCAAGTTTATTATTTTTTAATAATAATTTTTTATTATGTTATGTTAGTCACCATACTGTATATCCTTAGTTTTTGAGATAGTGTTCCATGATTCATTATTTGCGTATAATACCGTGCACCATGCAATATGTGCCCTCCTAAATACCCATCACTGGCCTATCCCAGTCCCCCAACCCCCTCCCCACTGAAGCCCCCCAGTTTGTTTCCCAGAGTGCATAGTCTCTCATGATTCATTCTCCCTTCTGTTTACCCCCCCTTCATTCTTCCCTTCCTTCTCCTACCATTCTTCCTGCTATTTCTTATGTTCCATAAATGAGTGAAACCATATGATAATTGTCTTTCTCTCCTTGACTTATTTCACTTAACATAATCTCCTCTAGTCCCATCTATGTTGCTGCAAATGTTGGGTAATCGTTCTTTCTGATGGCTGAGAAATATTCCATTGTATATATGGACCACATCTTCTTAATCCATTCTTCTGTTGATGGGCATCTCCGCTCCTTCCACAATCTAGCTATGTGGACAATGCTGCTATGAACATTGGGGTGCATATGGCCCTTCTCTTCACTATGTCTGTATCTTTGGGGTAAACACCCAGTAGTGCAATTGCTGGGTCATAGGTTAGCTCTATTTTTAACTTTTTGAGGGACCTCCACACTGTTTTCCAAAGTGGCTGTACCAACTTGCATTTCCACCAACAGTGTAAGAGGGTTCCCCATTCTCCACATCCTCTCCAAGATCTGTTGTTTCCTGCCTTGTCAATTTTTGCCATTCTAACTGGTGCATCAATGTGGTTTTGATTTGAATTTCTCTGATGGCTAATGATTTTGAACATTTTTACTCATGGATCAGAAGAATAAGCATAGCTAAAATGTCTATGCTACCCAGAGCAATCTACACTTTCAATGCTATCCTGATCAAAATACCAATGACATTTTTCAAAGAACTGGAACAAACAGCCCTTAAATTTGTGTGGAACCAGAAAAGGCCCCGAATTGCCAAGGAATTGTTGAAAAGGAAAAACAAAGCTGGGGGCATCACGTTGCCGGATTTCAAGCTATGCTACAAAGCTGTGATCACAAAGACAGCATGGTACTGGCAAAAAACAGACACATAGATCAATGGAACAAAATAGAGATCCCAGAAATGGACCCTTGGCTCTTCAGGCAACTAATCTTTGACAAAGCAGGAAAAAACATCCAGTGGAAAAAAGACAGTCTCTTCAATAAATGGTGCTGGGAACATTGGACAGCTACATGCAAAAGAATGAAACTTGACCACTCTCTCACACCATATACAAAGATAAACTTCAAATGGATGAAAGACCTCGATGTGAGACAGGAATCCATCAAAATCCTAGAGGAGAACATAGGCTGCAACCTCTTTGACATCGGCCACAGCAACCTTGTTCATGACACATCTCCAAAGGCAAGAGAAACAAAAGAAGCTGTGTGTTTAGACAGGAATGAGGGAAAGGATCGCACACCAACAGTCGTCAGCCTCATGCCATGCAGATGAAAGTTCAAGAAGGTAGAGATGTGTCACTTCAGTTTCCAAGAGTATGGACTACAAATGGGTTGAAACTTCAGGGACAATGTTTGACTTTTGAGGGTGACAATGCACTTGAAATTATTTAGTAGGGTCATACGTGACAAACTTATTTTTTGTACTCATTACTACTACATACATGCACACACACCATACACAGAGAGATATATAAATTTATGTATATAATATAATCAGGGCATGCTACCTATGGAAAATTTTTATTCTGAACAATTAAGTAATAAAAAATTAAAATTCCCTGCCGTGCCTTTATTCCAAGCTCAGTTTCTCAGTATTTCTCAGCCCTTTGGTGTGTTAGGGGGAGGTTACTTTCTCGACGTAGTTAGATAATAGGAAAACAAATAAAACTATAATGTCTCTGAGGTAGATAGGCCAACTGAAATAAGTAATTTAAAAGGTTGAAAATATAGATTAGATAATATATTATAAATGTATGCACATATACATTAACATATATGTTAGAAATCATGCTGCATACACAATTTTATATTTTGTGTTTTTTTCACTTATTTTATTATGTGCCTTACTATGTCATTAAATATTTTTGAAAATAGAATTCTGAAGGGCAGATCATATTTCTACATATGCATGTAATTTATTTAACCACCATCTTAATGTTGATCATCATTCCTGTTCCTATTTTTTTGCTATGATAAATAATATTTAATTAACATCCTTGTAAAAATAACTTATTGAGTATTTACCATCTAAAAGATATTTACATGAATAATGTCATTTCAGTCATGTCCCTTAAAGCATTGTGTGATATTACTTAATACATCTTGGTAAGTGTATCTAATAACTTCCTTAGGACATAATCTCAGAACTTGCAAAATTCAATAAGATTATATAACCATTTTAAGTCTTTTGAAGCATATGGCAAATTTTCCCTCCAGAAAGACTACACCAATATGCATATCCTCTAGTGAATGAAATATCTACATTGTTAAAATCTCACCAATAAGGTATCCAATTTTTTAGCATTTTAAATTTGATTGAACAAATAATGACTTTCATAAGCTTAATTGGCCACGTGTACTTCTACTCTGCGTGTACTTCTACTCTGTAAGTTCACTTTCTCCATTTTAACAAGAGCTCCAGTTCTATACCACCTCAGTTGAATTCTAGCCCCTCTGATACTAGCACCATGACTTTTAGCTATTTAATTAAATGATCTGTGCTGCAGCTTCCACATGTGTAAAATATTTAATAATAATAACGTCTGTGACGATTAATGCATAAACACTCATAAATTACATAGGCCACTGCCTAGCACATGGTGAGATTTCAATAAATGCTAGCACAATTAGCTGTCATTTGGAGGAGCAGATTGCCTAAGCACTGAATGTGGCTGCATGTTTGAACATCTTTTTATCTATTACGTCACATGATCTTCTCAATTTCCCATGAAGTGAGCATGGCAGATAATGGCTCCCACTGGAAAAAATGAGGGAAAGAAAACTCAGAAGGTCAAAATATTTTTCAGTTTGGTGAAAGTCTTGAGAATGAAACATAGACCGTTGAGGTTGTGCTTCCCACAGTGGCAAACTAGATTATTTGGGACCAACCTGTGCAAAGAAAATAAATAGAAAAGTTGGATCATATCTATCTATCTATCTATCTATCTATCTATCTATCTACCTATGAAATGCTTTTTGAATATGTCAGAAGACTACAAAGTTAGAAAATATTTACCACCAAGATTTGGAAAAGTGGTGTCAAGAGAAGCAGTGTTTGACAAGTGTTCTCAGTGTTCGGCACCACTTTTCCCCAGTGTGGGAGATTTCAAAAATAGCTGCCAGGAGTCTGAGAATTTGAATGGGGCTTCATCAGTGTCGTGGGGCCGAGGGTGCCTAAACTGCCAAGGACAGGAGTATCTGGTAAACAGAAAAGGCTTGCAACTAGGACTTTTAAAAGCTACATTCTTGAAGTAAAAAAAAAAAAATTGAGCTAGACAAGCCCTCACAGAAAATAAACACCAACATTTAGTCATCTTAATCCCTAATTATGTTAAAGCATTTGTCCTTAGCACAACTATTTGCCAAGACAAACACAGGTTCTCTATGAGTAAAGATAACGTTATTAAAAACCTTGAATTATCTCTAAATATTTTGAAATACAAGGTCCAGACTTAAAACAAAAATCATGCATATAAAAAAGTAAAATTTAACTTAAAAATACACAAGAGAAACAGGGACACAAGACATGTAGTATACTAGAGGGGTACTTGAGGAGATAATGTCTGAAAATATTAGAAAAGTGACAAAATACATCAAGGCTCAGATTGATAAATATAATTGATATGGACTGAATATTTGTGTTGTTCCCACAAATGTACAGGTTGAAGCTATAACCTGCAGTATGACAATACCTGGATATGGGGCCTTGAGGAAGGAATTTTGTGTAGGTAGAGCCCTCATGCTGTGATTGTTAACCTTATAAGAAGGAAATACAGAACTTCTTCTGTCCCCCATGTAAGGACACAATGAGCCATCTGTGAGCCAGGAAAGGAGCTCTCAGCAAGAACTGGATCTGCCACACCTTGATCTTGGACATCCTAGCCTCCAAGCCCAAGTTTAGGAATATCATAATAATATTACTGAAAACCAAAGAGCAAAAAACATGACCTTCAGAGAATAACAATAAAACTGAGAAATAATTTCCTTATAAAAAGTAAAAAAAGCCAGGAGACAATGGGACATGGAATGATATGTTTAAATTTATGGTGATAGAGAAGAAACTGTCAAATAGAAATTCTATATCAAGCAAAATATCCTTGACAAAAAAAGGTGAAATAAAGATGTTTTTACCAAATGTTAAAAAAACAACAACACAGAATTTATTATGCATAGACATGCACCAAAGGAAATACTAAAGGAGGTTCTTCAGGCCAAATGAAAATTATGTCTGTTTGAAGTTCAGATATGCAAGAAAGAGGAAAAATGGTAAATAGATAAATAAATAAAAGTAATTCATAAGAGCATAAAGCAGTAACAATAGTGAAAAACATAGAGAATATTAAGATACACTAAAACAATGGCACAAAAGATTAAAGAGGGTGAATGTAGTTAAAATGCTCCAAGATTGTTACATTATCAAGAAAATGGTAAAAAGTGAAAAGCTAATAAACAGTATATTTCCATGTGTTAAAGTTGCGTGTTGTAATATCTAGAATAGCCACTCCAAGGGCCAGGCATCTGTGATGGGATTTTCCACTGCCAGGTAAGATCTGTGGCTTTCAGAGCCTGAGTCAGGAACAGGGCAGAGTTCCCAGGAGCCAGAGGCAACTAGGGGAGCCTGAGTTTCCAAGAGACTGAAGACAACTCACTTCTTAATGACTTAGCCTGAAGGTGCCCTACTTTTACTAGAAACAGGTCTGCAGGCAAATTCCACCACCACAGCCCACCCTTTGCCCCTCTATAAACTCCACAACACAGAAGATTCCCAATAGGAGTGTCAACCCGAGGGTTTGGTCCAAAAGCAGAAATCATATAGTATTTTACAGAAAGTAAAAAGTTCGAATAAAAAACAAACAAACAACTTAATCCATGTCAACAAAGTAAATAGAGAAAAATTGAACATGATAGAATTCTCAGACAATAAGAAAAATCATCACAATCAAAAAGTCTACTAGAGATCATGAAAATTTAAATTATATTTACTAAACAAAAATAATAACTGGGATGAAGGGTAGAACAAACAGCTGAAAGTAAATAATGAGTGGATGCCTGAGGAATACTCCTTGAACACAGCATAATGGTAGAAATATGCACAAAAAAAAAAAAAAGAAAGAAAGAAAGAAAGAAAGAAAGAAAGAAAGAAAGAGAAAAAAGAAATACAGCAAAAATGAAAATAAATCAGAAGTTTCAAAGTCCATCTAAAAGAAGATTGGAAAGGAAAGAATAGAAATAAGCCACTAATAAATGGAACACCTGTAGAGATCTGTTTCTGACAATAAATAGAAAAAAACTTTCCCATTATAAAACATGCAAAAGTGCAAAAGTCTTCAGTGAAATGTAATTTAAAAAATTACAATGGCTACATATCTTTGCAAAAATGAAAGGAAAAGACTTTTGCCAAACCAAGCAGGGAGCTATAAATCCTCTAAAGTTGCAGCTGCCCTCAGCTTATGCATTCTCTGGACAGTGGGCCACAGGAAAACATCACAGAGAAAGGCCTTGAGGTAGTACGAGATGGAGTTTGGGGACTGGAACTGTAGAATCAGTACAGGCCCTGCAAATAACTTTAAATTCAGTGAATGGTGGAGAGCAGAAATTCCACTATTTGAAAATGGAAAAATTAAAATGAATAAATTAAAAAAAGATTAATCTATCTCAAACTGGACTGTAGGTGGGGAAAAAATGCTCCTTTGAGCTTTTCAAATCATAAGTTTGGGGAAGAAGTAAATTTCACATTCTTACATGATTAATCCAATGTTACTACAAATGAAGAGAACTTAATTTTAAGTACTCCTTGATTAGTGCAAGTGTGGGGCAACTTGCAGAAGCAAAGCAATGAACCCTTGCAGGGAAGCCAGCCTTCACAAATTTAAACAAACATACATGTAATCTGAAATGTATCTCTGTGTGTGCAACAAAACCGCTACAATTATATATTAGCAGAAACAAGTGGCCAAAGTTTCAAATAATAGAATTATCAATATACAACAAAAAAGCATGTTTAAAATAACTAAAGAGATATTAAAAATAAAATTCAAAAACTGAAAAAGGGGAAAAAGTGCCCCAACAGTTGCACACCAACCAGAATATTTTAGATTACAAAGAATGCCAAAATCAAGTTTGGTGACAACATGGCACAATTTGAACTCCTATAATAACTTTAAAATATATGCTAAAACTAAACATACACCAATTCTATAACCAAGTGTTACTCTGTTTTGCTCCCAGTTATATACCCCCTATAGAAGTGTACAGAATATGCACAGGTTGAAAGGACTAGAATCCTTATAGTAGCACTATTCATAATAGCACCAATCTGGAACAAACTAGATGCCCTTTACCCGTAGACAGAATAAATACATTGTGGTTTAATTACACCTAAGAATTCTTGACAGCAATGAAAAATAATGGAGTATTGTTAAATGTAGTGGCATGATAAATCCCATTAAGATAATATTGAATGAAAGAAGACAGATTCAAAAGACTGAATACTGGATTCCAAGATGGCAGAGAAGCAGGAGACCTAAAGTTCGTCTGGTCCCAGGAATTCAGCTAGAGAGCTACCAAACCATTCTGAATAGCTATGAATGCAACTGGAGAATAAAGAAAAGAATAGCAGAAAGTCTATAAACAGAAAAGCGACCACTTTCTGCAAGGAGGAGAAAAGATGGCAGAGGAGTAGCGGACCCCTTCCTCAGCAGATCCCCTGAGTTGAGCTGGATATCTACCAGACCATCCTGAAAACCCATGGAATCAGCCTGAGATGCAGGAAGATACATCTGGATCTCTAAAAACAAACATTTCCAGCACTGAATATTGAGGTATGAATTGGGGAGCCGTGAATCCGTGCACAGATATCAGAAGATAAAAGGAAAGGGGAGGGAGCCAACACACTTGGGCACCAGGAAGCAGTAGCCACTTGCACTGGGGAGTGGGCCAGACTTGCGGACCAATACATGCGAGAGAGCAGACTGAGATCGTGAGACTGAGAATGCACGTGTGACCAGACTGAAAACCGGAGCTCTGGAGTGCTCACTGGAACCAGACTAAAACTGGGAGCTTGGGAGCGCATGCATGTCCAAACTGAAAATTGGAACTCTGGAGCAAACACTCGACCTAGACTGATACCGGGAGCTCGGGAGCACACGCACAACCAGACTGAAAAATGGCGCTGCAGAGCGCCCATGAACCACACTGAAACAGATAGCTCAGGAGTGCGTGCGGGAATCGGGGGCAGCTGGCAGTGC
Source organism: Ursus arctos (assembly GCF_023065955.2). NCBI lineage: Eukaryota > Metazoa > Chordata > Mammalia > Carnivora > Ursidae > Ursus > Ursus arctos. Next base: position 5,704,254 of record NW_026622763.1, on the reverse strand, counting down.
TAGAAGCACAAAGGACAGAGATGTGCTGACCCTGGAAGTGAGGGCTGGGAGAGCGGCTGTGGGGGCACACAACCCAGGATACTGCAGGGTTTTTAGCAGCATAGACAGAAACAGAGGTAAAGTGTCCAAGAGAGCTCAGCAGAGAGGGGATTGCGATCTCTCTGTTCTGAGACAGAGGCTAGGATACAGCCACTGCTGCTCTGACTCTCAGAAGAGTCACAGAAAACCACCAGGAAAAGCCACCAGAGAACAAAAGCCCAGAAATATCAGATTACATTGTGCCCATCCCCATTCCCCCTTCTAGGAGACAGGGCAACTCTATCCAAAAAGGGTTGCCTGAGTATCAGTGTGGCAGGCCCCTACCCAGAAGGCAGGTTGAAAAATCAAGAAGCCCACATCCCTAAGGTCCCTATAAAACAAGTGAACACTGCCTGGGTCCTGGTCAATAATTTGGGCTCTAGGCATCCCTGCAACCTCTCCTCATTAGAATGATAAGAAGGAGAAATCTCCCCCAGCAAAGAAAAGATAATGAGTCTGTGGCCTCTGCCACAGAACTGACAGATATGGATATAATCAAATTGTCAGAAATGGAGTTCAGAGTAACAATGGTGAAGATGATGTGTAGGATTGAAAAAAATAATGGAAATATTAATGAGAATATAGAATCTCTAAGGGCTGAAATGAGAGTGAATCTGGCAGAAATTAAAAATGCTATGAATCAAATGCAGTCAAAACTAGACGATCTGACGGCCAGGCTAAATGAAGCAGAAGACGAATTAGTGAATCGCAGGATGGAATGGTAGAAGAGAAAGTTAAAACAGAAACTTGGCTCAAAAAAATCCAATCTCAAGAATGTAGATTATGGGAGATTACTGACTCAATGAAAAGTTCCAATGTCAGAATCATCGGCATCCCTGAGGGGGTGGAGAAAGAGAGAGGTCTAGAAGAGATATTTGAACAAATTGTAGCTGAGAACTTCAGTAATCTGGCAAAGGAAACATGCATTTGTGTCCAAAAGGCAGAGAGGACCCCTCCCAAGGTCAACGAGAATAGACTTACACCATGTCACGTCATAGTGCATTTCACAAATATTAGATACAGGATATAGTATTAAAAGCAGCCAGCATAAGAAAACCCTTATGTACAGAGGGAAAAATATCAGAATAACGTCACACCTGTGTACAGAGACCTGGCAGGCTAGGAAGGGTTGGCAGGGTATTTTCAAAACTCTATCTGAGAAGAACATGCAGCCAAGGATCCTTTATCCAGCAAGGCGGTCATTCAGAATTGATGGAGAGATAAGGACCTTCCAGGATCAGCAGAAACTGAAGGAATTTGTAACCACCAAACCAGCCCTACATGAGATATGAAGGGGGGTTCTGTAAAAGTAAAAAGGCAGCAAGAGTGATACAGAACAGAAATTTACAATCTACAGAAACAAAGACTTCACAGGCAGCATGACATCATTAAAATCATATCTCTCAATAATCACTCCCAAAGTGAATGGCCTAAATGCTTCCATAAAATGCCACAGGGTGGCAGATTGGATAAAAAGACATGACCCATCCATTTGCTGTCTACAAGAGACTCATTTTGAACCTAAAGATACATCCGGATTGAAAGGGAAGGGAAGGAAAACCATTTTTCATGTCAATGGACCTCAAAAGAAAGCTGCGGTAGCAATTCTTATATCAGGCAGATTAGATTTTAAACTAAAGACTGTTGTTAGAGATACAGAAGGACACAATATTATTTTAAAGGATGTATCCAACAAGTGGATATGACAATTATTAATATTTATGCCCCAACAGGGACCAGCTAGATACACAAGCCAACTCTTAACCAGAATAAAGAGACATATAGATAATAATACGTTACTAGTAGGGAACCTCAACACTCCACTCTCGGCAATAGAAAGATCACCTAAGCAGAAAATCAACAAAGAAACAAGAGATTTGAATGACATACTGGACCAGATGGACTTCATAGATATATATAGAGCACTACACCCCAGAACAACAGAGTACTCATTCTTTTCAAATGCACATGGAACTTTCTCCAGAATACACCGTATACTGGGTCACAAACCAGGTCTCAACCGATACCAAAAGACTGAGATTATTCCCTGCATATTCTCAGACCACAATGCTTTGAAACTGAAACTCAATCACAAGGAAAAAATTAGAAGAAACTCAAACACTTGGAAACTAAGGACCATCCTGCTCAAGAGTGATTGGGTAAACCAGGAAATTAAAAATCTGTTTAAGCAATTTTTGGAGACCAATGAAAACAAAAACACATCTGTCCAAAACCTATGGGACACTGGAAAGGCAGTCTAAGGGAAAAATACATAGCCATCCAAGCTTCACTCAAAAGAATAGAAAAATCTAAAATGCAGTGTTTATATTCTCACCTCAAGAAGCTGGAGCTGGAACAGAAGAATAGGCCTAACCCGCACACAAGAAGGCAGGAGATCAAGATTAGAGCAGAGATCAATGAATTAGAAACCAGAAGCACAGTAGAGCAGATCGACATAACTAGAAGCTGGTTCTTTGAAAGAATAAATAAGATCAATAAGCCACTGGCCAGACTTATTCAAAACAATAGAGAAAGGACCCAAATTAATAAAATTATGAATGAAAGGGGAGAGATCACGACTGAAACCAAAGAAATAGAAACAATCATTAGAAACTTTTATCAACAGCTTTAAGCCAATAAATTAAAAAAACCTAGAAGAAATGGATGCCTTCCTGGAAACCTATAAACTACCAAGACTGAAACAGGAAGAAATTGATTATTTAAACAGACTGATTAATTATGAAGAGATGGAGGCAGTGATCAAAAACCTCCCCCAAAACAAGAGTCCAGGGCCTGATGGATTCCCCAGGGAATTAATTCAAAGAAGAAATACCTATTCTCCTGAAGCTGTTTCCAAAAATAGAAACAGAAGGAAAACTACCAAACTCATTCTATGAGGCCAATATAACCTTGAACCCCAAACCAGGCAAAGACCCCATCAAAAAGGAGAAGTACAGACCGATATCCCTGATGAATATGGATGCCAAAATTCTCAACAAGATCCTAGCTAATAGGATCCAACAGTACATTAAAAGGATTATCCATCACAACCAAGTGGGATTCATCCTTGGGATGCAAGGGTGGTTCAATATTTGCAAATCAATCAGTGTGATAGATCATATCAACAGGAAAAGAGTCAAGAACTATATGGTCCTCTCAAATGATGCAGAAAAAGCATTTGACAAAATACAGCATCCTTTCCTGATTAAAACCCTTCAGAGTGTAGGGATAGAGGGTACATTCCTCAATTTCATAAAAACCATCTATGAAAAGCCTACAGAGAATATCATTCTCAATGGGGAAAAGCTGAAAGCCTTTCCCTTAAGATCAGGAACACAACAAGGATGCCCACTCTCGCCATTATTATTCAACATAGTACTAGAAGTCCTTGCAACAGCAATCAGACAACAAAAAGGCATAAAAGGTATCCAAATAGGCAAAGAAGAAGTCAAACTTTCTCTCTTTGCAGACGACATGATACTCTATATGGAAAACCCAAAAGAATCCACCCCCAAACTACTAGAACTTATAGAACAATTCAGTAATGTGGCGGGATACAAAATCAATGCTTAGAAATCAGTTTCATTTCTACACACGAATAATGAGACTGAAGATAGAGAAATTAGGGAATCCATTCCATTTATAAATGCACCAAAAATCATACGTTATCTCGGAATTAACTTAACCAGAGACGTAAAGGGTCTATATTCTAGAAACGACAAATCACTCTTGAAAGACATTGAAGAAGACACAAAAGATGGAAAAATATTCCATGCTCACATATCGGAAGAATAAACATAGTAAAATGTCTATGCTACCCAAAGCAATCTACACTTTCAATGCCATCCTGATCAAAATACCAATGACATTTTTCAAAGAGCTGGAACAAACAGCCCTTAAATTTGTGTGGAACCAGAAAAGGCCCCGAATCACCAAGGAACTGTTGAAAAGGAAAAACAAAGCTGGGGGCATCACGTTGCCAGATTTCAAGCTATACTACAAAGCTGCGATCACAAAGGCAGGTTGGTACTGGCAAAAAAACAGACACATAGACCAATGGAACAGAATAAAGGACCCAGAAATGGACCCTTGACTCTTTGGGTAACTAATGTTTGACAAAGCAGGAAAAAACATCCAGTGGAAAAAAGACAGTCTCTTCGATAAATGGTTCTGGGAAAATTGGACAGCTACATGCAAGAGAATGAAACTTGACCACTCTCTCACAGCATACACAAAGATAAACTCCAAATGGATGAAAGACATTGATGTGAGACAGGAATCCATCAAAATCCTAGAGGAGAACACAGGCTGCAACCTCTTTGACATCGGCCACAGCAACTTTTTTCATGACACATCTCCAAAGGCAAGAGAAACAAAAGAAAAAATGAGCCTGTGGGACTTCAAGATAAAAAGCTTCTGCACAGCCAAGGAAACAGTCAAAAAAACTAAGAGGCAGCCCATGGAATGGGAGAATATATTTGCAAATGACACTACAGATAAAAGACTGGTATCCAAGATCTACAAAGAACTTCTCAAACTCAATACACATGAAACAAATAATCAAATCAAAAAATGGGCAGAAGATATGAACAGACACTTTTCCAATGAAGACATATAAATGGCTAACAGATACATGAAAACATGTTCAAAATCATTAGCCATATGGGAAATTCAAATCAAAACCATCTTGAGATACCACCTTACGCCAGTTAGAATGGCAAAAATTGACAAGGCAGGAAACAACAAATGTTGGAGAGGATGTGGAGAAATGGGATCCCTCTTACACTGTTGTTGGGAATGCAAGTTGGTATAGCCTCTTTGGAAAACAGTGTGGAGGTCCCTTAAAAAGTTAAAAATTGAGCTACCCTATGATCCAGCAATTGCACTACTGGGTTTTACCCCAAAGATACAGACCTAGTGAAGAGAAGGGCCATATGCAGCCCAGTGTTCATAACAGCATTGTCCACAACAGCTAAATTGTGGAAGGAGCCAAGATGCCCTTCAACAGATGACTGGATTAAAAAGATGTGGTCCATATATACAATGGAATATTACTCAGCCATCAGAAAGAACAATTACCCAACATTTGTAGCAACATGGACAGGACTGGAGGAGATTGTGCTAAGTGAAATAAGTCAAGAAGAGAAAGACAATTATCATATGGTTTCACTCATTTATGGAACATAAGAAATAGGAATATCGGTAGGAGAAGGAACGGAAGAATGAAGAGGGGGTAAACAGAAGGGGGAATGAGCCATGAGAGACTGTGGACTCTAGGAAACAAACTGAGGCTTCAGGGGGGAGGAGGGTGGGGGATTGGGATAGGCCAGTGATGGGTATTAAGGATGGCAAGTATTGCATGTTGCACTGGGTGTTATACGCAAATAATGAATCATGGAACATTGCATCAAAAACCAGGGATGTACTGTATGGTGACTAATATAACAAAATAAAAATTATTTAAAAAAAAAGAAAAAAATTATACACATAAGCACGGTGTTCATTTAAAATCACAAGTGAACTTTTAGAAATAGCTGAATTATGCAATAAAACGGTTTGGTCTATTTTTATGTAAAAATCAAGAAATGATAATAAACTAACATATATTAATTCAGCCACTAAAAAACAAAAAGACTGAATACCGTATTGACTCCATTTTTTTGAAACTGAGAAAGAGGTAAACATGCTAGATTATGTTAGACAGGAGGATGGTGATTACCTATAGGGAAGAGGGCAGGTAATGCTTGGAAGGAACCACAAGGGGTCATCTCTCATACTGTTAATGACCTATATTTAAATATGGTGGTCTTTTTAAGTTGGGAGGGACTTAATTTGTGAAAATATATGCTATATTTCAATTAGGAGGCTACCAGAAAGATTTTAAATATAATTAAATACAATCACTATTGATATGCTACTATATAATGAACAATAAATTGGGATACATAAAAGCAGATCTGAAGATACTATTTGGTGTGCAGCACAATGAGGCAAGGGAATAAAAAAATATGAGAGGTAAAGAGATAGAGGACATAGAAAAAGAACAAGTGACATATATATCAAAACAGACTTCCAGAAGAAGAAAATAGAGAATATGCAATATTCAGAAGGACAATTAACTACCCAAACCATCAGATTCATGAAAGACAACAAATTCCAAGCAATGTATACAATAAGAAAAAGGGAAGAAAAGAGATAATCTCTAAATATATATATATATATATATATATATAAATCTCTAAATATATATACACACACACACACACACACACACACACACACACAATGGAATATTACTCAGCCATCAAAAAATGAAATCTTTCCATTTGCAACTACATGGATAGAACTAGAGTGTATTGTGCTAAGTAAAATAAGTCAGTCAGAAAGACAAATACCATATGATTTTACTCATGGGTGGAATCTGAGAAACAAAACAGATGACCATAGAGGAAGAGAAGGAAAAATAAAATAAAAACAGAAAGGGAGGCAAACCATAAGAGACTCCTGACAATAGGAAACAAACTAAGGGTTACTGGAGGGGATGTGGGTGGGGGGTGGGGGGAGGTAAATGGGTGATGGGCATTAAGGAGGGCACTTGTTGTAATGAGCTCTGGATGTTATATGCAAGTGATGAATCACTAAATTCTACCCCTAAAACTAATACTACACTATAAATTAACTAACTAGAATTTAAATAAAATCTTGAAAGAAAAAAAGAAAGTAACCAGACAGGAAAAACAGATTAACGTGAAAGGATGACAAAATTACACTGTCAAAAAATTTATTATAAAAAAAAGAAAAGTCAAAAGATAGTTAAATGATTTCATCAAAATCCTTGGTGAAAATAATCATAAATACAGAATGTCATACCCAGAGAAAGTACTAATAAGAATAAAGGAGTAAATAATTGCAATTTCAGATAAACAAAACCCAAAGAAAAAATCCAGGGATGTATTATGGGGGAAAAAGAAAGAAAATGATCACATAGACATTGCTAACTGTTAAGATAATACAAAGACAAATTCTTTGCTGATTCAGTAGAAAATTTTGAAAATAATTACAACTTCCTGGAAATCATGATTTTTAGAAACCAATTGAAAATAAAAATAATTTGGTGAGCCTGGGTGGCTCAGTCAGCTGTGTCTGCCTTTGGCTCAGGTAATGATCCCAGAGTCTGGGGATCAAGCCCCACGTCAGGCTCTCTGCTCAGCAGGGAGTCTGCTTCTCCCTCTCCCTCTGTCCCTGTTGCTTCTCTCTCATTTGCTCACTGTCTCTCTCAAGAAAATAAATAAAATCTAAAAAAGAAAAACCTTAGAAAATAAGAATAATTAATAAATCTGTAATAAAGGTGATAATATATCTCAGCTTGCTAATGTAGGTTTTAATCTGTGCCTATTGTCCCAGTGCAAATATTAATAGTGACTTGCTTTGCTCTTAAAAGTACACTGGTTTGACTTTTATACACATGGTGCTATAAGTCCTAGCCACAGCAATCAAACAAGAAAAAGAAAAAAAGGCATCCAAATTGGTAAGGAAGAAGTAAAACTTTCACTATTTGTAGAAGACATGATGTTATATGTAGAAAATCCTAAAGACTACACCAAAAGACTACTAAAACTTATAAATGAATTCAGTACGTTTGCAGGATACAAAATCAATATACAGAAATCCATTGCAATTCTATACATTAATAATGAAAAGGCAGAAAGAGAAATTAAGAAAATAATCCCATTTACAATTTTACCAAAAATAATAAAATACCTAAGAATAAACTTAACCAAGGAAGTTAAAGACCTGGACTCTGAAAACTATGGAACATTGCTGAAAGAAATTGAAGATGACACAAACAAATATAAAGATATTCTATGCTCATGAATTGGAAGAACAAATAATATTTTTGTTGTTGTTGTTTTAAGAACAAATAGTTAAGGGCCCCTGTGGGGCTCAGTCGGTTAAGTATCTGCTGTCAGTTCAGGTCATGATCCCAGGGTCCTGGGATGGAGCCCTCATCAAGGTGCCTGCTCAGCAGGGAGCCTGCTTCTCCCTCTTCCTTCTGCCCCTCTCTCCTGCTTGTGCTCTATCTCGCTCTTTCTCTCTCAAATAAACAAAAGATCTTTAAAAAAAGAACAAATAGTTAAAGTGTCCATACTAAGCAAAGCAATCTACATATTTAAAGTAATCTCTACCAAAACACCAACTGCATTTTTCACAAAACTAGAAAAAAGAATCCTAAAATTTGTATGGAACCATAAAAGGTCCCAAATAGCCAAAGCAATCTTGAAAAAGAAAAGCAAAGCGGCAGCTATCACAGTTCCAATATATCAAGATATACTACAAAACTGTAGTAATCAAAACAGTATAGTCCTGGCACAAAAATAAACATACAGATAAATGGAACAGAATAGAAAGTCCAGAAATAAGCCCACAATTATATGGTCAATTAATCTTTGACAAAGGATGTAAGAACATGAAGTGGGAAAAAGTCTCTTCAACAAATGGTGTTGGGAAAATTGGACAGTTATATGCAAAAGAATGAAACCGAACCACTTTCTCACACCATACATAAAAATAAACTCAAAATAGATTAAAGACCTAAATGTGAGATTTCAAATCATAAAAATCCTAAAAGAGAGCACAAGCAGTCATTTTTCTGACACCAGCTATAACACATTTTTCTAGTTGTCTCCTGAGGCAAGAGAAACAAAAACAAAATTAAACTATAGGGACTACATCAACAAACAAACAAACAAACAAACAAACAAACAAAAAACAAAGCTTCTTCACAGCAAAGGAAACAATCAACAAAACTAAAAGCCTACTGAATGGGAAAAGATATTTGCAAATGGCATATCCAATAAAGGATTAGTATTCAAAATATATAAAGAATTTCAACAACTCAACACAGACACAACCCAAATAATCCAATTAAAAAGTGGCAGAAGACATGAACAGACATTTCTCCAAAGAAGACATACAAATGGCCAGCAGACACATGAAAAGATGCTCAACATCACTCATCATCAGGGAATGTAAATCAAACCACAATGAGATATCGTCTCACACCCATCAGAATAGCCAAAATCAAAAACACAAGAAACAAGTGTTGATGAGAATGTAGAGAAAAAGGAACTCAAAATGGATTAAAGACCTAAATGTGAGACTTCAAATCATAGAAATCCTAGAAGAGAGCACAGGCAGTCATTTCTCTGGCATCAGCCATTTTTCTAGTTGTCTCCTGAGGCAGGAGAAACAAACAAACAAAAGAATAAACGATAGGGACTACATCAAAATAAAAAGCTTCTGCACAGCAAAGGAACAATCAACAAAGCTTGCACTGTTGGTGGGAATGCAAACTGGTGCAGCCACTCTGGAAAACAGTATGGAGGTACCACAAAAAATTAAAAACAGAATAACCATATGATCCAGTGATTCTGCTACTGGGTGTTTACCCAAAGAATACAAAAACACTAAGTCAAAAAGATGTAGGCACCCTTACGTTTATTGTGGCATTATCAACAATAGCCAAATTATGGAAACAGCCTGCGTGTCCACTGATAGATGAATGGATAAAGAAGATGTGAAAAAGAATGAAATCTCGCCATTTGCAACACCATGGGTAGAACTAAAGAGCATAATACTAAGTGAAATAAGTCAATCAGGAAAGACAAATACCAAATGGTTTCACTCTTATGTGGGATTTAAGAAACAAAACAAATAAAGAAAAAAGAAACAAACCAGAAAACAGATTCTCATCTGTGGAGAACAACTGATGGTTAACAGAGGGGACGTGGGAAGGGTGGGTGGGTGAAATGGTCAAAGAGAATTAAGAGCACACTTAACACAATGAGCGCTGAGTAATATATAGAATTATTGAATCATTATACCGTATCCCTAAAACCATTATTGAATCATTATATTGTACATCTAAAACTAACATAACGCTACATGCTAACTAACTGGAATTAAAATTAAAAAATTAAGTATATTCGTTTTAATAATAAATTTTGTCACTTTGTCTATATAAAGTATATATACATACCAAAGTTTTAGTGGCAATTGTTACAAAACATTCAAAAATAAATTATATCAAATACAGTTGCCCCTTGAACAATGCAGAAGTTAGGGGCACTGATCCATCATGCAAATATCCATGTATAACTTTTGATTCCCCAAAAACTTAACTATTAATAGCCTATTGTTGACCAGAAAACTTACTAGTAATATACATAATCTATAAATGAATATTTAAGAAAAGGTTGTTAAGAGAATCATAAGGAAAAGAAATTACATTTGCAGTACTCTATCAAAACAAAATCCCTAGTCAGTGGATCTGCATAGGTCAAATCCATGTTGTTCAAGGTTTCAACTGTATATAAAAGCTTTCACAAGAAAAAACACACATTAACATATAGCTAATGTGAGGTGATAACACATTAGAAGACAAGACCTGCATAATAAAGAGTAATTATGAGTCAATTATATATCTGAATATGAATACAAATTGCTAAACAACATACAGCAAACAGGATTCAGCAAGTTATTGTAGAAAAAAAAAAAGAAGGGGCAAAGAAAGGTTTAATATTGGAGAATATATTGCTATATTTAACAGGTTAAAAAAGAAATAATATGAAGGTATATAGAAAATATATTACATAAAATTTAAAACATATTCAATAAAAAGCAAATAACGTTCAGTAATTAGGCCTACAAGGACCATCCTTAAGGATATTTATCAAATACTTATACTCTAGACTTTATTTATTTGTTTGTTTGTTTATTTATTTATTTATGTTTTAAAGAGAGACAGTGCAAGCTGGGGTGGGAGGGAAAAGGAGAGAGAGAATCTTAAGCAGCACCCAGCACAGAGCCTGATGCAGGGTTTAATCGCAGGACACTGAGATCATGACCTGAGCCAAAATCAAGAGTCGGATGCTTAACCGACTGATCCACCCAGGTGCCCCTAACCTAGACTTTATATACTGCATCTTAGCAGCAGTTCTAGCCAGCACTGTGAGATATGTAGTATCACAGTATGATATATATATATACATATATATATAATTATATATATTTAATATATTTAAATATATTCAATATATAAATATATTTAAATATATATTTAATTAATATTTATTATTTATGTTATAATTTATAATATATTTATATATATTATATATTTATATATAATATAAATATAATTTAAATATATTTAAATATATATTTAAAATATATATAGTATAATTATATATAATTATATAAAATTATATATAATTATATATAATTATATAGTTATATATAGCGACATATATATAACAAAATATTACCGTCAGATTCTAAGTTAATCGATGTGTAAAATACAAGAGAATCTAAATGCAAATTATTAGAATTAATATTTTTAAGTTCAGAAAGAATGTTGTCAACAAAATGGCAAAGTAGGCATCTCCAAAGTTCTGATCCTCCTCAGAAACATTGAAAAACAAACAGAAACCATCCAAATAAACTTTGTCAGAACCCTGGAAAACAGAGAAAGCTGTACAGCAACCACATGAACACTGAATCAAGAAAAAGTAATTAAAAATAATATGAAATCTCTGTGCTGTTTTCATTTGCCTTTGCCCCACATTTTCCCAGCTTGGTGACAATATTGTAGATGGCGGACCACATTCCCAGTGTGGGACCCTAGATCTTGGTTTCAGGGGGAGCAGAACAGACCTTACTCACAGTTTATTCTGTTCATCTGTTGTAACCTGTCTGGGAGCTACCTGAAGGACTGACACAAAGTGTGTTTCACCTACCTGAGAACACTGTCAGGGTGGGAAAGCAGTGGACATTGCTTGAAAACATTGCAGCATGAATAAAATCCCACAAATTGCTGGGACAAAAAATATATAATAGATCCTAAAACAAGGGGTAAAAACTGGGGAAGAGTTTGGGGAATTAGTGCATACAGTATTAACTGTGTGTACTGGGTATTTAGAAAGTCACGTAGATGCCCAGGGCAACATAGGTGTTGCAAATTTCCTGAGAAGACCCTAATCTTTTACCTCTGGCTTACTGCTACGCTCAGTGTAAGAGCATAGGTTAAGGCAGAATTGGAAACACCCTGCTTAAATATTAAAGAAGTGTCACAGCAGAGAAGCAATCTGAAAGACTAGGGAAGGACTGTTGCAGTATTTTGTTTTATAATAATAATAATAATATTATTATTATTATTTTAGCTGCAGAGGTTCAAGGAAATCTCTATCAAAACATTAGCTGAAAAAATAAATAACAAATAAAAAAAGCATTAGCTGAATACAAGCTAGAGGAACAGAGACTTTAGTGACTTCACTCACTGAGGAGTATAGTCTTTGAAAAAACAGGTTGGAAAGGTTACTAGGCAAATGACCAACTGCAGGCTTCAACAATCAAAACCAGCAAAGGCAAGGGAAGAGAAAGAATCTCACTTCCTGAGTTATCATATCATAACATTCAACGTACAGTTTTCAACAACAAAAATATGACAAGTCATACCAAAAATGGAAACATGGCCTGAATTCAAAGGAACAAAATAACTTGACAAAATGTCCTTGAGGAAACCCAGATAGCAGACTTACAGGACAAATACTTTAAATCGATTGTCATAAATATGCTCAAAGACCAAAAGAAAGTCATAGACAAGGAATTAAAAGAAAATAGAAAAACAAAATAAAAGCAAAATTATGATATCAATAATGATATGACATTTATAAAAAAGAAACAAATAGAAATTCTGAATCTGGAAAGTGCAGTAACTGAAAGGAAAAATCCATATGAGGGGTTCCACAGCAGATTTGAGCAGAAGAAAGAACCTGTGAATTTGAATGCAGAACAATTTGATATCCAGTCTGAGGAGGAAAAAAAAAAGTTTTCTATAGCCAATATAATTTCCTTCCCCATATGTACTATTTACTCATTTCTGTACTTCCATACTTCCATCTAAGATTATTTTTCTTAAAAATAACTTCTGTAGAATTTCTTTTCACAGACATCAGGTTATGAAATGTCTGTTTTTGTTTGTCTGAAGTGTATTTATATGACCTTCTCTTTGAGAAATATTTTGTTGCATATGAAGTTATATGTAGGCACATATTTTATGTTAACATTTTTGAAATGGTGTTTCATGTCTCTACCTTCATAATTTCTATCCAGACAGCTTATGCTTGCTCTTTAGACATCATGCAGTGTCCTCTATTTCATTTAAAGTTGTCTTCTATATTCCTTTGCATTTATTTTCCTTGGGGTTTGTAAATACTCTCAAATCTGGGGTTTGACGTCTTTAAATGGTTTTGGCAAATTATTTTCTACTATCTCCCCAAATATTGCTTCTGCCGCATTGTCTCTCTCCTTCTGGCACTCCAGTCATGCATATGTTAATCATTTTCACTGTTTCTCATGTATTGTTTATGGTCTTTTCTGTATTTTCATTATTTTTTCTCTCCATTTTTTAATTTGGTTATTTTTTGGCTGACTATTTTGTAGTTTTTTCAGTCTTCTCTTTAGCTACTTTGTGAATTTGCTGTTACATTTGTGTATTGGCTTCTTAATTTCCTCTGTTATATTTTTCATCTCTATAATTTCCATTTGCCTTCTAGTTTGAGAATTCCGTCTCTGTGGAAATTCTCTTACCTGCCACCATCTTGTTGAACATATTAATTACAGTTGCTTGCAAGCCTGTTTCTGACAATTTTGGTAACCGAGATTTCATGTGTGCCTATTTTTATGGTCTTTTCCTCCCTCCTTCAAAAAAAATTTAGTCCAGATTCTCATTACACCTAGTAATTTTAACTGAATGCCACACAGTATGTGTGAAAAATTGTACATGTAACTCAAAGCTTAGGCTGATACTATCTACCTTTCACAAACCATCTATTTTGGGTGGCTGACCTCAGTTCAGTCTTGTGTGAGCCTGTTTGAATGTGGGTTTCAGAGTTTTCTGAGAGCTGGTTCATCTCTTTACTCCTACTACTGGAGTTTATTCTTAATCCTCCCACTGGAAGTTGGGGTTACCTGTATGCTTCTCTTAGGTGGGTTTAGAACTTCTGTTTATCTTCTCAGTCCAGCAAGGCTGCTAAAATCTCTATCATCTCCCTACCCTCTAATTGTTGCTTTCCTCTTGCTTCTCAAGCCCTCTGCCTGAAGACGAGCAAACGTTTTGAGAGCAGGAGTGGGGAGATGGCTGTGCACATCTGGACTCACTTTCTTTTACTCTGGTATCTCAGTCTGTCCTCAATGGAAGGACTTGGAGTTTGGGTACAAGTTTAATTTCACAGCTTTGTGAGACTGCACGTGGCTCACGTCAGTTTCCCAACTGGTAGTCACCGATTTCTGTTTGCCTTCAGAGCCTCCCAGCCCCATGCCACCTATGAACTGTCAAATGCCTCAGTGGGAAAGTCCCTCCGGAATATTGGACCCATATCTCAATGTATTTTCCTTCTCTCTCAGATTTTGGCGTTCTAAATCCTGGCTGACTTAGTAGTCCTCTAATACTTTCAAAGAGACTTGGTTTTGTATTTTATTTACATTTTGTAGTTGTCCTTATTACAAGCATTCTGCTCTTACTGCAGAAGAAAAGTCCAAAGGTTACTTACAGACTCCAGTTTTTATGATCAATACTCTGATAATAGTTGGATTCCCCCACATGTTCTGTGAAATGTCAGCTTCCTGCTTTACTTTAATGCCCAGAAAAGACAAAAATATTTTTCTTTCTCTCTGTTTGTTCTATGTAGTTTTATCCCTGCCCATTTACCCAAGTAATTATTGTTCTGCCTTCCATTATCTGTTAGTCTCTGATGATACAAAGGGTTGTAGTTCATACTTTCTTATGGAAAGAGTCATTGCTTATATGGCATCTGGGCTGAAAACCCCTCTTTTTGAAGAAACATGGATGTTATTACAACTTTAAATCTTCCTTCATGGCCATAAAGCTTAGCAGTGTTACTGTTTAATCATTGCACTTCTAGTAATATTAAAACCACACTCTATTCTCCTTAACCCTAAGCCTGTCTTACTTACTGACAGAAATGGAGTCTCTGGAACTCCAAGCAGATCCTTTCTATGAGGCCAAACACATTCCAGCTTCTAGGACGTTTGAGCCCTATATCTATCACTGGGTACTACCTTCAGGTTTTGAGAACTGCATGTCCAAGTTTATATCACCACCAAGACAGCTGATACAGAGAAATAAAGGCCAAATGAAGAGTTGGGTCAGCTTGAGAGTTTCCCATGGCATGGTTGTGGTCTTAGTTGAGACCACATTACAGGTCAGCTTATTTCTGGGTTCTCATTTCATTAGAGGTTTATTTTCAGTTAACATGCCCCCAAAAAACTTTTGCATGCCACTTCCATCTATTTTCAGTGAAGTTACTCTAGGACCTTGACTTAATCTTTGCTATAGTCTGTGGCTACTGCTCTTTCTGGTCTCCACACTGGCTTGGTGTCTCTTTCTATAATGTCATCTTCAACCATAGGCAGATGACATCCAATTGCTTAGAAGCAGTCTGACTGCTCAGAGGCAATTTGGGCCAAAGCAGGAAAAAAAAAAAAGTTGGTAAGGAAATCATGACATGCCCACCTAAGCTAATTTTTAATCAGCTCAGCTCTGGAGTTTACAAGATAAACACAGTAGACTGAACAACAGGGATTAATTGAAGCTAAATGTCTATTTACCGGCTTTGATGATGAACCTATTATAAAAACAGGCACACAAGAGTATGTGGACTGAGTAGACAGACTGTTCAGGATAGACTGGTAGAAGTTTCAATCTTGCTCTCTCTAATGATTTCTGGGCTCAAAAGAGTACTAATTGCAATTGACTTGATTTACTCTTACCTTCTGGAAATCACGAGGTTAGGGCACGCCACTAGAGGAAAATACAGAGCAAAATTTCACTGCAGAGAAAATTTAAAATTAAGAGGTAACCAAAATACTAATAATTAACCAGTTAACTGAAGATAGTTGTAACTCTCAGGTGTTTGATATCTTACAACTCTGACAAAGAGTAATTGGTTCTCATTGATTCTATGCAAGCAACTTGAACAGAAAGAAAGTTAAATTCATTGCAAACTTTGTAGGAACTCTCTGGACACATTGAGTAATGGTTGATTTTGGAAGCAGTCAATGTTTCTATAAGTACAGGATTTATCTTTAATCAGCTTGTAAAATGTTCTTTTAAGCTAAATACCAAGTGGCCTATATTACACAACCTGCTTCATTTTCCTTCAGTATTTCTTTAAAAAAAAAAAATCCATACAATACAAACACATCTAAATATATATTCTGATATGTTTAAATTATATCACCACAGAGCTTGACACATTCAATCTGTTTCTGAGAGCTACATTATAAAATGTTCAACATTATTTATAACTGATCAGGAAAACTAGTATCTTTGTAAATAAAAGCAACTTAAGACTAAAGTTCAAAGAGGGAATAATAGATTTTGAAGGTAGTGAAGATGAGCAGTTTAAGCATTTACCGTAGAGACCTGTGGAAGTCACGTAGGCTTATCTGGACAGTCTTCATCTCTCACTAGAGCAAAGGCCCATGAAGATAAAGACTTTCTTGTCTGTCACTTACACTGTGCTTTGTACATGTAAGGTAACACTATATGATTAGATTAATTAAAAAAAAGGCTGGATTAAATCTACACGACTACTTTTCTCTCTAACGGTGGAAGAGAAAAGATGCATAAAATTATTTAAAACAGTAGAAAAAAATTCTCATAGGAAGGGCATAAAGCTCTTATATGTTCAATATCCTATCCATGGCAATAAAAACCATAACAGAAATAAAGTTATAAGGATTCCTGCAGCTGGTAAAACCAACAGTAGTGTCGACAGTGAAAGATTATTTGTTGAACATATTCTGTTAACCATGGTTTAAGATGGCAGAATAAAGAAATCTTCTTAGAAATGCACTTGGAAGCAAGAAAATCAACCATTAAAAACATTACAATTAAAATAAGAAACACCTAATATGCAAAGTATATATGTGCAAAGTATAATATGCCAAATACTGTAAATACTGACCCAGGTTGATACTGGTTGTCTAATGAAAATATTGGTCTCTTCTGGTCTATAAAAGTATTAGAAGTCTGAGAGTACCTGGCTGGCTCAGTTGGTAGAGCATGTGACTCTTGATCTCCTGGCCATGAGTTCAAGCCACACACTGTATGTAGAGATTACTTAAAAAAAAAAAAAAAAGACTATGAGTCTGCAAAATGTATTTTATATCCCAGGGAAAAAATAATAATTCCTCTTTGAATGGAAACAACAAAAACAAAAGCTCAACTTGCTTAACAATTTAGAAGAGCGTTCTTGAACTCACATTATGAAATGGCAAATTATGTGGTGCTAGACAAGAAGATATCAGATATTTAGGGGGAAAAAAAACACTATTGACATGGAATGATGAAAGAAAAAATTGTGGGTGGTAAAAAGGTCTGCAACTATTGGATCTTTGTCAAGCCAAGAGAAGTATAGATTAAATTACACACACATACTCACATACTCAAACACACATGCCCAATCCCTTTACTCAGCACTTTATAATTATTCTACAGAAGAGTTAAGCTTGAGGGCAAATGAGCTTTTTATGGACAAGCAAGTGTCCCTCAAATTGCTGAATTTCTTTAATAAATATTTCTAGTAT
The DNA here is from genome assembly GCF_023065955.2 of Ursus arctos. NCBI lineage: Eukaryota > Metazoa > Chordata > Mammalia > Carnivora > Ursidae > Ursus > Ursus arctos. The sequence goes on along the minus strand of NW_026622763.1, from coordinate 5,686,506 downwards.
CTTTCTAAAACTATGTATTTTCAAAAAGTTAGTCCGTTAAGACTTACTTGTCTTACTTTGTCTCCACTATCTCCTTCCTCCACCACTTTTAAGATATAAGTGAGAATTTAAAAGAAAATATTAGCATGCCAATTTAAAATATTCGAAGTAAAAAAAAAGGGGGGAAGGAAAAAACCATCTGGACAATTAATGAATGTACCCCAGACCTATTACACAATCTGCATAATGAAAATTGTGATCACTATTTCTCTATGAAATCAAAGAAATATTATATGGTCTCTAGGAAACAAGAACTCAAGAAAAGATACAAGATCTCTGATAAAATATAAAACAGCAAGATAATACAAACAGTGAGTTGTGAAAATATAATTATTAAGATTCCAGGAAGATGTTGGGAATGGCAATACAGTTTTCTAATTTCCCTGATTCCTCTAACACACACACACACACACACACACACACATACACGGTAACCAAAACAAGCTAAATAAAAACACAAAGACAACATATACAATAAAATCTGGTGAGAAGATATCGTAAAGATCCCAAAACAAGAGCAAGAAAAAACTAACACCTGTAAAACCCATCTGCAGGAAGATGACAGGGCTTATCATGACCATGAGAACAGACAAACACCAAAAGTGACAAGCATTTACTGCCAAGTGTGACAACCAGACTAAGAAGAGCAACCAAAACTTAGAGGAGCAGCTAAAACTTAAATTTCTGCCAGAGGACTTTGATGCTAAAGCAATATAGGTTTTGTAGAATCTCCAAAATTACAAATTAAAACCATGTCAGGATAGATCTCCCCCATGAGGAAAAACTGCTGGGGCTAGAGCCCACTTTAAACAATAGAAACAAATAAAAAAAAAAGAGAGGATTCAAATATAATTAGGAATGGAAACAGAGAAGGCATGACTCAAAGAGCATGAACCTATACTCTTTTCTCTTTATGAAACAATAAAATTGGGATTTCCAGAGAAATAAAGCTGTAAAAGTTATCCTGATGCATTTCTCTCTTCAAAGATATAGGAAACTTTAATAGAATGAAAACACCCCCAGAAAGATGTGCCTACAAAGAGAACCAAGAGAAATTAAGAGGGAGATAGGCAACATAAATTATGATCAGAAAATACTAAAAACTTAGGTGATTAAGTAAAGGCTGATTTAGAAAGGGAGGCAATAGAACTTTGTAAAGTTAAAAAGAGAGAAACACATCATTTCAGAAATAAATAACAAAAAAGAATACAAGAACAAGATAAACAAGCATAACAGATAATTATTTTGTGATAGAGGAAATCATTTAATTTTTTTAAAAAAATGAAGTGGAAACAAAAAGAATTCAAGACAAAATAATAGATACTGAAATGAGGCCAGTGAAATCCAATATACATGCATGTGGTGTTCCCAAAGAAGAAAACAGAAGCAATGCATAAAACAAACACTAAAAATAGAATTGAAGAAGACTTTTCTGAATTAAAATATTACTTGAATCTATATAGTGGAATAGCATGCCACATACCTGTGGAAATCTGCTGAGAACAACAAACACTAAGACGTATTAAACTAAAATTATTGTAACACAAAGAAAGTATCTTTTGGCAAATGACCAAATAACTTGTAAGAGAAAGAAACTTGTGTGGCAATCAGATTTTTTGATAGCCACACTTTGTATGACAGAATATGTAAGATATTCAAGGAAATAAAATATAAGCAAGTGTGTTGATATCCAGTCAAACTGATATTCAAGCACAAAAGTCCCAGGCACAGTTTTATTTCTATACAAAAATACAGGGAATATTGCTTTCATGATTCTTTTTTGAAGAATCTAAAGAATGAGCTTCAGACAAACTAACTGACTAAAATTACATCATTAACTGAACATACAATACATAATTGTCCCACGGGTGTAACTTATGATTATAAGGAATACAATAGAGAGCAACCTGACAATATGTTTTGTCAACGAGGATGTAATTTAGCTATCAAAAATAAGTGGGAGTGATTGACCAGAAGAGTGGAGTGATGACCTCAGTGGACTGCTTTCCCACAAAAACGATGAAAAAAAATTAGCAAAACAAAATTAACCATTAGCCATTTCAGAACTCCGGAAATTAACCAAAGCTACAGAAAGTTGAAAATCACTTATCTAAGAGAAACTACTGAACCCTGATAACACAGCAGGATATGTATACCCATATCCCTTCATCCTGGTATTCTTGCAGCTAACCAAGATGACTGACCTCTTAAATTTCATTAAAAGCACCATTTTCAAAGCACAAAAAATATGTTGTCTGAACTTTCAGCCTCCAGGAAAATCTCTATTCCAGGTGGTGTGGTTATTCAATTCAAATCAGAGCTCAGCTCATCAGGGAAAAAAAGCCCTACCTTCAAGTTATTACCAAAGCCATATCAATCTCTAGACAGCATTGCAGCTGCCTAAGACTATGGCTGGATTTGCTTGTGGCAAAAAAGAGCCTAGCCAAGAATATAAAAGGAAATGGTAGAGAGTAAAATAACGATAGGGAATTTGAAAAGCTCTGACATATTCCTGGAAATCAAGATCTGTGCTCTTGCACAAGGCTGTGCACATGCCCAAGAAAAACTTGGTAAAAGACCCACTCTCTCTTTGGCTGAACCTGAAATCTTGCACAAAAAGGAAGTGAAAGCTAAGTCCATCTTGTAAACTGCCTAAAGTTTGAAGGTGTGCCTTCTTACAAAGATCCCCTTGGCAAAGGGAGGAAGACAAGTAAGCAGAACATTTAAGGAAATAAAAAGAATAATTAGGGAATACCATAAACAGCTGTACACCAACAAGTTAACTTAAATAACATGAGCAAATTCCTAGAAAGAAACAAACTAGTGAAAATGACCCAAGAAGAAATAATGATTATTCTAAATTTCTACTCTATAATGAGTAGAAAGAATGAATTAGTAATTTAAAAACTTCCTACAGGAAGGGGCACCTCAGTGGCTCAGTCGGTTGTGTCTGCCTTTGGCTCAGGTCATGATCCCAGGGTTCTAGGATAGAGCCCTGTTTCGGGCTCCCTGCTTGGCAGGGAGTCTGCTTCTCCCTCTGCCTCTCCCCCTGCTTGTGTGCTATCTCTCTCTCTCTATCTCTCTCTCTCTGCCTCTCTCTCAAATGAATAAACAAAATCTTCAAAACAAAACAAAACAACTTCCTACAGGAAAGCACAGGCCTATATGGTGAATGAGCCATTTTTAATTAATTTTACCATTTAAACAGTCAATACAAATAATTCACCAACTCTTCATAAAGTAAAAGGAGGGAGCCCTTTCTAATTTATTCTATGAGGTCAGTATTATTCTAATACCAAAGCCAGATAAAGACATCACAAGAGAACTACAGACTACTGTCTTTTATTAATATACAAGTACAAAACTACTTAAAAAAATACTAGCAAAATTAACCCAGCAACATAAAAAAGAATTTCACATGATGACCATCTGGGATTTATTTAAAGAATTCAAAGTTGAATTACTATCCCAAAATGAATCAATGCAATATCCCATATTAATAAAGGACAAAAACCCAATGATTATCTCAATCTATATTTTAAAAAAGGCATTTGAAAAACTATAAAACATTTTACTGGTAAAAACATGCAAAAAAAACCCTAGTAAACAGAAGGAAACTTCCTCAACCTGATACACAGCATCTAGGCTAGAGCCACCAGTGCATCATTGAATAGAAGTGGCAAAAGTGTACATCCTTCTCTTTTTCTTGATCTTACTGGGGAAGTATTCAATCTTTCTCCAGTAATTATGATGTTAGCTGTGGAATTTCTTAGATGCTGTTAAGCAAGAAAAATAAATTAAGAAAAAAAATCCAAGTTGGAAAAGAAGAAGTTAAACTATATTTCTTTACAGAAGCCATGATCCTATATATAAAAAAAACTCTAAGACAGCCACTAAAACATTATTGGAACTAAAAAGTTCAGTGAGGTTGAAGGATATAAGATCAATATATAAAAATCAATTAGGGGTACTTTTGTGACGTAGTAGCTTAAGTGTCCCTACTCTTAGTTTCGGCTCAGTCCGTGATCTCAACATTGTGAGATCAAGCCCCGTGTGGGGCCCTGTGTTCAGCGAGGAGTCTGCTTAAGATTCTCTCTCCCTCTGCCCCTCCCCTCCCGCTCATGCTTATGCTCTCTCACTCTCTCTCTCTCTCTCTCAAATAAATAAATAAATAAATAAATAAATCTTTTAAAAAGAGCAATTACAATTTTGTATATTAGCAATGAACAATCTAAAAGTAAAATAAATAAACCTATTCCATTTGTAATAATATCCAAAACAATAAAATACCTAGGGACAATTTTCAAAAAGTAACTCCAATACTTGTATATTGAATATCACAAAACATTGTTGAAAGAAATTTAAAAGATTTAAATAAAGAGAATGACTTCTCATGTTCATAGAGCAGAAGACAATTATATTGTTAAGATGGCAATATTCTCCAGATTTATCTATAGATTCAGCAATTCCTATTAAAATCCTAATCAGTCATTTTGCAGAAATTGTCAAGCTGATCCTAAAATTTATATGGAAATTCAAGGGACTAAGTCAGCCAAAAACAATCTTGAAAAAGGAGTAACAAATTTGGAGGATTCACATAGCCTGGTTTCAAAGCTACAGTAATTAAGACAGTATGGTACTTGCATAAGGACAAATATATAGATCAATGCAATAGAATTGAGAGTCCAAAAATAAACTCCCTCATTTATGGTCAATTGATTTTTTTACACACATGTCAAGACAATTCAATGTGGACATTGTAGTCTTTTCAACAAATGGTGATTGGCCAGCTGAACATCCACATGCAAAAGAATAAAAATGGACCCCTTCCTCATACCACACTTAAGTAATTGATTTAAAATGAGTCACAGACTTAAATGTAAAAGTCAAAACTTTTTAAATTCCTGGAAGAAGACATAGGATTATTGTAGTGTTGGGTTAGGCAATGACTTCTTAGATGTGACCCCAAAAGTAAAAGCATCAAAAGAAAAAAAAAGAGATAAATTGTACTTCATTAAAACTAAAAGTTTTTGTGATTCAAAGGACACTGTCAAAAAAGTTAAAAAATGTCACATGGAATAGGAGGAAATATTTGCAAATCATATGTGTATATGCGTGCAAAGTGACTTGTTTGTGTCTTTAAAGAACTCTTACAGCTCAATAACAAAAAAACAGACAACCTAATTAAATACAGGCAAATCATTTCATTTCACATATCTCCAAAGATGATCATACATATAAAGCCAATACACACTTGAAAATATGCTTGACATCATTAGTCATTAGGGAAATCAAATGAAAACCACAATGAGATATCACTTCTCACCTATTAGGGTGACTTAAAAAAAAAAAAGCCTGGAATTAAATATTCCCCTCCCTTTACTATATGACCTATATCTCAAAAATAATCAAACATTAAGAGAAGTTTTCTGTTTATAAAAATATCCCATCAAATAAACAAAAAAGAAATAATAGAGTAGGGATATCAATAATTGGAATCCCCAATTAATTAATGAATCTAGACAATGATTACCAATGGCTACCAATAACATAAAAAGAGAGAAAACCAGACATTCCTAACGGAAATACCCAGCAACTCTATAAAAGTAGTTTCGTAAGAATAAAATCCAATGTAAATTTAATAAAGTCTTTGGATTTAAGCACAAATTTATAGGAAAGACAGGGTACAAAGGAATGTGATAAATGACACCAGATATCACAGGTTCCAGATGAATTCTATCCATGCTTTAGCTAATAGATCACTTGAGTGCTTTCAGATATTTTCCAGAAATAAAGACTAAAAGTTTCCAAATAATATTACAAAACTATCATACTATGGATATGAAAATGTGACAAAAAATTGCACAGTGACATAGCAAGATACATGACATAGACAAAATTCATTAATAAACATCACATCCTAAATAATGTATTAACAAGCAATCTTGCAGGACACTACTACAGAAATATATAGCCACCAAGTGCTTTGCAAAATACATGTCATAGTAGCAGAAAAGACACACATACTTCTGTAGCTGGTGGTCAAAGGATATTCAATAAAACTCAATACCCATTCTGGATTTTAAAATGAAAATAAAGCTCTTAATAAAGTACCAATAGATAGAGCTGAAAGCCAACATTATGCTTAGTGATGAAACACTAAAAACACCCCTATTAAAACCAGGAGTAAAACAAGATTGGACATTCTCCCCACTATCTTTATTATCATTCTGGAGGTCCTAGCCAGTGAAAGTAAGCAAGAGAAAGAAATAAGAAGCATAAAACTGGAAAAGATTCAAAATTATTGTCATTTGCCAAAAATAATAGAGCATATCTAGAAAACCCAAGAGAGCTAGCTGAACGCAATTAAGAACTAAAAAAGAACCCAGTAAAGTTGTTGATTATAAAATCAACATATAAAATTCAATATCTCACCCTATAAAAAATAAACCACTTAGAAAACATAATGAGAAAAATATTGCAGTTCTAATAGCAACAAAGAATAAAAATATAAGCATTAAAGAGGAATATGTTAGTGTTCTGTGAAAAAAAATTATAAATGCTAGTGAGAGTTGTAAAAAATTGTTTTAATGAATGGAAAAACATTTTCTATTTTTAGGGGAAAAGTCAATATTAAAAGGCAATTGAGGGGGTGCCTGGGTGGCACAGCGGTTAAGCTTCTGCCTTCGGCTCAGGGCGTGATCCTGGCGTTGTGGGATCGAGCCCCACATCAGGCTCCTTCGCTCTGAGCCTGCTTCTTCCTCTCCCACTCCCCCTGCTTGTGTTCCCTCTCTTGCTGGCTGTCTCTATCTCTGTCAAATAAATAAATAAAATCTTTTAAAAAAAAGGCAATTGAGACTTTATAAATCTATAAATAAATCTATATAAATCTATAAAGCTGTCAAAACTCTATAAATCTGCAATGTATCTTTATATGATATTGACATTTTAGATGGGGAGGAAAGGTAGAGGCAGACAAGTTAATCCAACAGTTGATATGGAAAAGTAAAGACAAAAGTGTACCCAGAATAATTCTGAAGATGATTATTACAAGACATAGTAATTATAATCTTAATATTGGTACATAAACAGAAGACAGACATCAATGAAATGGAAAAGAGAGTTCAAAAATAAGTTAAAATTTAGTATAACATATAGATTTGGTCAAAGCATTTGGGCAAAATGAATAACTTGATAAATGGTGTTTGGACAAATGGTTAACCTTCTGGAAAGTAATGGAAGATGGGTCGCTACCTCATTCTTTGTATCAAAATCATTGTTATATGAATCAGAGTTTAAAAAAAGAAACTGTAAAATATTAGAACAAACATGAGAGAATTTCAAAAACAGTATCATCCAAATTAATCTACAAATTAAGCCCAAGACTAATTAAAAACTCAACAAGATTTTCCATGAAATTTGACTACTAACATTCTTAAAATACAGAACATGCTTAAGAATGGCATGAAACTTCTAAATGAAGAGAAAAGGTAGACTAGCCTGCCCTACCAGGTAGTAAAAATAAAGTTCACCTCCTCTACCCATTTGCTTCCCCTTCTTTACAAACAAATACTCCTCCTGTAATTACTGTATTTATCCTCTTTGACCTTAAGCTTTCTGCAAAATAAGGTCAGTCACAAATTTCCTAGCATAATTCACAGGTTTTTTTTTTTCCCAGTTACATGTGAGACAAAAAAATATGTAACCCCTTTGAAAGTACATGTTTTCTGTGCTTGTTGTGGTATTTGTTTAAGAGTAAATGAAGTGTAACTGTTTATTATCCCTAGAAAGAGCACACTAATTAGTTGTTAGCTTCATGGTATCTCAAGCAGGGTCTGAGCACATGTCCTATTGAATTCCATTGATGGGAAGTGATAAACACACCCATCACTAAACCAGTCTTCCTTCTGTAAACACACACTCCCCAGTTAAAAAGAGTCTGTTACACAGTGCCTGCCTAGTAGTGTTTATTTCCCCCAGTGCTTTGTTGACAAACGAGATAATGTTTGACACTAACTAGCAATGATATATGCCTCCCAGTGTTAAGGTGACATGTTTGACCCTCTCTGTTTTAGCGATGCATATTACCGAAGGCCCCTACAGGACATTTTACCTCAAAATGAATTTTTTTTGTTGTTAAAGAGGAAGAGAATGCATTGAGCAGATTTATGAGCCTTGCCTGTCCGCCTCAGAAACTAGGTGTTTTGACATAATCTCCAGGAGATGCCTCGGGTATTGAATTAACTCAACTGTAAGAGGCAATCACATTGGACAGCAGAGCTTTATTCATTTTATCTGCCCCTACCAATGCTTTATCCAAACTGCTTTAGCGTCTGAGGGAACTGCTACGTTTGGGTGAAAACTGTCCAGGCACACAATCATTCACTCATTCATTCAATATTTATTGAGCACATAATGAAGTCAGACATTGTTCTCAGTACTGGGGACACAGAAGTAAACCAATCAGGCAAAAATTACTACTTTCAAAGAGCTTATGTTCTAATATGACAAATGGTGTCACATTAATCATATGTGTGTGATCAATGCCAGAAGGCTTCCAATAAAAAATAAGCCTAGATCTTCACAGACAAGTTGTACGATGTGGAAACACAAGCATGTAACCTGAGTAAGCAGTTACCCATGTGATCCGTTCTTTGGTAGGGACCTACGTTAAGTACATTATTGGGTGTATAATATTGTGGTAGATAAATGCAGGTACTGTGATGATGATGAAATTACAAGTAGAAAGTGGCGAATTCAAAATAGGATACCAGCCTGTGTGCCTGTGAAGTTGTTCCCCATCACTATCTCACCTCCTCTCCAGTGATTCTTCACTATTTACCACTAGGAGGAGATCATGGCTTTAGGTTTAACATAGTTTCCAGCCTTGGATCAATTCATGAGCTCCGAATGTTAACTTATTTACTTCTAGTCATGCCATTTCATCCCAACAATAATTCCTGACAACCCTGACAATAATGTAGCTACTTGGTACCCTTACTCTTTGGATAAGGAATCTGAGCTCCATTGTACGAGGCTACTAGGTGATAAAACCAGAGGCAGGCTGAGGTCTCCCTGCTTCATATCTGTGTTCTGATCCACGCTGTTAGATGCTGTGCCTCACGTGATGTTTTCAGAGACTGTGGGAAGCAAAGGTGAATATGCCATGGTCCTTGTGGAGTGGTTTACAATCTAGCATGGAAACAAAGCATCAATACAAATAATTGCAAGGCAGTATCATATGTGTGTGTATATATGTATATATATATATTTTTAATAATGAAAACACTTAAATCTAGACAAAAAAAACCCTACAAAGTTCATATTATAAAAGAAGGCACATGAGAGTATATGCTGCATCTCAAGCAGCTGTGATTGGTCATGAGGGCTACAGACTATAGCTCATGGGCTCCTTAATCCACTGAGAAGTCTAGCCAGTAAAGAGAATATATCCAGGTTTTGGGGGTTTTTTTTGTTTTTGTTTGTTTTTGTTTTTTTTTTGGTTTGGTTTGGTTTGGTTTGGTTTGGTTGGTCAGAGTTGGAGTTGTCATAAACATAAGTCAAACAGAAAGCAAAAGTTCTTGTCTCCCTCCCTTTCTCACAGCACTCTTACTGTTCTTCCAGAAAATCCCTACAACCTCTTGTCTACCCTGTTATAGCCATCATAGTCAAGACTTTGCGCAATTTCGGCTTCCCCCCAGAAGCTGGGCTGCTCAGGCCTATGCCGGGCTACAGCAGGGAAGTCTTCCCTCCCACTGAGGCTCGCTTCTGTCAGAATCAAGCACCAGTGCCAGGCACAGCACAGTGTGCATGAGGGGCCTGGACGAATGTGTGTTGAGGTAAATCAACTCTCCGCAAATGGCCAGAGAAGCAGAGCAGCCTCTGGGCTCAGTGAGAGAAATTTCCATTCTCATCCTGAGAATAGGAATTAATTTTGTTTTTGACCATCTCAAGAGAAGTTTTGTTTTATCCCCTTCCATCTCTTAGGATGTTACAAAATATCTTGGGGGGAAAGGTCTCTCCTGAGGAGGAAATAATTCATGGGATTCTTGTTTCCTATTCTTATGAAATCCTCAGGGTCTCAGGGGTGAAGCTAACAATTTGAGTTTGGTTCTGCAAGGTCTGTTTCAATCATGAAATTATAGAAAGTAGAGTCCAAACACTCATACTAATGTTTAATCTGTATGGCATTTGTGTTTCAGGTCAAATAGCTAATGTATTGTAGAAAAGAAACTGTACCCTGAGGTTGGTGGTGCGAGGAATGACCTGGAATCCAGTAAAAGTTTGCATCTCTGAGACACCCCTGTGCCATCCTCATGTCACCTGCCTCTTCCTTTTCTCTCTCTTCTCAGACACACAGACCTAGCAGCCTTCATGTTGAATCATAGATATTCCCAATGCTGCACCCCATTTCGGCCATGTCACTTCACAAATGGATTATTTTAGTAGCTCCTCACTGCCTCAAATGCAGAAGTCATCTCTATGCCCCATTGTTTCACTACTCCCGTTCCAATGCTTAAAATAACCTTGAGAACGGAAAAGAGAAAAGTCCTGGGGGACCTTGATCTGTATTTCTTCCCTATCCCAACACTCTTCATCCCTCATCCCACCAGGATATGGTGCAGAGCCCCGAGCTGCAAGGCTGCCACCTCCCTCATGTCTAGTCTCAACAGAGCAGAGTGCCTCTCAATTCTCCATACCCTCCTGCTCACCGGGGAGCACAGGCCAAAGGCAAGGCCCCACCTGGCTCCCACCCCTCTCTTTCCTCGCCACCTTCTCCCCTACCTCAGAGCTTCCCTGGTCTCAGCATAGATGAACACAGGGCCTGAATTGTCTTTCAAATGCTCTTTGTCTTCTCATCATGGCCTTTGTATCCTAAATAATAGCCTGAGAACTTTGTTACTTTATGGGGAAGTTTGCTTTGGACCAGTCCCTCCTGTGTATAATGGTTCTGAAGAGAGCAGTTATGGAAGAAGCAAAAGCTCTGACGAATGTTCTAATTCCCCCAAATTATTGGCAAGCTGTTTTCCTCTTAATATGAGGAAAGGGGTATCCTTAATATGAGACACTTTGGGCCAGAATGTCACTAGCAAAAAAAAAAAAAATCTCATTGTACAAGTAGGTATGAATATGTCAAGTCATTAATATCAGCTTCCATGCAGCAAATTGCTTGTCATGCTTCATTTATACTCGTTTATGACTAAACAAGAGTATTTACAGAGACACCCATAAATATATCTTACACAGCTCTCTGGAAGCTCTCATCTCCTGGCTTGCAAAGCGTCTGACAGAGTTGCAGAACCCAGACTGACTCCAAAAACTGAACAGAGTGGGAGGGAGAGCAAGAGGGGCAGAGGAAGAAAAGAAAAGGGAAGAAAGGATTATGGCCAAGCAGGAGCTATAAAAATGCGAGCCCAAAGCAAGCTTGAATTTATGCATTTAGACAATTCTGTTAAACTAAATGAGAGGTAATCTGTTGTAAATCTTTCCACTTCTCAGTGATTCTGCAGAATTTCATTTACAGTAATTGGGAATAAGAGGAAACATAATAAACACTCTGATCAGTGACTGTAGCCACAGTCACTCTGGACATGAGAAAGCGGCTGGCCTGCATTTGGAAGGACACATGTTGATGGACATGTGCCTGTCACAGGTATGTTCTGACCAAGAGTTGGGCAGAGCAAATGTGTTTGCACTGCCTGCTTGCATTGATTTTCTGTGTCCTCTTTGCTTAGAAATCTCACCTGGGTGAAGTCAGCTGCCCTGTCCCTGGCCTGAGCCATGAACTCTACTGCTGTTTCTTCACCTGCTGATGGGCAGATAGATGCCCTTGATTACACCTACCCTGCTGGGACATTGTGCCCCAGGCCTTCTTTGGCTGTTCCTCACTCCCCTCACTGCCAGCCATCTTTGTCTGGCTCTGAATCAGGATCAACCATCCAGATAAATCCTTCAGATTGGCATGAATGGTGTTCAATCTTGTGTAACCAGTATATTAAGCAACCTGTAACCAATGGAGCACAACACTCTATTTTCTCTAATACTACTTTCAACACTCTATTTTCTCTAATACTACTTTCAACTAGACTCTGTCAAATTCTCTTCTTGTCCTTCCATGACATTTTGTGTAGAACCTTAGGTCTCAGTCACTTCTGGTTTGTAAGATAACATAGCTTAAAACTTTAGTCTTATTTTGAATGACAAGTTTTCCCTTCTCTTGAGCCAGGCATTGGACTCCAAAAATGCAGGTTGGGGCATGGTTGATTTTTTTCACTTGTGCTCTCCTTCTCTGCTAGAGGCCGAGAGAGTACTGTCAGGAGTCATTCAACAACACTGCTGGGGATGAGGAATAGCCAGGTCTCTCCCCAGCTCATCTATCTCCTTCCACTGGAGGCTGCTGCTATATAGAAGACACTAAGGATGGCATGCATGGTCTTTGGTCTGTGTTCATCTACATCCCAGCTGCTTCCATCGTTGACAACCCCTTCTGGTCCCTCCAGTGGTCTAGATCTTCAATACTCATAGCTTTAGGACCTTCACCTTCTTGGCTGACTAGGCATTCCCATGAATCCTGCCTTCCTATTTTCCAAGCTCCTTCACGTGTAATTGGTGCTGTCAGTGCCCCTCTATATCCTCTTGCTCATCCTGTTCCAAGCACACTGGCCTATTCCTGTACATATGCAATAGTAACTCTTGTCTTTCACAAACTGTTTTTCCCCAGTTTGGAATAGTCTGCCTTTCTTCTCCCCAGTCTCAGTCCTAATTGTCTTTCAGACCAAGCACAAATCTGCTTCTCTGGAAAGGCTGGTAGTCTTCCTTGACCACCCTGTCCATCCTTTTGGGATCAGTTGTCCCCTAAATCCATAAAGCATTTCCATTTAATTAGTTGTCATGTTGTACTATATTTGTCAGTTTGTCCATCATCCCAACTAAATTGTGCTTTCCTTAAAGGCATTGACCAATCATGTTTAAATATTCCTGTTTAAATATGTCCATGCATCTAGCACAGTTCTGTGCATGCAGGCACGTACTGTTTACTTGTTGAATGAGTGAACAAATGAATGACTCTGGTAGACTCAGAATGAAAGAAGCTGCCTGTATTCAGCTTGCACTCAGTATTCTGGTCCCATAAAATGGGGGGGGGGGTAACACTGAAGTAGGACAAGGATGGACCCAGGCAGTCAGTGTGAGCAAGTAAGATGGGCTGAGTGTAAACAATGAAGAATGGTGGGGGCTGTGGGCACAATGGGAAGTGAGAGCTGTTTACAGAGGCAGCCACTACTTAACTCTGGTCAAGTGCTATTTTGAGGAAATGTGGCCCCACAGTTGCCAGATTTGATGTTCCAAGAGCAGACATAACTTGAAATTTTCAGATTTAAAAAAACTGGATGCCCACTTGGAAGCTAAATCTAACCTCTATATGTTCAGTCTGTGACTATGATTTTTTAAAACATCAGATAGCTGAGCAGACAAATAATAGTGGCCTGAGTAAGACTAGCCTTACATGGTGGTGGAGACAGCGGGCCGCTCTGCGTGAATGTACTTTAGGGTGTTCCAGGGGGGCCTGGCCTACCTCCCAACAGTATATGTGACATCTAAAACCAACAGCTCTGGGTTCTAAAGTTGGGCTCTATATAATAATACCTTATATTATATACATAGGCATTTAAGTCTTTCACATCATGTTTCCTTTCATTTCTCATTAGATTACAGATAACTGACATACAGAAAAGAATTTTCTCCATAGCCCACAAAGTGCTAAATGTCAGCAGCCCCTTTTGAGGAGTGTGCCTATGGGTATCTCCTCCCATGGGTAGATTAGCAAGGTTTTTCTCTCTGGCTATGACTGGTTGGACCAGCAGTGGCAAATGGTTTGGGCCAAAAGAGGGCATATGAACAGAGTATGGTGTGAGGCTCACCCAGGTGCCCCCCAAAACCCAATTAGATGCTCCCTTTTAGAAAGTGTGAAAGTGATGTCCATCCATATAAGCCAGTAGGATCCAACCCCCATCCAGTTCCAAGGGCAGGTAAAATCGCCAGTTCCCTAGAGTTGCTGCAGAATCCTAACCCAGGGTGATCCAGGGCATTCTAGACATTCACCATACCTCAGAATCTCTCAAGCCTGAAAACATCACAGCCCAGTGGGACAGACCATGGGTGGGCTGAGGGCTTTTCCATCTCTTCTCATTTTCCAGGATCCCCACAACTAGGAATGCCAGATAAAACACAAGATGCGCAGGTACATTTGAATTCCAGAGAAACAACAAACAATCTGCTAGTATACCTATGCCCCATGCAGCTGGGACTTGTACTAAGCTCTTGATTCCTTAACATCAACACTTTCTCTTCACCTCACCATCATCCTTTAACACAGCTGACAGTATGCCTGGAAGGGGTGATGCCAGCAGGTCCAATCAGTAGATCTGTGGGGACTGAGAGCAGAAGTATGTGCTGGGAAACCAATGAAGGGCAACACAGCCCTGGGCTTGTATTCTCACTCATAGTCCCTCAGAAAACATTATAAGAAATACCAGTGGAGGCAATAAGATTGAAGGTCCCAAGGCTAGCAAGGTCATAAGGTGACAAGTCTGATGGCTAGCCCCCTGGCCTGTGCATGATGCCCAAATATTCATGCTGGCCTTTTAGGTCCTGTACAAAGTCCAACAGAGCAGCTGAGAACACATTATAAACTTCTTATGTGGCTGGGCAGGGCTCATAACCTCCCTAATGAGTTTTATTTTCTGAAAAAAAAGTGCCAGTGCCAGTAGGATTGCACTGATCCTACTCACAGATGTGTATGTGGAGTTATACAAGGGAACTCTCAGGCCCCTTCCTCAGTTCCCTCCATCCAGACCTCAGGCAGGGGGACAGGGTGTAGTAGGGGATGCTCGCCAGCATTTCTGAAATGAGGCAATTTTCTGGATGAACTCTAACTAAGGCAACCCCTTCTCTTCTTGAAGTCAGAGAGGAAAGGGCTGTTCTAACCAGTGAGGATCAACCCAGAATACAAGCTTTCAGAGGAAAACACTTCCCTCAAGGGAAGTCTCCCAACAAAGACCAACACTGAAAATCCCAAGCCACACCCAGAGGGAAAAGGAATTCTGGACTTTCTGCAATGTAACTGAGTGGTGATAATGCAGACCAACCCAGGCAGGAGAGGGTGTGGCAGTCATTAACAATCTAGAAACCTCCCCTGAACTTAAATTGTACCAGAAGGATATACATTCCTGCCTCTGTGTGAATGGACCAAGAATGCAAATTAATATTTATCAAGTTCCATCAATAAGTCACACTTCATATATGTTTTTTTTTATTTCATCCTTAACAGTTCTGGAAAACAGATGTCAGTATCTCACTTTTGCTGATGATATGAAAATAAAATAAGAATAAACAGAAACCTCATGGCCACACATTGTATGAAGCTCCATGAAAAAATAGCACGAAAACTTTGTAGTTCAGGTGGAGAGTCTGGAAGCTGTTAGAATGGACATTCTGGTGATGTAGGGAGGCAGGGAGATGCAGTTATTTGGGAAAGGAAGGAACAAAATACTGCAGTGCACGAGAGAGGAAATCAGTGTTAATCCCCTAGACAAACAGATGAATATTGGTGTCCATGAGCATTGAGTTTATAGGTAAAATCTCTTGCCTGCATAGAACTGTGGCTGACCATGGGGGTTAGACAGACATAATGCATTAGGGAGGGAAATACCCAAAAGTGATTGCCAGAACATCTGTAGACAAAGGAGTCTTAGAAATCCATCCTGCAAGTCCTCTTCACCAGAGAGACCTCTGGTGAGGAGGGAGTTCCAGGGACCATTGGACCACCCATGAATTGACATTCAGTTACTTCAAGGTTTAGCATATCTCTGTGTTAGGACACCTGACCTATTAGATGGTCCCAAGAGTTCTGGGGAAAGGATGGATGGCATGCTGAGTTGGCCATTTCTTGAAAATAATTACATGGTGAAATGTATTAAAACTTTTCTACCATCAGTGGATGTAGATATGGGGACACTGAGGCCCAGAAAGGTTAAGACGGGAGTTCAGTTCATAGCACTAATAAGTGGAAGAACCAGAGCACTGACTTAGGTATATTTCATTCCAAAGTCTCTGCAATTCCCTTGGTTCCCACATAGTCTGTATTCACTGCCCCTGACAAGACCTTCCTTCCCCAAGGAATAACTTGTTGACAGACTCATGTCTAATACAATGCACATGGAAACGTTAATTTTATGTAATAATTTTTTCTGTGGTAGGTGTGGTGTTCAGAATTTAAGTCTCATTAATCATTAGTGCTTCTTTAAAGTGAGCCTCTCAGTTGATGGTGTGTATTAATGCTATGAGAGACTGAAGCACAGAGATTCCTATGGATTCCCATGAGTGTTCTCACAATTCTCTGACCCCCACTGGGTGTCCTTCAATTCAATTCAGTTCTGACATTAACTACCCAGGGTTAGCACAGACCTGACCCCACAGTTAAGGGCAAAGTCTTTCATAAGATTGCCCCCACTTCATACACCAGCCTCAAGGTTTAGGTATCCCAAGCCACCCACACTCCTTCCTGGCCAGCTACAAATCCCAAAATGCTCCTTTTCCACCCCAACGGGGTATATTGCAATTCACTTCTTACACAAGCCACCCAGAGTTACTGTCGGATACAATAAGGCCTCAGTCCTTCAGAGGACTGCTCCCTTTTCAGACACCCACTGCTAGTCTTGAGGGGCCATATGTACTTCTGGCTGACTGGCTATAAATTCAGGGGTTCCTACAAGCAAATTTTTGTCAGGTTTGATAACTCACTAGAATGAGTTGCAGAATACACTAAAGTGCTTATTTATGATTGTAGCTTTATTATAAGGGATTTAGATCAGGATTGACCAAATGAAGAGATGCAAAGGGTAAGGTCTTGTGGTGGGGGGAACAACTTCTGTGCCTTCTCCTCATAGAACAAAGGCATAATACCCAACTAGCACATCAATGTGTTCAACCAGGAAATTCCACTGAACTTGGTGTCCAGAGTTTTTATTAGGGTTTCATTTACATAAGTATAGTTGATCAAATCACTGGCCACATGTTTGAACTCAATCTCTAAGAGCCCCTGAATCCCCACCCAGAGGTTGAGTGGATAAATTTCCAACTCTCCAATTACAAACTAGGTCATTCTGATGACCACACCCTATCCTGAAGCTATCTAAGGATCTACATTTGTTACCTGATAGCAAAAACCTCCTTTAAGTCAAGAAATCCCTAGGGGTTTTGAAACTCTGTGCCAGGAACTGGGCATAAAGATCAGATATATTCTTAATTATACTATACTGTGAGATGGAGAGATGATATCACTAAAAGGGAGAAAGAGCCTAGCAGAGAAATCAGGGATTTCAAACCAGGTGATACAACAATGAGTGAAAACACTCATGTGGCCCTTGCTTGAGACCAGAGGCCTTAGAGAATCAACATAGTGTCATGGTTGAAACACAGCTCTGGAGACAGATTCTAGCCCTCTGCCACTCACCAGCTAGATAAGATAACTGTGTAATCTCTCTGGGCTCATTTTCCACATATGTTTAATGGGGTTAACACTAAGCCTAACCTCAAAGTCTTGTTATGAAGATTTAACAAGATAATCCATGAAATGCATTTAGAACAGTGTTTGGTGTATAGAAAGATATTAGGAGTAATAGTATCATAATCACCATCATTATCATAGTGAGGAAGACAGACATGGAATGTCTGTGAAATAATAATCACATAATTCTTTATGCAATCAAGGAAAGTAACTAAGTTGTGTTATAACTGTATTTTTTAAATCATGGGTCATCGCTCACTGATGAGTCATAAAATTAGTTTAGTGAGTTATCACCAACATTTTTGAAAAGTGAAAAAGAATAGAGTGGACAATAGCAAGGAGTGTTGCTTCCTAAGAAAAATTGTTTCCACTGTATGTATGTGCATGCATTCTATATATATTGTACTGAGTCACCATGGAAAATGCACTATTATTTCAACTTACTGCACTAAGCTCTTTGAAAGCAGAATGACATTAAATCTTTCAATTCCTGAAAGTCAAGCATAGGGCTAGGTACAGAATAGACACCAGTAAAGCCATTTTCAATAAAAAGAGATTGATGGGTGGATGAATACAATTGAATTCTAGATATCTTCATTGAGTACGGGATATAAACTAATGCTTTTGCAATGTACTAAATGGGAGACAGAAACTCTTAAGTCTAAGACTCTGTCCTCCAGGCTTGTATGAGTAAACAAAACATGAAGCCATGAGAATACAATCCAAGAGAATATACTTTAGTTTATTCAACAAATATTAGATGGGCACCTACTGTATATTTAGCACTATTCTAGGAACAGAGGGTAAAATACTGGACAGATAACCCATCCTGGTATAACTTAAATTCTGAAGAAGGAGAATGAAAATAAGCAATCAGATATATAATATAATGTCAGAAGTGATAAGTGCCATGAGGATAAAGGAAGCAGGGGAAGAGAATGTGTAGCTGAAGCTGCTCTTTTGGATGGCAAGGTCAAGAGCTGGTGTGCAAGCACAGACCCAAATGAAGCAAAGTGTTGAGCTATATGGCTATCTAGGGAAAAATTATGCAAGCAAAAAAATAATACAAGGGCAAATGTCTGAAAATGGACCACATTTGATGCTCTTGAGAAAGAGCAAAGTGGTTGGAGATAAGAGGGTTAAGAGATGTGTGTGTGTGTATGTGTGTGTGTGTGTGTGTGTGTGTAGCTGCCAAATTGCTATGTGTGATGAGCTGGACAAAGAGGACAATGAAGACCTTAGTGAGAAAGGAAGCATGTGAAATGAGCAACTGCTATGTACTATTGACAGTTTATTCCCTCATTTAACCCTCACAACAGCCACCATGACAATGATACCTAATAATGTATTGATCACCGCCTAAAGCACTGTGTATACAAACTCATTCATAAAAAGCCTGTGCCACTTTATAAAGGAGGAAACACGCTCAGATATTTGAAATGATTTTCCCAAGTGACTGAAGCTAGCAACAGGTAGACTTGACTTTTTAATTGATTACGGTTTGACCCTTCATCCCAATTGACCAACCACACTGTCTCTTGGAGAGATATTTCAGATTGGATCATACCTGGGTGGATCTGGGAAGAGAGAGCAGGGGTGGAAAAAACAAAAGGGCCATTTCAGGTACAGTAATTTAAACCAGAGTGAGATGGATGGATGGAGGCCCTAACATGGAGACCATAGATCTGTAGTAGGAAGAGGAACCCATCTCAAGTGTCTCCACAGACAGTACTGCTCCCACACTCTTTTTGTCAGATACCAGCTTTCATCGCAATGGAAAGGCAGCTGCCTGAATTATCATGGTCCAGAGGGGATTCACAAGCAACGCAGCTGCCAAAGCTAACAACTTTTTGGTCAGAAGAATGAATGAGGCTTACAGAGGAATCTGAAGGATTCAGAGTGTTGAAGTAGAGTAGTTTCCTTAATGATGGCAAAAGAAAGTTATCTATTGCCCCCCTCCACTTTGCCCTTTCTGAACAGAGTGCTGTGTGAGGGTAGCCTGTCGAGGGTGTTTTCCATCATGATCCCAGACTGACTCCCAGGTAACCCCCAACCCATGTCTGCTCTGGAGCCCAAAAGCCTGACAAAGCAAGAAAACATCACACCTGGAGTAAATAGAAGGTACTCATGTCCTGATGTGCCAGCTACTGCAGGGAAGCAACTGCTCACTACAGTCTAGCCACATACCACACCCACTGCCACCCAACAGGTCCTAGAGGACTGAGAGAAGAGCAGTTGTGTGTACTAGAAGCCTGAACACGACAGAAACAATGTTCAGTGGAAATATGTAGCTCAGTGTGAAGTCAAGAATTTAAACTTCCCAAAAAACAGTCTAGCCCTTGCCCTGGAAAATGATATTTGGGCCCTTGGAATACTATGCCTGATAGGGGCATCTTTGTTTGCCTGGGAATCTTGGGTCACACCAAGGACATATTGGATAGCCTAACAATGTGATTTAGGGTAGGCACTAACCACACTGGATAGTAACAATGTGATTGAGATGAGGACTTTGAGTCATATAATATCAGTGAGTCTTTGGAGGGGCTAGAGACTGAGGACATCCATATGGGCAATCAATCAATTATGCCTAACGTGATGGAGGCATAGTAGAAATTCCAAACACAAAGTATCAGGTGAGCTTTCCTGATTGGTAATACTCCATGTGTATTGTCATACATGAATGCCAGGAGAGAAACGTTATCCTGAGCTCACAGGGAGAACAACTGAAAATTCCAAATTTCATACCCTCCTAGAATCTGCCCTATAGGCTTCTTGACTTAACTGATTTTCATCTACATCCTTTCTCTGTAATAAACTGTACCCATGAATGTAACAGCCTTCAGTAAGTTCTGTGAGTTCTTCTAGCAAATTATTGAACCTAAAGTTGGTTTTGGGAACCCCCAAACTTGCATTAGGTATCAGAAGTAAGGATGGTCTGCCTTGGACCGCTCCCTCTCCCACTCACCCCCAGATGGATGAGGCATGAGTCTATCTTACTTGTGCTCTTGGCTAGCTACATCATCTCAGATAGTCCACTGGCTCTGGATTCTGGCTTGTGCATCTCTAAAATGTCCTTGATGTATATAAGTAAGACTGCTGGAGAATTAAATTATGTATTAGAGTCAGGATGACCCAGAGAATAAAAGGCAGGAATTCAAAGACCACACACCACTCTTTCCTCACTCCCGCTGGCCTTTCCAAACAAGCCAAGTTCACTCTTGACTTCCAAACTTCAACTTTGATGCCATTTTACTGGACAACTACCCCATACCTCTCTGTGGCTGTGTCCTTCCCATCATGTAGATCTCTTCTCATATGTCTTCTCCTTCCAGAGGGTTTTCCTTCCATCCAACTTAGCTCCTCACTCAGGGTACTTTCTAACACATCTGCTTGTTTTACTTTCTTCATAGCAATTATCATTCTCTTGGTCACATCTTGATTCATGGTTTCAGTCTCCATCTTTCCCTCTGAAATCAAACTCTGAAATAGCAAGTCCAGATTGACCTTGTCCATGGCTGTTTCTCCAGATTCTATAGTAGTACCTAGCCTGTACTACAATGGGTATTTGTTGAATTAATGATTTTCTTCCTTTAATGGGAGACAAAATCAAAGACTGGAATGGAAAAGGACCCTGACAGATAGCACACATCTCCAGGATGAGCATATTTAATTGAAGTATTTCCTTCTTGTGTTCAGGTTTCCTCACCTTTTAAATAGATTTGAATTTTGTTAGAATTCAGTGAGATGAACATAAAACTATGCCAGAGAAAGATAAAGTTTTAAGCTCATGCTGGATGCTCTTATTGTGAAACCAGTAGTTGGTGGTGGTAGTGGTGGCAGTGGTGGTTTGATTTGATTTTGTGTCTTTTTTGTTTTTCTAGGAGAGAGGCTATTTGTTTGTTTGATCATGTTTGTTTTTCATTTGTGTTTTTGTGATGAAGTAAAAAAGAAATGCCACAGACAGAAAAAAAAAGGATGTCAAAAGAAAACCTTAGCAGATAGATGGAGGAGCCAGATGAAGAACGTAGGTTGGTTATGTCTTTGACATACTTGGCTTACCAGGCAAAATGTCTTCCCTGTGAAGCTCCTTTTGGGTCTCTTCTAGTGTGATCACTGGAAAGATGAAGGGTAAAAATATGGAAAAATCACTGGCAAATGGTGGGGATCCACAATACTGGACCTCCCTAAGTTTGGTCCCAGCAAGTACATCAAGAATTCAAATGCTGACACTTTCTTGTGTTGGACAGGATTTTTGCACTTGTAAATTTTTTTACAGAGTGGGGAGAAGGCATTAGACAGTGACAAATATGTCTCCTGAAAGAAATTTTATGCAGATTCCAAAAGAAGCAAATTGGCTTCTCTGGAGAGTAGGTGGCTTTCTGCAGACTGACAGAGATACAGGCAGATGGTACTTTCACTTTTACGTTGGCAGGTTATGAACAGAAGGTCAGATTAAACTTTGCCGATATATGTATGTGAGATATAGATAGATATAAATTAGATATAGATATAGATATAGATATAGATATAGATATAGATATAGATAGATAGATGGATATCTCCAAACCCAGCCAGGGTCAACACAGACCACATGAGTGGCTTTTGGGGGCACACTTTCCATTTCATTGTTGTCAGTTTGGTCACCCCCAATTTCCACCCTCTCCTATTTTAAATAGCCCTATTTGGTTGGGCATTCAACATCTGCTCCTGTGTTTTCTTCTAAGTCAATTCCACACAGCTTTAAGGCAGAACATGTGACTCCTCAACAAATCTTTCCTCCACCCACAAGTTACTGGTTCAGGAGGGGCCACTCAATTCAATTTAGCTAATAAAACTGGAAAATTTTTACCTATTGGCTTCTGGGGAAAATAATCTTCACTCTTAAGAGAGCTTTCAAAGGAGAAACTTCCTCCCTCTTGATATGGACCTGGAAGCCTGACTCACTGAAGCTGTTGGCAGCCAACTTGCAACTACAAAGGGGAAGGCAGAGGAGACAGAAAAGGAGCCACACCCTGCCAACACCAGGGAGCTGATTAACCATGCAACCCTGGGCCTCAAACCCCCACAGAAACTTTCCATGAGCCAATTTTCATTTAAGCTAAAAGAGCTGCTTTGTCTAGTTCTTGCATCCAAACACATCTGCATCCTACCTAATGCAACTGGTTGGCTCCTGGACTCATCAAACTATTCACCCTGCATTTTTTATTCATGCATGTATCCGTTCATTTGTTCAACAAACAGATCACCTGCATTGCATCATTACTTACTGGGGATTTGGAATAGAGTCCCCAGTAATACATGGAGACTTATCTTTAAGCTCACAGTCTAGAGATGAATACAAATAAAAAAGTTTTATTAAAAATAAAAAAGGATGCAGTACAGTGAGATAAGTGCATAAGGAAGGTGGATTAGGATACAGAGTGGAACAAAGAGAGTATCAATCAATTGTACCTTAAATGGGAAAGGAGTAGTTGTCTGGGTCTTCAGCAGTGAGGAGATATCCTCTCCAGACAGAAGGAGGGCAATGGTATACCAAATTGAAAAATAAGCATGTTTAAGAACACAGAGGTGAAAAATAGCAAGAAACAGCTCAAGGAAGAAAGCCAATTAGGTATGACTGGAATGAAAGAGAAATGTGAGGAGACAAAACTGACCAGCTAAGAAAGGGAAGATTTGGAGGGCTTTGCATGTCACCATTAGTGAGACATTGAAGGGTTTTAAGCCGTAGTTTCTGTAGGTTCTCCCAAAGTCACCCTTCCTCTAGGAAGCCTTCCATGACTATTTTAATGAGCCCTGAAATGTATTCTATCCAACTATCCAATCTGGTAGCACATAACACAAAAGCATGACACTGGGGCCCAAGACCCAGAGAAGCCAGGAACTAATGTCTCCATTAAGGCCAGTTAAACTAAATGGAGGACCCCTATTGACTTCAAAGTTACCGATTGGCATTTGCCTTTGAAATAAATTAAGACCTCCTTGGTTCATTATCATCATGAGAGTCTCTTCTGATGTATTTCCAAGGAGACATTGACAAAAAGGAAGCATTTATTTTATTTTATGTGTTCAATTGCACGTTCATTTTAAATGAATCTAGTGTCATGCACCTTAGAGCTCAATACTAGACAAGTTGCTAAATGATTAAGATCTATATTATTATCTTGGACAGCTTCTTGATTCTTTTTCTCAGGACTATAAAAGCTTAGAAAGTCCCATAAAAATGCATATGACTTCCATTGCAGCTGTCTACAAAAGGGCTGCTGGATATGCAATCACCATTCCTACCCAGTGCCTTTGCTCAAGATGTTCTCTGGCCAGGAATGCCCTTCTTTCTGTTCACTCCTATGCTTTGCTCATCAAAGCCAATCTCAAGACCCACCTCTTTCCTGAGATCAGATTAGAAAAAAGCACTAGGCTGGCAGCGAGATGACTTAGTTGCATTTGGTTTACAGAGTCACTTGAACAACCTCAGCCTGTTTCTCCAGTTGTAAAATAAGAGATTTCAACAGATTTATTCAAGATACAGGTATTGAGCAATTAGCTTATAGATTAGACTTTAATAGATGCTGATGTACAGAGATAAGTACGATACTATCTCCTTTTTGAGGATTTCACAAACTGGATAGGGAAAGACATATAGAGATTCATGCATAAATAATTACAATAGCTAAATATTATTACACAATATGGGAGATTGTGTCAATGATTTCCAAAAATGTACCAAGCTGATATTCTGTAATTCTGCTATTAGTTTTCTCAACATTTTATGCTTAATTCATATACTGTTTATGTGAATTAAACTCCTTTCTTCAACTCAACTAAACCATAAGTATATTTTTTAAAGAAATGCATTTACAGGGGCGCCTGGATGGCACAGCGGTTAAGCGTCTGCCTTCAGCTCAGGGCGTGATCCCGGCGTTATGGGATCGAGTCCCACATCAGGCTCTTCCGCTATGAGCCTGCTTCTTCCTCTCCCACTCCCCCTGCTTATGTTCCCTCTCTCACTGGCTGTCTCTATCTCTGTCAAATAAATAAATAAAATCTTAAAAAAAAAAAAAAAGAAATGCATTTACAATATGCTTTAGAGTTAAAAAAGATATTTCATTTGTGATAGCTGATTAAATCATCACATTAAATTAGGGCTTGAAGTTCTTCTTTTACAGAAGAAGAAACTCTGAGAAGCTAAGCATCTCATTCAATGTCATACAGATGAGTTGCAGAGCCGTGGTACAAGACTGACTGGTTTTCTTTCTGTGCCATGATGCTCAGTCTTCATACCCTTAAGTCAGAGTTCTCCCACCCTCCCTCCCTCTGCCTCTTTCTCTGTCTCTGTCTTTGTCTCTATCTCTCTGTCTCTTTTTCTCACACATACACACACACATCTCTTACTTAAAACTTTGTTAAGAAGCAATATTATAGAGAAGTGGAAGCCTATCCAAATTACATTCCCTTTCTACACCGCTCTTATCCTAAAGTGCCTCTGCTTCTTTCACTTTGCCTTCTTAATCAGAACAGATCAGACTAACCCCTTGTCACACACCTGAGCAATTACCGCATCCCCTCCCACCCACAATGAGACTTTTCTCTGTTGAATCTTCCTTCTTTGTGTCTCTTCCTTTCCTCACTGATAAATGTTTACATGTCCCCTTATCCAAAATCAACATCATTAATTAAGTGGCTATTCTATACCAAGCCTTGAGTTGAGTATTGGAGTAACAAAGATGAATAAAATATGAGTTTTGTCCTCAAAGAACTCATCATCGAGTCTTGAAAGACAGACAGGATTATAGCATTATTTCACTCAAGGAAACTCTTGTTCTCACTAAAGTTCAGACATAGATCAAGAGAAGATTTTAGTTTAACAAACCCAGAACCATGACATTCCTGCCCAAATATCCAACCACACATTCAAAACTATCCAACTGGTTCCTACCTATAAATGTCCTAGTTATAGTTTATTCCCAAGCCTGACTACATGGTGTTCTCTATACCGCAAATGCCTCTTCTTTGTAAAGAAGACACCCCTTTCTTCAAAGATCTTAGGTTGGCAATCCCATCCTATTCCTAAGAGTACTCTACATTTCTTATAATCATATACCCACATTTTGCAAAATTAAGCAAGTTTTGGGGATTGGCTCACATTCATTGGCATTTTGCTTGATCTCACATTCTTTTGAAGAGGAAGAACCCTGTATTCCTGAACAAGAAAGAGAAAATGATCCCTTTTTTAATTTAGTGTTATGCCATCTTGTTCCACCCCCATCAATGAAAAATCTTTGGTTCCCTTTACTGGTTCCCTTTACATTGTAATTTGTGATATAACAACTCCAGGGTACAAGCAGTAATTACTCAGTAATTACTAAGTACTTAGAGACACCAGAGTAAATGCCATGTGAGGGAAATGATAATCCTCCTATTAGTAACACTTAACCACCTTTTTATCTTTATTTATTTTTATTTTTTATTTGATGGACAGAGAGGGCATAAGCAGGGGGAGGAGCAGAGGGAAAGGGAGAAGCAGGATCCCCGCTGCACAGGGAGCCCAACACAAGATGTGATCCAGGAGCCTGGGATCATGACTTAAGCTGAAGGCAGACACTTTACTGACTGAGCCACCCAGGTGTCCCTTAACCATCTTTTTAAGAATAATAGGCCGCCATCACTGTAGTTTCATTCATTGGAAGTTTTTCCTGCCCAAAGTCCTCATTGGTTATCTGGTCCTCAGATAACCAGCAACAACTATGTTAATAATAGATTGTCTTCTGATCAAGGAAGACTAGAGGATGGGCAACCATTCCACCTCATATAGAACCACTACCACTATGATAAGGGCTGAAAGAAAAAAGATCAGGTACTACAGAAGCATGTAATGGGAGGTCTGAACTATTTTAAGGGAGGGAAAGGAGGTGAGAGAAGACAGTTTTAAACTAAAAACTGTGAGAGAGTGAGAATTAACCTGAGAGGAGAAGAGGGTTTTCAGACAGAGAGGAAGTATGATCAAAGGCCCCAGGTCAAGGAAGAACTCATCACTCAAGGACCCCCAGATGGCCAGTGGGTCTGGAATGAAGTGAAGGCAGCTCAGAAGCTGAAGCATTGGGAGGGAATAGGTCAATGCCTTAGAAGCCAAGCTATTAATTTTGGACTTGATCCTAAAAAAGACTGAAAGTCATTTAAAGATTTGGGGTGGGGTACTGTGTCAGATTTCCTTTCTGAAGAGATGACTTAGTCTGCTGCATAGAAGAGGTGCAGCAGGAAGTAGCTGGAGGGCGGTCAGTCAGGAAGACATCATAGATGTTGAGGAGAGGAGGAAGTGGTCCAGATTCCACTCCGAGAGGAGTATGAACTAAGGGCAGCCCGGTGTCACCCATGAGCACAGCCATCTCGACCCATTTTGTCTGAAATCTGGACCAACACTTTTTTCCATCTGTCGCCACCAAGGGGATCCACAGAGAATAGCTGACAACAAATATATTCATGAAGGGACTGGACAAGGCAAGACAGGCAGCTGGGGACTAGAAGAATATTGAAAACTTTTGGACACTCTAGGACACAGACCTTTTGTGAGGATTCGATGAGAAGGAGCATGTCAACCCTTCAGGACCTGGAAGGGCTCAGCAGATATTGGCAGGCATTCTTACTTACACTTCTCATTTTCTATGACCTGCTCTCCAAAGAGGAAAGGTGAGTCTAGTATATCTCCATCTCCAGCATGGGGCACAGTCTTTGATATATACCAAGTTATCCATAAATCCTTGTAGAATAAATAAACTGGACTAAAACTTTCTTGAAATAAGAATTTTGGCATAAGAAATTCCTATTACCTTTGTGGTGTGCTAAGGGGTTCAGGCACCCATAATCAGATCCAAAAGAAGTGTTTGTTAAAAAGACATCTAAGATTCTGGAGAACAGATCTTGTTCCTGCTCAGTGCCTGGGATAACCAGAGGAAGGGCCTCTCATGGGACAACAGAAAAGACTGGGTCTCAACCAGGTCATGTTAAGACAAGACTGCTTAGGGGAATGTTGCTGGTATGGGAAGAGCCACAAAGAATCAAAAAAATAGTGCACAGTATTGAGCCTGAAGGCCCAGCCAAGGATGGAGTCAGGTGTATGAGTAATGAGGCTACAAGCTCAACAACCTGGGAGCAATGTAGAATAAGAGGTGAAGGATGGATAGACAAGTGGTTCAGACCTGAGACCATCAGCTAACAGCAGATGGACCTGCCATAGTGAGCAGACATTGTACAGGACAAAGAAGGCTTATAGCCTGAAGAAACTGTTCAGGACAGATTCTTAGAGAAGCATCCTGGGTTTGGCACCTAAAAAGGACAGGGAATATGCTTCTTCCAGAAGAAGGAAATCAGTCCCATCACTGAGATGCAGGCCTCAGGGACTGAGCATCCCTGTGGTCACTTACATGATCCTCACTAGCAGCAAGATATATGGAGAAGCTTATTAACCTTCTCAGTAGCTCACCTGTGCTGTTTGTACACTATGATCCAGGAAGCTGAAACTCTCCCAAAGAAGAAAACAAATATTAGTGATAAAAGAGCTTTAATATTTGATTCCTTTGAGAATTTGGTGGAACTCTGTAAGTGAAATCTGTGTTTATACATCACTGAATCATAGATAAAATCTGAATAGGTGTACATGGAGAGGTTCCATCTATCAGAATGTTCTGAGAATAGTGGGACGTCAACCAGGAGGGCCACTGATGTGAGAAGTTTCCAAGCCGAAATGTATTTGGAAAGAGAGTCTGAGAAACTCTTATCTATCCTAGAAAGTGTTTAAGGGCTCCAACTGAAAGTCTTTCCTGTCACAGGCTGAGGATTAGGTGAGGAGGAGGAGGAAGACTCAGGGTTGTCGGTGCTCAGATGGTAGCAGGTTTTGGTGGATGTAGGCTCTGGGGTCAGTATACCAGAGATCAGTCCTTGTGGAAAGAACCCAGCTGTCCTTAACATCATGGAGCATCAGTCACCTTACCTGTAAAGTGTGCGTGTCCATAAACACTTTTTTCAGCAAGATGATTTGTATATGAAATAAGATAAGATAGGTAAAACACCAGGCATGGTGCCTGGCCCACTTAAGATACCCCCTAGATTCATGCATTTCATTAATAAGTAATGAGCTCCCACTTTTCATCAGGCATTTTGCTGAGTTCTGGGGATATAGTAGTTAGCAAAACAAAATTCTTGTCCATGTGAAGCTAATATTTGAGAGAGGATGACAAAAGAAATAGATAAACTTGTTTAAGTTAGAGATGGGGAACAATAAGTGCTATAAAAATATAGAGTGACATAGCATGTTTGTATAGAAGGGTCAGGAAGTGGTTTTTGAACAAATATGTGAATGTAGTGAGGGCAAAGAGAGCAGAAAGAGCAAATATTCTGAGATGGGATGTGCTTGGTGTATTCAAGGAGCTGTGGTAACAGTTTCTTTCCCTTTCCCTACTGTCCCTTCAGGACCATTCAACACATGACATCTGTGAGACTTCCTGTCTTCAGTCCTGAAGCCATTATCATCTCTTTGAGACATGTATTCCAAACCTGTCCCCTTTATGTGAAAAGTTCCCCCTGGAAGCAGAGTATGTGCCTCCTTCAGAGAGGTAGGTTTTCCTGAGAGAACTACCTGTCTCTGAGCCTGACAAGTGGCAGTGGGCAGGTGGCCCTACCCCCAGGCCTCACAGGTTTCTGGTTATCTCAGCTGCTCAGGATACCTTCTGATGCCTGTGGCAGCCTGGGCAGGAAGGGTGATTATTCACAAGACGCAAGTGTGAGATAGAAGATGGAGTGAGGGTGTGGAAAGGGGCAAGGATATCTACAGCCACACCCCCTTCTGATTTCTGACCAAAAAAGCTAAGGCTTGGATTGTGTTCCTCAGAGGCTCTCCCCCCACGGGTTAATGGAAAAGGCAGGTGGGAAGTGAAAAGGCAGAAAGGCAGTATGGAATATTTTCTTTTGCTTTGTTGGCTTTGGAAAGCTAAAAAAGAATCCACCACCTGTGATTCTAGCCCTGATTGCAAAACATTCTGTTATTTTAGCTGCGAGTCTGTAGTTAGCAGATTGTCAGTTTGGCCTCGCAGCGATGTAGCAGCCAATAAAGATTAGACGTTTTAATTTCCTGAGCAGGTGCAGGCATCAGGACTGGTTTCAGAATACCAGTGAAAAGCGAAATAGAGGTGGAGAAGGAAAGCAAGGACTGGGGTTATGTGCTTGTGTGTGGTGGAGTGGGGTGGCGTGGGCACAGGAGGAAGAAATGAGGCAAAAACAAGAGGAATCTAAGCATATGAGAGAAGAAATACAGGAAACAAAAGAGGGTGGCAAACAGAAGGGGACTGAGGCACCTCAGAGAAATTATTATAAATTTGGGGATCAAAGGGAAGGAGCTATGTTGTAGATTTGCTCCCATGTTATGCTCAACCTTGTGTAGGATCAGGGTCATTGTTAACTCAGACTGCCTTTGTGGAAATGTGACAAGATGCTGTTTCCCCAGCAGAAATGACATCTGTTCTCACTTCTGCCTTGGTTAGCAGAGCACGGGCTGTATTCCACCACCATATAAGCAGTGTTGTGCAGATCACAAATGTATACCTTCGCCTGATGGTCCTGTTCATACTACAAAATTGATTTGAAGTAAAGCAACAAGACTTTGGAATATTGAGACAGAGATGTTCTGACATGAGAAAAAAGAAAGCAAAGCAGCAAGGAGGGGAAAGAAGCAGGTGAGAGAATGCAGCTTTGAAAACTTGTCTGTGAGAATGTCAAATAATCAAAGACCACATTTTAAAGGGAGGAGCACATTTCCTAGAATGGAGCCAATGATGTGGTAGGAAGAGAGTCAGGGCACCTGCCCAAGCCCCATCCTCTGGGATTCCTTCCCACCACCCTCTCAATCTCACACAGCCAATGAATCAATGAATGCATTTCTGAGTGCATAGATCCTATCCCATCCTAGTCTTTCAGTGATGCTGGGAAGGAGAAAGAACATGGAGATAATGTAATGATTATCTTATAGATGCCTGAGGTCTGTGTTTACACTAATTTATTCAACAAGCATTTATTCTTCACTCACTTTGTCCTAAGTATTCTGCTAGGTACTGGTCATGTAACAGCACCAAGATAATCATGATCTCTTTGCTCATATGATTGCTGTGATAATGACACAAGATAAAGCAAAGGCAGTACACAAAATGATTAAGAACATGAGCAGGCATGGTAATAATATAATAATGGTTCTTGCCTCATAGAATTGTTTAATGACTAAATTAGATAATATGAATGATTTAGCACAATGCATTATTCAAAGTAGACTATTCATAACATTATTTATCTTCCCACATTTTTTCTCCCTCTCCAACTTTAGAAATAAGAAGAAACACCCAGTTTCAGATGTACAAAACTAGAAGAATATTGCTATCACCATTACAATATAAAAAGTTCTAGAAAAACTTTAATTACTTTTCTTGAACTCATTAGAGAATTCAGGTCATGGGGGGAAGAACTGAGAATCTAGAGATTCACCACAGAGAAATACAGGACCCACCGAGATACCCAACAACACCAGTAAGAAGATACAGCAAGAAAATCTTGATGAATTTCTAAAATCTGAAAGAGGTCTAACGTGAGAGCATGAAACCCCTGTGACTATGGACACAGAGAGATCCACGCCCTTTCTTATAATTTTATGTTTATTTATTTGTTTGTCTAATTTTAAGTTTTTAGTTTATTCCAGTGAGTTAAATTACAGTATTTTTTCAATGAGAAACACACTTTATTTTTTTTAATGTTTTTTTTATTATATTATGTTATTCACCATACAGTACATCCCTGGTTTCTGATGTAAAGTTCGATGATTCATTACTTGCATATAACACCCAGTACACCATGCAATACGTGCCCTCCTTACTACCCATCACCAGCCTATCCCATTCCCCCACCCCCTCCCCTCTGAAGCCCTCAGTTTGTTTCTCAGAGTCCACAGTCTCTCATGCTTCATTCCCCCTTCTGATTAACCCCTCTTTCTTTATCCCTTTCTTCCCCTACCGATCTTCCTAGTTCTTATGTTCCATAGATGAGGGAAATCATATGATAATTGTCTTTCTCTGCTTGACTTATTTCACTTAGAATTATTTCCTCCAGTGCCGTCCATGTTGCAGCAAATGTTGAGAACTCATTCTTTCTGATAGCTGAGTAATATTCCATTGTATATATGGACCACAACTTCTTAATCCAGTCTTCTGTTGAAGGGCATCTCAGCTCCTTCCACGATTTAGCTATTGTGGACATTGCTGCTATGAACATTGGGGTGAATATGGCCCTTCTCTTCACTATGTCTGTATCTTTGGGGTAAACACCCAGTAGTGCAGTGGCTGGATCATAGGGTAGCTCAATTTTTAACTTTTTAAGGGACCTCCACACTGTTTTCCAGAGTGGCTGTACCAACTTGCATTCCCACCAACAATGTAGGAGGGATCCCCTTTCTCCACATCCTCTCCAACAATTGTTGTTTCTTGCCTTGTCTATTTTTGCCATTCTAACTGGCGTAAGGTGGTATCTCAGTGTGGTTTTGATTTGAATTTCCCTGATGGCTAATGATTTTGAACATTTTTCATGTGTCTGTTAGCCATTTGTATGTCTTCATTGGAAAAGTGTCTGTTCATATCTTCTGCCCATTTTTTGATTTGTTTATTTGTTTCTTGTGTTTTGAGTTTGAGAAGTTCTTTGTAGATCTTGGATACCAGTCTTTTATCTGTAGCATCATTTGCAAATATATTCTCCCATTCTGTGGGCTGCATCTTAGTTTTTTTGACTGTTTCCTTGGCTGTGCAGAAGCTTTTTATCTTGATGAAGTCCCACAAGTTCATTTTATCTTTTGTTTCTCTTGCCTTTGGAGATGTGTCATGAAAAATGTTACTTTGGCCGATGTCGTAG
The DNA here is from genome assembly GCF_023065955.2 of Ursus arctos. Classification (NCBI taxonomy): domain Eukaryota; kingdom Metazoa; phylum Chordata; class Mammalia; order Carnivora; family Ursidae; genus Ursus; species Ursus arctos. The sequence continues at coordinate 5,653,973 of NW_026622763.1, read as the reverse complement.
AGGTTGCTCCTATGTTCTCCTCTAGGATTTTGATGGATTCCTGTCTCACATCGAGGTCTTTCATCCATTTGGAGTTTATCTTTGTGTATGGTGTGAGAGAGTGGTCAAGTTTCATTCTTTTGCATGTAGCTGTCCAATTTTCCCAGCACCATTTATTGAAGAGACTGTCTTTTTTCCAACGGATGATTTTTCCTACTTTATCAAGGATTAGTTGCCCAAGGAGCTGAGGGTCCATTTCTGGGTTCTCTATTCTGTTCCATTGGTCTATGTGTCTGTTTTTGTGCCAGTACCATGCTGTCTTTGTGATCACAGCTTTGTAGTACAGCTCGAAATCTGGCATTGTGATGCCCCCAGCTTTGTTTTTCCTTTTCAACAGTTCCTTGGTGAGTCGGGGCCTTTTCTGGTTCCATACAAATTTAAGGACTATTTGTTCCAGTTCTTTGAAAAATGTCCTCGGTATTTTGATCGGGATAGCATTGAAAGTGTAGATTGCTCTGGGTAGCACAGACATTTTAACTATGTTAATTCTTCCGATCCATGAGCATGGAATATTTTTCCATCTTTTTGTGTCTTCCTCAATGTCTTTCAAGAGTGATTTATAGTTTTTAGAATATAGGTCCTTTATGTCTCTGGTTAAGTTAATTCCAAGGTAACGTATGGTTTTTGGTGCTACTGTAAATGGGATGGATTCCCTAATTTCTCTTTCTTCAGTCTCATTATTCGTGTATAGAAATGCAACTGATTTCTGAGCATTGATTTTGTATCCCGCCACGTTACTGAATTGCTCTATAACTTCTAATCGTTTGGGAGTGGCTTCTTTTGCGTTTTCCATATAGAGTATCATGTCATCTGCGAAGTGAGAGATTTTGACTTCTTCTTTGACGATTTAGATACCTTTGACCCTTTTTGTCGTCTGATTGCTGTTGCAAGGACTTCTAGTACTATGTTGAATAATAGTGGTGAGAGTGGGCGTCCTTGTCGTGTTCCTGATCTTAAGGGAAAGGCTTCCAGCTTTTCCTCATTGAGAATGATATTTGCTCTAGGCTTTTCATAGATGGTTTTTATGAGATTGAGGAATGTACCCTCTATCCCTACACTCTGAAGGGTTTTATGCTGTATTTTGTCAAATGCTTTTTCTTCATCTATTGAGAGAATCATATGATTTTTGAATTTTTCTTTCTGGATAAAATCTAAGACACTGATAGATTTGCGAATGTTGAACGACCCTGGCATCCCAGGGATGAGTCCCACTTGGTCATGATGGATAATCCTTTCAATGTACTGTTGGATTCTATTAGCCATGATTTTGTTGCAGATTTTGGCGTCCATATTCATTAGGGAAATCGGTCTGTAATTCTTTTTGATGGGGTCTTTGTCTGGTTTGGGGATCAAGGTAATATTGGCCTCATAGAATGAGTTTGGTAGCTTTCCTTCTCTTTCTATTTTTTTTTTAAGATTTTATATATTTATTCGACAGAGATAGAGACAGCCAGCGAGAGAGGGAACACAAGCAGGGGGAGTTGGAGAGGAAGAAGCAGGCTCATAGCGGAGGAGCCTGATGTGGGGCTCGATCCCACAACGCCGGGATCACGCCCTGAGCCGAAGGCAGACGCTTAACCGCTGTGCCACCCAGGCGCCCCTCTGTTTCTATTTTTTTGAAATAGCTTTAGGAGAATAGGTATTATTTCTTCTTTGAATGTTTGGTAGAATTCCCTAGGAAAACCATCTGGGCCTGGAGTTTTTTTTTTTTTTTTTGGAAGGTTGTTTATCACTGACTCAATCTCTTCATAATTAATTGGCCTGTTTAAGAAATCAATTTCTTCCTGTTTCAGTCTTGGTAGTTTATAGGTTTCCAGGAAGGCCTCCATCTCTTCCAGATTGCTTAATTTATTGGCATAAAGCTGTTGATAAAAGTTTCTAATAATCCTTCCAATTTCATTGGTGTTGGTTGTGACCTCTCCTTTTTCATTCATAATTTTATTAATTAGGGTCCTTTCTCTGTTCTTTTGGATAAGTCTTGACAGTGGTCTGTCAATTTTATTTTTTCTCTCAAAGAACCAGCTTCTAGTTCTATTGATCTGCTGTACTGTACTCCTGGTTTCTAATTCATTGATTTCTGCTCTAATCTTGGTCAACTGCTTCCTCGTGAGTGGATTAGGCCTGTCCCTCTGTTGCTGTTCCAGCTTCTTGAGGTGAGAATATAAAAACTGCATTTTAGATTTTTCCATTCTTTTGAGTGAGGCTTGGATGGCTATGTATTCCCCCTTAGGACTGCCTTTGCAGTATCCCATAGGTTTTGGACCATTGTGTTTTCATTCTCATTGGTCTCCATAAATTGTTTAAATTGATTTTTGATTTCCTGGTTTATCAAATCATTCCTGAGCAGGATGGTTCTTAGTGTCCAAGCATTTGAGTTTCTTCCAAATTTTTCCTTGTGGTTGAGTTACAATTTCAAAGCGTTGTGGTCTGAGAATATGCAGGGAATAATTTCAGTCTTTTGGTATCGGTTGAGACCTGTTTTGTGACCCAGAACATGGTCTATTCTTGAGAATGTTCCATGGGCATTAGAATAGAATGAGTATTCTTTGGTTCTGCGATGTAGTGTTCTATATATATCTATGAGGTCCAACTCGTCCAGTATGGTATTCAAAGCTCTAGGTTCTTTGCTGATTTCTTGCTTAGGTGATCTGTCTATTGCTGATAGTGGAGTGTTGAGGTCCCCTACTATTAGTGTATTTTTATCTATATGTCTCTTTATTGTGGTTTAGAGTTGGCTTGTGTATCTTGCTGCTCCCCTGTTGGGGGCATATATATTTAAATTGTCATATCCACTTTTTGGATACATCCTTTAAGAATAATATAGTGCCCTTCTGTGTCTCTAACTATAGTCTCTTGTTTAAAATCCAATCCGTCTGTTATGAGAATTGCTACCCCAGCTTTCTTTTGAGGTCCATTGGCGTGAAAGATGGTATTCCATCCCTTTACTTTCAGTCTGGATGTATCTTTAGGTTCAAAATGAGTCTCTTGTAGACAGCAAATGGATGGGTGATGTCTTTTTATCCAATCTGCAACCCTGTATCATTTTATGGGAGCATTTAGGCCATTTACATCGAGACTGATTATTGAGAGATATGATTTTAATGATGCCATGTTGCCAGTAAAGTCTTTGTTTCTATAGATTGTGACTTTCTGTTCTGTATCACTCTTGGGGACTTTTTACTTTTATAGAACCCCCCTTAATATCTCCTGTAGGGCTGGTTTCATGGTTATGAAATTGATCAATGACTAGCGATTCTGGAAAGTCTTTATTTCTCCATCAATTCTGAATGACAGCCTTGCTGGATAAAGGATCCTTGGCTGCATGTTTTTCTCTGAAAGAGCTTTAAAAATGCCCCCCCCAACCCTTTGTCTCATTCCAGGACTGTGTTGACAGGTCTGAGGTAATTCTGATACCTTTGTCTTGGTACATGAGAAATTTCTTTGCCCTGGCAGCTTTCAATACTGTATCCTTGGATCTAATATTTGCAAATTGCACTATGATGTGATGTGGCGTAGGTTTGTCGTGGTTGAGCTTGGGAGGGGTCCTCTCTGCCTCTTGGACACGAATGTTTGTTTCCCTTGCTAGATTAGGGAAGTTTTCAGCTACAGTTTGTTCAAATATCTCTTCTAGACCTCCTTTTTTCTCCACCCCCTCAGGGCTGCCAGTGATTCTGACATTGGAACGTTTCATTGAGTCAGTAATCTCCCGTAACCTACATTCCTGAGCGTGGATTTTTTTGAGTCCAGATTCTAATCTAGCTTTCTCTTCTACTAACCCATCCTCCAATTCGCTGATACGTTCTTCTGCCTCAGTGACCCTCGCCGTCAGAGTCTCTAGTTTTGACTGCATTTGGCTCATAGAATTTTTAATTTCTGCCAGATTCACTCTCATTTCTGCCTTTAGAGATTCTATATTCTCATTAACATTTTTGTTAATACTTTTTTCAAGTCTACACAGCATCTTGACCATTGTTACTCTGAATTCCATTTCTGATAATTTGGTTATATCCATATCCATTAGTTCTGTGGCAGAGGCCACAGACTCATTGTCTTTTCTTTGCTGGGGGGGATTTCCCGTTCTCATCATTCTGATGAGGAGAAGTTGCAGGGTTGTCCAGAGCCCAAATTATTGACCAGGACCCAGGCCGTGTGCCCTTGTTTTATAGGGATCTTAGGAATGTGGGCTTCTTGATTTTTCAGCCTGCCTTCTGGGGGAGGGGCCTGCAGCACCAATTCTCAGGCAACCCTGTTTGGGTAGAGTCTCCATGTCCCCTGTGAGGGGAGATGGGGATGGGCACACTGTGAGCCAATATTTCCAGGCTTTTGTTCTCTGGCGGCTTTCCCTGGTGGTTTGCTGTGCATCTTCTGAGAGTCAGAGCAGCAGTGGCTGAATCTCAGCCTCTGTCTCTGAACAGAGTGATTGTGGACTGTTCTCCACTGATATTCTGGCCACTTTAACTCTGTTTCTGTTGGTGCTGCTCAATCCTGCAGCATCCTGGGATGTGCGGCCCACACCCGGCGCCCCAGCCCTCACTTCCAGGGCCGGCACGTCTCTGTCCTTTGTGTTTCTAACACTGCCAGCCGCCAGCCACCCCCGTGTGCTCCCAGAGCTCCCAGTCTCAGTCTGGTTCCAGTGAACACACCGGAGCTCCATTTCAGTCTGGTGGCATGTGTTCCCCAGCTCACGGGCTCAGTCTGCTCTCTTGCGGGTGCTGGTCCGCGAGTCCGCCCGCTCCCCCGTGCAGGTGGCTATAGCTTCTCAGCACCCGAATGTGGTGGCTCCCTTCCCCTTCTGTTTATCTTCTGATATCTGTGTGCAGTTTTACGGCCTTCCGCTTCGTACCTCAATACTCAGCGCTGGAGATGTTCATTTGTAGAGATCCAGATGTATCTTCTTGTGTCTCAGGCTGATTCCATGGATGTTCAGGCTGGTCTGGTACCTATCCAACTTGACTCAGGGGACCAGCTGAAAAAGGGGTCCCCTACTCCTCTGTCATCTTAACTCACTCCGACAAAATACAGTATTATATTAATTTCAGGTGTACAATCAAGAAACAGACTCTTAATTATAGGTCCAAACCGTCTTGAAGACTTTTCCTCCAGGACTCCACAAGGGGCTCTCATGGAAAATCGGAGAAACCTGAGGTTGCTTCCCCATGGAGATGGCTGGGGGATGTAGGGCAGTAAGCATTGCTGATATCCATCCACAACCATTTTTTATCTTCCTTAAAGAACAGAAACATTAATCTACAGGAGAAAACCCAACAAGGACAGCAGCTTGAGGGCACTGGAGAAAACCTACTACAGCTGGGGGAAGGGAATAGGAAAACAAATCTACTCATGGAAGAGGGGTGCAGATACATGCTATATCTGCCTCTGGGAGAACAGTTAGAAAAACTTGTGAAAACCATACCCTTAAGACACAGATTCAATGACTGTCTAGGAGGAAAGCTTAATTATAACCTCAGAGAATACCCTCACCCTTGCTTCCAATATCACACTACCAAGCACTGAGTAAAAATGAAGTGGGTTAGGACTAGGAGCACAATGAGAGAAAGATTTTACCTGACATGCAGTACAAAGTAAAGATACAGAGCTAAGTAGGTAGAACTAGACCCAAAATAGGAGCAGGCATTGAGAAAAATGGTGTGGTTTATTAGCTCACACACTAACCACAGCATTGCACTGGTAGAAATGGAAGCCTCTGATGCATAAGGACAGTAAAAGTAACAATTTCAAACACAGCTCAACTTTCAACTGGATAACACAACCCCCCCCCATACACACTGAAATCAGAAGGAAATAGAAAGTTTGCTTCTTTCCCAGAATAAAAATATTTACTTAATATCTGACTTTCAACAAAAAAAAAATATGAGACATGCCAAAAGGCAAGAAAAAACATAACCAGAAGAGACAAAGCAATAATAAGAACCAGGCTTGCATAGGACACAGACTTGTGTAAGATATTTTTCCATTAATCCCATCAGGTGCTCTTACAAAAGAAAATATCTGGCTCTGTTAGAAAGCGTAGACAACATGAACAATCGGATAGGAAATTTCAGCAGAGATGAAAACCATTAGAAATAATCTGGGGGCACCTGGATTGCTCAGTAGATTAAGTGCCCAACGCTTTTTCTTTTTCTTTTTCTTTTTAAGATTTTATTTATTTATTTGACAGACAGAGAGAGACAATGAGAGAGGGAACACAACCAGAGGGAGTGGGAGAGGGAGAAGCAGGCTTCCCATTGAGCAGGGAACCCAAAGCAGGGCTCAATCCCAGGACCCCAGGATCATGACTGAGCCAAAGGCAGACGCTTAATGACTGAGCCACCCAAGTGCCCCAAAGTGCCCAACTCTTGATTTTGGCTCAGGTCATGATCTCAGGGTTGTATAATGGAATGCCACATTGGGGTCAAGTCTGCTTGAGATTCTCTCCTTCTCCCTCTGCACCCCCCATTCATGTTCTCTCTCTCTCTCCAACAAATAAGTAAATAAAATCTTTTTTTAAAAAAGAAATAATCTGAAAATGCTAGCAATCTAAAGTACAGTAACAGAAATTAAAATAAAAAAATAAGCACATTAGTGTTTTTAGCATAGACATAAAAAGTACCAGAGAACGTAAAGATAGGTCACTAAAAATTACTCAACTGAAACATAAAGTGAAAAATTAGCAAAACGGAAAACAACAACAACAAAAATAGAACATCCAAAATATACAAATAATTAAAAGTCCCCCAAAAAGAAGTAGAAAGTGAGAAAGGAGAAATAAGAGCCAATATTTCTCCAAAATTAGTGGCAGACAGCAAAACAAAGATCTAAACAGCTCAAAGACAGTAGGCAACATAAATACTAAATAAACCACAATGAGGCATGTGATATTCAAACTGCTGCAACCGATAACCAAAAGAAAATGTTAAATGTAGGTAAAGGAAAGAGACACATTACTTTCATAAGATCAAGGAAATTAATTATGTAAGATTTATCATTGGTAATAATGCAAGCAAGAAGACAATGGAGTGACATCTTCATAATTTGGGGGAAAAAATATCAACCCAGAATTCCATATCCAGTAAAAACATACTTCAAAAATGAAGGAGAAATGAGATGTTCTCAAACAAAAACTGACATACTTTATAAGAAATGATAAAGAAAGTTATTCAGATAGAAGGAATATGATATTTGGCAGAAACCTGGCACTACACAAAGATGAAAAGCATCAGAAATGGAATAAGTGGAGGTAAAATAAAAATCATTTTCCTATTTTTAATTTCTTTAAATGGTAAGTGACTTTTAAAGGTAAAAATATTAAAAATTTATTGTGTTTAAAGTATATATACAAGTCATATTATGCTAAACAAAATAAGTCAATTAGAGTAAGACAAATACCATATGATTTCATTCATATGTAGAATTTAAGAAACAAAACAAATGAGTGAAGGAGAAAGAGAGAGAGAGAGAGAGAGAGAGAGAGAGAAACTGGCAAACCAAGGAAGAGACTGTTAACTATAGAACAAACTGATGGTTACCGGAGTGGAGATGGGAGAGGGAGTGGGTGAAATAGGGGATGGGAATTAAGGAGTGCACTTGTGTGATGAGGACTAGGTGATGTATGGAACTGTTGAATCACTGTATCGTACTCCTGAAACTAATATTACACTGCATGTTAACTACACTAGAATTTAAATAAAAACTTTAAAAAATAAAGTCTATATAAAAGTGAAATATATGGCAAAAATGCCATAAATTGTGGATGAAAGGATTTAGAGAAATACTGTTAGGAGATTCTGATGAGTAACATCAACATCATGGTAGCATAAGACATTCCTCTTTTGCCCCTTCCTTTAAAAATTAATTAGACATTTATCCATGAATAAAAGTGCCACTGTGGAAGTTGTGAGATCCAGCATCATATGCCAAAGGACCCAGGAGGAATCTTGTCCACCAGTGCATCTAGTAATAAGCACACAGATCTCACTATAGATGGCAGAATGAGCAGAGACAGTGAATTTGCCCCAACGTCTCTCACTCCAGTCAGGAAGAAACATGGAGAGTGTTGACCTGGGAAAATATCCAAGGACAAGAGAGAATTTGCTACAGTCCAGCCTTCCCAAGAGGAGATTCTAGCACACCATTGGAGCAAAAAAAAATATATGAAATTAGATAGCAGAACTTGACTGAAAAAATATACTTCTCTGCAGGAACACCCAGGGTTCCAAGGTTAAACATTGTCCTGCACATTATAATGAATCTGTCAAAAAACAAAGATAAAGAGAGAATTCTGAAGAGGTCAAGGGAAATAGTGTTGTACACTACAAAGTAACCCCCACTAGGCTACCAGCAGATTTCTCAACAGAAACTACAGGTCAGGAAAGACTGGAATCACACACTTAAAATGTTGAAAGAAAAAAAAATACTCTATTCAGGAAAGTTATTTTTCAGATATGAAGGAAAATAAGACTTTCTCAGTCAAAAGAAGAAAAAAAGAGCAAGAAAGAAGGAGTAGGAGGTGGAGAGGGAGAAGGAGGGCAGGAGGAGGAGGAGAAAAGGAGGAGGAAGAGGGAAGAAGGAGGGGAGGAGGAGTAAGAGAAAAAGAAGAAGTAGAAGCTGCAGCAGCAGGTGCTGCTGCAGGAGCCCATCACCACTAGACCTGCTGTGCAAGTAATGTTGAAAGGAGTTCTTCAAATTGACATGAAGAACTGCCAATCAGTCATACGAACACATACAAAAGTAAGTAACACACTGATAAAGGTAAATATACAGTCAGAAAATTCTAACCCGGTAATAGGTTGATGTGTAACCACTTAACTATAATTTAAGGTCAAAGTAAAGGGGTATTAATAATAATTATAGCTTCTATAATTTGTTAACAAATGCACAATATAAAAAGAGGTAAATTGTATCATCAAACATTAAAAAAGGTGGTAAAATGGTGAAGCTTTTGTAGGTGATCAAAGTTAAGTTCCTATCAGTTTAAAATAGCCTATTTTATCTATGAGATGTTTATGTAAGCTTCATAAAGACCCAAAGCAAAAACCAAGAATAAATTCACAAGAAATAAACAAAGGGAAACAGAGCATACCACCATGGAAACACATTAGTTTTCAAAGATAGTCAAAAACAAGTGGAAAAGAAACAAGAGAAATACAAAACAACCTGAAAGCAATTAATAAGATCACATTAGTAAGTCTCACATGTCAATAATAACACTAAAATAAATAGATTGAATTCACCAGTAAAAAAGCACAAAACCAATGAATAGGTTAAAAAAAAAAGACTCAACTGTATGCTACCTATAAGAGATTCAATTCAGCTTTAAGAATACACACAGGACCAACATGAAGGAATGGAAAACAATATTCCATGCAAGTAGAAACAAAAAGAAAACAGACAAAATAGACTTTAATCCAAAAAATAGTAACAAGATACAAAGAAAATCATTATATAATGATAAAGGGGTCAATTGATCAAGGAGATATAACAATCATAAATATATACATACCCAACATCAGGACACTACATATATTTTTTAAATGATAACGAACCTGAAGGGAGAAATAGACAATAATACAAAAATGGTAGGGGAATTCACTACCCCACTTTCAACAATTAATAGATCATCCAGACACAAAATCAACAAGGAAACACTGTACTTCACCCATTCATTAGACCAAATGGACCTAATAGACATTTATAGAGCACTCCATCCAACAGCAGAAGAACACACATTCTTCTCAATTGTACATGAAATATTCTCCAAGATAGATCATATGATAGAACACAAAATAAGTGTATTTTCAAGAAGAGTAAAATCATAAAAATTACTTTTCTAACCACAGTGTTATGGAGCTAGAAATCAACAAAAAGAGGAAAGCTGGAAAATCTACAGATATGTGGAAATTAAAGAACACATTCCTGATCAACCAATGGGTCAAAGAAGAACTCAAAGGAAATTTTTAAAAACCTCAAAACAAATGAAAATGGAAACACAACATACTCAAATCCACAGGATGCTGCAAAAGCAATCCAATAAGGAAGTTGATAATGGTAAGTCCATATATTAAGAAAATAGAAATATTTCAAATAAACAATTTTACTTTACACCTTAAGAAATTAGAAAAAGAAAAACAAAGACCAAAATTAACAGAAGAAAAATAACAAAGATCAGAGTGGAAATAAATGAAATAGAAATCAGAAGACAATAGAAAAAAGTCAACAAGGGGTGCCTGGGTGGCTCAGCCATTAAGCATCTGCCTTCAGCTCAGGTCATGATCCCAGGGTTCTGGGATTGAGCTCTGCATTGGGCTCTCTGCTTGGCAGGAAGCCTGCTTCTCCCTCTCCCACTCCCCTTGCTTGTGTTCCCTCTTTCACTGTCTCTCTCTGTCGAATAAATAAATAAAATCTTTTTAAAAAAGAAAAAGAAAAAAGTCAAAGAAACTAACAAATTAACAAACCTTTGGCTAGACTAAGAAAAAGATAAGATTCAAATATAAAATTAGAAATTAAAGAGGCGATATTACAGATGATACTTCAGAAATACAGAAAACCCCAGGACTAGATAGCCTCTCTGGAAAATTCTACCAAATATTTAAAGAATTTATGCCAACTTTTCTCAAACTCTTCCCAAAAAAATTGAAAAGGAGGGAACACTTCCAAACTCATTTTATGAGGCCAGCATTACCCAGATACCAAAGCCAGATAAAGAACTACTAGAAAAGAAAACTATAAACCAATATTCCTGATGAATACAGATACAAAAATTCTCAACAAAACATTAGCAAATTAAATTTAGTGACACATTTAAAGGATTATGCAAAAAGTTATACAAACTGATCAAGTGGGATTTATCACTGGGATACAAGGATGTTTTATCATATGCAAATCAATAAATGTGATACAGCACATTAATAGAATAGAAATCGTATGATTATCTCAGTAGATGCGGAAACAGTATTTGAAAAAAATACAATATTCCTTCATGATAAGATCCTTCAACAAACTGGGTATAGAAGGAACATGCCTCAATAAAATAAAGGTCATATGCAACAGACAACTAGGATTATACTCAGTTGTGAAAAATTGAAAGCTTTTCTTCTAAAATCAGAAACTACACAAGGGTGTGCACTCTAACCACTTTTCTTCAACATAGTAGTAAGAGTCATAGCTAAAGCAAATAGGTGAGATAAACAAATAAAATACATTCGAGTTGAAAAGGAAAAAGTAAACTTGTCATTATTTGCAGATGATATGATCTTATATACAGAAAATCCTAAATATTCAACCAAAAAGCTGTTGGAACTGATTAACAAATTCAGTAAATTTACAGACTACAAAATCAACATACAGAAATCAGCTGGATTTCTATACAGTAACAATTAAACATATTAATTTCAATTAATCAACTGGAAAAGAAGTAAAGAAAACTGCCCCATTCACAATCACATCTAAAACAATAAAATACTTAGGAATAAATTTTACCAGGAAATGAAAGATGTGTACAATAAAAACTATAAGACCTTGAAAAAAGAAGTTGAAGAAGACACAAACAAATGGACACAAACAAATGGATACATATCTTGTGTTCATGGATCAGAAAAATTAGTATTGTTAAAATGTCCATACTACTCAAAGCTATCTAGAGATTCAGTGCAATCCTTATCAAAATTGCAATGACAGTTTTCACACAAATAGAAAACAAAAATCCTAAAATTTGTATGGAACCACAAAAGACTCTGAATAGCCAATTTAATCCTGAGAAAAAAAGAATAAAGTGAGAGACATCACATTTCCTGATTTCAAACTATACTCCAAAACTATAGTAATCAAAACAGTATGGAACTGGTACAAAAATAGACCCAAATAGACCAACAGAACAGAAAAGAGACCAGAAACAAATCCCTGCATATACAGCTAACTAATATTTAACAAAGGAACCAAGAATATTCAACATATGTAAAATGTATCAAATCAACACATTGTATACCTAATACTTACCTAATGTTAAATGTTAATTATATTTTTAAATAAATAAATACATAAATAAAAAGGTATTGGCAATATGAAAAGATCTTTGTGCCACATAAGCAATTGTATCATATTATTGAGAGGTAGAATTAGATTATTTAAAAACAGTAAGACAATTTTTTAAAAGAGTCATAAATCAATTAAGGACAAAAGTTTTTTAAAAAAATGCTCCAAAAAGGCATAGATAGAAGAAAATACAGGACAAATGGAACAAATAAAAAACAACTAGAAACACAATACATTTGTATTAGCTACCAATATTAGTATCAATAATCACTTTAAATGTAATAATCTCAAATTACCATTTGAAAAACAAATTGTAAAATTAATTTAAAAATCCAATCCCAGACTTACATATATTGAAAGAACACACTTTCAATAAAGATTGGCAGGTTATTAAAATTCCTATAATTAGTTGAAAATGGAGGCAAAAATATCATTAGGTCACTCTCTACCAAAACCATTCAATGAAAAGCAGAAAGAGTATCACTCTCACCCTTATCAAGAAAAGAAAAAAAAACCCTGAAAAATCTGAAGATCTGCAACTCTTCTTTAACCTGCCATAGAGCCAACATCACAGCGCACTGAATTATCTTGAAAGTTAATAAAAGAGTCACCTTCAAGGAGATACAGGATATAAGCACTTGCTTACCTGGGACAGATGTCGCTGGACTCTGAAAATAAGAATTCAGATAATAATTTTAATTAGCTATTCAATGAGGATTATAGCCTAGTGAGAGAATATAGAACCTCTAGATTCCATAAAAACAAGAGGTATTTATATGAACCTTAAGGCTTTTCTTCATGGTTCTTACTGGATGCTCACATAGATAGATGATAGATAGGTTAGATGATAGATAGATAGATAGATAGATAGATAGATAGATAGATAGATAGATGATAGATAATAGATGATAGATAGATAATAGATGATAGATAGATGATAGATAGATAATAGATAGATGATAGATTAGATAGATAGATGAAAGATAGATGATAGATAGATAGATGATAGATGATAGACAGATAGATCGATGACAGATGATAGATAGATGATAGATAGACAGATGATAGATGATAGATAGATAATAGATAGACGATAGATGATAGGTAGATGATTGATGATAGATAGATAGATAGATAGATAGATAGATAGATAGATAGATGATAGATGATAGTGATGAAATGTATCCCTCATGTCACAGACTTTGGGGAAGGAAAAGAAGTAGTGGTGGGAAAGCCACAAGGACCTGCTTATATTACTCTCCCTATTCCTCTTATGGCCCGAGGTTAAACAACATTAGAAGGGCAAAACCCAAAACAAAATGACATTCTTGGCCATTGCAAACTAAAGAAAACCTCTTGCAGGTAGGAAAAGGGATTTAAAAAAATAACCTGAGAAATAAGCAAAAATAAGTGCTGGCCTAGACACAAAGCTATGGGCAGGAAATAATAACTGACAAGGCATTGGCTCCAAGAACCAGGGAGACAATGACATTGAATTAATAAAAACACATAAAAACCCTATCTTACCTCCACACAAAACTAACAAAAATGAAGAAACAGTTACCACTATTCTATTGCTGGGACAAAGTCAAGAGCATGGAGAAAATCTCTTTCTGAAATAGCTCAAAAGAAATACCTAAAACTGAGAATGGAATAGATTTAGTGAGAAACCATCTAGCAAACCAGAACCTGCACCCACACAAGAGAATGCTAAAGGAGTTTCTATGATGTAGTATACTGTAGTAACCATAGTAACAACAAATCCCAACCAGATCAACTCCTGAATAGATATACTCAACCCCCATATTAAAAGCTGGACATAAGGAAAAACATGTCAATTTCCAGATAAAAATGATTTGTCTCAGTCTCTACGGAATTATACAAAGATTTCCAACTTACAATAAGAAATTATGAGTCATAATAATAAACAAGGGGAAAAAATACAATGCTAGGAGATTAAGCAGCCAACATAACCAGACTTATATATGATACTGATTTTGGAAATATGAGAAACAAGATTTAAAATAGCAATGATTTATATCTTAAATGCTCTAAAGGAAAAAGTATGCAACATCCAAAAACAGATGGGTAATGTTGGAAGAGAAATAAAACTCTAATAAAGAATCAAAAGAAAATGTTAGAATCACAGAACAGTACAACAGAGGTGAGCAATGCATTTGACAGTCTTATCAGCAGAGCTGGGACAGATAGGAAAGACCTAGTAAGACTGGAGATAGTCAATAGAAATACACAAATAGAAACACAAAGAAATGATAGAGAAAAAATAAAAGGACAAATCATCCAAAAGTGGTAGGACAATAACAAACATAGGTGTAATTGGAATCCCAGAAGAAAATCGAGATAACAGGGTAGAAGACATATTTGAAGAGATAATCATCAAAACAATTTTAAAACTATGGCCAAACCATAACTCCAAAAAACTCACTGAACACCAAGAAAATAAGCAACAAAACAAAAACAGAAAACACCTACACATATATTCAACATACTGAAAATTCAATACAGAGAAAATCTAGAAAGCAGCCAAAGAAAATAAATACATTACCTATACAGGCAGAGAGATAAGAGTAACAGCAGATTTCTAATCAGAAACTATACAATTCAGAAGAAAATGAAATGACATCTTTAAGGTGTTGAAAGGGAAAATAAAAGCTATCAATTCAAAATTATATAGCCAACCAACATATATTTTTTTTGAAGATTTTATTTATTTATTTGAGAGAGAGAGACAGCACACAAGTGGGGGGAGGGGAAGAGGAAGAGGGAGAGAGTGAATCCCAAGCAGACTCGAGCCCAATGTGGGGCTTGATCCCACAACCCTGAAATCATGACCTGAGCTGAAATCAAGAATCAGACACTTAAGCAACTGAGCCAACCAGGTGCTCCAACCAACATATCTTTTTTTTTTTCAGGATTTTATTTATTTATTTGAGAGAGAGATAAAGAGAGAGACAGATCACAGGGGGAGGGGGAAAAGAAGGGGGAGAGGGAGAAGAAGACTCCCCACTGAGCAGAGAGACCAATATGGGGCTTGATCCCAGGACCCTGGGATCATGACCTGAGCTGAAGGCAGATACTTAACCCACTGAACCACCCAGGTGCCACAACATATCTTTTTAAACAGAAAGAGAAATAAAGATTTTTTTTCAGAAAAAGATCTACACTACAGAAATATACAATATGTTCTTTAGTCAGCAACAATTATGATACCACAGAGAATTTAAATCTACACAAAGTGATGTATAGTATTATACATAAAATCAATTAAGGTAATTACAAAATTCATTTATTTCTAATTTAATATCCTTACAAAGTAACTGTCTAAAGCCAAAATAGTAACAATGCATTGTATGATCATAACATCTGTAAAAGTAAAATGTATGACCAAAAAAACCCAAAAAGAATGAGGATTAAGAACTGTAAGGTATAATAAACACCTTATAAGAAAGTGTATAATATTAGTTGAAGGTATATGCTGACTAAAAATTAAACCCTAAGGTAATCACTACAACAGTATTGAAAAGAGGTGTAAACACTAAGCCAATAGTGGAGATAAAATGTAATCATAAAAATGAACATTTAATCCAAATAAAGAGAAGAAAGGGAAGATAAAACTAAGTGAAATGAAACAAATAGAAGAGTTACCAAGATATTAACTTTTAATATATCTTATTAAAATATAACAAGATAAAAGATTTTCATCCAATATTGTCAATAATTAATTTAAATAGCAATGGTGCAAGCACATCATTAAAAGAAAGACTGATAAATTGAATTAAGAAAAGAGCACCTGTCTACAATAAACACACTCCAAATATAAATACAAAACTAAGTTAGAAATGAAATTATGGAAAATGGATTCCATATTAATAGTAACCAGAAGAAAGCTGGACAAAGTATTTAATATTTATGAAAGTGTACTTTAAAAAAAGAATATTAACAAAAATAAAAAGGAAGAACATCATATAATGATAGAAAGGTCAATTATCAAAGAGGAAATGAAAATCTAGATGCTTATACACTTAAAAAGAGAGTTTCAATATAAATTAAGCAAAAACTGATATATATGAAAGAAAACACAAACAACCCACAAAAATGAGTGGAGACTCAAATACTTACCCCTCAGAAACTTATAGAATAAGTACACAGACAGTGAGTAAGACTATAGATGACCTGACCAGTATTATCAATTAACTTGAACTAATATTTATAGAACAACTTATCCCAAAAAAACAGAATTCACAATTTTTCAAATGCATTGTATAATCATATTGGCCCCAAAAAATTAAACCTTAAAAAATTTACAAGAAATTCAGATTATGTAGAATATGGTCCTGTATTAAAACAGAATTAAAGAAGAAATAAAGAGTATATGGGAAGTCCCTAAATATTTGTAAATTCAATAACACATTTCTAAATAGCAAATTGGCTGAAAAAAATCTCAAGGAAAATGAGAAAATCATTTGAAATGAAAAGTGTATGAAAATGTAAATGCAACATACCAAAAATTTTACAGATGAATGTAGCTAAAACAGTGTTTGGAGGAAAATTTATAACATTAAGTTTTTATGTAACAAAAGAAGGAAAGTCTCAAATCAATAAAGTACCTTAAGGATTTTTAAAAAAATCAAATTAAACCCAAAGTAAGCAGAAAAAATTAAATAACAATATTAGCAGAAATCAATAAATTGAGACCCCCCCTCCTTCAAAAAAATAATCAATAAAATAAAAATCGGAGTTTTAAAAAGATCAATAAAAATGATAAGTGTCAGGACACCTTGGTGGCTCGCTCAGTTAAGTGTCTGCCTTCAGCTCAAGTCATGATCCCAGGGTCCTGGGATAGAGCCCCATATTGAGCTCCCTGCTCAGCGGGAAGCCTGCTTCTCCCTCTCCCTGTGCCTGCTGCTCCCCCTGCTAGTGCACATGTGCTGTCAAATGAATAAATAAAATTCTTTTTAAAAAAAGATAAGCCCATAGCCAAACTAGCCAATTTTTTTTAAAAACCACTAATTGCAAACATTGAGAATGAAAAGAGCACATCCCTAACTGCATCATTACACATTCTGCAGACATTTGAAAGGATAATGAAGAAATCCTACATACTCTATGCTCATAAATTTGACCCATTAGATGAACTGAAAAAGTGCCCTGAAATATTATCATTACTCAGGAAGACATAGATAATTTGGACAGTAAAATATATACTAGAGAAATTAAATTTGTGGTAAAAACATTCCACAAAGAAAACTCCAGCCCCAGATGACTTCACCATTAAATTTCAACAAATACTTAAGAAGGAACTAACACAAATATTTTGTTATGATGATATGTTATTCACCATTCAGTACATCATTAATTTTTGATGTAGTGTTCCATGATTCACTGTTTGTGTATAACACCCAGTGCTCTATGCAATACATGCCCTCCTTAATACTCATCACCAGGCTAGCCCATCCCCCCACCCCCTCCCCTCTAAAACCCTCAGTTTGTTTCCCAGAATCCATAGTCTTTCATGGTTCATTTCCCCCTCTATTTTCCCCCCTTCATTTCCCCCTTCCTTCTCCTACCGATCTCCCTGCTATTCCTTATGTTCCACAAATGAGTGAAACCATATAATTGTCTTTCTCTGCTTGACTTCTTTCACTTAGCATAATATCCTCCAGTTCCATCCATGTTGATACAAATGTTGGGTATTCATCCTTTCTGATGGCTGAGTAATATTCCATTGTATATATGGACCACATCTTGTACATATGGACTACATCCATTCATCTGTTGAAGGGCATCTCGGTTCCTTCCACAGTTTAGCTATTGTGGACAATGCTTCTATGAACATTGGGGTGCATATGGCCCTTCTCTTCACTGCATCTGTGTCTTTGGGGTAAATACCCAGTGGTGCAATTGCTGGGTCATAGGGTAGCTCTATTTTTACCAACTTGCATTCCCACCAACAGTGTAAGAGGCTTCCCCTTTCTCCACATCCTCTCCAACATTTGTTGTTTCTTGCCTTGTCAATTTTTGCCATTCTAGCTGGCGTAAGGTGGTATCTCAATGTGGTTTTGATTTGAATTTCCCTGATGGCTAATGATTTTGAACATTTTTTCATGTGTCTGTTAGCCATTTGTATGTCTTCATTGGAAAAGTGTCTGTTGATGTCCTCTGCCCATTTTTTTATTTGATTATTTGTTTCCTGTGTGTTGAGTTTGAGAAGTTCCTTATAGATCTTGGATACCGGCCTTTTATCTGTAGTGTCATTTGCAAATACCTTCTCCCATTCTGTGGGTTGCCTCTTTGTTTTGTTGACTGTTTCCTTTGCTGTAAAGAAGCTTTTTATCTTGATGAAGTCCCAAAAATTCATTTTTTTATTTTGTTTCCCTTGCCTTTGGAGACATGTCATGAAAGAAGTTGCTGTGGCTGATATCGAAGAGGTTACAGCCTATGTTCTCCTCTAGGATTTTATTGGATTCCTGTCTCACATTGAGATCTTTCATCCATTTGGAGTTTATCTTTGTGTATGGTGTGAGAGAGTGCTCAAGTTTCATTCTTCTGTATATAGCTATCCAGTTTTCCCAGCACCATTTATTGAAGATACTGTCTTTGTTCCACTGGATATTTTTTTCCTGCTTTGTTGAAGATTAGTTGACCATAAAGTAGAGGGTCCATTTCTGGGTTCTCTATTCTGTTCCATTGGTCTATGTGTCTGTTTTTGTGCCAGTACCATGCTGTCTTTGTGATCACAGTTTTGTAAAATAGCTTGAGGTCAGGCATTGTGATGTCCCCAGTATTGGTTTTCTTTTTCAACATTCCCCTGTCAAGTCTGGGTCCTTTCTGGTTCCACACAAATTTTAGGATTGTTTGTTCCAGCTCTTTGAAAAATGTCATTGGTATTTTGATCAGGATGGCATTGAAAATGTAGACTTCTCTGGGTAGCATAGACATTTTAACTATGTTTATTCTTCTGATCCATGAGCATGGAATGTTTTTCTATCTTTTTGTGTCTTCCTCAATGTCTTTCATCAGTGTTCTGTAGTCTCTAGAGTATAGATCCTTTACCTCTCTGGTTAAGTTTATTCCGAGATATCTTATGATTTTTGGTGCTATTATAAATAGAATCGATTCTCTAATTTCTCTTTCTTCAGTCTCTTCATGTATAGAAATGTAACTGATTTCTGAGCATTGATTTTGTATCCTGCCACATTACTGAATTGCTGTATGAGTTCTAGTAATTTGCGGGTGGAATCTTTTGGGTTTTCCATATAAAGTATCATGTCATCTGCAAAGAGACAGATTTTGACTTCTTCTTTGCCTATTTGGATACCTTTTATTCTTTTTTGTTGTCTGATTGCTGTTGCTAGGACTGCTAGTACTATGTTGGACAATAATGGCAAGAGTGGGTATCCTTGTCATGTTCCTGATCTTAAGGGAAAGGCTCTCAGCTTTTTCCCATTGAGAATGATATTCACTGTAGGCTTTTCGTAGATGGTTTTTATGAAATTGAGGAATGTACCCTCTATCCCTACACTCTGAAGGTTTTAATCAGGAAAGGATGCTGTATTTTGTCGAATGCTTTTTCTGCATCAATTGAGAGGACCATATGGTTCTTGACTCTTTTCTTGTTGATATGATTTATCACACTGATTGATTTGTGAATGTTGAACCACCCTTGCATCCCAGGGATGAATCCCACTTGGTCATGATGAATAATCCTTTTAATGTACTGTTGGATCCTATTGGCTAGGCTCTTGTTGAGAATTTTGGCGTCCATATTCATCAGGGAAATTGATCTGTAATTCTCCTTTTTGATGGGTTTTTTTGCCTGGTTTGGGGATCAAGGTAATATTGGCCTCATAGAATGAGTTTGGTAGTTTTCCTTCTGTTTCTATTTTTGGAAACAGCTTCAGGAGAATAGGTATTATTTCTTCTTTGAATGTTTGGTAGAATTCCCCAGGGAATTCATCAGGCCCTGGACTCTTGCTTTGTGGGAGATTTTTGATCGCCTCTTCAATCTCTTGACTGTTAATCAGTCTATTTAGATTATCAATTTCTTCCTGTTTCAGTCTTGATAGTTTATAGGTTTCCAGGATGGCATCCATTTCTTCCAGGTTGCTTAATTTATTGCCATATTGATAAGAGTTTCTAATGATTGTTTCTATTTCCTTGGTGTTAGTCATGATCTCTCCCCTTTCATTCATAATTTTATTAATTTGGGACCTTCCTCTATTCTTTCGAATAAGTCTGGCCAGTGGCTTATTGATCTTATTAATTCTCTCAAAGAACCAGCTTCTAGTTTGTTGATCTGCTCTACTGTATCTCTGGTTTCTAATTCATTGATCTCTGCTCTAATCTTAATCAGTTGTCTTTTCATGCATGGCTTAGGCCTGATCTTTTGTTCCATCTCCAGCTGTTTAAGGTGAGAATATAAGGACTGCATTTTAGATTTTTCTATTCTTTTGAGTGAGGCTTGGATGGCTATGTATTTCCCCCTTAGGACTGCCTTTGCAGTGTCCTATAGGTTTTGGACAGATGTGATTTCATTCGCATTGGTTTCCATAAATTGCTTAAGATCTTCTTTAATTTCCTGGTTTACCCAATCATTCTTAAACAGGATGGTCCTTAGTTTCCAAGTGTTTGAGTTTCTTCCAAATTTTTTCTTATGATTGAGTTCCAGATTCAAAGAATTGTGGTCTGAGAATACGCAGGTAATCATCTCAGTCTTTCGGTATCAGTTGAGACCTGTTTTGTGACCCAGTATACGGTCTGTTCGGGTGGAGTGTTCTGTATTTATCTATGAGGTCCATCTGGTCCAGTGTGTCATTCAAAGCTCTTGTTTCTTTGTTGATTTTCTGCTTACATGACCTATTGCTGATAGGAGTGTTGAGGTCCCCTACTATTAATTTATTATTATCTGTGTCTTTTTATTCTGATTAAGAGTTGGCTTATGTAGCTGGCTGCTCTCCTGTTGGGGGCATAGATTATAATTGTTAAGCCCTCTTTTTGGATACGCCCTTTAAGAATAATATAGTGTGCTTCTGTATCTCTAACTACAGTCTTTAGCTTAAAATCTAATTTTTCTGATATGAGAATTGCTACCCCAGCTTTCTTTTGAGGTCTATTGGTATGAAAAATGGTTCTCCATCCCTTCACTTTCAGTCTGGATGTATCTTTAGGTTCAAAATGAGTCTCTTGTAGACAGCATATGGACGGGTCATGTCTTTTTATCCAATCTACAACCCTCTGGAGTTTTATGGGAGCATTTAGGCCATTCGTTTTGGGAGTGATTATTGAGAGATATGATTTTAATGTCGTCATGTTGCCTGTGAAGCCCTTGTTTCTATAGATCACCTCTGTAAATTTCTTTTCTGTATCACTCTTGGGATCTTTCTATTTTAATAGAACCCCCCTTAATATTTCTTGTAGGGCTGGCTTGTTGGTCACATATTCTTTCAGTTTCTGCTGGTCTTGGAAGCTCTTGTCTCTCCATCCATTCTGAATGACAGCCTTGCTGGATATAGTATCCTTGGCTGCATGTTCTTCTCACTTAGTGCTCTCAATATGTCTTGCCAGCCCTTTCTGGCTTGCCAGGTCTCTGTAGATAGGTCTGATGTTATTCTGATGCTCCACCCTCTGTACGTAAGGAATCTCTTCCCCATGGCCACTTTCAAGATTGTTTCCTTGGATCTAAGATTTGCAAATTGTACTGTTATATGTCGTGGTGTTGGTCTGTTCTCATTGATCTTGGGAGTGCTCCTCTCTGCCTCTTGGACACGAATGCTTATTTCCTTCACCAGATAAGGGAAGTTCTCAGTTACAATTTGTTCAAATATCTCTTCTAGACCTCTCTCTTCCTCCACCCCTTTGGGGATGCCAATAATTCTGACATTGGAAAGTTTCATTGAGTCAGTAATCTCCCGTAGCTTTTTTTTTTCATGAAGATGGAGTTTTTTTTCCCATGTTATCTCTCTTTCCTTCTTTTCTATCATCTCATCCTCTAATTCACTAATTGATTCTTCTGCGTCATTTACCCCGGCAGTCAGAGCATCCAGTTTAGACTGCATTTCACTCATAGAATTCTTAATTTCCACCAGATTCATTCTCATTTCAGCCCTTAGAGATTCTATATTTTCATTAATATTTTTCTCAAGCCTATACATCATCATCATGATTGTTACTCTAAAATCCATTTCTGACAACTTGAAGATATATATATATATATATATATATATATATATATATATATATATATACACACATATATATATCCATTAGTTCTGTGGCAGAGGCCATAGTCTCTGTTTCTTTGCTTTGTTGGGGGTTCCTCCTCATTGTCATTCTGATGAGGTGTAGTTGCAAGGATGTACAGAATCCAAATTATTGATCAGGACCCAAGCAAGATGCACCTGTTTTATGGGCTTCTTGTTCTTTCAGCCTGCCTTCTGGGGGAGGTGCCTGCCTTGCTGATACTCAGGCAACCCTGTTTGGGCAGAATTTCCCTGCCCCCTATGTGGGGGTGGGGGACAGGCACAGTGAGAACTGGTTTTTTTGGGCTTTTGTTCTCTGGTGGCTTTCCCTGGCAGCTCTCGGTGTCTCTTCATTAGAGTTGGAACAGCAGTGACCATATCTAAACCTCTGTCTCAGAACAGAGAGATCACAGTCTGCTCTTCACTGTGCTCTCCAGGTCACACTGACTCCATTTCTGTCAGTGCTGCTAAAAACCCACAGCTGCTCTCCCAGTCCTCATTCCCAGGGCCAGCACGTCTCTGTCCTTTGTGCTTCTAAAACTGCCAGCTGCCCCTGGTTCACACACATGTCCCTGAGCTCCAGGTTTCACTCTGGTTTCCCCACTGCTACTGGTCTGCTAGTGCGGCCTGCTCCCCAGCACGGGAGGCTTCTGCCTTCCCAGTGCCTGACCACAGGGGCTCCCTCCCCCTTCAGTTTATCTTCTAATATCTGTGCACAGACTCTCAGCTCCCCGCTTCATACCCCAAGACCAAGCCCTGGAGATGTTCTGTTTGTAGAGATCCAGATGTATCTTCTTACATCTCTGGCTGATTTCACTGGTGTTAAGGATGGTCTGGTAGATATCCAGCTGGATTCAGGGGACCAGTTAAAATAGGGTCCCCTACTCCTCCACCATCTTTCCTCCTCCCTCAGGAAATAATATAAATTTTATGCAAATATTTTTATTTAGGGCGCTCAGGTTTCTCAGTCAGTTAAGCATCTGGCTTCTCCTCAGGTCATGCTCCCAGGGTCCCCAGATTGAGTCTTCCCTGGGCTCCCTACTCAGCAAGGAGTCTGCTTCTCCCTCTCCCTCTACCCTTCCACCCTGCATGTGCATGTGCTCTCTCTCTCTCTCATGTGTGTGCACACACCTGTGCACAAATAAATAAATATAATCTTTAAAAAATATATTTTATTTATTTTTAGAGAGGGAGAAAGAGAAAGGGAGGGAGAGGGGAGGGGGGGAGAATCTTAAGTGGGCTCCACACCCAGCATCTAGTCCAATGAGGGGTTTGGCATCAGGACCCTGAGATATGACCTGAACTGAAATCGAGAGTTGAAAGCTTAACTGACCAAGCTACCCAGGTTCCTCTATGCAAATATTTTTAGAATATAAAAGAAGCAGGACTACTTCTTAGTATAATTTATTTGTTCATTGTTACCATGATACTAAAATGATATAATGGAATTATAAGAAGAAAAAACTGAAAAACAATATCCCACATGAACAAAGAAGCAAAATCCTCAACAATATATAAGAAAAGAATTCCAACAATTCATTAAAAAGGTAATACATTATTACCAAGTGTGATTTATTCCAAAAATTTCAGGCTGGTTCAACACCCAATATTCAATCAATAAAATTCATCCTATTAACAGAAAAAGGAAACTCAATCATGAGCTCTTCCATATGTGAAGAAGCCTTTGACAAAATTCGTTCCCCATTTGTAAACAAACAAACAAACAAAAAACCTTCCAGAGGCTGGAAATTGGGAATAGAAGAAGACTTCCTCAATCTGATAAAGAGCATCCACAAATACACAAACAAATAAAAATATCAACACTACACTTAATTTCATATTTAATGGTGAGGGATTGACTTCTTTCCTTATAAAATTGAGAATAGTCCAAGGATGTATGTTTTTATTTTCATCTAAATTCAATTTAATTAACATATACTGCATTATGAGTTTCAGAGGTAGAATTTAATGATTCATCAGTTGTATAAAATACCCAGTGCTAATTACTTCAGGGATTTTTTTTTAATTTAACATCATATCAAAAGTATTATTCGGTGCAATAAATCAAGAAAAAGAAATAAAAGACATACAGCTGTGCGAGGAAATAAATAAAGCTGTTTCTATGCACATATTACATAATTGTCTATCTAGAAATTTCCCAAAAATCTGAAAATTTACTCAACTTGGTGAGTTCACCAAGGTCCCAGGAAATAAGGTCAATATACTAACATTCTATACATGATTCAGTACATGATCGACAAGTTGAATCTATGACTCATATGGCCAAGAAAAGGAACTAGAATCACCAAAACCATTCTAAAAACAAAACCAAAACCAAAAAACAAAGTTGGAGTATTCATGCTACCTAACAATATAAAGCTACAGTAAAAAAAGACATTATTAGAAAAAATAGAACAAAATAGAGAACTCAGAAATTGACTCACACTTCTATCGTGAATTGATTTTTGACAGAGATGCAGATGATTTAATGAAGAAAGAAAAATGCTTTGAACAAATGATGCTGAAGCAATTGGATATCCATATCAAGAAAAAATTTAAAAAGAAATAAGGAAAACTTAATCCATACCTTACACACTATACAAAAAGTATCTCAAAATGGACCATAAACCTAAATATAAAATCTAAATCTATAAAACTTCTAAAACAAAACAACAATTTTTGTGAACTTGAGTTAGGCACAAGTTTAATACTATGCCAAAAGCATAATTAGAAAATCATAAATTGCATTTCACTGAAATTAAGAACTTCTGATTTTTGAAAGATACCCTTAAGAGAATGAAAATAACAGTCCATTGAGAGGATCATATGGTTCCTGAGTCTTTTCTTGTTGATATGATGTATCACGCTGATTGATTTGTGAATATTGAACCACGCTTGCATCCCAGGTATGAATCCCACTTGATCGTGATGGATAATCCTTTTAATGAACTGTTGGATTCTATTAGCAAGTATCTTGTTGAGGATTTTGGCATCCATATTCATTAGGGAAATCGGTCTGTAATTCTCCTTTTTGAGGAGGTCTTTGCCTGGTTTGGGGATCAAGGTAATATTGGCCTCATAGAATGAGTTTGGTAGCTTTCCTTCTGTTTCTATTTTTTGAAATAGCTTTAGGAGAATAGGTATTATTTCTTCTTTGAATGTTTGGTAGAATTCCCCAGGAAAACCATCCAGGCCTGGAGTTTTGTTATTTGGAAAACAGTGTGGAGGTCCCTTAAAAAGTTAAAAATTGAGCTACCCTATGATCCAGCCATTGCACTACTGGGTGTTTACCCCAAAGATACAGACGTAGTAAAGAGAAGGGCCATATGCACCCTAGCAGCAATGTCCACAATAGCTAAATCGTGGAAGGAGCCGAGATGCCCTTCAACAGATGACTGGATTAAGAAGTTGTGGTCCATATATACAATGGAATATTACTCAGCTATCAGAAAGACGAGTTCTCAACATTTGCTACAACATGGACGGCACTGGAGGAGATAATGCTAAGTGAAATAAGTCAAGCAGAGAAAGACAACTATCATATGATTTCTCTCATCTATGGAACATAAGAACTAGGATGATCAGTAGGGGAAGAAAGGGATAAAGAAAGGGGGGGTAATCAGAAGGGTAATGAAACATGAGAGACTATGGACTCTGAGAAACAAACTGAGGGCCTCAGAGGGGAGGGGGGTGGGGGAATGGGATAGGCTGGTGATGGGTAGTAAGGAGGACATGTATTGCATGGTGCACTGGGTGTTATATGCAACTAATGAATCATCGAGCTTTACATCGGAAACCGGGGATGTACTATATGGTGACTAACATAATAAAATAAAAAATCATTATAAATATTTAAAAAAAAGAAAATAACAGTCCAACTATTTGAAAAAAAATATTTTCACTTCATACATCCAACAAATGATTTGTATCCATACTATATAAAGAATTCTCAAAACTCTATTATAAAAGTATAGACCTAATATATGTAATTAGCAAAAGTTTAGACACTTCACCAAAGAAAATATATAGATTACAAATAACACATATGAAGAGGATCAACGTAATTAACCATTAGGGAAATGCAAATTAAAACCACAGTGAAATATCACTAAACACCTATTAGAATGTCATATATAAGAAGATGTGGTCCATATATACAGTGGAATATTACTCAACTATCAAAAAGAATGATTTCTCAACATTTGCTGCAACATGGATGGCACTGGAGGAGATAATGCTAAGTGAAATAAGTCAAGCAGAGAAGGACGTTTATAATATGGTTTCACTCATCTATGGAACATAAGAAGTAGGAAGATTGGTAGGAGAAGAAAGGGATAAAGAAAGTGGGGGGTAATCAGAAGGGAGAATGAAGCATGAGAGACTATGGACAGTGAGAAACAAACTGAGGGCTTCAGAGGGGAGGGGGTAGGGGAATGGGATAGGCTGGTGATGGGTAGTAAGGAGGGCATGTATTGCATGGCGCACTGGGTATTATACGCAACTAATGAATCATGGAACTTTACATCAGAAACCAGGGATGGAGGCGCCTGGGTGGCGCAGTTGTTAAGCGTCTGCCTTTGGCTCAGGGCATGATCCCGACGTTCTGGGATCGAGCCCCACATCAGGCTCCTCTGCTGGGAGCCTGCTTCTTCCTCTCACACTCCCGCTGCTGTGTTCCCTCTCTCACTGGCTCTCTCTCTGTCAAATAAATAAATAAAATCTTAAAAAAACAAAACAAAACAGGGATGTACTACATGGTGACTAACATAATATAATAAAAAATATTATTATAATAAAAAAAAAGAAAAAAAAAGAATGTCATATATATGGCACATTGTGGCAAAATAATGACATCCAAAGATGTTCACATCCTAACCCCCCAAACCTATGAATATATTGGCTATAGGACATGTGACTTTGCAGTTCTATTATTGAAGCAGAGTATAACCCCCCTGTCCCTTAGCTTCGGGTTTGGCCATGTGACTTGCTTCAGCCAATGGAATGTTAGTGAACATGAAGGGATCAAACTTCTAAATCATATTTGTGATTGCCTTACTTTCTTGGATCTCTGCCATCACCATGAAAAGAACTTACCCCTTCTAGCCTGCTAGTCTCTAAAAAGGATAATAGACTCATAGAGGAGAGCCCAACCTAGATTAGTCAATTTATCCATGAGGATAAATGTTTATTTTAAACCACTTAGTGTTTGGGTAGTTTGTTGTACAGAATGTTTGTACTTACTAAATAAAGGTGAGCAGGCAAGATTTTATGAAGGGGTATGATTTGGAGTAGAAAATAGTACATTATAGTTGAATCAGAAATATGTAATTGGAATTATGGCTTTACTTGCTATTTGACAATAAATAAGCTTTGAAAACACTCTTTGCCTTTGTTTCTTTGTTAAATTGGATGCTACCATAGAATTATGTAAGTATTATATGTGATGCAATATACTTAGAAAAGAGTGGGATCTTATATATAAGATGTATAACTTTATATTGTCAGGATTTGAAAAGAATAAAAAAGGCCTTTGGATCCCATTAATACTATTAATAAATAAGAGATAGTGAGGAACCAGGAGTTTATTGACTTAACTTCAAATTGGATTTCTGATTGACTCCCAGTGGAATGTCAGAACAAATCTTTGCTAATGCAAGGTAATGTGAAATCATTTCATACAACAATCATCTTAAAAAGCAAGATATCAAATCAATATAGATCAAGAGTATCAGGTCCTCTCATGAAGATGAAAGTATTGGCTAGTGGCAGTCACTGCCCAAGAACACAACACCTTGCTTTCTGACTCTGATGCTGCCATTAAGCGTATCAAAAATATTGGCTCTACTTAATGATGCATTTGAACAATATTTCCTTAGAATTTTATTAGATATTTCATAGAGGAAAATAAGCTCTATATTCTAAGTAGTTTTAAAATTTTAAGGCTAAACAAGTTTTGTCTTCCATATATTTACATGTTCAGGGCCTCTCCAGAAAATCAGGATAAAGGAACATGTCATATATAGCATACAAATTACTCATACCCATTGACCATGAAAACAATTTTTCTAAGGTCTATCATATGGTACTGTGTTTTAGAGAACATATTTAGATAAACGCTGGACTTATGCAAGTATCAGGTCAGAACTTGAGCCAAAAACTGGCTGGTTTTCTTAATAACCATAAAACACAAGAACATTCCTATAGGAAGATAAATTTAACCTATTACCATCATTGTGGAAAAAGATGATAGTCTATGTCATTAGTACTTAAAGAGAAATCAGAATAAATCTGATGAAGATTAAGCAGGGTCTTTAAAACTAAGAACTTTCAGTATAATGACGTCTATAATTTATTGGTCATCTCTCAGGTTCCAGACAGACTATAAGAAACACTATATATATTATTCCATCTATTACTCCCATGCCAACCCTGAAAAGTAGACATAATTATCCCTATTTTACACACAAGGAAATTCAGACAGAGCATTTATGAAACTCAGTAAATGGCACAGGGTGGGCAGTAGCAATTGCATTAACAATTTCTTCACTCATTGGCTCCTAAGCTTGGGTCTTTAAGTCCATCAAAGCGCAGTCATTCAGCTGCTTCTCCCAAACTTCACTAACTAACTGTGGTGATTCAAAATAAACACACAGACACACACATCACTCTTGGGTCTGTCAGCAATGGGAGGTAGCCCAGTGTTGATGAAGTAAAGCCATCAGTTGGTGCCAAGGAAAAAAATAGTCAACGTCCCTGAGTACAGGTGATGGGAAGATATTGCAAAGACAAAACATGGCACATCAGCTACCACATGGCTTCTTGGAATAATGCCTTTAATAGTGACCCTTCCAACCACAAGACATTCCTGGGTAGAAAGTCTTCTCTCATCTACAGCAGCTGTCTCAGGAAAGGCTTCGAGGTCCTTGCTGGTACTTCCCTCCATCCCTCCCTTAGCTCCAGTCCTTACCTCTCACCTTCTTATAGTCTCAGGAAAATATCTTTTTCCTTCTACCTGCATGCTTTTTGCCTCTTTTCCAAATGTTATCCCCTACTTACCAAATTAGTTCTCCTTTTCCCAAAGACAGAGAAGTTTAGTGTTCAAACTCTAGCAGAAGTTATTAGGAAGTAGTTTCAATTTAAAATGTCCATATTAGAAGCCCAATTATAATTTTTACTTCTTTAACTTCCTTAATGTGTATATGGAAACCCTTTACAATAATAATTGTATGTTCATCAGTATCTTTTTAGATTTTCAAAACAAATTGACAAAAGTTTAAATTTATCTATTCACTCTTTAGCACACAAAAAGTTATGAGAATTGTTTTATATAACATAATACAGTATAACATAACAATGCATAACAACAGCATAACAATACATAATAATAAATAACATAACATCATACCATGAAATACTGACTACATACTGCACATCAGACTCTGTTCTAACCAGTCTATGCTATTTTCCTATTGTGTGATATTGCTCTTTACTCTGTTTAGTGTTAAAAAAATTCAATTATATTCCATCGTATATATGAACCAAAACTTCTTAATCCAGTCATCTGTTGAAGGACATCTCAGCTCCTTCCACAATTTGGCTATTGTGGACATTGCTGCTATGAACATTGGGTGCATGAATACCCACCATTTGCATTGACATGGACGGGACTGAAGGGGATTATGCTAAGTGAAATAAGTCAAGCAGAGAAAGACAATTATCATATGATTTCACTCATACGTGGAGTATAAGGAATAGTGCAGAGGGTCATAGGGGAAGGGAGGGAAAACTGAATGGAAAGAAATCAGAGAGGAGGACAAACCATGAGATATTCTGGACTCTGGGAAACAAACTGAGGGTTACAGAAGGGAGAGGAGTGCAGGGATGGGGTAACCAGGTGATGGATATTAAGGAGGGCATGTGTTGTAATGAGCACTGGGTGTTATATGCAACTAATGAATCATTGAAAACTACATCAAAAACTAATGTTGGCTAACTGAACATAATAAAAAAGTTAAAATAAAAATTTTAAATTATAACCCATATAATATTTATAGTACCACATGTACTTTCTTCTAATTTGTATTTTGTTTGCTAACTCTTTCACCCTTTCATTTTTAAGTGCTTTCTTTCATTTGATTTACTATTATAATTATAAACAGCACATATGTATTGTTAGTTAACCCAATATTCAGTCTTTTTATTTTAGTGGCAGAATTCAATCCACTTAACACCAGGCATGATGAGTAATGTACTTGATTTTATATCTTCCATATGATACTTTCATATGATAAAGAGATATTTTTGGACAGCTCACAATGTGAGAGAAAGACATGATCACAAAGGAGGAAAGAAGGACACCTGGGTGGCTCAATCAGTTAAGCATCTGCCTTCACCTCAGGTCATGATCTCAGGGTCCTGAGATTGAGCCCTGCATCAGGATTTCTGCTTGGCAGCCAATCTGCTGCTCCCTCTCCCCCTGTGATCTCTTTTGTTTTTGCTCTCTCTCTAATAAATAAATAAACTCTTCAGGAAAAAAAAAAGAAAGAAAGAAGAAAGAAGACCCCAAAGGAAACAGAATAAACAAAAGTAAATTAGTAAATGAATAAACAAAGTACGTTCTCTAATTTTTTGGTGAAAAAAACTTAGATACAACAAAGATGTCATCAAAATGAATGATCAGAGAACTAAAAGAGATTTTACATACTAAGTATGATTGCTAGACGTTAAAAATAATTTTTAAAATTAAAAAAATCTACTTTTGTAAAAAGATAAAGGGCAAATATGAGGACAAGACAATCAATCCAAGAATTCCAACTTCTGATAAACAGAGCTGAACAAGGTCCTGAACCTTCATATTAAAAAGTTTATTTGTAGAGTTCCCAGAAAAGAATTATTTATTTTTTTTAAATTTGGACTTGTCATTTTAAACTTCCCAAACACAATGAACAAAGCCCCTGAAAGAAGAAAAATAGTCCTATCAAGAAAAAGTATCCTACTGGAATCAGACTTATTATCAGAAATACTGAATGCTATAATATAAAAGAGTAGTGATTTGAATGATCAGAATAAAAATAACTTTCATTATACTTTCTATACTTAGCTAAATAATTAGTATAGCATACTGATTGAATATAGCACATACTTATATTCAAAAATTTAGAAATTTTATTCTTCTTCTATTCTCGATTGGAAAGTTACTTGAGGAAGTACTCCAGCGAAACAAGAGACTGCATAATTCATTAGAAACATATGCAATCCATGAAAGAATGGATTTAACCCAGAAGAGTTACTAAGGGAAGTTTCAGGAAGACAGGTGTGAAGCAGGCTCAGGAAAAATGGATGTAAATTAGAGAAGGAATATGGAAGTTAATGGGAGACAGAAAGGTCTCTGACAGAAAGATAGTGGAATATGATAAAATAACTAAAGCTCATTAGAATCTGATAAACTTGGCAATATACTATGACAGACAATGGACTTAAAAAGATAAAAAAAGAAACTCCACTCAATTAAATGCATTGGAGGGTACAATATGGAATACTTATGCATTGAATTCTCTTATAAATCAGAATAATAAAATAATAATAAACCATCATATTATATCCACATCTGCATTTTAAAAGTTTTTTGGAAAAAGCATAGGACCTAAACTAATGTTATAAATAAAATGGAAAGTATTATCAACATTTTCTTAGAAATTACTGAACCAAGAAACACTGTCTATACTATTGGTGGGAAGAATTAGATGTCTGAGGATGTAGCTTGAAGCTGCAGAGGTGGCCAGTGGAGGAACTAAGAATGGCCTAAATATAATTAGAGAAAATAAACAAGAAAATGTGGGTAGGGGGAGTTAGAGCAAAATCATTGTTCATTATAGCAGAAAATCAATGGACTTTAATTTATTAAAAATAATTTAAATAGCCATATGAACATATTATTTATATATGTGTAAATAATCATCAATGATCCCCAGACTAATATATTTACAATTATTGCCCCTGAATAATCAGGGAATAAAGATCAGGAGCACTCAAAAAAGTAAGTTTATTTACATTATAAGAACTAAACTAAAAAATCCATTCTAACGCAAGGTGGATGCATTACCTTTAATTTAAAAAATTAGAACAAGATTATATAAACATAAAATTGTATGATTATTAGCTAAGACTGTAATGAGGAAACCTAGTATACTACTATCAACACAGTTGCTCAATCCATTAATCATTTTCTTCAGTCCTTCATCTCATACTCTCAGTCACCTAGTCCAATAAGACCTGCATCCTTGTATTCTCTTCAATCTAGCTCTCTAGCCAGTCTTTCTATCCTAGTTCAGGAACTCAACATGTCTTTTTTAGAATTCCCCTTTAGCTTTCTAATGGATTTCCCACTCACAGTTTTGGCCACCCAAGTCCTATCATCCAAAACTCAATTATAACCTAATTATTTTTGACATTCTAATCCTTTTGTGATGATTACAGTTAAAAATTACAGTGTAAGCATTTTGACACCACCCTCATATGAAAACATTTAATGAAAAGTTTGATTTTTAACAAAACAAGAAATAGTCCATAAATAAAAGAAACAATGGTTTTCTGACATTAGATATCAAGTTCCTCTGAGAGAGGGGGAAATAAAGGTGAGTACTAGCAGGAATCCAGAAGACACTGGCAGTTGAGGAAACATTTGGAAGCCTGGGGAGGCATGTTATCTATAATTTTCAGCATAGAGGAAGAGCTCTGGAGATCTGTAGATGGCACCTTTTGAATATCCAGCTAAATACTGATTAGCACATACATGTAAGGAAACTATCCAAGGCCATGTAAAATAATTACCATAAAAGAGTGGGGGAGCAATTCCCAAGGTTCATAAGGGCCAAAAATTTGAAACACTAACAGCTAGAGAGAGAGAAAAAAACCTCATAAATCATGAACCATCATGCAGAGTATTCAGATGGGTATTATTTCAGAAGGGGTACAAAATTATCCCTAAAACCAAAAGTTACTCTGACCCTGTATTGCAAAGCTCAAAAGTGAGCCTTTCAGGTTGCATAACTGCATCTCAGAACAAAGCTCAAAAATATTTACATGAAGACCAAGTATACAGCAACCAATGAAGTAAAATTCACAATGCCTGTAAACCAATAAAAATAACTGAGCATGCAGGAAAATATGACCCATGATGAAGAGAAAAATCAATCAATAGAAATAGATGTGGAAATTAGATGACAAAATTAGTAGACAATGATAACAAACCAGTTATATAACTATATTCTATATGCTCAGGAAGATAAAGAAATGCTTAAATATATAAAGACCTGAAAAATACAAAAACAATCCAAATCAAATTTCTGTGAATGAAAATACAATGTCTAAAATTTAAAATACACTGGATGGAATTAAAGGCACATTAGACATTTTAGGAGAAAAGAATAGTGATTTTAAAGAAATACAAATAGAAACTACTCAAAGTGAAACACTGAGGGTAAAGATACTGAAAATAAACCTTTCAGGAGAAATTGTGAGACAATTTCAAGTAGCGTAAAAAGTGTACAGTTGGAATTTCTGGGGAAAAAAGAAGGAAAATATTTAAAGAGAGAATGGTTGAAAATTTTCCAAACTGACAAAAATCATAATTTCATAAATTCAAGAAATTCAACAAACCTAAACCCAAGAACATGAAGAAAACTATAGCAAGATACATAATAATAAAATTTCTTAAAACCAGCAGAAAAAAAAAATCTTAAAAGCAACCAGAAATAAGACACATTATACACAGAAGAATAAATATGAGAATGATAACACACTTTTCATTGGCAATATACATGCCAGAAGATAGTAAAGTAACATCCCTAAAACACCAGTAGACTTCAATACTCTTTCAAAAATAAAGAATTTTTCAGATATACAAAACCTGAAGAAGTATTATCATCGGACCTGCATTTAAAGAAGTCCTTTAGACAGAAGACAAATGGATCTCCATGTATCTCCAGGAAGGAATGAAGAACAATAAAAATATTAAATGCATGGACAGAAAGACTACTTTCCTTAGATACTAAGTCTCTTTGAAAGATTATTTATATAATAAAGATTTATTTATATAATAAAAATGAATAAGCTGCTAATACAGCAACAACATACTTGAGTCTCAAAATAATTATGCTAAGCAAAAGAAGGCAGACCCTTCTTCCAAAACATGTGTGTTTATATAAAATATTCATTTATATAAAATTCTTATGAACATTCTTGCAAAAATCCTCAACAAAATATTACCACATCAAATCTAACAAAGCTTAAACAAAATTCTATACCAAAACCAACTGAGACTTATTCCAGGTATGGAAGGGTGGATCAACATTCAAAAAAATAATAATGCAGTCCATCATATCAACAGGCTAAGTAAAAAAAAAAAAACCCTATGATCATCAGCAGATTAAGGAGAAAGAATTGGGATGGAAGAAATAAATTATTTGTTTGCAGGATGATATGATCATTTATGCAAAAATCTCAAAACATACACACAGAGAACTAAAAAGTGTTTATAGCAATGTTACAGAATACAAGGTTAACATACAAATGTCAATTGCTTTCCTATGTATCATCAATAACTGATTGGCCTTTGAAATAAGGAACATGATATCTTTTTATATTAAAAGAATGAAGGAAGCATTTAGGTATAGACCTAACAATATATGTATAAGATCTACTTGAGGAAAACTACAGAAGTCCGATGTACAAGGTGTAAATAAATTGAGAAATGTTTTATATTCATAGATAAAAAGACTAATATTGTTAAGATGTAAATTCTTCCCAACATGATCTATAAATTCAATGTAATACCAATAAAATTGCAGCAAGTTATTTTGTGGATTTCAACAAACTAATTCTAACATTTATATATGAAAAGACAAAAGACCCGATAGTCAACACGATATTGAAGAACAAAGTTCGAGGACTGACACTGACCTCAACATTTACAGTAAGGGCGCCTGGGTAGCGCAGTCGCTAAGCGTCTGCCTTCGGCTCAGGGCGTGATCCTGGCGTTATGGGATCGAGCCCCACATCAGGCTCCTCCGCTATGAGCATGCTTCTTCCTCTCCCACTCCCCCTGCTTGTGTTCCCTCTCTCGCTGGCTGTCTCTATCTCTGTCAAATAAATAAATAAAATCTTAAAAAAAAAACATTTATGATAAAGCTATAATAATTAAGACAGTGTAGTATTAGTGTCTTATAGAAACACACACACATGTCAAAGCTCATCATATTGCACCCTTTAAATATGTGTACTTTCTTACAAGCCATTTATATTTTAACAGCAAAGCTGTAAGTACAAACATTGTAAAGCATATCAGCCGAATGGGGACAAGAAGCTGGCAGGGTACTGAAATCAAATATATATTATCCTTCAGAATTTGAGGGAAAAAAACACATTTACCTAATAGAAAACATTGGCACCTTGTAGGGTCTTTGAGTAGAATAATAATTTTACACATAATCTGTGAAAGAAATGGAAATGAAAAGAAGTTGAAACTCAGAGAAGTCAAGGGAGGTAGAACTGCAGAAGAAGCAACACTGATAAACCACTTTTATCTCTAACCCAGTTCCCTAGACTGGAGAAAAAAATCTGGAGAGCATTAAGGTGAAGTATGAAAGAGTGGGCAGTCACTAGAATGCCTGTAACTTAGAGGAATCTCTTGTGAGCAAAATAGGCTCTTAAAATGCCAAAGCTGAATGGAAAAATACTGCCAAGGACAAAGCAAGTAAACTGATTCTGACAGTATGGTGGCAGCCATGGATCTGATAAAAAAAATTAATGAAATACAACATACATCAATATTGTGAAATCATTCATGTTTCTTCTTTGTGTTTCATTCATGTTATTCTTGTCTCCCCAACTGAATTTTCAACTATTTCTGGTTAGATACTTTGTTTGCTTCTTAAGTTGATCTGTATTAGTGATTAGCAGCATTGTTTGTGGTAAGAGACAAAGTCAGGCTGAGTTCAGTATCCTTAGTGTTTTCCTTCAGAGAGAGGTTCTTGTAATCACTTCACATAAAGATGAAAGAATGAGAGGACACACTAGTGGAGAGAACAGTCTTGGGAACCAGAAAGACCAGGGTATCCAGTATTCCAATGCAATATTCGCCAGCTGAGGTGCTTGGAATGTAGTGAATGGTTACAAAAGAAAACAGACTCCATTCCAGATTGCTCAGATACTTTAATACAATTTAATTTATAGAATTTGGGCTAAGATAAGAAAACTCAAGGATGGTGAGGTAGTCAGAGACTACCAACATGTGGAAGTCATTACCACTTTGAAATATGAAGGAGCAAGAGAGGAATTATTATTAGAGTCCATTGAGCCCAAGTCACCAAGAGAAGCTGCCTGACAGGTGGTGAAGTTATAGAGATGAGAAGCCACTGCCAGAAACACAGCTGACAGTTAGAAGACAAGTTAAATAAATACCTCACACTCTGGTCTTCTCTTGTGCTTCTCATTAACCGTGCCAACTGGAAACTGGCAGGTGTCTGAGCTGAGGTGAGTTGGTCCACAGTGGCAAGGCTTCTAAGGCACAAAGCAAGTCAGGGAAGGGCAAAGAATGTGCGCATAGTGGATGGGGGTGGTGAACAATAAAAAAAACGCTTGCAGGGTGTGTTCTAATTTCTCTGACCTGGATTCTTCCATTTGTGGAGAATAGATCATAGCATCTACCTCACAGGCTTTTTATTAAGGATTAAATGATATTTTCAGTGTAGGTTTTGTAGAAATTGTGCAACAAACATTAGTTTCCCTCCTTTTCATACAGCATCAAGTACAGATGGTCACAAAGGAACTCTTCAGACTGTCTGAAAGAATCAAGCAGAACAGAAGCAAAGAAGCCTAAAGTCACAGATTGCATTATATAGAGAATTTCCCCTCCAGGTGTGAAACAAAGGGGGGCTCCCTGAGTATCAGGGCAAAGAGCAAGGGATAGCAGCTCAGCAATTGCAATCTGATGTGCATTTAAATATATAGCAACCAAATTCTCTCCAATCTTTCCAATTATTTTCTCACTCTAAAATAATGCATGGTGATTATTAAAAGTGGTGACTAAGCCATCCTAAATCAAAACACTTTCAAGAGTAAAGAAGAGTTAGCTCATGATGACTGATGTGTATCTCCACACAGTATGTTAAACTGGTTGCAAACAAGCTTAACAAAGAGCATATCAAGTCCTCACATTTGACAAGTGTAAGTAAAGCAATGTTTATTGGCATTTAATAACTGGAATCAAGTAGGTAGCTTGCAAGCCATTGCAATATGGCTATTTTCTCTCTCCGCAAGGGGGAGAGAGAAAACACCTCTGAGTCTTGCATGTTTATAATGTTTTCTGGCAGAAAAGGGAGAAAAGGAATCATTTCTCCAATTTGGGCTTTTGGTGAAATTCCACAGATTTTTGGTGAAAATCTACAGTTCCATTCAAGACATATTGTGAGTGTTTGGCCCACTTGTATTATGATCTCCCAAGAGACAAGTGAGTGGTGCTGCTAACTTTTGCTGCAGAATAGAATTACATTCTCTTCCTACTCAAAATATTTAGGGATGTCCTTTATTTCTAGCTTTTTTCCAGTCCAGATTTCTCTGCCTGATATAAATCATTCCAGAATTTGTCATGATAATGCATCTATTCATCCGTTCATAAATACTTTCTGGATGAATCGTTTTATCCCTAGAGACATAAAAATCAATAAGACATGGTTATTGATCTCAGATGAGGAGCTCTTAGTTTTATGGGAAGATAAGCCATGTAGATTAAGTTTGTCCAATGGTTACAGACACATTCAGCGTAGATATGAATACAAAGGAAATAGTGGTGAGTTTCACTCAGAGAAAGGCTGAAATGCTGCCTATCATCCATCCTCCTACTTAACACACTCACTCATTTAGACACCGTGTGTGAGTGGCCTCTACACTAGATGTAGAATATGGCTAGCACAAGGCTGTCCAAGATACCACGTGTACTTATCATGCTCCTATGAGAATTCTGTAAGGGTAAAAAATTAGAAAACTACATAGCAGAGCCATAAAATTTTAATGACCAAATTTTGAAGGTTGGAGGAGAAGGAAGATGACCAGAGGAAGAGAAAGGGAAAGGAAGAAGAAAATTTGTTATGGCTTCTCCCTGAAGCCAGACTATCATCCACACAGGACAGAATAGGCTAGATTATGAGAGCTTCCCCTATGTGCTAGTCTGGTTTATAGTGCCTTCTCTCTACCCAGCTTCTTTATGTGGAAATAAAATGAATCCCCTCTCAAAATAGTTTATAATACAAAAGAGACTGAAATAACTGTGAGGAAAGAAATAATTTTCTCTCAAAAAATGAACACAGCAGTCTTCATTGTAATATTCCCAATATGTCCTTGAGCACTGTGCTATTTTGAGTTGAATGATTTTATTTTAAAAATTCTTTGTTTATATGTCTCTCCATGAACTGGGACATTGGTAACAATTCAGTCAAGCATGTATTTATGCTTGATGTGCCAGGCACTGCTCAGGAACCAGCTCTTTTCTAAGTGCCAAATGTCGCTGTGAAATTTCAACCCCGTTCTCAAGAAGCTTCCAATCTAAGAAAGAAACGCAACAAAAAAAATAACACAATATGATCAGTGCAATACTAAAAACCTATTAACAGATATAAGTAGTATTGGAAAAAAAAGAAAATTAACCATCAGGAGAAGGGAGAAAGTTTTATAGAGGAAAAAAAATCACCTAGTAGATTTTATTTTTTTAATTTAAATTCAATTAGCCAACATATAGTACATCATTAGTTTCAGGTGTAGTGCTCAATAATTCATCAGTTGTGTATGACATCCTGTGCTCATCACATCATGTGCCCTCCTTAGTGCCCATCACCCAATAACCTTATCCCCTCACCCACCTCCCTTGCAGCAACCCTCAGTTTGTTTACTATAGTTAAGAGTCTCTCATGGTTTTTCTCCCTCTCTAATGACTTCCCATTCAGTTCTCCCTCCCTTCCCCTATGGTCCTCTGCTCTCTTTCTTATATTCCACATATGAGTGAAACTATTTGACAATTATCTTTCTCTGACTTATTTCCCTCAATATAATACCCTCTAGTTCCATCCATGTCAATATAAATGGTAAGTATTCATCCTTTCTGATAACTAAGTAACATTCCATTGTGTGTGTGTGTGTGTGTATATATATATATATATATATATATATATATACACCATATCTTCTTTATCCATTCATCTGTTGATGGACATAACTCTCTCTACAGTTTAGCTATAGTGGACATTGTTTTATGAACATTGGGGTGCATGTGCCCCTTCAGATCACTACATCTGTATCTCTGGGGTAAATACCTAATAGGGCAATTGCTGGGTTATAGGGTAGCTCTATTTTTAACACCTTGAGGAACCGCCATACTGTTTTCCATAGTGGCTGACCAGCTTGCATTCCCACCAACAGTGTAAGAGGGTTCCCCTTTCTCCACATCCTCACCAAATTTGTCATTTCCTGTCCTGTTAATTTCAGCCATTCTGACTGGTGTGAGGTGGTATCTCATTGTGGTTTTAATTTGTATTTCCCTGATGGCTAGTGATGTGGAGCATTTTTTTCATGTATTTTTTGGCCACTTGTATGTCTTCTTTGGAGAAGTGTCTGTTCATGTCTTCTGCCCATTTTTTGACTGAGTTTTTGCTTTTCAAGTGTTGAATTTGAGAAGTTCTTTATAGATCTTGTATATCAGCCCTTTATCTGATATGTCATTTGCAAGTATCTTCTCCCATTCTGTTGGTTGTCTTTTGGTTTTGTGCAGTGTTTGCTTTGCTGTGCAGAAGCTTTTTATCTTGATGAAGCCTCAATAGCTCACTATTGCTTTTGTTTACCTTGCCTTTGGAGATGAGTGGGTCATAGAGGTTGCTGGCTCTGTTCTCCTCTAGGATTTTGATGGATTCCTGTCTTACATTTAGGTCTTTTATCTATTTTGAGCCTATTTTGTGTATGGTGTAAGAAAATAGTACAGTTTCATACTTCTGCATGTGGCTGTCCAATTTTCCCAACACAATTTATTGAAGAGACTTTCCTTTTTCTATTGGATATTCTTTTCTGCTTTGTCAAAGATTAGTTGAACACAGAGTTGAGGGTCCATTTCTGGGTTCTCTATCCCGTTCGATTGATCTATATGTCTGTTTTTGTGCCAATACTATACTGTCTTGATGATTACAGCTTTGTAATATAGTTTGAAGGTTGGCATTGTGATACCACCTTCTATGGTTTTATTTTTCAACATTCCTCTGGCTATTCAGGGTCTTTTCTGGCTCCATATAGATTTTAGGATTATTTTTTTCAGCTCTGTGAAAAATGTCAATGGTGTTTTCATAGGGATTGCATTGAATGTGCAAGTTGCTCTGGGCAGCATAGGCATCTTAATAATATTTGTTCTTCCAAAACATGCATGGAATGGTTTTTTTTTTTCATTTCTTTACATTTTCCTCAATTTCTTTCATAAGTGTTCTATAGTTTTTAGA
Source organism: Ursus arctos (assembly GCF_023065955.2). NCBI lineage: Eukaryota > Metazoa > Chordata > Mammalia > Carnivora > Ursidae > Ursus > Ursus arctos. The sequence goes on along the minus strand of NW_026622763.1, from coordinate 5,613,118 downwards.
GTACAAATTCTTTACTTCTTTGGTTTGGTTTATTCCTAGGTATCCTACGGTTTTTGGTGCAATTGTAAATGGGATTGATTCCTTAATTTCTCTTTCTTCTGCCTCACTGTTAATGTATAGAAATGCAATTGATTTTTGTGCATTGATTTTTTCCATTTTTTAATTTTATTTTTTAATTAACATGTAATGTATTATTTGTTTCAGGGGTACAGGTCTGTGATTCATCAACCTTATACAATACCCAGTGCTCTTTACAACACACATCTTCCCCAATGTCCATCACCCAGTTACCCCATCCTTCCACCCGCCACCCCTGCAGCAACTCTCAGTTTGTTTCCTACGGTTAAGAATCTCTTATGGTTTGTCTCCCTCTCTGGTTTCATCTTGTTTCATTTTTTTCGCTCTCTTCCTCTATGATCTTCTGACTTGTTTCTTAAATTCCACATATCAGTGAGATCATGTAATAATTGTCTTTCTCTGTTTGACTTATTTTGCTTAGCATACTACCCTCTAGTTCCATCCACATCATTACAAATGGCAAAGTATCATTTTTGATGGCTGCATTATATTCCATTATATATATATATATATATATATATATATATATATATATATATATATCTCACATCTTCTTTATCCATTCTTCTGTCAATGGGCATCTCAGCTCTTTCCCTAGTTTGGCTATTGTGGACATTGCTGCTAGAAACATTGGAGTGCAAGTGCCCCTTGGATCACTACCTTTGTATCTTTGGGGTAAATATATAGTAGTGCAATTGCTGGGTCATAGGGTAGCTCTATTTTCAACTTTCTAGGAATGTCCATACTGTTTTCCAGAGTGGCTCCACCACCTTGCATTCCCACCAACAGTGTAGGAGAGTTCCCCTTTCTTTGCATTCTCACCAACATCTGGCATTTCCTGACTTGTTAATATGTGCATTGATTTTATATCCTGCCATGTTGCTGAATTGCTGTATGAGTTCTACCTATTTCAGATGGAACATTTTGCGTTTTTCATATAAATTATTATGTCATCTGCAAAGAGTGAGAGTTTGACTTCTTCTTTGCCAATTTGAATTCCTTTTATTTCTTTTTATTTTCTGATTGCTGAGGCTAGGACTTTTAGTACTATGTTGAACAACAGTAGTGGGAGTGGGCATCCCTGTCATGTTCATGACCCTAGGGGAAAAGCTTTCAGTCTTTCCCCATTGAGAATGATATTCACTGTGGGCTTTTTGTATATGGTTTTTATGATATTGAGGTATGTTCCCTCTATCCCTACACTGTGGAGAGTCTTAATCAAGAAAGGATGCTGTATTTTGTCAAATGCTTTTTCTGCATCAATTGAGAGGATCATATGGTTCTTGTCCTTTCTTTTATTACTGTGAGGTGCCACGTTGATTCATTTGCAAATGTTGAACCACCCTTACATCCCAGGAATAAATCCCACTTGGTCATGGTGAATAATCCTTTTAATGTACTGTTGGATCTTATTGGCTAGTATTCTTGGTGAGAATTTTGGCATCCATGTTCATCAGGGATATTGGTCTGTAATTCTTTTTGGTGGGGTCTTTGTCTTCAGGGGGAGGGGTTTGCTGTGCTGATTTTCAAATGTCTTTGCCTGGGTGTAGTTGCACCGCCCCTTGCCAGGCTTAGTGTAAGCTGCTTCAGGCTCTTCTATGTGGCTTTTGTTCCCTGAAGGCTTTCCACAATGCGTCAGAGGATGAAAATAAAAATGGTCCCACCAGACCTCCAGCCTTGGAGCTGAAAAATTGAGGCCCCCTCTCTTCAGTAAACCTGCAGGGAAATGCAAGCTTCAAGAGTGGTTCCCGATCATGCTGCAGTTTGCGTTTTATGGCAAACCAAGCTGAGAGCCTGCTCACGGACTCACTGACTGTAGTAGGTTTCCCTGCTCCAGTGCTTGGGAACTTTGCTGGCTCAGGCATCCCCATTCTTTCCATGTCCCTGGGGATCCTGAGACCACACTGTTCCACCTAGTTTCCTGCCCCAATTCACCACCTGAGCACCTTTCAGGCAGGGATGTCTCTCAGTGGAGCAGACTTCTAAAAGTTCTGATTTTGCACTCTGGGGCTATATCACTTTCTGATAGCCAGCTTTCAAAGGCTCCATCCCCCACCATTTATCTTCTGATATATCAACTTAGATTCACTTCTGTGCACCTCTTATCTTGCACAAGTGGTCGCTTTTCTATTTGTACAATTCCACCAACTCTTTTCTTAAATCTCAAACTGTATTCATAGGTGTTCAGAATGATTTGATAGTTATCTAACTAAATTCAAGGTACCAGATTAAACGAGGTCCCCTACTCTTCCACCATCTTCCCTCCCTCCCACCTGGTAGATTTTAAAAGTTAATGAGGAGTGATGTCACAGCAATAGTAGTGTATGGTGCTTAAGGAATTGGTCTCTCCACTGAAATGATTAAGCTGGCAAAAACTGAAAGAAACAACTTTTTTTTTTTTTTAGAATACTGGAATCTAGTCAAATACAGTAAGAAGAAGAGTGTTTAATAAAGAAAATGACTACTAAAATTGGGTAATAATTTGCTATAGCATTTTTGTTCATTTGCCTGCCATTCTTTCTTCCTCAGCTCAGTATTAACAGTAGGTGTGGTGACCCACATTACCCTGATGATTCCCTGACTGACTAACACAGAGATGTCCCTTTGTTTTACTACCTTGGGATAGAGTGGCCTTCCAGGCAGCATCTGTGGAAAGCATTTTAAAATGCCTGCTACATATGAGCAGCTAAGGCAAAGGGTGGTCCATTGGGCAAGCAACAGACAAAACTAACAGCTAGAAAAGAGGAGGATCAGGAGGAATATACTTAAGGGAGTAAGGTGTTTGAAGAGCTACCATGTATATTGGGAGACCACAGTACAGTGCAAATGCCCAGGGCCAGGTGCATACTCAGAAGATCCCTGAGAGGACACTAGCTTATGCCTCTAGCAAATCTTTATACTGAAATAAATAGGAGGTAAAGATGAATGGCCAGCCTTAACATTAAATGAGTTCCTCAATGGAGAGCCAATCTCTGAAAAAGAGCAGAGGAGAAATGACATATCTATCTTATGGCTCAAGACATTTAAGGAAATTTTTGTCAGATCATTGACTGACTGCTGAGGTGATGGAACAAAGACTTCAATGACTACATATGACAAGGAATATGATCTTCTCAAAATAGTTTGGAAAAGTCACTAAACAAATTGATAACTGTGGTCCTCAACAATCAACAATAGGAAACCCTGGTGACAGGAGAATCTGATTTCCAGACTTATTGCATCATAATATCTAGATAAATGAAGTGGAAAGATTCCTAGAAACACAAAAATTACTGACTCAAGGATAACTACAAAATCCGAACAAATCTATAACAATTAAGGAGCTTGAATCTGTATTCAAATATCTCCCATTGAAGAAAAGTCCAAGAATACTACTCAAATAAATCTAAACATTCAATGTAATCACTATCAAAATCCCAGCAGCATTTTGAATAGAAATGGAAAAATATATCCTCAAAATAATATGGAATTGCAAGGGTTCTGGAAGAGTCAATACAAATTGGGAAAAGAAGAATAAAGTTGTAGGACTCAAAAGAAAAAAAGTTGTAGGACTCACACTTCCCAATTTGAAAACTTACTACAAACTATAGTAATTAAAACAGTGCAGGACTGACATAAGGAAAGACAGATGGGCAAAAGGAGTAGAATTAAGGGTACAGAAATAAATTTAAACACCTATGGTTAATTGTCTTTTTTAAACAAAGGTGCCAAGATCATTCCATAAGAAGAGAACAGTTTCTTCAACAAATAATGCTAGAACAACTGTATATCCAATATAAAACGATGAAGCCATACAAAAATTAACACAAAATTGATCAAAAACATAAATATATATTCTAAAACTATAAAACACTTAGAAGAAAACATAGGAGTAAATTTTAATGACATCATCTTTGATTTTTTTTGTGGATTCTTTTTTTTCCACTGTATTTATTTTTATTTATTTATTTATTTATTTATTTATTTATTTATTTATTTTTAATTTTTTATTATGTTATGTTCCTCACCATACAATACATTATTTTTGTTCTATTTCTTTTTCTGTGTATTTTTTATTATAATAATATTTTTTATTATATTATGTTAGTGACCATACAGTACACCTCTGGTTTTTGATGTAAAGTTCAATGATTCATTAGTTGCATTTAACACCCAGTGCACCATGCAATACGTGCCCTCCTTACTACCCATCACCAGCCTATCCCATTCCTCCACTCTCCTCCCCTCTGAAGCCCTCAGTTTGTTTGATGTAGTGTTCCATGATTCATTGTTTGCATATAACACCCAGTGCTCCATGCAATACATGCCCACCTTAATACCCATCACCGGCCTATCCCAATCCCCGACACCTTCCCCTCTGAAGCCCTCAGTTTGTTTCCCAGAGTCCATAGTCTCTCGTGGTTCATTCCCCTTTCTGTTTACTCCCCCTTCATTCTTCCCTTCCTTCTCCTACCTATCTCCCTGCTATTTCTTATGTGCCATAAATGAGTGAAACCATATGATAATTGTCTTTCTCTGCTTGACTTATTTCACTTAGCATAATCTCCTCCAGTCCTGTCCACGTTGCTACAAATGTTGGGTAATTGTTCTTTCTGATGGCTGAGTAATATTCCATTGTATATATGGACCACATTTTCTTAATCCAGTCGTCTGTGGAAGGGCATCTCAGCTCCTTCCACAATTTAGCTATTGTGGACAATGCTGCTATGAACACTGGGGTGCATATGGCCCTTCTCTTCACTACATCTGTATCTGTGGGGTAAATACCCAGTAGTGCAATTGCTGGGTCGTAGGATAGCTCTATTTTTAACTTTTTGAGGGACCTCCACACTGTTTTCCAAAGTGGCTGTACCAACTTGCATTCCCACCAACAGTGTAAGAGGGTTCCTCTTTCTTCACATCCTCTCCAACATTTATTGTTTCTTGCCTTGTCAATTTTTGCCATTCTAACTAGCATAAGGTGGTATCTCAATGTGGTTTTGATTTGAATTTCCCTGATGGTTAATGATGTTGAACATTTTTTCATGTGTCTGTTAGCCATTTGTATGTATTCATTGGAAAAGTGTCTGTTGATGTCTTCTGCCCATTTTTATTTTTCTTTATTTGTTTCTCATGTATTGAAGGAAAACTACCAAACTCTTTCTATGAGGCCAGCATTACCTTCATCCCAAAACCAGGCAAAGACTCCATCAAAAAGGAGAATTACAGACCAATATCCCCTATGAATATGGATGCCAAAATTCTCAACAAGATCCTAGCTAATAGGATCCAACAGTACATTAAAAGGATTATCCATCATGATCAAGTGGGATTCATACCTGGGATGCAAGCGAGGTTCAATATTCGCAAATCAATCAGCGTGATACATCATATCAACAAGAAAAGACTCAGGAACCATATGATCCTCTCAATTGATGCAGAAAAAGCATTTGACAAAATACAGCATCCTTTCCTGATTAAAACCCTTCAGAGTGTAGGAATAGAGGGTACATTTCTTAATCTCATAAAAGCCATCTATGAAAAGACTACTGCAAATATTATTCTCAATGGGGAAAAGCTGGAAGCCTTTCCCTTAAGATCAGGAACTCGACAAGGACGCCCACTCTCGCCACTATTATTCAACATAGTACTAGAAGTCCTTGCAACAGCAATCAGACAACAAAAAGGGACCAAAGTTATCCAAATCGGCAGAGAAGAAGTCAAAATGTCTCTCTTCGCAGATGACATGATACTCTATATGGAAAACCCCAAAGAAGCCACTCCCAAACTATTAGAAGTTATAGAGCAATTCAGTAACGTGACGGGATACAAAATCAATGCTCAGAAATCAGTTGCATTTCTATACGCGAATAGCGAGACCGAAGAAAGAGATTAGGGAATCCATCCCATTTACAATAGCACCAAAAACCATACGTTACCTTGGAATTAACTTAACCAGAGACGTAAAGGACCTTTATTCTAGAAACTATAAATCACTCTTGAAAGACATTGAGGAAGACATAAAAAGATGGAAAGATATACCATGCTCATGGATCGGAAGAATTAACATAGTTAAAATGTCCATGCTACCCAGAGCAATCTACACTTTCAATGCTATCCCAATCAAAATACCGAGGACATTTTTCAAAGAACTGGAGCAAATAGTCCTTAAATTTGTATGGAACCAGAAAAGGCCCCGACTCACCAAGGAACTGTTGAAAAGGAAAAACAAAGCTGGGGGCATCACAATGCTGGATTTCGAGCTGTACTACAAAGCTGTGATCACAAAGACAGCATGGTACTGGCACAAAAACAGACACATAGACCAATGGAACAGAATAGAGAACCCAGAAATGGACCCTCGGCTCTTTGGGGAACTAATATTTGATAAAGCAGGAAAAAACATCTGGTGGGAAAAAGACAGTCTCTTCAATAAATGGTGCTGGGAAAATTGGACAGCTACATGCAAAAGAATGAAACTTGACCACTCTCTCACACCATACACAAAAATAAACTCCAAACGGATGAAAGACCTCGATGTGAGGCAGGAATCCATCAAAATTCTAGAGGAGAACATAGGCAGCAACCTCTACGACATCGGCCAAAGCAACCTTTTTCATGACACATCCCCAAAGGCAAGAGAAACAAAAGATAAAATGAACTTATGGGACTTCATCAAGATTAAAAGTTTCTGTACAGCCAAGGAAACAGTCAGAAAAACTAAGAGGCAGCCCACAGAATGGGAGAATATATTTGCAAATGACACTACAGATAAAGGACTGGTATCCAAGATCTACAAAGAACTTCTCAAACTCAATATGCAAGAAACAAATAAATCAAAAAATGGGCAGAAGATATGAACAGACACTTTTCCAATGAAGACATACAAATGGCTAACAGACACATGAAACATGTTCAAAATCATTAGCCATCAGGGAAATTCAAATCAAAACCACACTGAGATACCACCTTACGCCAGTTAGAATGGCAAAAATAGACAAGGCAAGAAACAACAATTGTTGGAGAGGATGTGGAGAAAGGGGATCCCTCCTACATTGTTGGTGGGAATGCAAGTTGGTACAGCCACTTTGGAAAACAGTGTGGAGGTCCCTTAAAAAGTTAAAAATTGAGCTCCCCTATGATCCAGCCATTGCACTACTGGGTATTTACCCCAAAGATACAGACATAGTGAAGAGAAGGGCCATATTCACCCCAATGTTCATAGCAGCAATGTCCACAATAGCTAAATCATGGAAGGAGCCGAGATGCCCTTCAACAGATGACTGGATTAAGAAGTTGTGGTCCATATATACAATGGAATATTACTCAGCTATCAGAAAGAACGAGTTCTCAACATTTGCTGCAACATGGACGGCACTGGAGGAGATAATGCTAAGTGAAATAAGTCAAGCAGAGAAAGACAACTATCATATGATTTCTCTCATCTATGGAACATAAGAACTAGGATGATCAGTAGGGGAAGAAAGGGATAAAGAAAGGGGGGTAATCAGAAGGGGGAATGAAACTTGAGAGACTATGGACTATGAGAAACATACTGAGGGCCTCAGAGGGGAGGGGGGTGGGGGAATGGGATAGACCGGTGATGGGTAGTAAGGAGGGCACGTATTGCATGGTGCACTGGGTGTTATACGCAACTAATGAATCATCAAGCCTTACATCGGAAACCAGGGATGTACTGTATGGTGACTAACATAATATAATAAAAAATCATTAAAAAAAAAGAAGAAGAATATATGCAAATGGTCAACATGCACGAAGACCTTCAATATCATTAGTCATTAAGCAAATGCAAACCAACGCCATAATAATATTCTACTGGGATGCCTATAACCAAAGACAAATTGTTATATATACATACAATGGACTGTTACTCAGCCATAAAAAGTAATAAAGTACTGGTATATGATACAACATAGATAAAGTTCAGAATCATTATGGCAGAAGCCAGACACAAATTTCACCTCGATTATTTCACCTCCATTGAATATATCTATATTCGATATATATTTAAGTAAATGGAACTATTCAGGGGTGGGGGGGCAGTGAAAAAGGAATTCCCGGTGGAATCAATGCAAATAATGAAATGCAGTTTATAAATAACAGAATGACTATAAGCATCTACAAGTAATTCAGTTTGATAGAATCTGACATTTCCAGGCCAGATTTTGTAGGTCAAGAGATTGGACAGGGAGGCAGATGACAATGATGTGTACCATGCCAAATGACTTAATCCAATGGATAATAGGGAACCATTGGAATGCTCTACACAGAAGAAGAACACAGTTATGTCTTGCTAGCCATTGAGTAGAAAGTGAAGGCCTGCAATTAGAGGTTATAATTATAAAGTCTTCTGGAGGGAGTTTAGCTAAGAGGTGATAAGGGTATGTGTACTTGGGCAGTAGTAATAGGCATGGAAATAAGAATATTTAAGAAATATTTGGGTGATAAAATGACCAGCACCACATGACCAATTGACTTCCATATTTCCAATCTGGGTGCCTGGGTGAATGCTAGCACCCCATCTGAGACAGGGTGAATTTCATTTAAAACATGTTCTGTCTAAATCCTTAAAAAATCTGGAATATTGGGGAGGCTTTCCTGGGAAAACAACTTTCATATATCACCAAAAACATACCTCAAGCAGGTAGAGCAATTTGCCAGGTCACTACTACCCTTCAGGAATCCAATTCACCCCAGTCCTGACTTACCTTATTCTCCTGTGAGGAGCCGTTATTCCAGAGTTTACCAACAAAGAAGCCTGTCCACTTCACTCATCATTTAAATACTTGTGGTTGATTGCCAACATAAATAGGTCTATAACCTTTCCATTGGATGAAATGCCATCTGCTTTGCACTGTGCTTAACATCTGGCAAAGCATATAATTATATTTAATGGATGAAAAGTATCTGATGGATTGCAGCCAAGACAGCCAACACACACTGTCTGAATAAGACAGTAAAGAATAAAGGCAATTTGCAGGGATTTGGCTGATAGGACTCCAAGGCAAGAAGAGAAGGTGCTCTTTTGTCTAGGTGTACTGCTTTGTGTTCACACCATCTCTAATAAAACCACTTATTAAGCCTGCATACTGGAGTGCACACCATGTTAGGTCCTGGTACACACTGCTATCTACCTTGTACGAACTCTTAATCCAGGGGGGAAGGCAGACAAGTAAACAGCCCTATGAGCATGACAAAAAATACGACATAAACCACAGACTGCATGATCACCCAACAGTGTCATTCAGATGAGTCTGAGAAAGTAGACATCAGATGAAATTGAAAGGAAGAGCAAGAATTCAAAAAGTAAGTAGGACTTAATACAACAAAGAAGTAGAAGAAAAATTTAGGCAGAAGCAGCAGCACATGTGAAGTTACAGAGACCTGAAGCAGCATAACAATACTTTGAGGAACTATATAAACTCCATAAGGCAGGATGAAAGTGTGCTTCTAGGGCCAAAGAAACCAAAAAGTTAGCCAGGTCCGGGTCACTGAAAGCCATAAAGCCTGAGGGAAGCCTTTTGAGAGACATCCTGCAAGATTATTGAAGGATGCTCAGCAGAGATGTGATGTAGACAAATTTTCTTTTCAACAAGCCCGTGGAATTCTGTGAAGGAGGGATGGAAGGGGGCTGTTTTAGAAGCAGGAATATCAAGATAACTCAGGAGAAGACTCTTGGAAAATCCAAGGGAGCAGTGGTAAGATAAAAAGGAGTTGGATAGCTGTGAGAGGCATCTACAGGAATGGTGTGACCTTGGGAAAGAACATGGGAAAATACTGTTCTGAGACTCAGTTTCTTTTCAGCAAGATAGAATAACAGGATCTAACTCATAGGATTTTTATGTTAGACCTACTAAACAGTAGCCATGTTTGTTTGTTTGTTTGTTTGTTTAGTATTACATAAAAGCAAAACTCCTTAAAAGGTATCATATGGAGATAGGCTTTAGGTGCAAGGCTGTGCCACCTGTTCCAAGTTACAATCCCTTGAGCATCAGTTTCCTATTTTTAAATAAGGACATTGTCCTTAGAATTAAGTAATGTAAGAGAAGTATGAATCTTATCACATAACAAAGGCTCAATGACCACCTATTTAGAATTTGCTCCCACTACCTCCCACACTCTTATGCTCCTCATCCCACCTGCTCTACTTTGCTTTGTATTGTTTCATCCTATAGCCATTCACCAATATTGATACTGAATTGTGCATTTAATTATAATGACTTCCTACTTATAATTTGTCTCTGTTCTCTGCCCCCACAACACACACTGAAAATAACTTCCACAAGGGCATGGATCTTGTTTTATTCACAGGGCAGTGCCTAGCATAGTCTAGATGCTTAGTAAATATTTGCTGAAAAATGAAGTATTTTTATTAAAATTAGTATCAGAAAATTAGTATCAGAAAAATTAGTATTTTATTAAAATTAGTATCAGATTAATATTAGTATTAATATTATTGAATATTTGAAAACCCCTTCTCTCTGAGTGATAATAAAACTCACTTGAGCCCATGCTGCTGTACCATCAGTGATGTTCCCCTCTCAGAGAGCTCTACCAGCAGGACCATCTGCATTTCACCCCCTCCTCAACCTGACTTAGTTTTCCTGCCTGCCCTCAGAACTATTCAAACAAGCAATCATATCTTCCCAAGGGAATCAGGGGATACCACCTTGTTATTACTACAAAGTCTATCTCCCACAGGCCCTGTTTATTCACTCTATTTCCTAGTGTAACTCCTGAGTGGCCCTGCTTCCCTGTGCTGTCTTCCTCCCCCATGATGTAAGTATAAGTGAGTAGTATATTGTCAAAAATCTCACCTGTCCAGTGTCAGATGTCATGTGTTCATCCATCTCATACTATTCAAGGCAGGGAATCCCACTCTCACCAATGGAATGAATAGGAGGTGAACAGAACACAGGGCTTTTGGTTACATTCTGCAGTGGAGAAAATAGCAATCATAGGGGAAAAGGAGAGAGATCAGGATATTTCTTTACTCATTCCCTCGCTGTATCTCCCTCTGGTCACAACCCCTGCCAGGAGCTACTCTAACCACAGATCAACACCATCCCTCAGCCTCTGGCTCTCCTGCTTACTCCTTTGCTCCTCTAGCCTCAAGGGTAATGCTGCCACCACATCCTGTATTGTTTCCTTTAACCGTTACACCTCTGCAAGTAACCCCCTTACAAAAAAATTATCTTCAGAATCTCTATTTCCTGCCAGCCCCTGTCTTTAAAAAAAATGTGGGCTGTTAGCATTTATATGATATTTTAAGTGTCAATACAAGGTGAAGCCACATAGGTAGTAAGTGTAGAAAAAGAATAGCTAAGCCTTGAAGTTGACCGATATTCGGAAATCAGGAAACTGAAGGGGGACAAGCAAAGCAGACAAAGAGAAAAAAAATTTCAGACAAGAGGAGGCCCCAGGTGACAACCAGCTGTTTCTATCTTGAACCTCCAAGATGTCCATGTGGGTGAGGCTGGTGTGTAAGTAGGAGTGTAGAGGGAGGGGCTAATGAGGCAGCCAAGAACCCTATCAGGATGAGCTTGTGTGCATGGAGGGAAACCAAAAGACCAGAGCCTTCCTCCCATAATTTCCTCATATTTCCCATAATTCATGAAATTTCATAACCTTCACATTTGTTATTTTAGTCATTACAATAGGGAAATCATTTGAAGTGATCATTCAGGGATTGATTATACTCTTCCACGAACTGATATTTCCTAACAGTTTTATTATGCACATGGATCTGTGGGTTAAAAATCAGATGTGGCATAGAGAAAATGACTTTTCTTTATAGAACATGTGGACTTTTAATACGGATCAATCAACAGATGGGGCTTGAATAATCTGGAGGCATCTTTACTCAGATATCTGGCAGTTGATGCTATGTGTTGGCTGGGACCTCAGCTAGAATTGTGGTAAATAAATAAATACATAAATAAAACCACACACACACATAAAATAGGCTTCTCCATGTGGCCTCTGTTTTCTTACATCATATTGGCTTCAGAGAAATAGTATTTCTTCTAAGAAAGCTCTGGACCCCAAGCACTACTGTTTTAGCTAAGAAGGTAGACACCTGAAGAGTCTTACAACATCAATTTTATCACATTCTATGGATTACAAGTGAATCACAAGCCCACTCAGATTCAAGAAGGGGAGAAATGGATTCCACCCCTTGGTGGGGGAGTGGTAAATTCTATAAAAGCATATGGAAAAAGAAAATTATTATAAACTTCTTTGAAAAATGCAATCTACCATGTTGAGGACTGTTGGAATTTTTCCAAGCCTCTTGTTTTCTTAATTTGGCTACCCACTTTTAATCACTGTTTCTATTGTTTCAATAAGGGAGCTAAAATCAATGGAAGTTAAAGTTCACTCCTGAGAACTAGAGGAATAGGGATAGACCTTGAATTTAGGTCTGTCTCACTCCAGAAACTGAACACACTACCTTGAGCCATGCTAAAGGCATTAAACCTAATAGTGAAATGTTTAAGACCATTATTATCTAGAATATTAGAAAACAAAACAATACCAAGAGGATATAGGACTTAAGTTAAATAGAAATTCCCAGAAAGCAAACTATTGAAATTGACAAGGAGAAATAGAAAATTTAAATAGATTTAGGAATAAGATTAAATTAACAATTTTAAAAGTACGTACAAAAAAAACCCAGGCCCAGAATGATTAACTGGTGACTTCTATCAAACATTTAATAATCAATACAAATTCTCACAAACTTTTCTAAAAAAAAAAAAGTAGACTAGGGAAGGACACTTCTCAACTCATTTTTGGAGACTAGTATGACCCTGGTATGAAACCAGAAAAATACAAAATGAGAAACCAGCAGATCAATATCTCATGAATATTGACACAAAAATCTTCAACAAAATACTAGCAAACTGAATCCAGCAACATATGAAAGAAATCATACACCATGACAAAAAGGAATTATCCCAGGAATTCAAAGTTGGCCCCAACATCCAAAAATCAATTAATGTAATATATCCTATCAATGGAATAAAGGACAAAAATTATGAGATCAACTACATAGATACAGAAAAACCGTTTGATCAAATTGAACACCACGTTATGATTTAAAAAAAACACTAAGACAAGAACTTCCTCAAACTAATAAAGGGCATGTATGAAAATCCAGATAACATCACACTTAATGATGAGGGATTGAATGCTTCTACCCGAAGATCAGGAATAAGACATGGATGTTGGCTTTCACCACTTCTTTGCAATATTATGCTGGAGGTTCCCATCAAGGACCAGATTGAAAAGAAGGAAATAAAATTGTACTTGTAGATAACCTGCTCATTAATACTGAAAATCCTAAGAAATCCACTAAAAGACCATTAGAACTAACAATAAAGTCAGCAAAATCACAGCGTACAAAATCAACATACACAAATCAATTGTATTTCTATAACTTCCAATGAACAATTTAAAATTTAAAGGAACAGAGGGGGACAAGATGGCAGAGGAGTAGGGGACTCCATTTAGATGGATATCTGAATTTAGATGGATATCTACCAAACCATTCCAAACATTCATGAAATCAGACTGAGATGTAAGAATATATATCTCTACAAGCAGAAATGCTCTGCCAGTCACGAGGTATGAAGGACGGAGTCATGATTCTGCAGGCAGATATCAGAAGATAAATGGAAGGGGGTGGGAGCTGCCATAAGCCCCTGGAAAGTGATACAACACCAGAGCGCAGAAGCGCCCTTCACTCAGGGACCAGCAATAACTTGCAGAGCACTAGCGGCAAACTGGGAAGGGCTTGATAACAGTGCTCAAGCAGAATCCAGGAGCTGCAGGGGCACGCGCATATGAACCCAGGACCCCTCAAAGTTTTAGAAGCATGAAGGGCAGAGACAAGCAGAGCTCCTGAGTTGTGGATTGAAAGGGTCTCTGGGGATGAGCACCATCTGAGCGGTTTTCAGTGGCGCTTACAGAAATAGAGACTGTGTTTTCTGGAGGGTTCAGAGAAGAGCAGCCTGTGATTTTTGTGCACTGGGTCAGAGATCTGCATGCAGGCATTTTTCTTTGCTCTGACCCTCAGAAAAGGCGTGGAAAGCTGCCAGAGAACCAAAGCCCAAAAAACCAGTTTCCATGGAGCCCATCCCCCTGACAGGGGGCAGGACAACTCTGCCCAAGGAGGGTTGTCTGAGAAATGGGGTGGCAAGCCCCTCCCCCAGAATATAATCTGGAAGAAGAGGGCGACAACTCTAGGGTTCCAATTAAACCATAAAACCCCAACACCAGGGGAAAATAGTATATTGAGCTCCAGGCATTGCCTCATGGCTGGTGTATATTTCAGATACAACTTTTTTTTTCTTTTTTCCCTTTTTTACTCTTTCTCATGCTTATTCTCTGTTTTTTCTTTCACCTTTTTCTCATTTCAATTAGATGTTTAATATAACATGTTTCATAGTAACTCTTTAACTTGTACTTTTTCACACCTATATTTTTTATATAGATATAAGCTTCAATTTCATCCTTTTTTCCCTTTTCACTATTACCTTTATATATATCCCAGTTTTATTTTCCCTGTAACTCTGGGAAATAGTGTCCTCTAACACACAGAACAAAATATACCGAGGAAGAACTGAAATACCCTACCTTGCCCACACTGAGAGATTATAGCCCCCCTCTGTTCACCACCCCATTTTTTTCTTTTGTTTCTTTTTTCTTTTTTTTTTAATTTTTCATTTTTCATTTCTTTTTAATTTTTTAATTTTATAAATTTTATTCTTGGGTTTCATTTTGTCTTTGTTCTTTGGTGGAAACTTGCAACCACTCCAGATTTTTCCAGGGTGCATCTTGCCTGAATTGTGGTTGATATTTTGGACTCTGTACATTCCCTCAACCACCCCTCAACAGAATGAATAGGAGGAGGAACTCCCAAAAAGAAAAGAACAGAGACAATAGCCTCTCCTGCAGACCTAATGGATATGGATATAAACAAGATATCAGAAATAGACTTCAGGGTAGCAATTGTGAAGTCAATAGCTAGGCTTGAGAAAACCATTAGTGGCAATATAGAATCTCTAAGGGCAGAAATGAGAGCTAATCAGGCCGAACTTAGAAATGTTATAAATGAGATGCAGTCTAAACTGGATACTCTAACAGCCAGGGTAAATGAGGCAGAAGAACAAATCAGTGATCTAGAAGATAAGCTGATAGAAAGGAAGGAAAAGGAGAAGGCCTGGAACAAACAACTTAAAATCCATGAGAACAGACTTAGAGAGATTAACGACACCAAGAAACGTTCCAATGTCAGAATTAATGGGGTTCCTGAGGTGGTGGAGAGAGAGAGAAGACTAGAAGGTATATTTGAGCAAACCATAGGTGAAAACTTCCCTAATCTGGGGAAGGAAATAAGCATTCATGTTCAAGAGGCAGAGAAGACCCCTCCCAAGATCAAGGAGAACAGACCAATGCCCCAACACATAAGAGTAAAACTCACAAATCTCAGAACCAAGGAAGCCATCTTGAGAGCCACCAGAGATAAGAGATTTCTTAGGTATGGAGGGAGGAACATCAGAATAACATCAGACCTGTCTGCAAAGATGTGGCAAGCCAGAAAGGGCTGATAAGACACATTCAGGGTACTAAATGAGAAGAACATGCAGCCGAGAACACTTTATCCAGCAAGGCTGTCATTCAGAATGGATGGAGTGATAAAGAGCTACCAGGACCAGCAAAAACTGAAAGAATATGTGACCACCAAGCCAGCCCTGCAAGAAATACTAAGGGGGATTCTATAAAAGAAGAAAGACCACAAGAGTAATATAGACCAGAAATTTACAGAGACAATCCATAGAAACTTGTACTGTACAGACAGTAGGATGGCAATAAATACATATCTCTCAATAATCACTCTCAATGTGAAGGGCCTAAATGCTCCCATGAAACAGCATAGGGTTGCAGATTGGATACACAGGACCCATCCGTATGCTGTGTACAAGAGACTCACTTTGAACCTAAAAACACCTCCAGACTGAAAGTGAGGGGATGGAAAACCATTTTTCATGTCAACAGAACTCAAAAGAAAGATGGGGTAATAATTCTTATATCAGAAAAATTAAAATTTAAACCAAAGACTGTATTAAGAGATCCAAAGGGACACTATATCATTCTCAAAGGGTCTATCCAACAAGAAAATCTAATAATTGTAAATATCTATGCTTCCAACACGGGAGCAACAAACTACATAAGCCAGCTGTTAACCAAAGTAAAGAATCAGATCGACAATAATACATGAATAGTAGGCAATTTTAACACTCCATTCTCAGCATTGGATGGCTCATCTAAGCAGAAAATCAACCAAGAAACAAGAGCTTTGAAAGACACATTGGACCAGATGGGCTTCATAGATATATACAGAACATTCCACCCAAAAACAACAGAACATTATTCTTCTCAAATGCACACAGAACTTTCTCCAAAATAGATCACATGCCAGGTCACAAACAAGGTCTCAGCCAATATCAAAAGATTCAGATTATTCCCTGCATGTTATCAGACCGCAATGCCTTGAAACTGGAACTCAATTACAAGACAAAATTTGGGAGGAATTCAAACACTTGGAAGTTAAAGAACATCCTGCTAAAGAATGATTGGGTCAACCAGGAAATTAAAGAAGAACTTAAACAATTCATGGAAATTTATGAGAACGCAAACACTTCAGTCCAAAACCTATAGGATACTGCAAAGGCAGTCCTAAGAGGGAATTGCATAGCCATCCAAGCCTCTCTTAGAAAATTAGAAAAATCCCAAATGCACAAGCTAACTTTATACCTAAAGCAGCTGGAGAAAGAACAGCAAATAAAACCCAAACCAAGCAAGAGAAGAGAAATAATAAAGATTAGAGCAGAGATCAATGAAAGAAACCAGAAAAACAGTAGAACAGACAATGAAAATAGGAGCTGGTTCTTTGAAAGAATTAATAAGATTGATAAACCACTGGCCAATCCTAACCAAAAGAAAAAAGAGAAAGGACAAAAATTAATAAAATCATGAATGAAAGGGGAGAGATCATGACTAAAATCAAGGAAATAGAAACAATTATTAGAAATTATTGACAGCAAATATATGCCAACAAATTAAAGAACCTGGAAGAAATGGAAGCCTTTCTGGAAACCTATAAACTACCAAGACTGAAACAGGAAGAAATAGACAATCTGAATAGACCAATAACCAGTAACAATATTGAAACAGTAATCAAAAACTTTCCAAAAATCAAAAGCCCAGAGCCAGATGGCTTCCCAGAGGACTTCTACCAAACTTTTAAAGAAGAAATAATACCTATTCTACTGAAGCTGTTTCAAAAAAATAGAAGAAAAACTTCCGAACTCCTTCTATGAGGCCAGCATTACCTTGATCCCAAAACCAGGCAAAGACACCATGAAAAAGTAGAATTACAGACCAATATCACTGATGAACATCGATGCCAAAATACTCAACAAGATCCTAGCCAATAGTATCCAACAGTACATTAAAAGGATTATTCACTATGACCAAGTGGGATTTATTCCTGGGATGCAAGGATGGTTCAACATTCACAAATCAATCAACGTAATAGAGCACATTAATAAAAGAAAAGAGAAGAACCATATGATCCTCTCAATTGATGCAGAAAAAGCCTTTGACAAGACACAACATTTGTTCTTGATTAAAACTCTTCAGAGTATATGGATAGAGGGAACATTCCTCAATATCATAAAAACCATCTATGTAAAGCCCACAGTGAATATCATTATCAATGGGGAAAAGCTGAGAGCTTTTCCCTTAAGGTCAGGAACATGACAGGGATGGCCACTCTCACCACTATTATTCAACATAGTGCTAAAAGTCCTAGCCTTAGCAATCAGACAACAAAAAGAAATAAAAGATATTCAAATTGGCAAAGAAGAAGTCAAACGCTCACTTTTTGCAGATAACATGATACTTTACGTGGAAACCCAAAAGACTTCACACCAAGATTGCTAGAACTCATACAGCAATTCAGCAACATGGCAGGATACAAAATCAATGCACAGGAATCAGTTGCAATTCTATACACTAACAATGTGACTGAAGAAAGAGAAATTAAGGAATAGACCCCATTTACAATTGCACCAAAAACTGTAGGATACCTAGGAATAAACCTAACCAAAGAGGTAAAGGATCTATAGTCTAGAAAGTACAGAGCACTTATGAAAGAAATTGAGGAAGACATGAAGAGATGGAAAAATATTTCGTGTTCACGGATTGAAAGAATAAACATTGTGAAAATGTCTACGCTGCCCAGAGCAATCTACATATTCAATGCTATCCCTATCAAAACGCCATCAACATTTTTCACAGAGCTGGAACAAACAATCCTAAAATTTGTATGGAATCAGAAAAGACCGCAAATTACCAAGGGAATGTTGAAAAAGAAAACCAAAGCTGGAGGCATCACAATGCCTGACTTCAAGCTATATATTACAAAGCTGTGATCATCAAGACAGCATGTTACCAGCACAAAAACAGACACATAGACTAATGGAACAGAATAGAGACTCCAGAAATGGACTCTCAACTCTATGGTCAACTAATCTTTGAAAATCAGGAAAAAATATCCAATGGAAAAAAGACAGTCTCTTCAATAAATCGTGCTGGGAAAATTGGACAGCTACACATAGAAGAATGAAAATGGACCATTCCCTTACACCATACACAAATATAAACTCAAAATGGATGAAAGACCTCCATGAGAGAAAGGAATCCATCAAAATTCTAGAGGAGAACATAGGCACTAACCTCTTTGACATCAGCCACAGCAACTTCTTTCAAGACATGTCTCCAAAGGCAAGGGAAACAAAAGCAAAAATGAACTTTTGGGACTTCATCAAGATAAAAAGCTTCTGCACAGCAAGGGAAATAGTCAACAAAACAAAGAGGCAACCCAATCCACGGAATGGGAGAAGATATTTCCAAAAAACATTACAGATAAAGCACTGATATACAAGATCTATAAAGAACTTCTCAAACTCAACGCTTAAAAAACAAATAACCCAGTCAAAAAACGGGCAGAAGACATGAACAGACACTTCTCCAAAGAAGACATACAAGTGGCCAAAAAATACATGAAAAAATGCTCCACATCACTAGCCATCAGGGAAATACAAATCAAAACCACAATGAGATACCACCTCACACCAGTCAGAATGGCTGAAATTAACAGGACAGGAAACAACAAATTTGGTGAAGATGTGGAGAAAGGGGAACCCTCTTACACTGTTGGTGGGAATGCAAGCTGGTGCAGCCACTCTGGAAAACAGTATGGAGGTTCCTCAAGATGTTAAAAATAGAGCTAGCCTATGACCCAGCAATTGCCCTACTAGGTATTTACCCCAAAGATACAGATGTAGTGATCTGAAGGGCACATGCACCCCAATGTTCATAGCAACATTGTCCACAATAGCCAAACTGTGGAAGGAACTGAGATGCCCTTCAACAGATGAATAGATAAAGATGTGGTACATATGTATATTATAGGATATGGCTATATCCATATCCAATAATATGGAATATTATTCAGCCATTAGAAAGGATGAATACCCACCATTTGCATCAACATGGATGGAACTGCAGAGGATTATGCTAAGTGAAGTAAGTCAAGCAGAGAAAGACAATTATCATATGGTCTCACTCCTATGTGGAATATAAACAATAGCACAGAGGACCATAGGGGAAGGGAGGGAAATCTGAAGGGAGTAAAATCAGAGAGGAGATGAACCATGGAAGACTATGGACCACGGGAAACAAACTGAGTGTTTCAGAGGGGACGGGGTTGGGGGGAGGTTGTAATAGGGTGATGGGTATTGAGGAGGGCACGTGTTATGATGAGCACTGGGTGTTATGCACAACTAATGAATCATTGAACACTACATCAAAAACTAATTATGTACTATACAGTGGCTAACTGAACATAATAAAAATAAATTTTTTAAATGGAGATTAAAAAGCAACAAATAAGAAAATTGTTCTTTGTAATGAGAGCACCTGAAATCTAATCTTTTAGCAAATTTCTAATATTAATATAATATTAATTATAGTCATTATGCTGTATATTACATCTCTGGACTTATTTATCCTATGTAACTTCAACTTTGAACTTTTGACCAACTTATTTTTCCCAACTCCCTGCCCTGTCAGAACACTAGTTCTACTCTCTGCTGTTATGTATTAGACTTTTTTAGATTCCTCATAAAATGAGATCATGTAGTGAATAAATAAATAAATAATAAGTAATAAATAATAAATAAAAATTAAAGGAACAATTCTATATGCAATAGGCTCAAAAAGAATAAAATATTTAGGAATATATTTAAGAAAAGAAGTATATAATTTATACACTTAGAACTATAAAACATTTTTGAGATAAATTTTTAAAAGCCTAAATACATAGAACGATATCCTTTGTTCATGGATCAAAAGATATAACACTGTTAAAATAGCAATATTCTCCAAATTGATCTACACATTAAGGGAAATTTCTATCAAAATCCCAGCAAAAATGCAGATGGATAATCTAATCCTAAAATTCATACAGAAATGTAAGGAACTCAGACTAGCCAAAACAATTTTGGGCAAGAAAAAATAGGAGGACTCAAATTGCCCAAATTTAAAACTAACTATAAAACTACAATAGTTCAAGCAGTATGGTACTGGCATTAGAATAGACATAGAGACAAATGGAATAAAATTGAGAGTCCAAAAATAATCCCTCACAGGTTATGTAAACTCATTTTCCAAAAAGATACTGAAACTGGGGAAGGAATAGTCTTTTCAACAAAAGGTGTTAATATAACTGGATATCTATAGGCAAAAGAATAAAGTTAAACTCTTCACAGCACATCCAAAAATTGACTCAAAATGGATCATAGGACTACATTAAGAGCTAAAACTATAAAGTAGGACCTTAATGACTTTGAGTTAGGCAACTCCTTAGATTTGGCACTTTATTTTTTTTTTTATTTTAAAGATTTTATTTATTTGTTTGACAGTGGCAGACAGCGAGAGAGGGAACACAAGCAGGGGGAGTGGTAGAGGGAGAAGCAGTTTTCCCGCCAAGCAGGGAGCCCAATGCGGGGCTCAATCCTAGGACCCTGGGATCATGACCTGAGCTGAAGGCAGACGCTTAATGACTGAGCCACCCAGGTGCCCCTGGATTTGGCCCTTTAAGCTCACATGACAAAAGATAAAATAGACAAATGAGATATCATAAAAATTTAAAACCCTGTGTCTTAGAGGATACCATCAAAGAACTGAAAAGACAACACATACAATGGGAGAAAATATTTGCAAATCCTACCTATAATAAGGGACTTGTACCTAGAATATATAAGGAACACTTACAACTCAATAATAAGACAAATAACCCAATTAAAAAGTAGGCAAAGGATCTGAATGATCATTTCTTCAAAGAAGACACAGAAATGCCCAATAAGAACATAAAAAAGCATTCAATATCATTAACTATCAGGAAAATGGAAATTAAAACGACAATGAAATACCACTTCACACCCACTAGGATGATTATAATAAAAAAGGAGAGATAACATATGTTGATGGGGATGTGAAGAGATTAGATCACTGAGACAACACTGGTGGGGATACAAATGGTGCACGTGCTTTGGAAAAGAATTTGGTAGTTCCTTAAAAAGTTAAACAAAGAGTTATTCTTTGATCCACCAAATCTACTCTTAGGCATTAGCCAAAAAAAAAAAAAAAATGAACACCTATATCTACACAAAAACTTGTACACAGATATTCACAAAAGCATTATTCATAATAGTCCAAAAGTAAAAACAACTAATGAATGGATAAATAAAATGTGGTATGTCTACAAATCAAATATTAGTTGGCAATAAAAATAAATGAAGTACTAATACATGCAACAGCATAAGTGAAACTTGATACTGTTTTGTTAAGTAAAAGAAGCCAGTCACAAAAGATGCCATATTATATAATCCCATTTATATGAAATGTGCAGAATATGCAAATAGAGACAGAAATTAGATTAGTAATTGAGTAGGCTGGTGGGAAGGAGGGAGTTTGAAAGAATGGGAGTGATTGAAAGTGCTTACAGGGTATCATTTTGGGTGATGAAAATGTTCTAAATTTGATTTTGGTGATATTTGCACACCTCTGTGAACATATCAAAAGTCATGCAATTATACATTTTAAGTTGGTCTATTGTACGGTATGTGAATTATATTTCAATAATCCCCTTACATTAAAAACAACAACAGAAAAATCTAAAGTTGTTGTCAACAGTGAATAATTTTTATTTTTTAAAATTTCATCTCACTTTTATTTTGACTGAGAAAGCCCCTCCCCTACCAGAAGCAAAAATTTGCATCTGAGACATGAAATTTGGTAATTCTCACCTACTGCCTTTCCCTTCTAGTCTTGCCTTAATTTTTTGGCCCTGTTTTAGGAGGGTCTGCCCTGTAGGGTTGGTGGAGCTGATGGTCAGGAGGCTGAGCAGACATCTGCTACCATATGGAAAGTGCCTCTGGAATGGATCAGGTGTCTCCAGAGCTCGTGATGGCAGCACTCCAAGAAGCCAGGAAACCCTGCTCAGGCCATGCAACTCTAAGCTTGCCTCTGGACTTCTCTGAACCTCCCATAATTTTTTTCCTTATTGTAAATGTAAAATCATGGTCTAGCTATTTCACAGGGCCACTACGAAAAATAAAGCCAAAGTGTGTGAAAGCAATTAGAACACTTCTAAACTACTTTACAAATGTACATCTATCTGCAGGCAATCGTGCCAAAGCCCTCATCTCACTGATGAAGCACCAGGGGGCCAGGGCTGAGTTCCTGGACCACACAGCGGCAGAGTCAGGCCTGGAATCTGAGTCTTAACTCTATCCCTTTTCCTCCAGACAAGACCCCCGGTCACCCTCAGGCTGTTCTTAGAAGAACATACTGGCCTCCCAGCAAGTTACAGGAATTGATTTCTTTGGTAATCCTTCCATGTGGTTTTATAAATAAATTAGGTTTTAAAGTATACTGTAAATTTCTGCATCTGCTACTTTAGAATATCAACTGTATCTGTCAAAGATTTATTGTGGGTCAGAAATTCTTGTTTGATGAGGTTCACTGAAAAAGATTAAGTACCTTAAGTAGCCATCAAATGGACTGCTCAATTATCAATAAGCAGATTGTCTAAAATACTTTTTCTCTCTTTATGCATTGCCCTCAGGAGAAAAACAAATAAAGAGGTCAGGATTGAAGAAGATAATTTATATGAAAAGTGTTTTGTGACTGTCAAACTTGTGAGGATAAATATGCTATTTAAAAGAGTTCATAATAACACAATAATTATAATGTTACATTAAAAAGCAAGCTCCAAAATTATCTGTTAACTACATTAAAAAATATATACATATGTAGAAAAAAAAAAGAAAACTATGAAGGATCCCCTGGCTGCCCCTGAATAGGCATCATGCATCCATCTATAAGCTGCCTCCTCATAAAAACAGGAGGGTCTGTGTGGAGTGAGGAAAAGGCTTGACCCACGTGGCCTGCAGGAGAAAGCCTCCTCCGTTTCCCTGGATGGTTTGGAAAACAGGCTCACTGCTTTGTGGGCCGTGCTCATACCTGGTGTTCACGTGGCAGTGCTTCTCAAGGGACACAGATGCACAAACAACTCGACTTCTGTGGGGGGGCCCTGGAGTTCCAGGACTTTGCAAACATCCACATAAGGACATACGGAGGAATCACACTTTGCTTTCTTATCTTGACATCATGTCTTGACACTTTCATTCCAGTATAAAGGTGGGGCTTCCTGATGTTCCCCAACCACAGAGGACTCCAGTACTTGGGTGCATCTTTATTTTACCAGTCCTTAGTGGATGGTATTTTGACTCATTCCAGTCCTTTGATATTACAAACAAGGCTCCCCTTGTATGCAATAGGAGTATTTTTTATCTCAATACATCATACCAGATTGTTTTCCGGAAATATTAAACTCACATCTCCATCAGAAAGATTAAGCATACCTATTTCTCCAACATCACTAGCAATATGTGATGTTCTTTGGCTATAGGAAAGGTGCTTTCATTTGCATTTCTCTAGCTATTAGTGAGGTTAAGCATCTTTTCATATACGTTTTAGGCTTTGGTGTTTTCTCTGCGAATTCATCATATTTTCCCATTATTCTATTGGAGTATCAGTTTTTCAGTTTGCAGGAGCTTTGAGTACAGAGCTTGTCAAATGGCACACAGTAGTATATGCCACACATCGATTATAAGCATGCTGAAGTGTGGACAAGTTTGGTCCTCAGGCAGCCTTGTTGCTCAGGCTGCACACAGCCCCATTCATTTACCCTAGGTTACTGAACTCACATCCTCCACTTTTATATGTGCCATGATACAAAATAAGTTGGCAAGGGTGTATTACATATAAATCTTTGGTATATGAGTGGCAATTTGTGTTTACTCAGTCTGTTGTTTAATATTTGCCTTTGCTCATGGCATCGCTTAGTATGAACTCTCTGGGGAATTTTATATAATCATTTATATCTACCTTCCTTTCCGGCATTTGATATTCCTGTATAATTGTTTAAATACAGTTTCTCGGGGCGCCTGGGTGGCTCAGTCAGTTAAGCATCTGTCTTCAACTCAGGTAATGATCTCAGGGTCCTGCTCAGCGAGGAGCCTGCTTCTCTCTCTCCCTCTCCCTGCCATTTTGCCTACTGTGCTTTCTCTCTTTCTGTGTCAAATAAATAAAATCTTAATACATACATACATACATACATACATTTTCTCCAAGGGCAGGGATTTTTGTTTGTTTCACTCACTGCTATATCCTTAATGCCTAGAACAATGTCTGGCTTGTAGTAGATGTTCAATTAGTCAAACTCACGAATTAGTTACAATGCAGTATGGGAAGTACGATGTAATGGAAAAATATATATATGCTCAGGTGAAATGTAATATATATATATATATATATATATATATATATATATATATATATATATATATATATATTGCATGTGTGTTTCTTTTAAAAAGTGAGGCTCCCCACTGGGGATGGGGAGTGGTGTATGTCTTTCACAGTCATTTAAATACATCTTCCCTTTCTGTTTATGTCCCACCTGTCAGCCTGCTCAGCACCTCCCTTCTCTATGTTGAAAGATCAAGGATGAGGCAACAGGCCACACTGAGGCTTATTGGAACTCCAAGAGCCAGTTCCCAGTGGGTACTTTGTCCAGATCCCTCTGTGGCACTGAAGGGACCCTGTTTGCTGTGGTGAGGCTTTTCTGTACCTAGCTGCCCCTGATCGCCACAACACTGATTTCCTCAGATATTTCCAGTATTAGAGCATCTAACGTTACAGAGAAAATAAGCATAGGCAAGCAAAACTCAAAGAAGTACTGGTGTGGGTAGAGGTACAGAGAATCCAGAGGGACAGTGAAAAGCAGTCAGGCAGGCATAAGTTCAGACCCTGTCTCTTCCCATTACCGGTGCATGATCTTGTGCTTTAATTCCTTTGAACTCAGGTATCTGATATGTAACAGCAATACCTACCAGAATGTTGTGATAATTATATGCCATCAAGTCTCTAAAAGTTTTGGGTAATCAATAATAGCTGTTACTGCTACAGAAGCATTTCCAGAGACGCTGCTTTCTGCTACTTCGGCACAAGGCATCCTTTGACAAGACTTTACATATTTGCAAACAGCCTCCCGCTGTGTTTCTATTGCAGGTGCAGAGCTACTGATAACACCAGATGTGTTATCACAAATTATCATTGGATTCCCTTACCGTGTTTAAAGCATGCTTTATCATTTCTGCTGATGGGGCATTTGCAGGGTGAGGGAGCTGCAGTGCATGAGGCACTTCAGGCAGCAAATTGCACTGGGACTCCCTATCCACCTGCTACAGACTCAGGGCTGTGTCTACTACCCTCAGGAAGAAGCTCAGTCAGTACCAAATTACAAAATCAAATCAAAATGCAAGAGAGGGAACAGTATGTGGGGAACAAGATCATTGCTAGTCATGTCTCTCCTGTCTCACCTGCCTCTGCTGCTGTCCCACCATCACCAACAGAGCCCCAAGGAGTCCCCATCCCACCCCTGTCTCAAACACTCCCTGCCCTTTGTAATACTGGTCACCCTTCAAGCCCCAGTCCTCACACCATTTCTCCACCCCCCTCCTCCACTCCTCTACTCCATCACAGATGACCATCTACCTTGTATTTTTTTTACAACACAGCTAGAAAGTCATCTCACACCAAGACTTGTATTCCAGAAGGCTGACTTAGTATATAAATTGGTTTTGTTTTCTCTCCTAAGACCGTAAAATGATGGTGGAAGCATAAATAGGAATATATCTATACTAAAATATGGAACCATGAGAAGGCACTCATCAGTGGACAAAAGATCCAACACACTCCTTCTATTGTGGCTGCTGGAGTTATGGGCAAAGCCCACCTGATTCTAGCAGTGGGGCAGGGGCTGGAGTGAGTGGGAGGAGGTAATGAATGGCTCTCTCCATTCACCTTGAATTATAACCTGCCAGTCACAGACACAATAATGTACAGACCATCGTCTTTGCTAGTAAACAAACCTGCCATTGCAGATGTTTCAGGGACAGAAGGGAACTTGAAAATTCCAATTTTACCCTAGAAATCTGAAACGAAATATTAGACTTAGTTTTTAAAGGAATCGAATGCTATTTAGAAAAAGGGGAGGGATAAAAACAAACTATAGACTAAAGAAGAAGAAGAAGAAAAAATAAGTTTTCCGAAAGTGCTTCATTAGAATGCCTGGAAAATCATGTTAAGAAAATTGTCCAAGCTATGGAGGCAAAGGAGATGAGAGCACAGAGACAGGGAATTTCAAAACAGGTGCTATAAGAAAGCACAAAATGGAAGTGATACAATTTTGAAGAAATAATGAAATAATTTCTCAGAGCTAGAGAGAGGCAAGTCACCAAATTGAAAATGTGCATCATGAACTGAGCAAAATATATAAAAATTAATTCCCATCTTAACACATTTTTTTGAAACTCCAGAATACCAAAATGATAGAAGATTACAGAACTTCAAGAGAAAGGGAGAGAGAGTTCCTTAGAAACCCATCAGAGGCACTGGATCTAGCGGACCATGGTACATGGGTCCCTGTTTCCTCTCCCTCCCAGAACTCCTATTTATTCTTCAAAACCCAATATATTGGTGTCTTTTGGTGCACCCAATTCTCATTCCATTTAACATATTTTTCTGTGTAAGTTATGCTGAAATAAAACTTAAACACTTAAATATATTATGTCACAAAATGTTGCACAAGAGTCTATGACATGCTCACATGGGCAGTTGAGTTAACCTCAAGGTATCAATCTTCTCTTACCATCCCCAACCATATATTTGAATTTCTTGAAATTTCATCACCAACCAGAATGAGATCCATTCTGTAGTGATATTCATTTGAAGTCTGAGCTGCACGTCTGTTGACATAATTTGCAGAGGTGAGGATATTCCTCAGTATACTTGAGCCACCCTCAGCTGCACACTGGGTGCATCTCCCTCATGGCATAGCGGTCACTCATGCAATAGCAACTGCGAAGCGGCAACACTGCAGTCTACAGACTGGAAATGCAATCATCACTACACCCATGGCAGCAAATAAAGTGATAGGTGAACTTGAAAATCGAAGCTTATAACCCACTAGAACACACATAGGACAAACAAATTGACCATTTTCACATCGAAGTTGCTATTTGGGAGGGAAGCAATGAGGAATATGAGATTTCATATACCTGTACTATTGAACTTTACATGATAATTAAATTATTTCCTACAGGTGATGAAAAATTAGATAGCTGAGAAATCATTAGGAGTATAGGATATTTTCAGTAGTAAACATTGTTAAGACATCAACTTAGAAACAAAACATTCCTTCTAATTTCCAAGCTTTCAGATTGGCTTAAATGACCTAAGACAAAAAAAAAAAAGGTTACTAAAAAATAGCTTAGCATTTTTAACTGTTTATATTTTAAAATTTGAGACTTTCAAATAAGAAACTGAAAAATAAATTGCATGCTGAAGTTAATGTAAAAACTATTGGTCATATTCAAAATGGTTTCCAGTGTTTATGATCATCTTGATACACTAATTGTTCTATTGATTAATTTTATAAGTAAATGTTATAATATAGATTTATAAAATGAGTATATACTAATGCTCTTTTATCCATTTTTTTACATATTGATGTTCCATGACAGATTTCTCCTGAGGACAAAGTTTGCTTTACTTGGCAGTCAGAACTAGGTGAAGTCCAAGCCTTGTCATTTACTGAGTAGAAAATGCCAGAAAAAGAAATAAAGTTGGAGACGCCAGACAGCTTTATTAACTTCTGTAACCCTCACTGTAAAAATTGAACAGTAAGGCTTTCCTGAGTGTTGCTGTGATCACTGCCTAGAGGGACAGAGAGAGACCAGGTCTCTGTTACTCACCATCTGCCTGACCCTGGCCTGTGACTTCACCTGTCTGGAGCCTTGGTCCTCCCGACTGTCACAGGATCCATGAGGCCCCTCAGCCTCAGAGCACTGTTGTGAGGATAAAACGACACAGGGCCCATTACAGGTGATGCCATTGCCTTCTTCTTAGTATGCTGTAAGTGCTACTTATGTTACCCTGTGCAAGGGAGTCTATTTTCTCCTATTCCCTTCTCAGTATGTTGCTGTGAACACAAATGTCAGACCTCAATTATCATGGCTGTGTGAACACAGGTTGTCTTCATGGGCCTCTGACCTCACGTGTTTATATTACAGCTCCTCCACCCAGGCACACAGTGTACCCAGATGTAAGGTTTCAGTATGCATGTCCATCCACCTCTTGGCACCTCTTAGACAAAGAGTTTAGAATGACACAGAATATTATTATCACTATTATTATTATTATTCACCCTCAGCAATAATGATTAATGAAACGCAAATAAACCTCACTGATCTCCAAATAGCGGTACCTTAGGAACCAAAAGAGTAGCTTCCACTTTGTTAGGCAGAAAAGTTCTTCTGATCCTTACTGAGAAATTATAGGCTTTTCAAGACGTATTTGACAACCACAAAAAATAGAACTCCATATTTTAAAAACCAGATGAACAATATGTAATTTAAGGCATACTTATGTCAGGGAAAAAACGTCTTCCACTCACTCATTATGTAATTCACTTTTCAGTGCCAGCCCCTTGACATACGATATGTGAGTGACAGATTAAAAGGAGCTAGAAATTCACATACTTGCTTTATTCCAAAGGAATAAAAAATTTACATGACCCCATTGGATAAAAAGACCTTTATTATTTTTAGAATCTCTTTGGTTGAAAGGAGTTTTGCTGGCTTCTCTCAATAAACTTTAAAATAATGTGTCAGGTTCCCAAACTCTTTTAACCCATGCTCCTCCTGAAACAAGAGTTCCCAAGAAAGCTTTCTCTTCCCTATTCCCTTTTCCCTGGTCACACCGCGATTACCACATGGAGGGGTAAGCAACAACAATTTCTTACCATCTTGTGCAAGCATGTAGAAGACAGGTCACGATGTTGTTGGCTAGCTTATGAAGTGAAGGGTTACTAAGGAGAGTCACAGACAGATCTCAGGAGTGTACACACCCCAGGGGAGTACAGAGTTTAGACCACCCACCTTGGCCATCCTGTAAGAAAAACAACCTGAACTCACCAGCCAAGCAACAGCAAATGCCCATAATAGGGTCAGTAACCAAAAGGGCAAGGGGCAATTAGCACAAAGAGAACAGCACAAGAGCTCCAAGCAAATACATGCCTCTCTCCCATCACCATGAGCACACATACACACACACACACACACCCATCTTGAGATAGAGAAGGGACAGAACAGATTCTGAGAGTCTCAATATTGACCTAAAGAAATACTTTTAAACCAAAAGCACACTACTCAGAAGAAATTTAGCTAAGTTTTAATTGCCAGATTTCAGTTTCCCCATTAGAATAGGTGGGAGCTTCTGGGAAAACTTAGCTGGGCTGTGGGGAAGGGGGGAGCATTGCTTTGTCCACTAGGGCAGTAGCATGTGTGTATATGCAACCTCACTAAATGCATTTAACACAGATGTATCCATTTACAAGCATATGTAAATGTCCATTTGTTGTGTAGCTATTGTCAATAATTGGTAGGCTAAAAGATCACCATTCCTTCATTTGTACCAGAGATTCTGTGCTACCTTTATACACAGTCTTACCTATGGCAAGGTTAATATGACTTCCTGAATTTATAGCATGGTAACTGAGTCTGGAGAACTGAAGAGACACATGCAAGGCCACTCACCTGGTAAGTGGAAAAGTCAAGTTTCCAGTCCAAATATGTGTCATACAGGATTGAAATGCAAAGTCCCATAGTGGGAAGACAATGGGACCATGGCAGTGGTAAAAAAGTGGAAAGAGGGTCACACTTCAGGATGAGGAAAACCAACATTCCAGGGCAGTGACTGGGGTGAAATTAGGGGAAGGAGAGGACAGGTTAAGGAAGACCTGGTAGTTCTAGTGTGATGGAGCATGGAGGACACATGTGGTGGTATTTGCAGAGTATGAGGCTGCTAAAGGAGGCAGCATCCTGCAGACCTGCTCAGGAGTTGAGCACATAGGCAGTAGGGATCCCAGGAGACCCTTCTTCTCCAGGTTAGGGAAGACTTGCTGCCTCAAATGATAACTGCAAGGCCAACCAGCCATCAGCTTAGGAGAGAGAAGTTTGTGTCACTACCGTTGGCAGCCCCTACAATACAATTTTCCTGCTACATACCTACAAAAGATGCACTGCCCTGGAAGAAGGGGTTTCTGGCTGTCAAAAATGACCACTGAGGGGTTTCAGCCAGACCTATGGCTATCAAACCTATAAGACTGGCCTACATTATACTAAGCTAATGAAATTTGAAATCGTCTGTTAATACTGCAGAATCTAGACTATCCTGAGCAATTAAAGGTCTCATAATTGTGTGGGTGGTATTTGAAGCCATGGGCATTGATTGATTAGATCACCCAGGACATGAATATAAGTAGAAACAGGAAGGAAGGAAGGAAGGAAGGAAGGAAGGAAGGAAGGAAGGAAGGAAGGAAAGAAGGAGAAAAAGAAAGAGAAAGAAAGAAAGAAAGAAAGAAAGAAAGAAAGAAAGAAAGAAAGAAAGAAAGAAAGAAAAGGGAGAGAGAAGGGAAGGAAGGGAAGGGAAGGGAAGGGGAGAGGAGAGGAGAGGAGAGGAGAGGAGAGGAGAGGAGAGGAGAGGAGAGGAGAGGAGAGGAGAGGAGAGGAGAAGAGAAAAAGAAAGGATGGGAGAAGGGAGGGGTGGTGGAGAGAGATGGAAAGGAGAGGAGAGAGACAGAGATGGGATCCTGGAGCATTTCAACATTGAGAAGCCTAGAAAAGAAAATGTTAGCAATAAATGATAAAAATGAGTTGCCTTTACTTATTTATTAATTTTTATCTATTTAATTAATTTATTTATTATTATTTTTTAGAGCAATAATGGTGACATTGGTTTTTTTGTTTCTTTATCTTCTCTTTATTTTTTAATAATGATTTTTTATTATGTTATATTAGTCACCATACAGTACATCCCTAGTTTTTGATGTAAAGTTCCATGATTCATTACTTGTGTATAACACCCAGTGCACCATGCAATACGTGCCCTCCTTAATACCTGTCACCAGCCTATCCCAGTCCCCCACCCCCCTCCCCTCTGAAGCCCTCAGTTTGTTTCCCAGAGTCCATAGTCTCTCATGGTTCATTTCCCCCTTCTGTTTACCTCCCCCTTCCTTCTTCCCTTTCTTCTCCTACTGATCTTCCTGCTATTTCTGTTCCATAAATGAGTGAAACCATATGACAACTGTCTTTCTCTGCTTGACTTATTTCGCTTAGCGTTATCTCCTCCAGTCCCGTCCATGTTGCTGCAAATGTTGGGTAATCGTTCCTTTTAATGGCTGAGTAATATTCCATTGTATATATGGACCACATCTTCTTAATCCAGTCATCCGTTGAAGAGCATCTCGGCTCCTTCCACAATTTAGCTATTGTGGACAATGCTGCTATGAACATTGGGGTGCATACGGCCCTTCTCTTCACTATGTCTGTATCTTTGAGAAATTGAGCTGCCCTGTGATCCAGCAATAATGGTGTCATTGAAGCCAAGAGAAGAAGGACTTCAGAGAAGGAGGATTGGCTAGATAGGGATCTATTGGAATTTAAATAAGTTGAGTGAGAAAAAAACGTTTTTTAAATTTGGAAATATAGAAATCATTATTGACCTTGGTAAAAAAGTTTCAACTGGAGTATGGGGACAAAAGTTCTACTTGAATACCTGAAAAAAAAAAATCTGGGATTTGATGAAGTACAGGGTGATTGTAATATGTGGTCAGGCTTGAGAACCACCAGCCTAGATGGTGAATTTCCTAGTTAACTGCTCATGTTTACCTCCATCTCTGATCCATTTTCTTAGGTTTCTAGGCTTCTAGCCAGGTTTCCCGGTCCCTGTTTTCCCTTCTGGATTCTAGCCCTCATCTATATCATCTTCCTAAGTCTATGAGCCTGGCGTTCTCCTTCTGCCATTGCTGCCCCCTTTGGACTTGAAACTGTTCATTCCCAGCACCAGCTGGTTCTGACACCTCCTGGTCAAATCAGAACAAGCCATCCAAGGCTCAGATGATGTCTTGTGGTGTCTAATGCTTACCCAAGTCCTTCATAGGCCATTTCTGCTTTGTACTTTTCATCTCAGAGAAAACAAAATCAATTAAAGAAGTATTTGTAAAGCAAAAATAATTTATTTAAAAGAAGAGTGGCAAGGGTATGTAAATATTAAATTAGGAGAAGAACTCCCCTCTTTTGCACACTTGTTGTGATAAGCACTGGGTGTTGTATGTAAGTGATGAATTACTGAATTCTACTCCAGAAACCAATAATGCACTGCATGTTAACTAAGTAAAATTTAAATTAAAAAAAAAAGAACTCTTTCTTTTGGATATTTCTGTTTTCTGTGCAAGTTTTCAAAGGCCAAATGCCATAATCAACAGAGAACAGAGCTCACAGGATGAGGTGTCCCTTGGAGAAAAATGTTTAGACATGAATTTCTACTATTGTTAGAACATGCTCACTGGCGGTTCCAGCATCAACATGATTTTAAAAGGAACTTCTTCCTGGGAATTGCCATCCATTACTATTCTCATGTCCAGAGTCCATGACATCTCTTCTGGGTTTGATTTTTGGCTAGCGGGCATCTGAAATTTATCCCACATCAATGATTTTCAGTATCCCCATCACTACCCCAAGAATAAATTTGGCCAATATTTGAGATGTCCTTATTGTTTACTTCTGATTTTTGCCTCTTTCAACTTCTTTTCAATTCTCTTGCACATGAGGGGCCTAAGCTTCAAATATGCTTTTGAATGACCAGCTCTGGTGCAGCTTTCTTGACAGCAGGAGCAAAACACTAACGACAAGTCAAGTCTTTGACTACAGCAGTCAGGCCCCTTGTTTGCTGGGGCTGTAGAGACACAACTATGACATTCATATTAATTGCTGGTAGTCACTTTGAACCCGAAAAGGGATATTTTTCTTCCAACCAGTTTCAAAAAGGAATTTTAATTCTCCCTTGGCCACATCACAGAGAAAGAACAGAAGCAATTGTCCAGAAAACATCACACCAGAGGAAAGAAAACCCCTTGACTACAGTAACAACAAATCAAATAAAGCCATTCCTGAGATACACAATTTGTGTCAAATGCTTTCCAAATGCACTGGTTGGTGTAAAACTTTTCCTTAAAAAGGAACGTCAATTATGAAAGAACATTGAGCAATTGTAGAAGAGTCTGAGAAAATTTG
The DNA here is from genome assembly GCF_023065955.2 of Ursus arctos. Classification (NCBI taxonomy): domain Eukaryota; kingdom Metazoa; phylum Chordata; class Mammalia; order Carnivora; family Ursidae; genus Ursus; species Ursus arctos. Next base: position 5,579,144 of record NW_026622763.1, on the reverse strand, counting down.
CCAAAGGTTATATACCATGCAGACAGACAAGGAAACAGAGCAGGATAGGACAACCAGGCAAAGACTCCAGAATAGAGTGTGGGCTTTCAACTTGGAAAGACTAGAATTCAATTCTCAATTTCCGGACTACCCAATTATTGCAGTAAAGATTCCAGCATCTGGAATGGGTCGCTGTGAGATGTATTTCTTCCTACCAAGTTTCTATGTTTTAGCAGTACTTGTTGAGTGTTCATAACCCAAGATGCTCTGTTAATGGTCCTGGCTTCAGATGCAAGATATTCATTTTCATCACAAATGATACATCGTTCCCTTCCACTAGCTCCTGACAGGTGTCAGAAGTTCACACTCGCAGCTTGGGACACAAAAGAATGACTTCCTACCATTTGCTTCTTGGAACTCTGAGACTAAAAGCTTCTCTGAGCTTTGTTTTCTTACTTTCTATAGACAGTACTGGTGTGGCAAGGGTGTGAAAAGAGACAGTTGTGGTCCAGGTGGAGTTTTGCTTCCTTACCGCTTTCCATTTCTGCTATGTAATCAGCACTGCCTACAAAGAGACCACAGAACATTTGACTTTAGGGAGTTACCCCTCAGACATGCATCCTGGGTGTCTTTGTTTTAATTTTAATTTTCCTTCTCCTGAATGAGAATGTAGAGAGGAATGCAGCATGATCTAACCTCAAAGCATCCTCTAACTACAGCAACGGGTGGCTCATTGGCCATCAGATCCTCTTATATATGTTCAAGGTCACTGAGGACTTGGTGTCACTATCACTAGCTCATTCTATTGCCCTCTAAGCAAGTTAACACCCTTATATGAGCTATTGAAAGGCTTTTTCATTAGTGTTTTTTCCTCTAGTCTTGCCCTTTCCATCCAGCCTCCATTCAGCAGCCAGAGTGATCATCAGAAAATTTGGAAATGCCTCATTGATTACCTGGGTAAAACCTTTCAAAATTGGAACAAAACAAGGATGACCACTTTTGCCAGTATTATTCAGAATAATACCAAAAATTCTAGACAGAGAAAATAAGCAGAAAAAAAGGAACAAAAGTCATCCAAATTGGAAAAGAAAGAATAAAACTGTCACTTCTCACACTCCACAGAATCTTAGATGTAGAAAGCCCTACAGATTACACACATACACAAAACCTGTTAGAATTGATTCAAAAAAAATCAGCAAAGTTGCAGGCTAAAAAATGAACACAAAAAAATTCCTGGACTATCAATAAACAATCCACAAAGGAAATTAAGAAAATAAATTCCATTTTCAAAAAGTATCAAAAAGAATAAAATACGTACCAACAAGCTTAACCAAGGAGGAAAGAGATTTGTACAGTGAAACTACAAAACATTGGTGAAAGAAATTAAATAATGCACTAAAAAATGGAAAGGTTCCTATGTTCATGGATTATATGACTAATATTGTTAAGATGTCAATACTACCCAAAACTATCTACAGATTCAATGCAATCCCTCAAAATCTGAATTAAAGTTTTGCTGAAATAGAAAAATCCATCTTAAAATTCATATAGAAACTCAAGGGACCTGGAATTGCCTAGACAATCTTGAAAAAGAAGAATAAGTTTGGAGGACTCAGATTTCCTGATTTCAGAACTTAGTATAAAGCTACAGAAATCAAAATCATGTGGAACCAGCCCAAAGAAAGGTATATAACCAATGAAATAGAATAGAGAGCCTAGAATTAAGGCCTCTCATATATGGTCAAATGACTTTTGACAAGGGTTTCAAGACCATTCACTGGGTAAAGGACAGCCTTTTCAACCATTGGTGGGAAAACATGATAACCACATGAAAAAGAATGATATTAAATCCTTATCTTGTATCATATACAAAAATTAACTCAAATGGATCAAAGACCTAAATGTAACACCTAAAACTATAAAACTCTTACCACAAAACATACGAGAAAAGACTCATGACATCACATTTGACAATGATTTCTTGGATATGACCCTAAAAACACAAGAAACAAAACAAAAAATAATAATCATATAAAAATTAAAAACTATTGAACATCAGTGGACACTAATAACAGAGCAAAAAAGCAATACATATAATTGGAGGAAATATTTGCAAATATTTGATAAGACATTAATATCCAGATTATCTAAAGAACTCCTACAATTTAAAACCAACAACTAAAACAACCTGATTTAAAAATGATCAAAAGAATTGAATAGATATTTCTGGAAAGAAGATATACAGTAGTCAATAAGCAACTGAAAAGATGTTCAACTTCACTAATGCTTAGGGAAGTGCAAATCGAAACTACAGTGAGATACCACTTTACACATATTAAGATGGGTATTATATTTTTAAAAATAAATTAAAATAAAATTTTAAAAATGCAAAATAAGTTTTGGTAAGGATGTGAACAACTCAAAACCCCCTTTGAGTTGCTGGTGGAGAGTTAAAATGATGCAGTCACTGTAGAAAGTGGTATGGCACTTCCTCAAAAAAATTAAGCGTAAAATTACCCCATGATCCAGAAATTCCACTTCTGGGTATGTATCCAAAAGAACTGAAAGCAGGGACTCAAGAACATCATTTGCACACCCATGTTCATAACATTATTCAAAATTAACCAAAAGGTGAAAGCAACCCAATGTCCATCAACCCATGAATGGATAAACAACATATGATATACATACAATGGAATATTATTCAAAGTTAAAAATGAGGGAAATTATGACCAATTCTACAGTGATGAATCATGAAGACATTACATTTAAGTGAAATAAATAAATTACAGAAAGGCAAATAGTGTATGAATCCACTTATATGAGATACCTGGAGTAGTCAAATTCTTAGAGACAGAAATAGTGTTTTCCAGTGGCTGAGGGGAGGGAAGAATGTGTTAGTATTTAATGGGTACAGAGTTTCTGTTCGAAAATATGAAAAAAATTCTGAAATTGGATGGCAGCGATGGTTGCACAACAATGTAAAGGTACTTAACTCCTCTGAACTATACACATAAAAACAGTTATGGTGATAATTTTTATGTTATTTATATTTTACCCCAATTTTAAAAACCTTCCAAAATCTTACCATTCTAATAAATTTTACGTTATTCAGCCAAGTTCAGGTACCATCACAAGCTGTTCCTGTGTACTAGTCTCCTGTTATCTCTCTCCACTCCCTGACCATAACTCAGCCATAGGGAGACCCCCGATATTCCTTTAATGTATTCATCTCTTATTCATGCGCCTTTGCATATATGCTTTGTCCACTGGGAATTTCATTTTCCTCTATTTTCTCCCTTTGCCAATACTTATTTTTAGTTGGTAAATAAGTTCAAGTGTTATTCTACTCTGTGACGTCTTTCTTGATCTTTACTGTGGATCATCTTCATTTCCCTTCCACTCCCACTGCTCTCTGAGAGCACTGATAACACTACAATCTAATCTCTCTGTAATAGGGTAGAAACGCCTGTTGGGGGAAAAAAAATAAGCTATCTCATGTGTGTATGCTATTGGGACGTGAAAATTCAATTAGTAGAAATAGACCCAGAAGTGTCACAGATAACATAATTAGAAAACAAGGATATTAAAAAATTTATTATAACTGTATTTCATATGATTAAGAAAAAAGGAAGAAGGTAAGCATATTTTTAATAATATTTTTTATTATAATGTTAGTCACCATATAGTACATCCCTAGTTTTTGACGTAAAGTTCCATGATTCATTACTTGCATATAACACCCAGTGCACCATGCAATACGTGCCCTCCTTAATACCCATCACCAGCCTATCCCATTCCCCCAAACCCCTCCCCTCTGAAGCCCTCAGTTTGTTTCCCAGAGTCCATAGTCTCTCATGGTTCATTCCCCCTTCTGTTTACCCCCCCCCCTTTCTTCTTCCCTTTCTTCTCCTACCGATCTTCCTACTTCTTCTGTTCCATAAATGAGGGAAACCATATGATAATTGTCTTTCTCTGCTTGACTTATTTTGCATAGCATTATCTCCTCTAGTCCTGTCCATGTTGCAGCAAATGTTGAGAAATTGTTCTTTTTGATGGCTGAGTAATATTCCATTGTATGTATGGACCATATACTGGGTCACAAAAAGGTCTCAACTGATACCAAAAGACTGAAATTATTCCCTGTATATTCTCAGACCACAATGCTTTGAAATTGGAACTCAATCACAAGGAAAAATTTGGAAGAAACTCAAACACTTGGAAACTAAGAACAATCCTGCTCAAGAATGATTGGATAAACCAGGAGATTAAAAATCAATTTAAACAATTTATGGAGACCAATGAGAATGAAAACACAACAGTCCAAAACCTATGGGACATTGCAAAGGCAGTCCTAAGGGGAAAATACATTGCCATCCAAGCCTCACTCAAAAGAATAGAAAAATCTAAAATGCAGTTTTTACATTCTCACCTCAAGAAGCTGGAGGTGGAACAGAAGAACAGCCCTAACCCATGCACAAGAAAGCAGTTGATCAAGATTAGAGCAGAGATCAATGAATTAGAAACCAGGAGCACAGTAGAGCAGATCAACAGATCTAGAAGCTGGTTCTTTGAAAGAATGAATAGAATAGATAAGCCACTGGCAAGACTTATCCAAAAGAATAGAGAAATGACCCAAATTAATAAAATTATGAATGAAAGGGAGAGGTCACAACCAACAACAATGAAATAGGAAGGATCATTAGAAACTTTTATCAACAGCTTTATGCCAATAAATTAAACAACCTGGAAGAAATGGATGCCTTCCTGGAAACCTATAAACTACCAAGACTGAAACAGGAAGAAACTGATGATTTAAACAGATTGATTAATTATGAAGAGATTGAAGCAGTGATCAAAAACCTCCCCAAAAACAAGAGTCCAGGGCCTGATGGATTCCCCGGGAAATTCTACCAAACATTCAAGAAGAAATAATACCTATTCTTCTGAAGCTGTTTCCAAAAATAGAAACAGAAGGAAAACTACCAATCTCATTCTATGAAGCCAGTATTACTTTGATCCCCAAACCAGGCAAAGACCCCACCCAAAGGAGAATTACAGACCAATATCCCTGATGAATATGGACACCAAAATTCTCAAAAAGTTCCTAGCTAATCGTATCTATCAGTACATTAAGAGGATTATCCATCACGACCAAGTGGGATTCATCCCTGGGATGCAAGGTTGGTTCAACATTCACAAATCGATCAGTTTGATAGATCATATCAATAAGAAAAGAGTCAAGAACCATATGATCTTCTCAATTGATGCAGAAAAAGCATTTGACAAAATACAGCATCCTTTCCTGATTAAAACACTTCAGAGTGTAGGGATAGAGGGTACATTCCTCAATTTCATAAAAACCATCTATGAAAAGCCTACATCAAATATCATTCTCGATGGGGAAAAGCTGGAAGCCTTTCTCTTAAGATCAGGAACACTATAAGGATGCCCATTCTCGCCATTATTATTCAACATAGTACTAGAAGTCCTTGCAACAGCAATCAGACAACAAAAAGGGATAAAAGGTATCCAAATCGGCAAAGAAGAAGTCAAACTGTCTCTCTTCGCAGATTACATGATACTCTATATGGAAAACCCAAAAGAATCCACCCCCAAACTCCTAGAAGTTATAGAGCAATTCAGTAATGTGGGAGGATACAAAATCAATGCTCAGAAATTAGTTGCATTTCTATACAAGAACAATGAGACTGAAGGAAGAGAAATTAGGGATTCCATTTACAATATCACTAAAAATAATATATTATCTCGGAATTAACTTAACCAGAGATGTAAAGGATCTATATTCTAGAAACTACAAATCACTCTTGAAAGACATTGAAGAAGCCACAAAAAGATGGAAAAATATTCCATGCTCATGGATCAGAAGGTGAGCATATTAAGCAGAGATATGAAACATGTATAAAAGATCCAAATCAAACTTCAAGATGTGAAAAATATAATGTTGGTAATGAAAAATATCATGGATGGGATTAAAAACAGATCATACATTATAGAAGAAAAGATTAATGAGATCAAAAACAGAAAAAATAAAAACTATACAAAATGAAAAACAGAACGAATCCTAAAAAAATTGAAAAGTGCATCAGTGAGCTGTAGGACAACTTCAAGTAGCCTAATATATGTGTAATTTAAATTCCTAATGAAAAGTAGAGAGGAGGACTGAAATAGAAAAAGATATATTTGAAGAATTAATTGCCCCGAAAATCTTAAAAACACCCAGGGAAAAATGTTTCCTTAAATACAGAAGAATAAAGATAAAAATGACAGAAGTCTACTTGTTGATAATAATGAACACTAGAAGATAGTAGAGCAACATATTAAAGTACAGAAAAAAAAAACAATATACTGTACTAAACTCAGAAAAAATATCTTTTGAAAACAAAAGTGAAATGAAGACTTTCAAAGACATGCAAAAATGTCTTTTTTTGAGAATTCATCATTATGGCAGTGCTCTAAATGACATTAAATTCTCTATTTCTAGTTTTTCATTGCTAGGACATAGGAATGCAATCGATTTTTGTATATTGATGCTGTATCCAGCAACTAATCTGAATTCACTTATTACTTACGGTAGTATTTTGGTAAATTCTTTGCCATTTCAAAAGGCAATAAGCCATATGATTCCATTTCTATGATTTTCTGGTAAAGGCAAACTATAGAAAAGAAAAATAAATCAATGGCTGCCAGAGGCTGATGGTGAGGTTAAAAAGTCATTTTACAAAAAGGAACAGGAAATTTTAGGGGTACTGGAAATTATGTTCTATATTATGATTGCCATAGTGTTTACATAGCTGCATGCTTTTGTCAAACTTCACCGAATTTCATTTTTAAAAAGGTTAATTTTAATTGTGTAAAATATATATTAGAGAAAACCACTGGGAGCAAAGCAATATAATCTAAACTCCATAAAATGCACAATTTGCAATTTCCATCAAACAATAAATTCCTACATATATAAATAATAGGAAAATATGAGGCAGGTTCAAAGAAAAAAGTTTAGGCAATAAACACAGGGATGATAAAGATGTTGAAATTAGTAGAAAAGGACTTTAAGTCAGCTAATATAAATTTGTTCAGATTTAAGGAAAAGAATGAGACACAATGAGTAAACAGATGTGGAATGTCAGCAGAGAAATGAAAATTAAACACAACCAAAATAGAAATCCGAGAACTAACATGAATGATATGTAAAGGTAAAAACTCATTGGTTGAACTTGACAACATATTGGAAGTAAAATTACCTTGATCCCCAAACCAGGCAAAGACCCAATCCAAAAGGAGAGTTACAGACTCATTTCCCTGATGAATATGGATGCCGAAATTGTCAACAAGATCCTAGCTAATAGGATCCAACAGTACATTAAAAGGATTATCCATCAAGACCAAGCGGAATTCATTCCTGGGATGCTCAATATCAATAATCATCAGGGAGATGCAAATCAAAACCACAAATGAGATATCACCTCCTACCTGTTAGGATGACTACTATCCAAAAGGCAAAAACTAAGTGTTTGTGAGGATTTGGAGTAAAGGGAACCCTTTTACACAGTTGATGGGAATGTAAATTTCTATAGCCACTAGGAAAGAGTATGGAAGTTCCTCAAAAAAATAAAAATAGAACCACCATATTAGCAGCAATCCCACTTCTGGGTATACATTCAAAGAAAATAAAATCATTATTTCGAAGAGTTATATGCACTCCCATGTTCATTGCAACATTACTTACAATAGCCAAGATATGGAAACAACCTAAGTGCTATCAAGAAATGAGTGGATAAAGAAAAATGTGATATATAAGTATACAATGGAATATTATTCAACCTTAAAAAAGAAAAAAAATTGTGTCATTTGTAACAACATGGAGGATACTCCATACTCCAACAACCTGGACGATACTATAGCAAGAAAAATAAGCCAGACACAGAAAGACAGATATAACATATAACATATGATATAGATATAACATATCTATTTATATGTTGAATCTAATATATATATATATATATATATATTAAGATTTTTATTTATTATTTGACAGAGAGAGAGAGTGCAAGCAGGGGGAGTGGGAGGAGAGGGAGAAGCAGGCTCCCATTGAGCAGAGAGGACCCTGGGATCATGACCTGAGCCTAAGGCAGATGCTTAACTGACTGAGGCACCCAGGCATCCCCCCCGCCACCAAAAAAAAAAATAATATATATAATAGTATATATATATATATATATATATATATATATATATATATATATATATATATATATAATATGTGATTTTTTTAAAGCCACATTCAGTGTCCATTACATCAAGTGCCCACCTTAGTGAGCACTGGGTGTTATATGCAACTGATGAATCACTAAACTCTACTACCTCTGAAACAAAACTAAACAAACAAAAACAGAAAGAAGAAAGAAAGAAAGAAAGAAAGAAAGAAAGAAAGAAAGAAAGAAAGAAAGAAAGAAGAAAGAAAGTCACACACATAGTAACAGAGTACTAGTAGAGTAGTGGATATCAGAGGCTCGGGTGGTAGGAGGAGGAGAGATATTGATCAAAGGGTATAAACTTTCTGTTATTACAATGAATAAGTCTGGTAAACTAATGTACACTATGATGACTATAGTTAGCAGTAGCATTTTATACACTTGAAATTTTCTAAGATAGTAAATCTCAATTGTTCTCATCACACCCACAAAAAAAGGTAGCTATGTGAGATGATGGATATATTAGTTTGACCGTGGTGATCATTTCACAATGTATACATATATCGAAACACCATGTTGTATACCTTAAATATATACAATTTTTGTAAAAAATAAATAAATATTGAAAAAGGGACAAAAATCAAATAGAGACCAAAATAGAAAACTAATGTAACTTTTAAAGAAGTTTTTTTTAAATAATCAATAAAATTGATAAAACCCTTAAAGAATTATCCAGAAAAAAATGAGAGAAAGCACAAATTATAAATTTGGGAACTAAAAGAAGGGATATCACTACTTATTGCAAATAGACTTAAAACATAATAAAGGAATATTATGGTTAACACTATTCCAAAAAACTTGGCATTTTTTAAAAAACACAATTTACCTGACTAAAGAAGGAATAACATATTTAAGTAGACATATTTATTAAGACCTTTATAACATATATGCAGACAAATACATATATAGAGATATATGTGACATATATTAAAAATATAAGTAAACATAAACAGACATTAGGAAATTAAATTCATAGTCAAAATGTTCAGGCCTCAATGAGTTCATTAGTGAATTAGATCAAACATTTAAGGAAGAAATGGCAACTTTACATAGACATTTTCAGAAAACAAAGGAGGAAGGGACACTTTCCAAATGTATTAGGGCAGCATAAACCCAGGACATCTGACACTGTTATTACACCACCAAAAACAGCAATAAAAAAATGATGACCAATTACATTCACATACATGAATACAAAAATCTTTAATAAAATAATAGCAAATAAAATCTTTCAATCTTTAAGAAACACAACACAATATGATTGATGGGGTTATCCCAGGAATGTAAGGTGATTCAATATTCTAAAATTAATTGATGTTATTCTTTATATTAACAAATGAGAATAAAATATAATAAATAATGAGAAAACATATAATTATTTTAATACATGGAAAAAATTGATAAAATTCAATAATTTCCCATGATAAAAACTATCAGCAATGTAGCAATGGAAGGGAACTTTCTTATTCTGATAAAGGACATCATATGAAACCTGCAGTCAGCTTTATACCTGATGGTAAAGGACCAAATAATATCCCCGTATGTTCAAGAACAAATAAGGACATCTGTTCTCACCACTTCCATTAAATATTGAATTGGGGGGGTTCTACCTAGTGCAATATGGCAAGAAAAATAAATGAAGGTCATACTTACTAAAAAGAAGTGATATTTTCTTTATTAACAGAAGAGATGATGGTACATGTAAAGTCCAAAGGAATCAACAAAAACTAAATATTTTAAAAAGTCAATTTCAAAAGTGTCAATATAAAACCCTAAATTGTACTTCTGCCTGCTAGCAGCAAACGATGTGTTAGCTTTGTACTATGTCAAAGTAGCTAAACTGATGAGAGGACTACAAGATAATTTTATATGCTATTTTGAAGATGGAAGTGAAAGAATACCACTTTTATACCCAGAAATATGACAGAGGGAAGGCTCTGTTAAAGCTCACACATGTTGTTATTTATCTGCTGGCCTACTTTGTTGGAGGAAGCAACAGCTGGACCTACAACTTCTGCAGCTTGCTCCATATCTTTATCAAGCTTCTACAAATCCTGGGCCCATTGTGTGAGCAGCTGCATAGTGAAGGACATAAGCTTATTCTGCAAGTCATTTGAATCATAAAGATGGGAGGTTGTTTTAGTCTGCTCAGGATGCCATAACAAAATACCATAGACTGAGTGGCTTAATCAACAGAAATGTCTTTCTCACAGTTATGGAAGCAGGGAAGTCCAAGTTCAGGGCGCCAGTGTGGTCCGTTCCTGATGAGAGCTCTCCTGGTTTGTAGATGGCTGCCTTCCATTGTGTCCTCACATAGCAGAGGGAAAGAAACATCTCTCTCTTTCCCTTTTTTTACAAGGCCACCAAACCAATTAAATTAGGACCCCACACTTATGACCTCATTTAACCTTAATTATCTTGTAAAAGACCTATCTCCAAATTTGGTCACATTAGTGGTTAAGATTTCAACATACGAAATTTGAGGTGACACAATTCAGTCCAAGGAGTGAGAGACAGACAGTCTCATTTTGTTATGACAGGTTCTAGATCATCCCCAGTTTCTCCTATTCCATGTCTATCTTCCTTGTTCAACCACCAGCCCTGCATACCTGAAGCCCTGTACCAGACACAGAGGTAACAGCTGTACACACTGCTTAACAGCCTCCTATAACTGCATAAAGTCCAATAACCACAATTAATTCTCATTCTACATTACTTTCAATTATGCTCCTCTGATTGAACCCTGGCTGTTACATACCATTACGTGATGAAAAATGAAATTTTAAAATATGTCATTTACATTTGCATCAAAACCACAACATACTTAAGAATAAACTTAGTAAAAGTACAGCAGCCATTCACGGCAAAACACCAACCATTGCTAAAGCATATTAAGGATGACCTAAATGAAGAGGCATGACATGGCCATGGATTACAAGATTGAATATTGTTAATATGTCAATTCTCCACAGCTTGATACAGATTCAATGCAATCCCAATTTAAATCCTCATAGGCTATTCCATAGAAATTGAAAAGCTGACTATAGAATTTATATGGAAAGCTAAAAGATTTACAAGAGACAAACAATCTTAAAAAAAGGACGAAGTAGGGGAACACACACTTCTTGAATTCAAAACTTCTTTTAAATATACAATAATATGACAGTGTGCTATTGATACAAGAATAGCCAATATTAAAAATAGAATAGAGTCCAGAGTTCCAATAGAAGAGAGTCCAGGAATAAAACCATACATTTATGATTAATCAATTTTCAACAAAGGTGCCAACACACTGGAACAACTATATATCCATAAAAAGAAAATTAATCTTGACCCTTACATTCCGCTATACACAAAGTTTATTCAATAAGGATCATTGCCTTAAGTGCAAATATTAAAAGACTGAACTTTCTGGGGTTTCTGGCTGGCTCAATCAGCTCAGGTCATGATCCCAGGGCCCTGGGATTGAGCCCCACATCAGGCTCCCTGCTCAGTGGGGAGTCTGCTTCTCCCTCTCCCTCTGCCTGCTGCTCCCCCTGCTGTGTGCACTCTCTCTCTCTCTCTCTGTCAAATAAATAAATAAAATCTTAAAAAAAAAAAAGACTGAAGCTTCTGAAAAAAATATATAGAAGAATATCTTCATGACCTCAGAATAAAGATGGAATTTTTAGAAAGAACACAAAAATGAAAACCATAAAAGAAAAAAAAGATATATTAAACCCCATCAAAACTGAAAATTTTGTTATTCCAAAGACATAGTTAAGAAAATGAAAAGACAAATCACAGAATGGGAAGTGTTCACAAAACACATAATTGACAAATATGTAAATTTTTACATATATATATAAAGACTCAACACTCAGTAATAGGAATAGAAACAACCCTATAAAAATGAGGAAAAGATTTGAACAGATGCTTAAGGAAATAAGATATATTAATATCCAATTAGCACATGTCATTATTCATCACAGAAATGCACATTAAAACCACAGGGAGATATCAAGCAAAACTGCAAAAATTAAAGTTTGGAAACACCAAATCCTTGTAAATACTTTTAGAAGTTTCAGACTTCTAACAAAATTGTTGTAAAAATGAAAAGAGATTATCTTTGTGCTGAACTCTGGGCAGTGACTTGCAATCAGCAAGTATTCAATAGACACACACTCCCTTCCTCCTGCTAGCCCTTATCAGCTAAGAGTGACCAGTCCCAGTGACCAGATGGAAAGTTTTCCATGAACATATGAAATAGAGAAAGAATGAAACATTCGACACTAGGAAAGAACAAACAAATGAGTTCACTAGTTTGCTGAGCCTCTGGAAGAAGGAATCTTCCTCCAGGATTCATAGCTCATTCCACAAAATAAATACACACGCAAACAGAAGGTGGCAATGTCGCTTCCTTGGATTTCCTGAGACTGTCACTAACAGAGCATGTTTATTGCAAACAGCTAATTATGGACTCTGTTAACATTCACACTCCTAATTAAAGACATTTGTTCTTTGTGAAATGTGTCCTGTAAGCTTGCAGGAGCCCAGTCATGAGGCTTTCCCTGGGCTCCTGAATAACATATTCATAAATCAGAGGAGTCTCCAAGTAAAAAACACCAGTTAAATTATTAGTTTCCTATTATATATAGTTCATTTTCAGTTATGTCTTTCACTCTCTCTCTCCCTCCTCTAGTCTCCTCCAAGGACAATCTTCTAAAAAGCCAATATCCATGTTCAATGTGTGCCACATGGCTTTAAGAAAAACTGCATTAAAAAATGAGAGGAAAGGGCAATTTTTTTAAAGCAGTTTGGGGCAGTGTTCCCATAGTAAAACAATTGACTCAATCAGTCTTCACAAGCAAGTCAAAGTGTCTAACAACTTTTCAAACCTGAGTTTGGTCTGCAGATCCCCTGGTAGGCAGAGTATGGAAGGGGAAAGTGGATGATTTGGGGTCGGAGAGGTCCCATTTAGGTGTGCAGAGTCCTGACCGGCCTGCCTTGTCTATCCAATGGGATGACAGCTGTAGCCACTGCCAAGGCTGTGACACAGACTAAATGGAGCATGTGGCACTCAATGAATGCACTTTCCCTTCTTGTCCTTTCCCATAGAAAAACTGTGTCTTGCACACAGCAATCACTTCTGTCATTCCTGTTAGAATTGAGTAGAAGAAAGACCTTGCTCTAACTCCACTTTTCTAATTGAGTCCCATATCTAACCTTGTGACACCTTCCAGAGACAAGCCACTTGCAAGTATGTACTTTTGCGTTTTAGGGGAATCATCCACAGAGGAGTGCCCAGCATCCCCTTCTTCCCAGGTTTCCCCCTTTCTCCAAGTGTGGATGGCCCTTTTTCCTAATCAGTTGTCTTAAGAAGTCATGGATGTGAAGCAGAGGGAGGCTCTGGAGTAGAGGTCTGGCTCTGGGTAGGCCCTCACCATCTCTGGACTGCATATCTGGAGTGAGCACTCACGACTGATGGGCCCTGTGAGGTAGAAATCCCCACAGGGACAATTTCACTCCATCTGCTGGGGAATCGTCATTGGTATGCATCTGCCACTATTCTTCTGTCTTATCTTCAAGGGTAGACACCGCTCTTCCATGGATTTGACAGGCCACACCTGAGTGACTGACTCAACCTCCTTTTTGCCCCACTGTTTCCAGTTCCTCACTGTCTCATTCATGAGGAGAAAAGGAGTGTATGTAAAACAAATTATGCAGACTGTTCCCTACAACTGTATTTTAAGATGTAATTTTTAGATCTAGATACTTTCTCGTGTGTAAGAATAGTCTTCACTTGGGTAACAGAATATGTTCTCTTCTACTTTTCTGGAAACACTTGGGTCTCTGTCTGCCTCTCATCTTCACATTTTTAATAGAGACATACAAATAAGGAGTATCTTACAATTCCAGATTTATTAGAAAAACAAGAGACATGGAAATGCCTGGAAGTTAACACATGCTGGATAATGAAGAAAGTAGGAACTAGAGAGCCAGGAACACCTGCCATAATCCAAGGGCCAGTGCTGCTCTTCAGAGCAGGCACTGCCCACAGAGCTGCAAGCCATGGGTCCAACTATTCAAGAAAAGATGTATCTGGATTTCTTATGTAGAACCTGATGAGTGTTAAATGGAAAAGTAACCAAATGTTCTCAGCAGACGAGGTTTGCAGGACCCTGCTGGCTGGATTTGACTCACGGGCCACCAGAGTGTGCCCTAAGCTCTGGTCCATCCTTCCTGTGGCTTCCCCACTCAGAACTCCTCCGAACAGCCTGTGAGAGAGACCAGGACTCTCCACCCTGGGCATCAGCTCTACTCACAATTACACTTTGGCCTTATGCCAGGCCTATGCCCATGAGCAACTACATTCAGCATCTACCATTCAAGACCCCACTACCAAAGCCAGGCTGTCATATAAATTCTGCCTTCCTAATGCCTTCCACATTGTCTTTGCTCAAACAAGGAATATTTTCTCTTCTTGCCATTCTGCCTATAGAGATACTCCCCATGCTTCAAACCCATTTTCTCCAGCTTAGTCTCTAAAGGAGACTTCTGCCTCTCTTCTGAACCCTGCTAGTGCTCACATTCACTTATGCAGACCTCAGAAATTAATTTCAGCCTGCCTTATGCTGTTCTTTAACTACTTCCTTCAGGTATTTTTCCTATTGCTGACAGCTAGACTATAAGCTCTCTGAGGTCAGTATCAGATTTACTCATGATTTTCAGTGTCTTGCACATAGTAAGTGCTCAATTCAGACCTACTTCAAGACTTGTAAGTAAGATACAGTGAGAGGATAAAGCACTTACTAACCCACTAAATGAGGAGGGAAAAGAAAAGAGTAAAAATGCTGAACAAAATATTGAGATTTTATTCTTTAATACATTGACTCTGTGGCAGAAAAGTAAAAATAATTAAAATGCCAAAAGTCAAATGAAATCCAGAACCGAGAGAGTTAAGTCAAACACAGAAGCAATCTTTCCCCTTGAGGACGTTAAGTGTCCATTAATGACACTGCAGGATTCAGGGATCAAGATACAAAGCCTAGAGTCTACCAAGGTGAGAAGCCTAATTCTATC
This sequence comes from Ursus arctos, assembly GCF_023065955.2. Lineage (NCBI taxonomy): Eukaryota > Metazoa > Chordata > Mammalia > Carnivora > Ursidae > Ursus > Ursus arctos. The sequence goes on along the minus strand of NW_026622763.1, from coordinate 5,563,824 downwards.
AGGCTGGAACCTGAAGCACTACACCTTCACTGTTAGTGTGAACAAGAAATAAACATATATTCCACACTCATTGCCACTTACTCAGGCCCACATCTACTGGAAGGAAAAAAATGAAACACACCTATCTGAGTCACGGCACTGAGTGAAGGAAAAAAATCTATCCTGAGAACTGTTAACAAAATCTTGTTCTTACTCAAATTGCAGCATAAATCAACACTGCCTGAGAGGTCTGAAAAAGCTCAAGCTGAAAGCTCAGTTTAAAATATCAATTCCAGATAACCAGTAAAAGCAAATATTCAACACAAGCTTGGTAGAGTCCTCCCAGATGAACTGCCAAGGATTCTGATTTCACAGTCTAATTAATTAATTAATTAATTAATTATATATGGAAAACAGTCACCCTGAGTGAGAATGGCAGTAATAACTGGAGTTAACACATTTACACCAACTTCAGATTCAGAATTAACATCAAGAACATAAAATATGTATATTTAATGAGTTAAAGAAAAAATAGTGTTTGAGAAGATGAACAAATAATGAGAGACTATTAAAATGTCCAAACTATTTAATAAAAAAATAGAGTTCCAAAGAATGTATAACAATTAAATAGCCTAACGGGTGGTGTTTTTTTTTTTTAATTTTTTTTATTATATTATGTTAGTCACCGTACAGTACATCCCTGGTTTCTGATGCAAAGTTCGATGATTCATTAGTTGCGTATAACACCCAGGGCACCATGCAATACGTGCCCTCCTTACTAATGGGTGGTTTTAACAGAAAAATTTTTGAAGTTGAAGAGATATTTAATAAAACAAAAGCTAGATCTAAAGGTATTTTCTATAATGCAGTATAGAATCACAGAGTCAGGAAATAACAAAGGAGGATGAGAAGACACGGAGAATAGAGTAAAGAAGTCTAATATTTGGGGACGCCTGGGTAGCACAGTTGTTAAGCGTCTGCCTTTGGCTCAGGGCGTGATCCTGGCGTTCCGGGATTGAGTCCCACGTCGGGCTCCTCTGCTGGGAGCCTGCTTCTTCCTCTCCACTCCCCTGCCGTGTTCCCTCTCTCGCTGGCTGTCTCTCTGTCACACAAATAAATAAAATCTTAAAAAAAAAAGAAGTCTAATATTTGTCTGATTGGAGACCCAGAAAGGTGTTGTGAGAGATGGGGAGTGATATTTGAAAAAACTGTGAGTGAAATAATTCAGAAATGATAAAAGACATTACTACTTATATTATAAAAGCAAGTATCTCAAGCAGAATAAAAATTTAAAAATAAAATAAAATCTGCACTTAGAAATGTAACTGTGAAACTGCACAAAACTAAAGGGAGAAAGAGACTATCTTAAAAATCTTCAGAGAAAAGACAGATTATCAATAAAGGAATAGGAAAAAGCAAATGGAAGTCAGAAGACAGTGGAATAATATTTTGAATGTGCCACAAGAAAATAACCACCCAGTGAAAATCTTTTTCTGAAAGGAGGTGAAGTTAAGAAAAAAAAAAGAAATAAAGAAAGAAAAAGAAAGAAACATTCAGACAAAAACCAAGCACTGTACTTAAAGAGACCTTCACTTATGATATTGCAAAGTTTGTTCAATTGACAAAATTAAAGCAATCAGATAGAAGATATGAGATGTAAGAATAAATGAAGAATAAAGAAAGTGGTAAATATGAAAGTAAATCTATTCAGATATTGACTAAATAAGACAAAAATAATATTGTCTATCAAGAGTAAGAGGGATAATAAAACACTTGCCCAAAGTATTATAAGTAAAGAGTTATATTATTATATATTATATTACCCAAAGTAATATAAGAGTAAGATTACAGTTATTTTATTATTCAGTTCTTGTATCATAATATCCAGTAGAAAAGTAAAGATAGTAAGCATCTTCAATTTTCTAAGGTAACTATTAACAGAACAAGAAATGAATAGAGTTAATCAAAATAGTAGAGAGGTAACAGTGCAATAAGAAAATATACTTAAAAAATCAAAAAAAGGGGGAAAAGGAAAGAAAAAAGCATAGGAAATGTATAATACACAAAACCATAATTGATATACATGTAATGACAATAATAATTAGAACAAATGCAACAAAATTTAAAGAATTAAAAAAGATTCCAAACTAGACAAATAGAAGGTAATGTTATGGTATTCATAAGAAACATTTCTAAGTCATAAGTATTAGAAAGAATAATAGTAAAAGAATGCAGAAAATTATACCAGGCAAGTACTAACCAATACAAATACATGGCTACAATAATAGTACAAAAGTCAGACTTCAAGGCATAAAGCACTAACAGAGAATCACTACTAAACCATTAAAGGCTTAATTCTCAAGGAAGATATAATTGTAAAATTATACACACACAACAATGTAGCCTGAAACATAATAAGCAGAAATTAAAAGGACTATACAGAAAAAAATCACCATCATCATCATCAACAAAATCATAGTGATTGATTTTAACACAATTTTCACAGTTAATGAAAGATATATCAGGAAAAATAATCAGTATTCATAAACAGAATTTGAATAGTGCAACTAGTAAATTTAAACACACTTAGCTAGCATATTAACACAACCAGTAGAGAATATAAATCTTTATTAGGCAACTTTGGAACACATAAAAATTGATCAACAGGACCTTAATTCAAACATCAAAAAATTAATACAATTAGATATCAATAACAAAAAACTTAAAAATTCTTCATATCCTTAGAAATTAGAATTTCTCATATATCTTTATACTCTTACAAATTAGAAAGCAATAAGAAAAGATAAGCAAAAATTATTTTTAAAATACAGTTTAAATAATTTGTGGATCAAATAAGTCATAGTTATGTTAAAAATACATCCAGTTGATCAATAATGAAACTACTGCTTAACAAAATTGTGGAATTCAGCTAGAACAGTATTTAGAGGGAAATATATAACCTAATAGTTTATATAAGAAAACTAAAAAAAATAAATAAAAAGAAATTTAATGAGCTCTCAATACAGATTGAGAGCTTACAACATAAATGGAAAGAAGGAAATATAGACCAGAGAGTAATCCAATTAAAAACAGACAGATACTCCGTAACATTAATGGGAAGAAATAGCATTAGAAATAGCAAATGCATATAAATGTAGATTTACACAAAGTAAAAATAGTTCATGACTAACTTTATACTGATAAATTTGAAGACCTATCAAATGGACAAATTACTTAAAAATATAGCACAAAAATCAACACCAGAAGAAATAGAAAATGTAAATAATCCTATAAATATTTGATAAATTAAGCCAGCAGTTAGATATCTTTCTACAAAGAAAATGTAGGTTTCCAATAGTTTGTCCCTATTAGTTCTAACTGTCAAGGGACAAATAATCTTAAACCATTATGGAAGATATTTACAACAGTGGAAATTTACTAACTCATTTTATGAGAAAACAAAATTATAGGCTCAATTCATGAATTTATGCAAAAAAGTCAAATAAACGTTAACAAATTGAGTCCAAAATGTATGGAAAAACTAATACACTATGCCAATAGGGATACAGGGTAATTTAACATAGAAATCAGTTTAGGTAAGTTCTATGTTAATAGTTTAAAAGATAACAAAGAATTTTTATTTGGTGAAAAAATTCCATTTATGTTTTAAAAACTAATACTTAGCAAATTGAAAGTAGAGGTGAATTTTCTGAAGCTGGCAAAATACATCCACAAACACCTTCAAACAAGCATCATACTAAACAAAACAAAACAAAATGCTGTAATCATTTCCTTTATGAACAGGAAAAGGAAAGGTGCCTGTTATTACCATTTCTACTCTAAACATATGCTGGTGATTTACCATACAATACGATAAAGAAGTACAAAGAATAGGAAAAGAGAGAGAGAGAAGGAAGGAAGGAAAAAAGGAACGGAAGGAAAGGAAGAGGGGAAGAAGGGAAGGAAGAAGGGAGAAAGGGAAGGAGTAAAGAAGGGAGGGAGGGAGGGAGAAAAGAGACAGGTGGGAGGGAGAGAGGAAATTGTAGATAATGCAATTGTTAAAGTAAACAGATAAATTATTAGAATTAAAAAATACATTTAACATAAACATATAGACAACAGCATACATTTTAAAACTATAATTAAATAAAATACTATTTAAATACCTTGAAATTATAAAGTTCCTATGAATAAATTTAGCACAAGATCTTAATTTTTTGCAAACTAAACTATAAAATTATACTAAAATATACAAAGGAAGATCCAAATAAATGAAGGAATAGACGATTTTCATGGCTCAGAAAACTGCACTGCTTAAAGATACCAATTATTTCCAAAATGATATACAGTTCAGAGCAAATCCAATTCAGATCTTCTGTTATTTTGTGGTACTTGACAAGCAGTTTCTAAAATGTATATAAAAGACCTAAGGAGGAAGAATCAGCAACATACCCCTAAATAAGAATCCAGATAGGGAGTACTACCTCACCTGATATATTAAAAAGTCATGATGGCTAAAAACGAGTGGCACTGGTGCAGGGATGCCTTAGTAAGCAGACTAAACAGGAGAGACAGACCACACACAGATCTTTGCATATGAAAAATGTGATGCATAACACAAGGGGAAAGCATGAGCTTTTCTACAATCTGTCCTAAGACAATCAGTTATCCACATAAGGAGGAAAGGAAAGGAAAGGAAAGGAAAGGAAAGGAAAGGAAAGGAAAGGAAAGGAAAGGAAAGGAAAGGAAGAGAGAAAGAAGGAAAGGAAGGAAGGAAGGAAGGAAGGAAGGAAGGAAGGAAGGAAGGGAGGGAGGGAGGGAGGGAGAGAGGGAGGGAGAAAGAAAGAAATAGAAAGAAAGAAAGAAAGAAAGAAAGAAAGAAAGAAAGAAAGAAAGAAAGAAAGAAAGAAAGAAATTGGAGTATTACCTCATACTAGACATAAAAATTAATTCCAGATGCTTTAAAGATGTAAATGTATAGCATAAGGCTATAAACATCTTAGAATACGATATGGAAGACTATCTTTGACTGCAGGATAGGAATGGATTTCTTAAGATTCCAAAAAGGCAAATCATAAAGAGAAAAATAAATGTAAACATTAAAAATAAGAACTTCTCTTCATCATAAGAAACCATTGTGAAAATGTACACAAGCCACAAACTAGGAATACATATCTACAACGTATATAACTGACAAAGAATAGAATACAAATTACTTAAAGAACTGCTATAAATCAACAGGAAAAAGATAATCCAAAAGAGAAATGTGCAAAAGACTTGAAAGAATACTTTGCAAAAAACAAATAAACAAACTCCGGTGGCTAATGAAAATATGAAAAAATGCTCAACTCATGATTAATCAGGAAAATTCAAATAAAAACCACAATCAGATGCCATTTTACACCCATTGGATTGGCAGAATTTCCCAAGTCTGACAAAATCAAGTTTTGGCAGGGATGTTCAGAAAAAAATCATCTACTGCTGTGGGCTAACAATCTGGCATTATCTAATAAAATTGAAGTTATATACTCTCAAGATACAGGCATTCCTTTCCTAGGGTTGAATGGAAGCACTTGAGTACATATGCTCTGGGAAATATCCACAAAATGTTTATAGCAGTGCTGTATAATAGCAAAACCTCAGAATCAAGCCAAATGCCCAAAGATAAGAGAATGCATAGAAACTGGTACATTGGTACCACACGGTACTGTACAGAGTGAAAATAAATGAACTACAGCCATGAGCATCTGGTGACTCACTCTCAGAAGAGTACACTGAGCAGTATAAAGCAAGCTGCAGATGAGTACATATGGTACAATTCCATCTAAATAAAGTTTAAAATTCACAGCACTAAGCACTATTTTATTTGGGGGCTGCAGGTCAGAGCTGAGCCAGCCCTGTGCTGCACCACTTCGGCAAAAAAGCCCTAGAAACTTACGGTGCATACGCTCTAGAGCATTATGTGGTGGCCCTGCTACAGACACAGCTATAGTTGTTAAAGCTGAAGAAATGCAAGAAAAAGACACACATTCTGTAGAGTGGCTACCTCTAGGGAAAGAGAAGATGGGGTTAGAAAGAAATACTCACTGGGCTTCAAAGATCATGGTAATGTTGTTTCTTAAACTATGTGAGGGATATGTTCTCATTCGTTGTATTATTATTTTATATTTATTACACATATTCCATAAATATTATTTTGTATCTAATATTTAATAAAAGAAAAAAGACTTGGAGCGTTGGAGAATTTAATGCCTTGGGAACCTTACTTAACCTCTCTGACTCCAGTTCCCCTCATCTTTAAAATGGACATAATAATGTAGAGCTTGCTATGCTGTGGGAAATTGAGCTATATAGGCAGATAAAGTATAAGTTAGATACAGCACCACCAGGGGACAATTTGTAGAAACGATTAAAATATTAAATGTTCCTGTCACTTAACCAGCAAATCAATTACTTTGACTCTATTCTAGAAAAATGCTCTCCAAACTTTCCACAGATTTATAGATAAGCTAGATCATTGGAGCATTGTTTTGGATAGAAAATGAAAGACAGCTATCAATAAGAGAATTGTTGAATAAATTATGGTACATGCACTCTTAAAATATATTAATAGTCACTAAAGTGAATAAGGTATGTCAAGACCATGACTTGACACAGGAAAATCTCTATGACATATGGCTAGGTGAAAAATACCCTCATTCATATATGAAGAGTGTGAAGCCCAGAAAAGTTGAAAGATGTCCAGTTTACCCAGCCAGTAAGGAGGCAGGACAGGGAATGCCATCCATATAACATAATTTCCAAATAAGCAATGAAAACCTGATAATTTTAAGGACTTTCTGAAATAAAAAAAAAGAACACTTGTGAAAGACAAGTTCTGCGAGGCGAGGGTACCTGTGTTAGGAGAAAAATTGGGAAGGAGTTTCTACATTTGGGCATACAGTTCGTTCTCATTCACATGTTCACCACCTGTCCGTGGGACTATTTTTTCCTGAAAAACTGGGTCAAAATGTCACATAAGGCATCTCCAAGGTGGTCAAATAAATATATGTGTAATTCTCTGGTTGTTTCAGCAGTGCTGAGTCTTTCTCTAAAGTCTATCATAGAAGAGAACTAGGAGGTTACCTTGACCCAGTGCCTTCCTCTGTCGTAGCTCAATCACACCTGCTTGTCTCTCTCTTGACACCATAAAACCCTCAAAGGCAGGTTCAGGGGGGGAAAAAATAGATGTACACTGAAGGAGTTCCTTGAGCTCTGAGGAGAGGTGGCCAAGGGCAAGAGAACTATCCATCTTCGGTCCCAAAGGCAAAGGTACCCTCAAAATTAGGAGGGCGATTAAGTTTTTGTGTTTTGGTTTTTAGCTTTTTAAAAATTTCTTGCAATGGAATGGCCTAACCATTTTCAAAGCTAATTGTGATATTGTCTGAAAATTCCCTTTTAACCAGTGCTTTTCCACTGCAAGAGACTAGAAAAGCCTAGCAGTGTTGGTATGTGTTAGTATATGTCTGGGCGGCCAGGAGCACATGCTGAGTCCAGGTCCTCCAGGCAACATGGAGGAGGCACACAGGGACTACAAAGCCAGGGTGGTGGACTCCTAAGCTCATCCAGAGCTTAGGATCAGAGCACATCTGAGACATGTGAGAGAAGGCCTCGTACAAGACTGGGCTCAGGGACGATAATCTGCTAGCCAACCTGTGGAAGGACTGATTGTTAGTGGTGTAAGAAAATGACAAGCCTTGTGAGTGAGGACACAGGAAGTGGGGCCATTGGTATTGTGAGCCAAGTACACATGCAATCTCATACAATCCGCTCAATGATTACACAGTCGGTATTTATATCCTGATTTTGTAGATGAGTCTGAGACTCAAAGCTCAAGGAACTGACAAGATCTGTGTGTGTGTGTGTGTGTGTGTGTGTGTGTGTGTGTGTGTGTGGTTAGGTTAGAATTTGAATCCACCCAGTGCAATTCTAAAATCCATGCTTTTCCCACAAGTTCTCCTTCCGTAGACATTGATGTGGTCAGAACTGTCCCGGGACATTATGAATTAAATCTCATGCACAGTATTTTCTAAAAATTCCAGCTAAGTTTGAAAGCTCATTGGCTGAAGTCTCACCATAGACCCCCCCCAAAAAAAAACCAGAAAGCTTGGTGGAGATTAACTGCACCTGATCCCACAGGAAGATTTCATTGCCTGGAGGAGGACAGAGACTGATCTTCCACCTCCTCTGCAATGAGTGCCACTGGGGACACACCGTGCAGACAGCTCCTCCCCCACTGTTCCCATTAATCCAGAACAGCTTTGTGAAAGGGGTCCAGACTTGCTATTTCTTAAAAGAAAAATAAAAACTTTGCAACCCTGAAAACATGGGGTTAGGCACTGCAACTAACAGCTCGCCTGTTGCTGTGAAGTGAAGTTACGTTTACAACAGTGCCTGAAAACTAAAACAGTCAGCTTCTCTATGCCAAGAACTATTCCAGGAGCTTCATAGTATTTAAAGTCCCATGACTCTTCAGGGTAAGCATGGTCATCTCCATTTGACATACAGTGAGCCCAAGACCATGTTCAACATGGTGATGCACCATTGATCCATCCATTTTGTGCACCTAAAGGTATATGAACCTGAGCTGTGAGCTGATGAAGACCCAAAAATGTACCAGGAGGCCTTGTCCTACTCCTCAAGATGCTGGCCATCACACCAAGGAAAGAAGCAATACACTATGCAGGAAAAGCCACAGTTCAAGGTAATGAGCTGTCCATGTCACACTAGGCTAGAACGCTTTCCTGGTCAGGAAACACCTCTTCCAGGAAGGTTTCCCAGACAACCACAGATAACTACTCTTGTGAGCATTTATGTCCCCTCAGTTCTCTGCACATTTCTCTCTTTTCACATGGCATCCATTTAGGAGATAATTTGCTTACTTTCCTGTTTCCCCCAGTGGACTCAGAACTCACTGAGGACAGGCACTATGCCTTATGCTTTCTGTTCTCCTAAGATCCAGCAAAAAATTGGCACCAGAAGAAAAATGCTTATTGGTGCAAGATTTGGGTAGCAAGGGCAGGTTTTTGAGGTCTGGCTCAGGCTGGGAGTTCCTTGCAGAAGGAGAGAATGTGACACAGTGAACATGGTTGAAACCTCATGTCACTGATCTCATTGCAGCCCTGTACTCCTTAGTGTCTCACTCTTGTTCCCTAGCTCTGTGTTTAAATACGAATTCACAGTAGTGTGTGGATATATTTTTTTTTATATTACAAAATGCTCCAAAATGACAAGAGAGGGGCCACTAGACTATGAGCCAAGGGATCTGAGCTTGACTATTACTTCAGTCACTCACATATTCTGGAACAGTGAGGTGAACTCGAAACCTCTCTGAGCCTCAGCTTCTCCATCCATATAATGAGAGGGTTGAGCTAGTTGAAACAGAGACCCTTCCAATGTTCAAATTCTATTCACCTGAGAAGAACATTATGCAGAGGCCAGTTAGCCCCCCTGTAGCTGGCAAAGGATGATATTAAGCCTGGACATTAGGGAAAACAGGAGCCTTTTGAATAATGACTTTGCAGATAGGCATTGGGGCATCATAAACCTCCTTTGCCATTCTTCAAGTTATAATTCACCTCATTGTCACTAACACTCTAGTTTCTGCAGTAATTTCATTTAATTTTATGACCTGGCTCCTCCAGCCTTCCTAGTCAGATAAGCAGGTTTGACAGCGCTGAGGACAACCCTGTGCAATGATTTGCAAGGTTGGGAACACTGAACAAACCAACCAGATCAACAGCATAAGTGGGTGGAGGGAAGTGGTTTAACTCTGGAGGCAAGGGCCAGACTGCCTTCCAGGCAAAATGACCAAGCCAGTGTGGTCGAGGCTGGCTGGGGTGGGGCAGATGGTGTGTTCCTTTAGACGGACATATCCACGGGCTCATGGGTGACCACAAGGCACAGAGAAGGATGGTCCCTGGAAGGGCCCAAGCACAAGAGCAGGAAGAGTTAGGCAGTGAAGTGGGGGTTATTTATTACTGTCATGTGTGGAAAGAAAGGCACTCCTGTGTCCCTCTCCCTTGACCAACTTACTTAACCTCTCTGATGCTAAGTTTCTCAGTGGTGAAGGGGAGACAATAACAACTGTCCCCAGAGCTGTTGTGAGTGTGATATTTATGAAGAAGTTCAATGGTATACCCAACACAGTAGCAGTGCATATGAGCTGGCATCCTCTTGTCCAGCCAGACTTTCAGCTCCAGAATTTCAGACCCAGATTCTAGAAGTTTGATGACTGAGGAGGCATCTTGTTGTGAGCACTAACACCTATTCAAAGTGTGTTCAGTTTGTCTGCAACTTTCCTATGGGCAAACATGGGGTATGTCTTATTTTGCTTTGTATCTCCAGGATATAACAAATGGCCTGACAAGGAAGGCCTCAGGGCACATTTGAAGGGGTCTGGAGGCACCCATGGCACACGGGGGAGGGTCACAGAACATCTGCCTCCGAACGGGCCTGAAGTGGAAAGGAGGAGCCTACATAGCCTAAATAAATGCACCCATGGAGGCTCTGAAGTGATGAAGTGTCTATCTGCCTTGCTTTCTAGAGGGGAGTTAATAGTAGTTCATGTTAAACCCACAGAGGGCCAACTCCCAACTGGCCAGGTGAGTTTGAAATGTAATGTGGGACAGAGAAAAGGGATCCTCATAGGCTGGGGGAAATCCAGCAGAGTGGATGTTTCATGGAGTGTGGTCCACAGGGCTGTGACTCCCCAAAGGCCCTAAACTCCACTGGGAATAGTCTGTGTGTCCAGCGAACAGTCACTGACCTGCTGCCTGCCAGGCATTGTTACAAGCACTTTGCTTGTACTAACTCATTTCATCCTTCTATAGCTGTGAGGCAGGTGCTCTCAGCGAACCCATGTTACAGATGGAGGTGCCAGCCACGGAGAAGGTGAGAAACCTGCTTGAGGTACATAGCCAGTAAACAGAGGGAAGGGGTTTGATGTTAAAGCTTTTCCACTGCAGCACTACTGACATTCAGGAATGGATCATTCTTTGTTGCAGGGCTCTACACGATGTTTAGCAGTATCCCTGGCTTCTACCAACTGGATGCCAGTAGCACCCCTTTCTGACTTGTAACAATCAAAAATGTACCGTGAGAGGCAGAATCACCCCCAGTGGAGAAAGACTCTCTTCGAAAGTAGCAGAGCTCAACAAAGAGACATCCAGTTTACTACGTGCTGAGATGGAAACTAGAATTTGATGTGGGCGCCCCTGAGAGCCCAAGGAGGGGCTCTAAGCTCAATCTGTTGAGTCAGCTGGAGGGTGAGCTGAACTGAGGATGAGGAGGACTCAGCTGGGGTGAGGGGTGGTGAGAGGTGTCCCACACAGAGCGAAAAGGACGTGAATGGGAACTGGTGGCGTATCCAATCTGTCCGGGAAGTTTTCATAGATGTGGTTGTCCAGAGGTGTCTTGTCCCCATGCTCACTGGGTTGGAAGCTCCAGCGTAGGGTCCTGGGATCTCTGTTTGAACAGACACTCTAGGTAATTTTTATGTATCCAGCCAGCCCTGGGGTTTGGGAATCACAGGAACTTTTTATGGCTGATGCTTGAAGTGTGAGCAGAGGTTTGAGGAGCACAGAGGCCCTGTAAGCAGGCTCTCAGTGGCTCAGGATGGAGAGGCACTGGGATATAGACATGGCTCTATTATCCCATGGAACAAGCTTCTCCTTACCTGAAATCTAGTTGTAACTGGGCTTTCTCACCCAACCAGATAGCCTTAGCATAGCCTTTGTTTGGTGGAGAGAAAACAACTAAGTTTGAATCTACTGTTTGTAGCTTATCACCATTGGCTTTTTTGAGACTCAGTTTTCTTATCTGTGATATAAGTATAAAAATATATACCTCCTAGGCATTTTAACACTGGAATTACATATTTGAAGCATGATAATGTAGTTGTCATCAAGGCCTTCTGCTGGCTGAATCCAGCACCAAGTAGCTATTCAATACACAGCCCTCCAGTATTAATGATGCTTCTGAGATTTATACAAAGCACATCCATCAGAGACTCTGGGAAGATGTATTAAAAACAGAGATGTCCAGATTAGGACCAAGTCCCCACTGTCTGAGGCTTTTCCTCTAAACTTGTTTCTAGTTTTATTGTCACAACAGTGATTTCTAAATCACACCCCAGATCTGCTGCTGCCTGGGTAGAATGCGATTGATGATCCCAGACCTGTACTCCTGTTTTGATGACAAAACCAGATGCCCACCCAGGCCCCAAACCCATTTTCCAGGCAAGCTGACCCTCAGAGCCTCCCTGTGAACCTTGAGAGCCCTGACTGTCACGCCATTCACTTAAGGGTACCCTTCATTCAATTACTCCTGAGTGTGGGTCTTTCTTCCACCACCATTGAAAATCAAAACCAGTACCTGTATGTGGACATTTATCTTCACTGTCCCCATTTCATGGGGACTACATTTTTATCAGGAGCTTTGAAATCCTCCCACAGTGGGCCTTTTGTTCTCCACTCAGCAATCAGTGGCCCTCTACTGGCTCAGTTTTCTCTGCAGTATATCCCAAATCTGCTGGTTGCACCCAAAATCCACATTTTAACCATGCATTTGTTTCTGGGCTTAAAAAAAAAAAATCACTGCCTTACCCCACAAATAAAATCACAGCTATCAAGCATAATACATGTTATTTTTTAGCTGTACCTGCAATTTGTGAATGAGTCCATTAAATTGTGAAGGGAAATGCAGTATTTGAGGCAGCTTTGAAAATGATACCATCAGGTGTGCTTTCAATTTTTATCCATTTTGGTGACTAAGAAGCAGAATCAAAGAGCTGATCCATTGTCTCTTCCAAACCCAGTAAATCTTTCCTCTCACAGACATGACTACAGGGTCTCAAAATAGAGGGATGATGGTAGATGGAATTGACCAAGGGTGAAGGGTGTGGGGATCAGGGAAGAAGTAGTAACACTAACACCTGTGAATAATTGTGCTGAGCCAGGCACTGTGTGAAGACTTTGAGTTAGTTAATACTTGCTGTGGTGTTCTCAGGGGACATTAGGCAACATCCGGAGCTATTTGGGGTTGTCATAATTTGTGGGTTTTGGGGTGTGCTACTGGCACTTATGGATAGAAACCAGGGATGCTACTAAACGTCTACACAAGATGTTTAGTACAGCACAGCCTGCCCCACAGCAAAACATTATCCAGCCCAAATGTCAATGATGTCAAGATTGAGAATACCTAGCGTATGAAATATTCTGTTGTCCGGATGGAGAAACTGAGGCTCGGAGATACTAAATCACTTCCCAAAGATCAGTAAGTGAAGAAAATAGGATTAAACGTAAGGTCTGTCTGACCTCACAGCTCCATAGTAACATTGAGGAGGTCGCTGTTTTAGTCACGGGGAATTCCCTGCATCCAGCAAGGAGATGTTTGCATGGACTGTTCTTAGCACTTTCTCAAGCTATGCCATTAACCACACACCTAAAGGAAAGCACAAATGAGTAAATGTGCACATATAAGTCCAGTATTTAAAGTTAAGGAGCACAGATTGCACAGCTCTGTTATCAAATTGTTGAGAGGCATTAGTCAAATCTTGTAACGTCTCTAAGCCTCATTTTTTAAAGAAAAAGAATCACACTAAGGTTATAATTGCTGAGAATTACCTAATATGGCCATGCTTGTCTGCAATTCCTCCAGCTAATTAATCAATGTGAACATTTATTAGTCTTATCTAAATCTTGCTTTGCACATTGGAAAGAGCCACACCTTAACCCAGAGAAATGAAAGGTAAATGGTGGCAATTCAGGAAACATAACAAAATGGCAAAAGCGATACTGTTGAGTGGAGGGTATCTTATCTGTTTTTCCTGGAACCACTGCATCTATCTTAGGATCAAGTGAAAATCAGCTTGAAGATAAAGCTGATGTACTTGAAGAAGGTAGAAACTGCCAAGACAGATGCAGACCTTGGGACCTCGGTCTATAGCCAACTACACTGCTGCCTTCTGAGGTCTCTGTGCCTGCTCTTGGGATACATGACGCCCCAGGGTGCCTGGCTCTCTGCATTCCTCTCCCTCTGATACAGAGACCACTGCTACCAGGCCAAAGGGTTTGGGCTAATTTAGATAGGGAACAGAAGGCTCTCGAGGTCTTGAAAGTGGTGGACTAACATCTCTTGTTTTAGAATGAACTGATTTAGAACTTAGTTGATGTAAATGACATAAACTCTCCTGGTATAAAACTCAAAAGAATTGAGGAAAGCTATAAGCAGACAGACTTGGGCCTACTCAAAGGGTAAACTTCATTTCAGAGTTTTGTAAGGAGGAAGTTGGCTGCTATAGTTATTAATGAGTTTCCCATCACTGGAGAATTCAAATTAAAAGCTGGATGGTTTCTTTCCTCTTATCCATCAGCTTCTGCTCTCCTCTCTTGTGTGCTACTTGAGTTACAGATGGGGATATGGTACCACTTTTCCCACGCTTCCTAGTAGTAGCTGGGTGTGGGCATCTGATAAGGGGTCACCAATAGAAAGTAGACCTTTGCACTCCATTGCAAGTGCCCTCCCCTGTGTTTGTTTCCCTTCTTGTGAGCAGGAACCTGGAGACTCCTGACCCGGGTAACCATGAGGATGAGAATGGTGGAATAACAGAGGAAAATCTGTATGATTTTTTCAATAGGTACAGGAAAAAAAGAAATTGACCAAACTCAAGTTCCATTGCTGAGAAAACCTAGAAAACTGTGAATAGAAGAAAACTTCTAAACCTAATTAAAAGCCTCTAAAACCTGGGCGCCTGGGTGGCACAGCAGTTAAGCATCTGCCTTCGGCTCAGGGTGTGATCCCGGGGTTCTGGGATCGAGCCCCACATCAGGCTCTTCCACTATAAGCCTGCTTCTTCCTCTCCCACTCCCCCTGCTTGTGTTCTCTCTCTCGCCTGCTGCCTCTAGCTCTGTCAAATAAATAAATAAATAAAATCTTAAAAAAAAAAAAAAGCCTCTAAAACCCTACAGCTAACACCAAACCCAATTGCGAAAGGTTCAATGTTTTCTATGTAACATCAGGAGCAAAGCACAGATGCTAGCTCTCATCACATCATTTAACATTTTACTGGAGATCCTAGACAGTGCAATAAGGCAATAAAAAGAAATAAAATCCACATAATTAGAAGGAAAAAGTAAAACTGCTCTTATTTACAGACAACATGATTGTTTATATAAAAAGCCCCAGCAAACCCACAAAAAAAAACTATAAAAAACTAACACACCTGGTAAATTAATTTAGCAATGCTATAGGATAAAAGATCATACACAAAAATAATCTGGTTCCTGTAATTAGCAGTAAACAATCAAAGGGTATTTTTTAAGCTCCATTTACAATAGCATTAAAATTAATCAAATACTTAAAAATAAAGTTAATGAAAGATGTTTAATGCCTCCACACTGGAAACTGCAAAGAGGACCTGAAAGATATTAAAGATTAATTAAATAAATGGAAAGATGTACTATGTTAATGGATTAAAAAGCCTTTTTTTTAAAGATTTGATGTTTTTAATTTATTTCCTCTCAAACTGATCTATAGTTTTGAAGCAATCCAAATGAAAATCTTAACAGGCTTTTTGGAGACATTGATAAGCTAATTCTAAAATATATATTAACATGCAAAGAACATAGATACCCAAAGCATATTAAAAAAGAAGAAATTCAGAAGATTAATACTCTCTGATGTCAAGATTTTCCATTAAAAAGCATTATTCAAGAAAGTGTGCTATCTGCACAAGGAATGACAGATCAATGGAACAGAATAGAGAACCAGAAATAAACCCACATTTCCAAGGCTATATGATTTCTACAACAGTGCCAAAAAGGTAACACTGTAATACATTATTAGTGGAATTATAAAATACACAACCAATTTAGGAAAAAAATTCCAACCATTTCTTACAAAATTAAACATTTTCCTACCTCATGAACCACCAAATTCTGATTCTAGCTTTACCAATTCCAATGAATTAGATAAGAATCTTCAGACTAACTTTATTCATAACTTTCAAACACTAGAAATACTCCACATATCCATTGATAGAATAGTAGAAACATAAAATGTGGTATATTCCTACAATGTATTATCATTCATGAGTAACAATGAATGAGCTACTACTACACAAAAATGACAGATAAATCTCAAAAGCATTATACTGCTTGAAAGAAGCCTTACATAAAAGAGAAAATATTCTATTATTTTAGTCATATGAAGTTATGGAATAAAAAGTTCTAATCTATGTGGGAAAAAATCAGAACAGCAGTTATCTCTGAAAGCCTAGATGTGGGGATGGACTTGACAGGATCACAAGGGACGTTCATGTAATGTTAATGGTCTATATTTCAATAGCTGTTTGGGTTACACAGGTTATATGTGTATGCACTTACCAAAACTCAGTGAATGTACACTGAAAATATGTGCATTCACTGTATATAAATTGCATTCCAAAAGAAAAATAACACAGACAAAAGACTGAATTCTAATGATATGAAGTGTATTACTGTCTTCAGTTTACTTTGAAATGTACCAAAAACTAAAATGAAATGATGGATGGATAAAGGAACAGATACATGATTAGATTGTGATAAAACAGATAGTAAAATGGTAAAGTTAGACTCTACATGATGGATATACAGGTGTTTGCTGTAAGGTATTTGCAATGTTTTGGTATTTTCATTTAAAAAAAAAACTTTAAAAAAATCAGGACTGTACAGCTTCAATGCCCCTCTTTGTTCAATATCTAGGATAAGGGAAGTTTTCTATGACAATTTTTTTTTTTTTGCCTATTTCTCTCCTTATTCCTTTTACTAACAGATGGCCACATTCTTCAGGGAAGGGAAGGTCCCTTTCTACCTACAGGGAGTGATATTTTAGTCTTTCAATCCAATGCTTATAATTCTATTCCTCTTATTAGTGATTAAGAACATCCAGCCAACAATATATAAAGAAAAGCCTTGTGTAGGGCTTCTAGGGAAGTGTTCCATATTCTGAAAGGGGAATTAGGGAAAGAACATTCTTTTTTCTGGCCTCTCACCATTGATGCTTGACCTGAGAATCTTGGAGCAGCTGAAGCCATCTTTCAACCATGAAGGGACAATCTCAAGGTCAAAGGCAACATGCTGCAAAGACAGAGCAGAGAAAGCATAATATGGATTCATGATGGCATCAAATAAACCAGAACCCTTCTTTTGAATGTCTTATGAGAGAAATATGGAGGTTGACTAGAGCTGCAGTTGTCCTCTTGTCATGAGGCAATAAGCATAAAAACAAAAAGGAAATGTGCAAAGGATGTTAGAACAAAAAGAAAACAAGAAGAGCTTGGCTTTTTAATATCATTATTGAGATGCTTACACTATCAACTGAAGTTCTCTAGACTTCTTGTTAAACAAACAATAAACTTCTGTGGGAGTCAGTTATGTATTTTGTTATTTGCAGCTGAGAGCATTTTGACTGTACGCAGCCTTGAAAACAGAAAATATATGCATATAACCATGAGAAAATAATATCTAAGTTTATTAACTGAGGACATTTTATTGACTGCAATTCTGCCAGTGACTTTATTAAATAGTTTGTGGTCACTTGGAGTCATAAGGAAAAACTTCACAAGGAGGAGGAAGCTGACTGAGGCTCTGAGGGAGGAGTAAAATTTCACATGATGGAGAAGTCAGAAGTGAGGAAGTTTCAAATGGGGACTTACAGCTCCGGTGACCAGCTGAAGTCCCCTGCCTTACCATTACTTCAGAGACAACCCAAACTGGTTTTTCAGGATAGAAGAAATCTCCCCAACAAGTATCTAATGGAGAAAATGCTTTCACTCAATAAAATGGTCACATAGAATGAAAATCACTCTCTTCGAATAGTATCAGTTGTAATGCTATAGTCTCTAAGTAATGGAAAAACCCAACTAAATAAAATAGCTTATTGAATAAAGAAATTTATTAGCTTATAAAACAGGAAGTCTGTTGATAGAATAAGCTTCAGGATTAATTGACCAATTCAAAAATGTCTACAGGGAGCCATTTTTTTCTACCTTTCTGTTTTCTATTTTTGGTGCATTAATTTTGCCATCAGGCTGGATCCCCCTCATGATTGCAAGATGGCTTCATTGATCCTGCTGTTTCATAACTTCTCTTCTTTCTCTTCCTCTTGAGTCTTCATAACTGCTTCAGTCTTCCTTTCTGCATACAAGTTCCTTCTGTGGCCAGTTTGCACAGTCAAATGTGGTAGTATGACATTTCTAGTCTTCATATTATCAGTTCAGCTTTGCCCATTCTCTCATGGTCCCAACGTGGCATTTCCTGAAAAGGAACTCAATTTGGACAGATTGAATCCTGTGAGCAGTAGACTGCACAGGGCTGAGGAAAGAACCAGTGAGATTGAAAATGTGTCAGAGGAACTTCTCAAGCTGATATGCAAAGAGAAATAAAGAGTGGGGAGAAAAAAAGGATCAAAATATCCACGAACTGTGAGACAAAAGGTGTGACATTTGTATATTAGGGATACCAGAAGCAGAAGAAAGAAAGGAGCGAAATAAATGTTTTTAGTAATACGGACAGGAAATTCTCCAAAATAAATGACAAGCAGCAAACCACAAATCCAGGAAGCTAAGAGAACACCAAGCAGGAAAAAATCCAGAAATAAGTCAATAATATACCCAGGCCATCATATTCCAACTGAAAAGCAAAAACAAAACAAAACAAAAAAAAAACACAAAAGAGATCTTGAAAGAAGCCAGGAGCAGAGGAATTGGGGTGAAACACATTACTTTCAGAGGACCAACAATAAGAATTACATCAGACCTCTCTTCAAAACCCATGGAAGCAAGAAAAGAATAGAGTGAAATATTTAAAGTTATTGAAAGAAAAAATTCACCAACCTAAAACTCAAAACCCAGTGAAATTATCCAGTGAAATAAATATACCTTCAGAAAAACAAAAGCTAGACAATATGTCACCAGTAGTCCTGCCTTGTAAGAAATGTTAAAAGAAGTTCTTCAAGAGAAGGAAAATTATATCGGTCAGAAATACGGACTTATATATAGAATTAAAGAATTTTAGTGAAGGAATGAAAGAAGGTAGATAAAAATAAAATGCATTATTTTTCTTCTTCTTAATTCATCTAACAGATAACTATTTGTTACAAGTAACAATAGCAATAATGTATTGGACAATTATAGCTTATGGGTAAGTGAAATGAATGACAGCAGTGTCATAGGAGAAGGAAGAGAGGCATTGGGGATACTAAGTTACCTGTACTGTCCAGGAAGCAGTTTGGTGTTATTTGAAAGTCAATTTGGATTAGTTTTAAATCTAAAAACAAAACAAAAACTTAAGGAAACCACTGAAACAAAATTTAAGAAGTATAATCGATATGGCAAGAGAAGAAATAAATGGAACAATAAAGATGCTCAATTAAAACTGAAAAGGCAAAAGAAGAATGGACACAAAAATAGAACATACAACAAGGGCAACAAATCGAAACCGTTACAAATATGGTAGCTATTAACCAAACTATTTCAATAATTGCTTTAAACATGAAATTCTTAGTATACAAATTAAAAGACTTCCAAAGAGAATTCTTTTTGAGAACTCCGCAATATGTTGTCTTTAAGAAACATACTTTAAATCTGAAGACAGAAATAGATTAAAAGTAAAGGGGTGGAAGTAGATATACCAAGCTAACAGTAATCGAAAGAATGCTTGAGTAGCTATATTAATTTCACCAAATCAGATTTCAGGACAGAAAATTATCATGAAGAAGGAGAAGCATCACCTAATGATAAAAAGATTAATTCTCCAAGAATACATAGAAATTCTTAACAGGTATATACTTGACAATAGAGCATCAAAATTTCTGCGTCAAAAGCCAATAGAACTGCAAAAAGAAACAGAAAATCCGCTGTTGTAGTTCAAGACCCCAACATCCCTCCATCATTAATTGACAGATCCAGCAGACAGAAAATCAGAAGGACATAATTGAACTGAACAGCACTATTGATCTACTGGATCTAATTGACATTTCATTCAGCAGCAGGATATACATTCTTCTACAACTCAAGTGGAACATTGATCAAGATACATCACATTTTGAGACATAAAACACACACCTTAACAAATTCAAAAGAATTAGAATCATACAATATCTGCTCTCAGACCATAATGGAATTAAACTAGAAATCAATAATGGCATAGATAGCTAGAAAATCTCAAAATACTTGGAGATTAAACAACACATTTCCAAACACTTGAGTTAAAGATGTCTCAAGAGAAGCTTTAAAATATTTTTAACTAAATGAAAATGAAAATACAGCTTATCGAAATTTGTTGAAAGCAATTCTTAAAAAGAAATTTATAGCATCAAATGCATATATTAGAAAAGGAAAAAATACCTGAAATCCATAATCTAATTTTCCACATTAGGAAACTAGAGAAAAAAAACAGCAATATAAACCTAAAGCAAGTAGAAGAAAATAAATATTAAAATCAGGGCAGAAATCAAGGAATTGAGAACAGGAAATAATAGAGAAAAATCAATAAAATCAAAATCTGTTTTGTTTTGTTTTTTCAAAAAATAATTGACAAGCCTCTAACTAGGCTACCTAAGGGGGTAGTGGAAAGAGAACACATAAATTAGTAATATGAGAAATGAAAGAGAAACTATTACTACTGAGTCCATGGATATTAAAAGGATAATAAAACAATATTATGAACAACTCTACACCCACAAATTTGAATGAAATGAGCCAATTCCTTGAAAGGTACAACTTACCATATTCAATAAAGAAAAAATATATATACATATATAATGTGAATAAGCCTATATATATTAAAGAAATTGAATCAATAATTACTAAACTTCCAAAAAAGAAAGTGCGAAGCCCAGATGGTTTCACTTATGAATTCTACCAAACACTAAAGGAAGAAATAATACAAATTCTCTATAATATCTTCCAAAAAAATATTCGTTATGAGGTCATCATTATGCTAATACTGAAACCAGATAGAGATCTTACAAGAAAGCTCACATAAACATAAATTCAATAAAACTCTCAACAAAATGCTAACAAATCAAATTTAACAACATATAAACAAAATTATACACCTCAACCAAGTAGGATTTACTCTATGTATGGGAGGATAGTTCAACATTCAAAAACTTCAATTAATGCAATTCATCATGTCAATAGGCTAAAGAAAATCATATGATCATATCCAAGAAAAGCTTTTTTGAAAATATTACACCTTTTTGTAATAAAAAACAAACAAGCAGCAAAAAAAAAAAAAAAACCCAACCTCTTACTTAGAGGGAACTCTTCCAATCTGATAAAGAAAATCTATAAAATAAACCCTACTCATAACATCATACTTAATTTTGAGAAACTATAAGATTTCCACCTAAGACTGAGTACAAGACAAGTATGTCCCCTCTCACCACTCCTATTAAATATTATACTGGTAGCTAATGCAAAAAGATAAGAAAAAGGAAAGAAAAAGATATACAGATTGAGAAGAAAGAAATAACTGTCTTTGTTGGCCGATGACATGATTGTCAATACAGAAAATTCCCAAAATTCAACCAAAAGTTCCTGAAACTAAGTGAATATAGAAAGTTTGTAGGATGGGGGTGCCTGGGTGGCACAGCGGTTAAGCGCCTGCCTTCAGCTCAGGGCATGATCCCCGCGTCATGGGATCGAGCCCCACATCAGGCTCCTCCGCTGTGAGCCTGCTTCTTCCTCTCCCACTCCCCCTGCTTGTGTTCCCTCTCTTGCTGGCTGTCTCTATCTCTGTCAAATAATAAAAAAATAAAATCTTAAAAAAAAAAAAGAAAGTTTGTAGGATGCATAGTTAATTTTAAGCACTGAACAGTTAGGATTTGAAATTTTTAAAAAATACTATTTGTATTAGCCTCCCAAAAAAGAAATATTTACGTATAAATGTAAAAACACTATGTAAAGAATCTGCATGTGGAAAATGACAAAACATTGATGAAAGATATCAAAGAAAATCTTCATAAATGAAGAGATATTCCATGTTCATGAAAAGGAACATTTGATATTGTTAAGATGCTAATTCTTCCCAGCTTGAGCTACTGATTCAATGGAATCTTAATAAAAGTTCCAACAAGTTATGTAGTACATATTAAAAAACTGATTCTAAAGTTTACATGGAGAGACAAAAAATTCAAAATAGCCAACACAATACTAAAGGAGAAGAACAAAGCTGGAAAATGGATGCTACCCAACATTAAGACTTACTATAAAGCTCCAGCAAATGAGGCCATGTGTACTGTGAAAAAATAAACAAAAAGATCAATGTGACAGATTAGCAAGTCCAGAAACAGAGCCACACAAATATAGTCAATTGATCTTTGACAGAGCAAAGACAACTCAATGGAGAAAAGATAGTCTATGCAACAGACAGTGCTGGAACAACTGAACATTCATGTGCTAAATAAATAAATAAGCCTAGTTCCAGGCCTCATGTCTTTCACAAAAGAATAATAATAACTCATCCATTTTGAGTTTATCTTTGTGTATGGTATAAGAGAATGGTCCAGTTTCATTTTCTGCATGTGGTTGTCCAGTTTTCTCAGCACCATTTGTTGAAGAGACTGTCTTTTTTCCATTGGATGTTCTTTCCTACTTTGTCAAAGATTAGTTGACCATAGAGTTGAGGGTCCATTTCTGGAGTCTCTATTCTGTTCCATTGGTCTATGTGTCTGTTTTTGTGCCAGTACCATGCTGTCTTGATGATCACAGCTTTGTAATATATCTTGAAGTCGGGCATTGTGATGTCCCCAGCTTTGGTTTTCTTTTTCAACATTCCTCTGTCAATTAGGGGTCTTTTCTGGTTCCATACAAATTTTAAGATTGTTTGTTCCAGCTCTGTGAAAAATGTCAATGGTATTTTGATAGGGATTGCATTGGAAGTGTAGATTGCTCTGGGCAGCATAGACATTTTAACAATGTCTATTCTTCCAATCCATGAGCACGGAATGTTTTTCCATCTCTTTGTGTCTTCCTCCATTTCTTTCAATGTGTTCTGTAGTTTCTTACACCATACACAAAGATAAACT
Organism: Ursus arctos; assembly: GCF_023065955.2. Taxonomy (NCBI): domain Eukaryota; kingdom Metazoa; phylum Chordata; class Mammalia; order Carnivora; family Ursidae; genus Ursus; species Ursus arctos. Next base: position 5,540,733 of record NW_026622763.1, on the reverse strand, counting down.
CAAAATAAATGAAAAACCTCAACGTGAGACAGGAATCCATCAAAATCCTGAGAACATAGGAAGTAACCTATATGACATCAACCACAGCAACTTCTTTCGAAACACATCTCTAAAGGCAAGGGAAGCAAAAGCAAAAATGAACTTTTGGGACTTCATCAAGATAAAAAGCTTTTGCACAGCAAAGGGAACATTCAACAAAACCAAGAGGCAACCCATGGAATGGGAGAAGATGTTTGCAAATGACACTTCAGATAAAAGGTTGGTATCCAAGATCTATAAAGAACTTATCGAACTCAACACCCAAAAAACAAATAATCCAGTCAAGAATGTGCAGAAGACATGAACAGACATTTCTCCAAAGAAGACATACAAATGGCCCACAGACACATGAAAAAAATGTTCAACATCTCTAGCCATCAGGGAAATACAAATCAAAACCACAATGAGATACTGCCTTACACCAGTTGGATGCAAAAATTAACAAGATAAGAAACAACAAATATTGGCATGGATGTGGAGGAAGCGGAACCTTCTTACACTGTTGGTGGAATGCAAGCTGGTATGGCCATTCTGGAAAACAGTATGGAGGTTCCTCAAGACATTAAAAATAGAGCTACCCTATGACTCAGCGATTGCACTACTAGGTATTTATCCCAAAGATACAGATGTAGAGAAAAGAAGGGGCACATGCACCCCAATGTTTATAGCAGCAATGTCTGCAATAGCCAAACTGTGGAAGGATACAAGATGTCCTTCAACAGATGAATGGATAAAGAAGATGTGGTTCATATATATAATAAAATGTTGCTCAGCCATCAGAAAGGTTGAATACCTACCATTTGCATCAACATGGATGAAACTGGAGGGGATTATGGTAAGTGAGATAAGTAAGCAGAGGAAGACAATTATCATATGGTTTCACTCATATGTGGAACATAAGGAATAGCAGGGAGGATCATAGGGGAAGGGAGGGAAAACTGAATGGGAAGGAATCAGAGAGGGAGACAAACCATGAGAGACTCTGGATTCCAAGAAACAAACTGAGGGTTACAGAAGGGAGGGGGATGGGGGATGGGGTAACCAAGTAGTGGGTATTAAGGAGGGCACATGTTGTGATGAGCATTGGAAGTTATATGCAACTAATGAATTGTTGAACACTATATCAAAAACTAATGATGTACTGTATGTTGGCCACCTGAAAATTAAAAAAAAAAAACACAATAAGAACTCAAAATGGATCATAAACTTAATTTAAAATCCAAACTATAAAGCTTCTAGAAGATACAATAGGAGAAATTCAAAGTTCCCTTGGTTTGGAGATGAGTTTTTAGATATAATACCAAAGTCATGACTCATAAAAGAAAAAAATGCTCAATTGGACTCTATTAAAAATAAAAAAATCTGTTAAGTCACAGATTGGGAGGCAATCTTTGAAAAACGTATCTTTATGTTTTTATCAAAAAAATACAAAGAGCTCTAAAACCTCAACAATAACAAAACAAACAACCCAATTAAAAATGGACAATCTAGACAGACATCTCACTAAAGAAAGTATACAGAGAGCAAATATGTATATGAAACAATGCTCAACATTGAAACAATGAAATACTGCTGCGAACCTATTAAGATTACTAAAATCCAAAAAAAATCGACAGTACCCAACACTGGCAAAAATGTGAAGAAGGGATTCTCATTCACTGCTGCTGAGAATGCAAAATTATACAACCAATTTGAAAGACACTTAACCAGTTTCTTACAAAACTAAAAATACTCTTACCAAGTAATCCACCTCTCCTACATATTTACCATTTGAGTTGAAAACCCATACCTGCACAAATTCTGCACACAAATATTTATGGCAACTTTATTAATAATTGCCAAAAACTGGAAGTAACTTAGATATTCTTCATTACGTGGATACCCTGGTACACTCATACAATGGAATATTATTTAACAATAAAAAGGAATGAGCTATCAAGCCATGAAATGACATGATGGAAGCTTAAGCACATATTGCTAAATGAAAGAAATCAATCTGAAAAAGGATACATATTCTTTATGATTCCAACTATATGACATTCTGGAAAAGGCAAAACTACAGAGGCAAAAATGATCAGTGGTTGTTAGGTATTTGGGGATGATGAATAGATGGACAACAAGGATTTTTTAAGGCAGTGTAACTATTCTGTATGATAATGTGGTAATGCATAACATTATTCATTTGTCAAAACCCATGGAAATGTACAACACAAAGAGTGAAACTTTATGTAAACTATGCACTTTATTTAATAACAATGTATAAATATTGGTTCATTGATCATAACAAATGTACCACACTCATGCAAGACGTTGATAATTAGGGATGTTTAAGGAGAGATGTATATAGAACTTGCTGTATTACCTGCTCAATTTTTCTGTTAATCTATAACTTCTCTAAAAAATAAAGTATATTAATTTTTAAAGTCACTTTTTTGATCTCACACTTTATAATATTTTGTCTAGTAAGCATTTTTTTTCCTTCAAAAAGTTGCATTTGAAGCTTGGCACTTAGTCTAGTGTTCACATGAGCTGCTGTCAGACTTACAGGTGTCCTCTTGTGCCTCCTGCATTGACAGGTCTCCTTTCTAGGAGGTTTTGACTTGAAAGAGCAGTAAACAGATTTTCTGAAACAAAACTAACAAATAGCATAGCTGATTAGATATATTTTTGTTTGTTTTTAAAGAAAAAGAGGCCCAAATAAATCTACAATTTGCAAAGTTAAGATAAGATGGAAATTCATTTCAAAGAAGGGCCACATCACTGGCATATAATTACAACCTCTATATCTGGAATTTCCCCTAAATATGAATACCTCATATTATTTTTCTGCTTATCATTTCAAATATATACAGACAGAAAGAAAATCCAGTTTAATCCCACTGCCAATAGAAAAAAAAAAGAAGTCAGTTTTCAGTTTAAGCATTGCTCCTTTGGAGGTAATGTGCCCTTTTTCTCTAGCTGCCTTTAGGATTCTCTCTGTCTTGTTTCTCACCAGTTCTCCTGTGATGTTTTAAACATAGGTTTATTTGTAACACTTAATTTGCTTGAAGTTTGAAGAACTTGTTGAAACTGTAACTTGATGTCTTTTGTCATTTGGCGAAAATTATTGGTCATGATTTTTTTCAAGTATAGCTTCTACCCCATTTCATTCTCTTCTCCACCCCCACCCCCCAGCACTCCAGTAACTCTTTGTCATATATTTTTACCATGCTCCATCTGCCTCATATTCTTTTTCTGTATTTTGCAGGTTTTTTTCTCTGCATGCTTCAGTCTATTTATTTTCTACTGACCAGATTTCCAGATTACTAATTCTGTTGTAAATCTGTCCAATCTGTTGTGAAACCCATCTATTGAGTTCTTAATTAATATAGCCTATTATTTTAATTCTAGAACATTCATAGAAACTTCTTTATAGCTTCCTGATAAAATTTTTCCTATCAGTTTCCTGATAAAATTTTGTCAGCTAACTCCTTGAACATATTATTATAGAGTTCACATCTAATAAATGCAATACCTAAATTTTTGTGGGTCTGTTTATATTGTCTGATTTCCTATTTTTAAAAATGTTTCACTTGATTATAACTAACATACAATAAAGTGCACTACTCTTAGGTGTACATTCTAATGGTGCTAACATATGTATATCTTCAGTAGCCCCCATCAGATTGAGATACAATAGTTATTAACAATATATAAAGAGTTCTAACAAATCAATAGGATTGGAGAGAATCACAAGGAAAAACTGGACAAAAGTTCTAAACAGGCAATTCACAAAGAGAACACAAGTAGGCGATATAAGAATAAATCTGATAGATGTACAGGTTCACTTTTTTAAAAAATTCAAATTAAAATAGCAATAAGATGCTATTTTTCATACATTGCATTAAAAGTTACAAATTAATACATCATTGATCTATGGTGGTAAAGCTGTGACTTTCATATCTTAGAGAAGGGGAAATGATAATTCTTAGCTGGCAGGTATCTCTCTGTGTTTCAAATTTATTTACTCTTTGATTCAGCAATTCAATTGTTAAGGCTCTGTCATTCAGAAATTTTCATAGAAGCATACAAAGAGATATCTAATAATAATATCAATAATAATATCAATACATTTTTTGAGAGCTCACTATTTGCTAGATACTGTTCTTAGTGCTTTATGTGTATTAACTCATACACTTGTCAAGATGACATAGAGGCAATAAATATTTCCCAGTCTGAATGGTAGTTGAAGCAGGACACTAAAGCTAAAAAGGAAATATAGTGCTTGTTTTTGCCTCAACCACTAAGTAGAAGAGGCAAACATTTTCAAAGGAATGGCTGAGTGGAGGATATCAGGCACACATCACAGTGTTGCACAGGTGGCTACAGGTCAATGACATGGAACCAGGTGGATAAAGACACCGGGATGGACTAGCCAGATCCCTAAAATTTGGTAACTCTGGGAGAAGATTCCACTACCTCTACACCATATAACTTCAATCACCTGCCATCTCTGTGTGCTTCCCTGTGCCAACTGCTGTGGGACTTGTGAAAGAATGACAAGCCAGTCTGTCTCTAAAAGTCTGGACATGATGTGGGAACACTGTACGTTCTGTTCCAGCCTCCCAGAGGAGGAGCCCTGCCCAGATACCTAGCACCATCTACAGCACTCTGTGGGGATTTTCTGTCAAGAGTCTCTCTCCAATGCTTGTCTTTGCTTTTCTTGATGGCAACTCTATGTCTGACTCCTCTCTGTATCCACTACGCCTAGCACAGTGTCGGTACACAGTGGACAATCAGTTCAATAAGTGAATGATTGGACCCATAGTTAGGTAGATGAATAGTTGAGTGGATGGGTGGATGGGAGGGTAAGTGAATATCTCATACCAAGTATCAACCCTTTCCTCATGACAGATAGATAAGAGAGTCACACCAGATAATGTCTAACGTCTACTGTTCCGAAAACAGTCATATATTCTGATCTAACATTTTTCCATGCTTCAAGATCCCAATTCTGTGGAATTTATTTCTACCCTGTAAGTTTCATCAGCACAGAGAAAACTGTAATTGAATTGGTGCTGTTTCCTTTAGCTGTTTTTTTCTCTTTTCAAAGCAGAAAGATCTTTGTATTTATTGTTTCATGTTTCTGAGAAAATAAGCACTAACAGCTTCAGGAATGAATATTAGAGTATCTGTCCAGTGTCATATTAATTTCTCTCTGCAAAGAAAATCTATTTCATGTTTATTATTTTTTATTGTTGCCATATACAGTGAAATTCGGATATGTTTCAGACTGTCATCATTGCCAGCAGTTCTTAACACAGGCACTCACAGCTGGATCAAGGCATCGAAATGGCATAGTAAGAGCCAGTGGAACCTCCAAAGCATGATTCAGGCCAAAGAAGCAGCAGCTACCAGGGGCATGCTCTTCCCATGGTGGAGGACTGGAGGACAAGAAGTCAGGCCAAACCATGCAAACACATTCCAAGCCTCCGCTGGGATGTGGCTTAGGTCATGTCCACTCAAATTCCATTGGCCAAAATAAATCTCATAACCAAGCCCAGTATCCATAGGGCAGGGCACTATACTGGGATTTTGCTGGGGAAGAGAAGGGTAAATATTTACTGGATAATAATACAAACTATCACAGGGAGTCATTCAAAAGTTAACTCTTGGGACACCTGGGTGGCTCAGGTGGCTGAGCATCAGACTCTTGGTTTCAGCGCAGGTCAAGATCTCAGGGTCGTGGGATCAAGCCCTACATCGGGCTCCATGCTCAGCACATCAGGCTCCATGCCCAGCCTGGAGTCTGCTTGTCCCACTCCCTCTGTTCCTCCCCCACTCATGCTCTCTCTCTCAAGTAAATAAATAAAATCTTAAAAAAAAAAAAAAAAGCTAACTCTCAAAGCCCCTGCTGCTTCCTCACAATTTCCTGGAACTCTGTCTGCTTTTTTAGGCTTTGGTGGCTTTTAACACCCCGTAAGTACAGATAACAAGAAAAAGACTAATTATTTAGGGAGTACCCACTATGCTTCAGTCACTTTATATGTATCTTTTGTAATTCTTACCACAGATCTACAAAGAAAGAGTTGTTACATATATGTTATATATATCACATAAAAGAAAGCTACAGATCAAAGAGAGAAAGTATCTCGTCCAGTATCACTAAATGCATACCAGAGGTAGACATCAAGACCATTCTAGAAGCCCACTCACTGCCCATAAGCTCTTTTCAATATCTTGGAGCACTCAACTTCACTGATCATCTTATCTGATGTATTTATTTGTGCCAGTTAAGACGGCAATGAAATACTCCTGCATACCAAACTGAGTAAGTGAATTTAAAAGACTCCAAATACCAAGTGTTTAGAAGAGGTAGAGTATTGACAGTTCCCTACACTGCTGGTGGCAATGGAAATTGGGTTTGGGCAAGAATTTGACATTATCTACTAGATTCAAATGCATAGTATATTATTACCCAGTGAGTCCACTCCTCCTAAGTACAGTATGTGATATATTGATATAGACGTACATATACAAGCAAACAATAATTAAAGAAAAAAAATCTCCACTTAAGAGGAAGAAATGTCCTTAAAGAAAGCCAAGCTTCTGAAAGAGCAAGAACAGAAAAGTAACATTTAACAAAAAGTTTCAGAATACAAGGAAATTTGCTGGTAGGAATGTGAGTATTGGAGTACCTGCAGGAGGGTTCGGAGAGTCAGAGGAATGGGTTATGGGCTCACACTAAGGATTTAAGAGTTAAGTGGGATGAAGAGCCCAGGAAGCTTGAACTTCAGGTGGTGACTTGAGGAAATGAGAATGCACATGATCTGGATGGTATACTGGGAGAAGGTGGATTACTGTTTCTGCTTAGAGTCTCAGCTGGAATTGATTGGAGGGTAGGGATAGGAGGCTCAAGGTCAGTCTTTCAAGGATATCACAGAGATGAAGACATCTCCCTTGGCACGCACACCCTAAATCATGCTGCAAGCAGAGTTGAGGCTGGGGACTGAGCTTAGTTAATTAAATTAATTTGCTCCTAAATTTCATCTTGCCAAGTTAAGCCCATTTTTTTAGCCAGCCGAAGGTTTTTTTGGTTTTTAGATTTTGGGTTTTTGTTTGTTTACTTGTTTGATATTTTAGGTTTTCCCTGTGGCTTACAAGTGTTCTTCAAAAATAAAAAAAAAAAATTTTAAGTAATTAAAATAGCACAGAGGACTTTTGTTTTAAAAGCTACCCTCTCCCACCCCATTCCCCCACCCATGGGCCTGCTCTCCAAAAGCTCTTTTTACCATCGTGAATAGTAGGTCTCCAGTTGGTCGCATCATTTTTCTAGATAATGCTTATTATCTAGTTTTTTACTTGCCAACTGTAAATAATGTGTCCTGACTTCTTGTGACGGTTACTCTCCATTTACCTGCCTTCCAGACCCATTCTCCCCTACTTCCACCCAGGGGAGGGACTGAGGGCAAAAATGAGTGATCTTTTCTCACACTTCATCAATGGTCCAAAATAATGCCATATTTTAGTGAGCTTCATATTTGGCTTATTTTTACAGCTTTTTGTTTGTTTTTCTGGGTTTTTAGTCAACATTTTTTCCTCTGTGAAGAAGCAATGTATGCATTCTTACCAGTTTCAGTTATATCCAGCTGCTCAATCATCTTTTTTCCTACAGCATTATCCCTCCTGAAGTTCACCATCCTCCAGAACTCAGAGAAAGCCCTGAATCCTTCCTGTCTTGTCCTTCAGCCACACCCACTGTCACCTGCATCCTTCAGTTTGTTTCCCAAAGTTAAGAGTCTCACATGGTTTGTCTCCCTCTCTGATGACTTCCCATTCTGTTTTCCCTCCCTTCCCCTATGATCCTCTGCTCCGTTTCTTATATTCCACATATGAGTGAAACCATATGATAATTGTCTTTCTCTGATTGACTTATTTTGCCCAGTATAATGCCCTCTAGTTCCATCCAATTGTCATGAGAGAAGAATAAAGACATCTTTGGCTATGTAAAGAGTCAACAAGTTTAGCTCTTATTCCGAAGAACAATGTCTTCTTTTTCTTTTGTTTTGAAAAACAAAGCTGGAGGTATCACAATTTCCGATTCCAAACTGTACTACAAAACTGTAGTAATTAAAACAGTATGGTATCTGCACAAAAGTAGACATATAGGTGAATGGAACAGAATAAAGAGCCCCAAAATAAAACCACACTTATATGGTCAATTAACTTACAAAAGGAGACAAGCATAGCCAATGGAAAGAAGACAGTCTCTTCAACAAATGGTGTTGGGAAAGCTGGACAGCTTCACGCAAAAGAATGAAACTGGACCACTTCTTACACCGTACATAAAAATAAACTCAAAATAGATTAAAGACCTAAATGTGAAAATCGAAACCATAAAACTCACAGAAGACAGCACAAGCAGTAATTTCTCTGACATCAGCTATAGCAACATCCTTCTAGATATGACTTCTGAGGCAAGGGAAACAAAAGCAAAAAAAAAAAAAGAAATTATTGGTAATTCCTTCAGCTTTAAGTTTCCCCTCTTTAATTGGACTTTCATCTTACCCATTACAGATGGTCCCCAGTTTAGGATGGTCCAACATAGGATTTTTAGACTTCCCCTTCAGTATAAACCATCCTTGCAAGTTTGAATTTTGACCTCTTCCCAGGCTAGTGATATGTGGGATTGATCCAGTCTCATGATTCTAGGCAGTAGCAGCTCCTGGTCTGTCACGTGATCATGACGGCAAACAACCCACCTGCAATCATTCTGTCCTCCCACAACCACTCTGTTTCTCACGTTCTGTACAGTATTTAACAAATTATATGAGATATTCAATACAATAAAAATGGGCTTTGTGTTAGATGATTTTACCCAACTGTAAGCTAATGTAAATGTTTTGAGCACATTTAAGGTACCGTAGGCTGTTATGATGTTCAGGAGGTTAAGTGGATTAAATGCTTTGACAACTTATATTTTCATCTTACAATGGGTTTAAGTTGAGGAAGATCTAGATATCGTTAGTTGTCTGTGTAATCTGTATATTCTTATTGTCATTGTCAAAAATTATTTCATTATTTGCTTTTCCTTTTACGTGGCACATCACTCTTAATTTTATGTTTTTATTATTTTCTCAAATTTCTGAGCATATTGAAGTTCTGCCTTGTCCCTTTGTTTTCTTTAAGTTCTCTTCTTCTTTATCTTTGTTTCTTTTATCGAAGCTAGTGTTTCCCTTTGTTCAGCTTGGCTTTTTTCGTCCACGTTCTGGTTTTTATATGTGACTTGGTTGTCGTATACAGTTGTCTATCAATGTTTAAAAATCAAAGACCAGGCTGATCATTCTAAAGAGTTGTTAAGGATTTTCTCTTCTATTGTTTGAATCTGTTTCCTAATTAGTCTTTCTCCTGGGAGGA